>NC_080540.1:202616778-203329100 GCF_028640845.1 Ahaetulla prasina | reverse complement strand
TGAGGACCTGTATACTGCACGAATCAAGAAGAGGGCCGTGAAAATATTTACAGACCCCTCGCATCCTGGACATAAACTGTTTCAACTACTACCCTCAAAACGACGCTATAGAGCACTGCACACCAGAACAACTAGACAGAAGAACAGTTTTTTCCCGAAGGCCATCACTCTGCTAAACAAATAATTCCATCAACACTGTCAAACTATTTACTGAATCTGCACTACTATTAATCTTCTCATAGTTCCCATCATCAATCTCTTTCCATTTATGACTGTATGACTATAACTTGTTGCTGGCAATCCTTATGATTTATATTGATATATTGACCATCAATTGTGTTGTAAATGTTGTACCTTGATGAACGTATCTTTTCTTTTATGTACGCTGAGAGCATATGCACCAAGACAAATTCCTTGTGTGTCCAATCACACTTGGCCAATAAAAATTCTATTCTATTCTATTCCAAAGTCATTTTAAAGCAATAGAGCCAGTTGGTCTAATGGTGAAGGCACCACCAGCGTAGACACCAAGAAACTATGAGTTCTAGCCCTGCCTTAGGTATGAAAGCCAGCTGGGTGGCTTTGGACTTGTCACTGCCTCTCAATACATCCCACCTCACAACATTTCTGTAAGGGGAGGAAGAAGTATTAGGTATGTTTTCTGAGTTATTTATAAAAATAATACAGGTAAAATTAAAAACTAAAAACTCTAGTTAGGATTCAGATTCAGAGTCATCTGTCCAGAAATTAGAAACATTTGGGAATCAATAACATAAAGAACTACAACCAGACAACTTATTAAATTCCAATTTTTTTTCCACTGGAACTTCGGTATCACTTGGAATATACAGGTTGTTTCCCTGCTTATACTAAACAGAACCACCAAACTCAAAACTTCCCAATCTGTCTTTGCCAGTCTGTCTCTCTCAATGTGTATGTTTAAGTGTATGTGTATGTGTATATAGAGACCCTTTAGCACAGAGTGGTATTCTTGGGTGCAAATAAGATCTAAATATATACAAGAAATTAAGTAAAGAGTGCAAGTTACATGGCTGAACACTGAAGGAGGCCTGGCACTGGTTGGTTGGATGCAGTGGTGGGTTTCAGCATTTTTTACTACTGGTTCTATGGGTGTGGCTTGGTGGCATGGCAGGGGAAGGCTACTGCAAAGTCCACATTTCCTCCCAATCAGCTGGGACTCAGGAGGCAGAGAATAGATGGGGGTGCTTTAATTAGCCAATGAACAGGGTTTCATACACACTCCTGTGTATGTTCCAAAGCCCTTCTTTCCCAGGATCTCCATAGGACTAAAGGCAGTGATTTTCAGCTAGTGCTAATCTTGGTGCTTCCATTTTGGGAAGATAAAAAGAACACGTACAAAATTAGTATGAATATAAAGACATTTTAATGTTCTGATGTTTATATCAAATACTCAGTCAAGTATTTTTTTACATACAGTATCTTATAAACATAGTTTTAACACAACATATACAAAATTGCACATTAGAGATTACAAACTCATAAATGTAATCTTTTTTTTTAATGTAAACAATGTCAGCACAAGAATGTTATACATTCCAGAACGCCCATTATCTCCCACTTTTTCACTTCAGTCTCCATTAATTATTCTGGTTAGAAAGTGATAAAAACCAGAGAATGTCCACATTAGTCCCTACAGTCAGAGATGCCCTATTGGTTAGACATACAAGGCAAGTCGCCTTTTAGTCATAAGTGCTTAACACAAAAGTTTTGAAGATCTAATCCTGTTCCCGTGGAGTCACAGACAAAAGATCCACTATTTGCAACAACAGCAGGTCTGAAATTAGCATTGCAAGATTTCCAACTGCTGCACTGAATAAAAACATCCACGAACTCAGTTCATAAGGAAACAAAAGCTAACTGCTCTTTGGCAGTATAAATTTGGAGTATTCTTGTAAACATGGATTTAAATCACCAGTCAATGAAAAGATGTAGAACTTTTATTTCCTCAATCACTCACTACACTAAAGCAAGATACACATTTAATCAAGTAGAATTATGTGTTACTTTAAAAAGATGTGTCAATAATAATTAAACACCTTTTAGTTCTACACATTATGAACATTATGAAAAAAAATACATGACCTGAATGCATTTTTACTGTCCTGTATTTTATGTTTCATATACCATTCCATGCAAATGTTTCAATTCCATAAAAGCAAACCAAAGCTGGAAATTGTGAATGAAGACTTCACTATTAATGTGCGAGTTCACAATCCAGTGCGCTTACTTGAAGAAAGTCACTATGAATTAAATAAAGCGTACTTCTCTACAGACAAGTATTGTATTCTCTACAGACAAGTACTGTATACTGTATTCTGTATTAAGTACTGTTCTGCAGCTCCCAACTGTTACTTCTACTAAACCCGAAGGTTTTGTTTGCAACTATATCACCATATACCAGCCCTTGGTATATTGTCAATATGGTCAATGATTTGAAGACTCTCTTTACAAAGCAGTAACTGGAACTGCTTTTTAGTTTGGTTCTGAACATGTTTCCAGAACATCAGCCTTCATAAATGCATTTTCACTCTCTATATCTCAAAATCTTGACACATCTGAATGCCATCTAGAAGTACAATATATAATAAGCAATACAGCATGATGCTTGTCAAATAAAGCCAACACGCTTCCGACAGTACAAAATATACCTGTAGAATATATATTCAATATATCTCTTTAATTCATCTATCAGGCTACTGTAGGAAACAGAAGCAGAGCAAGAAAAGAATGCCAGATTAAAGAAAAAAGTTATTAAAAAATAGCTAATTCTGGAATAGGAGTAAACTATTTCAGACAAGGACCCAAAAATTATTTCCAGTGCATTATCCAGAACTGTGCCCAGTGGTTACACCATAAATTTGTAAAAGGCATTATGACACTGGCAGATTTATATATGATTTCCTTATTTCCACCACCAACACAGAATTGGCTCTTTTGATGAAAACTGCAAACTGCCAAGATTTTCAGTGAGCTATCACAACCCTAAGATATCTTTCCTTATTAGTCATCAGCTCAAATGTATGTGCAGTTGGAATGTATGTGTGTGTGTGTGTGTGTGTGTGTGTGTGTGCGTGCGTGTACATGTGCAATGCTGTAAAGTTGCCTACATTTAATGGAATGTGCTATTTCAGTGCCCATTTGGAAAAAGCTTTTTGGAACGCTTTGCTATTTGGGGGTTGTTGTGGTTTTTTTTTGTACTGTTTGTTTGAGCAAAACACTAAATAATTTGGTATCCTCAGCAACCACTGTCATCTCTAACTTCAAATCATTTATGAAATTAAAAACCAGTGGTTCCAATACAGAAGTCTGGAGAGATCAATTTTCCTTCAAGCTTCATATCTTCTTGCTAAGGGGAGTATCCATTTATTTTGATTCTCAGTCTTGCAACTGTCTCTAAAAGGACCATCACCCTTAACCATTTATTTAATAAGGCCATGGTTTTTTTGGTTTTTTTACAATGCTTA
Organism: Ahaetulla prasina; assembly: GCF_028640845.1. Classification (NCBI taxonomy): domain Eukaryota; kingdom Metazoa; phylum Chordata; class Lepidosauria; order Squamata; family Colubridae; genus Ahaetulla; species Ahaetulla prasina. The sequence goes on along the minus strand of NC_080540.1, from coordinate 203,325,594 downwards.
GCTGCCACCCTATCACAAATGTTAACTGCTAAGCAATTAAGAGAGAACAGAATCAGACAAGTCCATTTACCTTTACCATATGATCATATTCTGCAGTTAGTGTTTTAGAGTTACACTTGGTCTGTTGTCTGACCTGTAACTGCAGTATGGTCATGGCACAACTTTCTGCCTTCAGATAATATTTCAAAAACTGTACAACAATAAACCCTGTATCATTCTTAGCTCTGAAACTGTGGTACACTAGCAAGATATGAAAGGCTAAAATTGCATGCTTTTTTTAAAGGCACAGGAACACCCCCTTTCCGATGATTTCTTATCATTTAAAATGGCATTATTTGGTACTATTTCAAATACTTCATTTGAATATATTTGTAATTATAGTAGCTTCAGATAGACTGTGAGGCCATCGGCAGTACTGTCATATCTGAGAGGGATAGAATGCAATAAGAAAACAAGGAAAGATAGCCTAATTGGGATACTGGTATTTATTTTCAGAATGAAATCAAAACTCCACTCCAAATTTTAAGCAAGTACAAAATTGCTTAAGGTGATTGGTGATGGGTTTAATTTCATATAGACACACATCCTATTTTTTTCTTCTTCGACCCCATTACATTCTACTTGTGTGAGCCAGCTTTGAGTTCAATCTACCTCCAGGAACCTAATTCTAGATATTCAAAACTAGATTACAGAAAATTCTGCTTCTAGAAAACCATCCAAAAGTCAAAACTGTTAAGTCATTTTTAACTAGAACCCAAAAAAGCCTGAACAGAGAATCCCAATCTTGTCAAAACTCTTCCTGCCTCGATCATCGCTAAGCCTGAAGTCAGTCCCAATTCAAGGTATGTCTTCAACATAAAAATAAATCAATTATATATGTCTCTAATATAAAAAGGTAGGTTTGCGAGATTAAATGTTAATGACTATGCTGGATATTTAACCACACTTACTACTAAACTACCTAAAATCCCACCGACTTCATAGGTCTGAGCATGAAGTATAACTCCTAATTCAATTCATGATATGTATTCTTAAACACATATATACACATACTTTTTCACTTCTCAGATGGATGGATTACCTTATTCTTCTAAAAACAAGACTTTTCTTGCTCCTAAGGAAAAAAACAACCCAGCTCATTTATATCAAATGTCAGAAAGAGACATGCGTGTTATCGGTTAATAAGTAGGTCTCTTCTTGAGAGTGATCAACTATGAGTTTTGGTTTTTTTTTGACATATTACTTCACCCAAGGAGTTTCAGAATTCTTTCCTGTATGGGACTCTGTGACGTAGTAGTGTGTACTAATCAATCAGTGAAGACTAGTGGGTCAAAGATGGGAATCATGGAGCTGGAAACCCTTAAAAGGTGTAATCCTATGCATGCCTCTTTACCAATAAATCTTCCTGAATGTTATATGAGAATGCTATGTTTGGACGAAAAAGGCTTAAAATATCAGATTAATGCTTTTCTTAGAGAAACATAGGTATCTGCTTTTTATTTTAAACCATTAGCTTTGATTTGTTTCAAAGTAATATAGTTATCACGAGATAATCCAGGAATTCACTATTAAAGCTTTATCAGCAACAGCTGATAAACCCTCTGGAAGCCATACTGAGTTAGCATCAATAAAAAAAGGTTACAAGTGTACTTGTAAATGTTTTAAAGTTTTTCGGCCAATTGTATAATAAGTTTTTTAATTTTGTTTTAATTGTATATTGTATTGTTTGGGTTTTTATTTTGGCTGTACACCGCCCTGAGTCCTTCGGGAGAAGGGCAGTATAGAAATCTAATAAATAATAATAATAATAATAATAATAATAATACTAAAAAATTCTACTATTCAATCTCAGTAGACGTGCTCCTGATGGAGACATTTTAAATATTATCCATATAATAACTGCATTATCTAATATACCGTATATACTCGAATATAAGCCGATCCGAGTATAAGCCGAGGTCCCCAATTTTACCCCAAAAAACTGGGGTAAACTGGGGACTCGAGTATAAGCCGAGGGTGGGAAATGAGGCAGCTACGGGTCGGGGAAACCCTCCCTCCCTCAGCCGAGAAGGCTGGCGGCTCCCCCGCCCCGCCCTCTCACTGCACCGGCAGGGCTTCCCCGCGCTAATGCAAAAGCCCGCCAAGTTTGCGCCATCCGGTATAATGTGAAAAAAAGAAGAAAAAAAACCTCGAGTATAAGCCGTATATACTCGAGTATAAGCCGAGGGGATGTTTTTCAGCACAAAAAACGTGCTGAAAAACTCGGCTTATACTCGAGTATATACGGTAAGAGGCATTTTTCATCTATCATGTCAAGTTTCCAGTTTATGTTTCAAACTATACAAAAGGTTAAAACTATGCATTATCTAAGAGGGATTACTCACACCCCACCTAGCAAATTCTTAGACAACTTGAGTATTGCTTCCAAAAAGGAAAATATAACTCAAGCTCATCTGAACAATTTGCCTGAAGACATCATACATAAGACAGGTTGGTTAACTATTATATAAACTTCTCTTGCCCCAAATCTTTCAAATCTTCAAATATAAAACTAATTCTGCCCTCCACAGAATTGCTAAATAAGTGTTTTTAGAACTGATCATGCATAGAAACAGTCTTAAACCTAAAATTATACTATTTTTTTAAAAAAAACAATACACTTAAAAATGCAAAAGACAAAAATTATATGATTGCAGCTGAATGTCTGACTGCAAAAGTTACAGCTAGTTATCAAGTTAAATACCTCTGATCAAAGGAGCAGGTATTTATTTACAGTACAACTGCTCAACAGTGGGGAAATACTGACAACAATTAACACAGCAAAAAATCACTTTGAAGTTTATTGAGCAATAGAAATATTGTCATACTCAAATAGATTCAGCTTTGCAACAGAAAACAAGAAATTACAGTAATATGCACCAAGGCCTATGTTTGATTTTTAAATCCTTCTGTTCCAGATACATATTATTAAAATGCTTTCTGGCAGCAATATAAAAAGCTAAGCAATGCTCCAGCAAAATTTAAGCACTTTTATATTGCAGTGATTTCCATGGCAAATTTAAAAAGATCCTCTGACTAAAATTATGGGGTTTAAACATATATGAATTTGCTTGACACTTGCCCTAATGTCTTTTAATCCTAATATATTTAATACTAATAAATGTTCTACAACTTCCCGGAAAAAATACGCTATCATAATTAAAGCCAATGGCCCACTAACATTTCTAATGAAAAAAAATCATTCAATCAAAATTTTCAGGCTAACAGTGGAGTTCTCAAAAAGCCAACAACGATTTTCTTACAATGAATAAAAAATCCTGCTGTGAAAACATGCAGTGTTTTACATCAATTCCTACGAAAGCTATAATAATGAGTGGTGTTTTCAGAGTAAGTCCACACCTGAATGTACATTTCTATCAATGACAAGCATTCCAAAATAGAATCAAAAATGATTCCATTGGTAAGTTAAAAAAAAACCGTTGGAAAAGAGTCGTGATACATCATCACTCACCAAGTTAGCAACGAAATTAGTCAGCCTTTTTAGCCACACAATCACCTGAGTGTTCACATGAACTGGAGAAGTGCACAAGAAAACCAGCTGCCAAACAACTCTTCCTGTTTAAAACTCAAGGATAAGATTTCAAATCCCCCAAAGACATTTTTTTCCCCTTGTAACGAGATTTTACAAAAGTTTCAACAATGGACATCATCTGAACCATCAACAATATTAGAATGGGATATTTACCTAATGAATTCTTAAGACCGGTGAGTACCATTTAGTCTAGAATTTGGGGAAATGGGTTGTTTTTATAATTACTTAAAGTGCAAGAGACAAAGTGTATAAAAACAAATCAAATAGCTCTCTAATAGTAGTTCAGAGGCACATGCAAAACAACAACCACTACCACCACCACTACCACATTAATCAGAACAGATGAGAAAAACATAAAGGTGACATTTGCATAAGGATGAAATTTCTTCCCTTGGGAATAAGTACGCTCCCATTTCATCAGCATTAATGGATAGTCAACCAACAAATGATGCAGCATGTAAACAGGATTTCAAAGACACTGGCAGATTGGTTAGTACATGAAAAAAAAAATACAATATTAAAAATATGACATCCGGAAATTGGGTCCAAAATACATTGTATTCAGAGAAATTCTCACAGAAAAAAAGCTTCAAAAACTGCATACATTGCAATATTTGCCAAATACGCTAGGAAAAGGCAAACAATTTAGAATACTGCAAATATTTCAAGCACACCATATTTTTGGCAAAAACTGTTACAACATACATACAGCATTAACAAGATAATGAATGATCTGAGTGCCAAGATCAAAGCAGCTTCAGTTATGATCTGTCTTTTTTTGAAGAAATTAAGAAATAGGATGCTGTTTTGAAGTGGGAATAATGATTTCTCTAAGCTCCTTTTCCAAAATGCAATATTCCAGTACAGAACTTACCTGAGAAATTCTCCTATTTCAGTATTACAACTTCTAGAGAACATTTGAAAACATCTGATTTTGAACTGTTAACAAAATTAGAAAGAAAATTATTCATACTAATGACGACTGTGAAAATACTGGTATAGATTTGCATTCCAAACAAGAAAAAAAATGATCACATATGAGGGAAAAGATAAAGAATATATTATTAAAGTATCTTTGTCGATCAGTGCAAGATGGTTTAATCAAATTAATGTAGGTTTCCTTCATCACAGTTTTCCCTCTACTCCTAAAATGCTAAAATAGATTATTTCACACTTGCAGTGATAGGATTCCAAGTCAAAAGCTCTTAATTGCTATTTTTTTCTGAAAATCTGATTCCCTCATAGGTATCCATCTAAGTCTAGGATCAATATCAATCTATCAATCAAGCAGGTTATGTCAATACTGCTGCATGAAAGAAAAATCAACTGTGCCCTAGTATTTTTTTGACACAATATTTCCAGGCAAATATCAAGGCAAGGGTTTTTTACTGCATGGAAAGTTATAGCTGAAACAGAAAATAAAATCACAGGACATAAGCACACTGCATTTGGAGAAGGGTAAAAACTATTCTCTGAATTTATACAATGAAATATGTTGGTAGGTAAGGCTGTCATCTATGATAAACAGTTTGGCAGAGTTACTAATAAAATTGACAAAATACTAAATAAAACCATTAAAACCCTTAAAAAACAAGCAAGAAACAATGCTTATTTCTGATCCCATTTTAAAATAAAACTCAATAAACCTTTCAAACTCAGCTTATAAATTTACTTTCCACCTTCCATCCTGAGAACAACATTTTTTACATTTTGGATAAAATAAAATAGCTTATACATAGTTCTTTTAAAAATATATGGCTATCTAGATTTCTATTAATTTTTTCCATGAATTATTCAAAACATAGTTGAATTAACTGATTTATCTTTTTTTTAAAAATCCAATTTTCTATACATAGAGCTATAGTTGTGATCATGCCAAGAACAATTACAGCTGGAATGTATACTGTAAAAGATAAAACATTTGATATTTTTTTTCAAAAAGATTTCTTTTATCCCCTTGCATGTTATAAAAATAAACAGATATCCTATGGTTTTAATAAATAAGTGAACCCATACCCCAACTTTGTGCTGGCACAAGAAATAATATAGAGCTCATAGATCTAAGGGTGAAAAGCATTTTCTTAAAATCTGCTTTTTAAATAAATATTTTATGTGGCATAGTAGGCTAAATCTCCAGCATCAGAAATGTGAAATTAGCTTGAATGTCAACATTTTCATAGCGACAAATTATGTGACTGCTTTCTTTTGTTCATCAAGAAAAATTGTTCAGCCATACTCCGTAGTACTTCCTAAACATATAAATTTAGTGTCTCTCAAGCGTTTAGCAAATCTAGAGAACCTCTACAGCAAGAAAATAACAAATAGTCTGTACACAAAATTCACTCAACTTTGCACAAGTCTTCTAAATGTTGAAAAACACTTCACAACTCTATCCACTGGTGAATTCTAGAGCTGTTTTCTCTTAAAAATATGATTTATCTACTGAAATAACTAGCAATATGCATGGTATACAAACATATTACTATTCCCTTAATATCCCATCTTAGAAAATCCACACTGTTCATTAGAAAGCTGTCAATACACCTTCAGCAAAACATACTGGAGTGTCTTTAACTATCCCTGGTAACTTTTTTTTTCTTTTGCAGAAATGCTAATACATGTTACACTCAGTGACTTTCAACCACAGAATAAAAATAAAATTTAAGAATCTTTAGAACATATAAAAGTCTTCCACAAAGATAATTTTTGTCCACAGGCATGATCTTTGAAGAGACTTTTGGATTTTCAGCAACAAGACATATTTTTACATCTAGTCAGCAAAGCTCTGGTTCTTCATTTTAAGCAGGGCAAGAAAGCTAGAAAAATAAGCTGGAGCTTTCAGAAGACCAAGTAAGAATCCAGCCCCAGACTTCTTCACAGGCTGAAGGTGGTCAGAGGGGCTTCAACTGGAGAAGCTTGGCACTTTCCTCTTTCCCTCTGAAGGTTTCTGCATTTGTTTGGTGCTCTTGAAAAGAACCCAACAGCATTATTTCCAGCTGGTTATTACCAATTTCAGTATTACTTTCATTACTTAGGTAGCTGGCAGGAAACCTGCTAGTTGCTGGAGATGCTTGAAACTGCCAACCTTTAGTTAAGGATGACAGTTGTTATTTTTAAGAAGTTGTTTCTGAAAGGCTGACACTGTGAAGTCCTACTCTGTTCCATGGGATATTCTTTCCGGCATATTTCTCTCTCTGCCATTACACCAAGTTCTTCTCCCGCTCTTCCGACTTCTATCAGAAACTGGTTAAGATACCTGCATGGTCTCGCAGAAGCGGAACCTTCCCCTGTCTACTTCAGCTTTTCAGATGAAGAAGGAACTCCGCAGAAGCCAAAGGCTGTGAAACGGAAGGCAGGGCTTCCATGGCCCTTCCCAAGACCATGATGATCAAGGTCTAATCCACTTTCTGCCATGCTTGCCTGGCAAAGTTGGGCGCACGATAGGTCTCCTTGTTCGGGGAGGGATCACACGCTTTCAGCAAGCACTGGTCTCCGGCTCTGTGGGTGCCTCCCTGCCGGGGGGCTGACCCCCGACTGCCAAGGTCTGCGCGGGGGCGGGGGCGTTGGCGTTGATGTGACAGCCACTGGAGAGGTGGCTCCGGACTCGACCTTGCAACTGGGTGACCTGGGCGCGGAGGAGACTGGCGGTGGCGGCCAATTCGGCGTTTTGGCCTTTGAGCGCTTTGACTTTCTCCTCCAAGCGGGCGATGCGCTCCAGCTTGCGCCGACGGCACTTGGAAGCCGCGATACGGTTGCGCAGTCTTTTGCGCTCGGCTTTCAGGCGCTCTTGGCTCTCTGCGTCCAGCGGGGATAAGGAGGAAGGCGGCGGAGGGGACTCCCCGGACGAAAGCCCCGAAGGAGGATGCGGCGGCGGCGGCGGCGGCGGCGGCAGCGGCAGCGGCGGAGCTGACACTATTACAGGCGCTTCCGGCACAGTCTGCGGCTCTTCCAAAGCCCTGCCGGTCGTGCCGGCCGCGGGCAAGCGAGCCACAGGCTGGGGAGTGAAAAAAGCGCCGCCGGCCGACGGGCTGGCCGGGTTGAAGTTGCCTAAGGTGGTGTAGACGGCGGGGGGATCCTGCCTGGACGTCGGGCAGCAGGGCCCTCCCGGGTGCTGGGTAGGCGAGAGAGGCGCCGGGGACACTCCGAGCAACTGGTTCTGTTTGTGCAAATCGGCCAGAGCTTTGACGAAACCGTCGGCGAAGCCCTCCTGTTCCTGCGTCACCGCCTGCGGCGGAGCCGAGGATTGCGGAGAGCGGTACAAGAAAGGCGCCCCGCCGGCCGTCGCCACCGAGGGCCCTCCGCCGGTGGGGCTGGATGGGCCGGCGAGGCCCGGGCTCCCCGCTTGGATCAGCAATTGTTCCAAGTCGGCGGCCGCCGGCAGCTTCAGCAAAGGCTGCAAAACGGCTGGGCCCACCTCAGGGCCGGCGCCGACGGTGGTCTCCTGAATGAGGCGGTGCACGGCATTGCTGGTGCCGCCGCGGGGGCGCAAGAACGGCCCGGCCGGGGGCAAGGTGGGATTACCCGGGGAGGCCGCCCCCAAATCCCGAGGAGGAGGAGGCTTCCCTACGAGAAGCAACTTGCGTTGTTGAACCGCCCCGCTTTCCTCAGGCGGTTCAAGTCCCGTCGGTCCTCCGGTTCCGGGCCCGCCACCGAAGCCCGGCAGCTGCACGAAGTCCGGGAGCAGCTCCAAGCCTTCTTCGCCGTAGTAAGGTGCTACCTCCATCTTCACAGCCACGCGGGCGCCAGTGCGCCCGCCGCCGCTGCTCATGCTGGGCGGGACGGCGGCGGGTTTGGAGTGGCCGCCGCCGCCGCCGCCGCCAGTCCTCAGCTCTGTCTGGCTTCCAGAAAGAGGAAACGATGCGGTCCCGGCCGCGAGCTCCGCTTTGCAGCGCGGCGAAGGCTGCAGCGAGTTTTTTTTTCACGCCCGGCGCCGACTCTCCATCTTCCACCCCTGAGGCAACCCGCCCGGGGCTCGGCGCTTTCGACTTGCAGCTTTTAAAGGGGGAGAAAACTCTCTCTTTTTTTCCCCCCTCTCTCCCTTGCAGCCAGAGGAACTGATGTCAAAATGCCTCGCCCTAGTAGCAGCTCCCGCTACTCCGCCTTTCTTGGCTGTGGCTGCGGCGGCCACACGCGGCCCTCTCGGCTCGGCAGCGGAGGGCGGAGCGACGGAGCCGCGTCGCCTGGTTCCGTCTTCCTCCCTTGAGCTCTCCTCTCTCCCTTCTGCCCGAATAAAACGGGGCTTCGCATTGAGATCAGCCCGAAGGCGGAGAAGAGAAATCAAAGCGAAAATCTCGCCGCGAAACTTTTATTGCTGTCCGCCGTTGCACTGCGGCGAGGACGCCTGAGGTTCCAGCTAATTCGCGCGGGCTGTCAGATTCGCCTGAAAACCGGGGGCAGAAAGGTGCCTCTTTCCTCCCCCCTCCCCCAAACTTACTTACACAGCGACAGTCCGATGGACAATCCGATAAATGGGCAAAGTGCGAGGTAGTCCTCGACTTACAACAGTTTGTTGAGTGACTGTTCAAAGGGAACTAAAAAACGTCACTTTTTCACAGTTAATCACCATTGCAGCATGACGTTTGGCAACTGATTCATATTTATGACCATCACAGTGTCCCAAGGCGATGTCATCATCACCTTTTGCGACCTGACAAGCAAAGTGAATGGGGAAGCCAGATTCACTTAACAATGGGGTTACTAACTTACCCACTGATGTGATTCACTTAACAACTGTGGCAAAAAAAGATCATAAAATGGGGCAAAAACTCTCTTAACACATGTCTCAACAACAGAAATGTTGAGTTCAATTGTGGTCGTAAGTCGAGGACTATTTATAGTAGATCGTCATGGCCAAGCTGCTGTGGCTTTGTCTAGCCCAGGGGTCGTCAACCTTTTTATACCTACTGCCCACTTTTGTATCTCTGTTAGTAGTAAAATTTTCTAACTGCCCACCGGTTCCACAGTAATGCAGCGTGTATCGTCGTCTGCGCATGCCTCTCGCGCATTGTGGATTAGGTTTGGGGGGGCGCCGGCTGTTACAGCTGGGTGGTGTGGGGGGAGATGCACGACCTATTCTGGGATGAGTCTCTTTTGGTTGTGGTCGCACTATAGCGCCATTTAGTTTCACTTACATAACGTGAACTAAACTTATGTGCGGGCGATACAACTAATATATTTTCAGAAATTTAAATTGTCACGGGGAATTTTATGAAAACCTAATGAAAATGTTTTTAAATAATGCTATGAATTTTTTTTAAAAAAAGTCAATTAAATTAAAAAAAAGGAAAGTGCTTCAGGATCAGACAAAACCCCTACCGCCCACCATGAAAGCTGGAACGCCCACTAGTGGGCTGTAGGGACCAGGTTGACTACCACTAGTCTAGCTGGAAAAAAAGAACAGAGTGACCCTAATCTTGCAGTTTCTTTGTTTCTTTGTCTTAAGGGCCTTCCTGCTTTCATCCTCACTTTGAGAAAATACTTTTCCCCTTTGAAAAAAAGCCCCTTTCCCTTTATACAGAGCCATTAGAAAGGAAATGCAGTGGGGGAAATGGGAACTAGGCTACTTATACAGGTAGTACTTCACTTACAACCACAATTGAATCCAAGATTTCTGTTGCTAAGTGAGACATTTGTTAAGTGATTTTTGCTCCATTTTACGACCCTTCTTGCCACAGTTGTTAAGTGAATCACCGCGGTTGTTAAAGTTAGTGACATGGTTGTTAAGTGAATCTGGCTTCCCCATTGACTTTGCTTGTCAGAAGGTCGCAAAAAAGGATCACATGACACTGCAACAGTCATAAATATGAACTAGTGGCCAAGCACCTGAATTTTGACCACATGACCATGGTGATCCTGCAACGATAAGTGTGAAAAGTGGTCATGTCTCTTTTTTCAGTGCTGTTGTAATTTTGAATGGTCACTAAAAGAACCTTCACATCAATGTTAAATACTGTAAGAGTGGGGAGAGAGAGTCAAGCCCACCCTGCAATGCAGGTGTCTAGATCTTGATCCTTCTTCCCCACCAACACCAATTGTAGCCAGTCTGGGAGGAAGGAGAACGACTTACTGTAAATCAATGCCCTTCACTCAAGATTCAGAAGCTTGGCAAATAGCATCTATTTATGACAGTTGCAGTGTCCTTAGGTCGTAAGATCACCTTTTGCAACCTTCTGACAACCAAAATCAATGGAGGAGCTGTTAAGATTCACTTAACAGCTGGGTTACTAGCTTAACAACTGTGGCAAGAAAGATCATAAAATAGGACAAAACTCAATTAGTGGTCTTATTTTGCAACAGATATATTGGGCTCAGTTGTGGTATTCACATCCTCAAAACTTGTTCCCTAAAAATGATGGAGAATCCTTAATCTTACAGGGAGAGGAAAGTCTAACATGCATCATAATAGATTTAATCAATTTATTTCACCGAGTATACTCTAAATCAGGGGTGAAATCCAGCAGGTTCTGACAGGTTCTGGAGAACTAGTAGCAGAAATTTTAAGCAGTTTGGAGAACTGGTAGAGGAAATTTTGAGTAATTTGGAGAATTGGCAAATGTCTGGCCCCAGAGTGGGTGAGAATGGAGATTTTGCAATATCCTTCCCCCAGGAGTGGGGGATTGGGGATGGGGATTTTGAAGTATCCTTCCCCTGATGTGGGAGGGAATGGAGGTTTTGCAGTATCCTTCTCCTGCCACACCCACCAAGCCATGCCCACTAAGCCACACCATGCCCACCAAGCCACGCCCACCAAACCGGTAGTAAAAAAATTTGAATTTCGCCACTGCTCTGAATGATCTACTCCACAGACTGTTGTGCACTTCATTCACAAAAGGGAATTTTGAAACATGTCAATAAAATTGCTTAGATGACTTTAAAACAATTACGAGATTATTTTGTCCAAGAAGTTGTAACAATAAACTTGAACAAAGGCACTCCTGATCATATGGCTATCTTTAAATATATGGTTATTGAGATAGAATGTTTACTACAAAAAAGTAAACCTTCAGAAATCTGCTTTCTTCCCACCTTCGAGTCAACAGGAAAACATCCCAGTTTAGAGAACTCTGCTCCACAATTTGCCTTTGCTATGCATTGACAACAAGTCTGCTCACTGTTGTAATTTGCACTTTTTTCAAATGAAGGAGTAGACTGTCCCACCTAACGTTTTCCACCAACAAGAAAACTTAACTATTATCGTAATTGCTCCTCTGAATAGAATAGTTCTTTATTGGCCAAGTGTGATTGGACACACGAGGAATTTGTCTTTGGTACATATGCTCTCAGTATACATAAAAGGAAAAAAAAGAGAAAAATACATTAATCAAGAATCACAAGATACAACACTTAGTGATAGTCATAGGTTACTAATAAGCAATCAAATCTTCCTATGAAACAAACAGAACAATATAAATCATAAAAATATAAGAAACATGGTTATAGTCATGAGTGGGAGGAGTAGGTAATCATAAGAATAACACAGTGATAGTCATAGGTTACTAATAAGCAATCAAATCATACTAGGAAACAAACAGAACAATATAAATCGTAAAAATACAATCAACGTGGTTATAGTCATAAGTGGGAGGAGATAGGTAATAGGAAAGATGAGAAGAATAATAGTAATATACAGTCTTAGTAAATAGTTTGACAGTGTTGTGGGAATTAATTGTTTAGTAGAGTGATGGCATTCAGGAAAAACTGTCCTTGTGTCTAGTTGTTCTAGTTGTTCTCTATAGCATCATTTTGAGGGTAGAAGTTGAAACAGTTTATGTCCAGGATATGAGGGGTCTGCAGATATTTTCTCAGCCTCTTTTTGACTCGTGCTGTATATACAGGTCCTCAACGGAATTGGTAGCAATTTTTCTGCAGTTCTGATTATACTTTGAAGTCTGTGTCTGTCTTGTTTGGTTGCAGAGTCAAACCAGACAGTTATAGAGGTGCAGATGACAGACTCAATAATTCCTCTGTAGAACTGAATCAGCAGCTCTTTGGGCAGTTTGAGCTTTCTGAGCTGGCGCAGAAAGAACATTCTTTGTGCTTTTTTGATGACGTTTTTGATGTTAGGTGTTCATTTTAAGTCTTGAAATATGATAGAACATAGAAACTTGAAGGTCTCTACTGTTGATACTGTGTTGTCTAGTATTGTAAAAGGTGATAGTATAGGAGGGTTTCTCCTAAAATCTACCACCATTTCTATGGTTTTGAGTGTGTTTAGTTCAAGATTGTTCCGGTTGTACCACAAGGCTAGTTGTTCAACCTCCTGTCTGTATACAGATTCATTGTCTCGAATGAGACCAATCACTGTTGTATCATCTGCAAACTTCAGTACTTTAACCGAGGGATCTTTTGAGATGCAGTCGTTGCTGTATATAGAGAGAAGTGGAGAGAGCACACAGCCCTGGGCAGCTTCTGTGCTAATTGTACAGCTTTCTGATGTGATTTTGCCTAGCTCTACCTGTTGCTTTCTGTCTGTTAGGAAGCTTATGATCCATTTACAAGTGTGGCCAGGTACAGTTAATTGATTTAGTTTAGTTAGAAGAATATCTGGAATGATGGTATTGAATGCTGAGCTGAAGTCTATAAAATGGGTGGTGAGGCAGATTTCTATATTCATTTTTATTGCTTACTTAATTTTGTCCTACTTTGCTAGACTTTTATTGCTAAGCAATAGTGATAGAATTAAAAAAATCCACCTTGATGTCCAATCCCCAGAAAAAAAGACTTGCAATGGAAGTGATAGGCACTCTTGTTATCTGAATTTCTGAAGATTTCTCCTGGCTGTCAAGAATGAAGGTCTTCTTACTGGTGGTGTCTTGGTCAGAAGATGAGATCTAAATAGCCATAGTTTTTTCTCCTTCCTATGAATAGTAGAGATGAATGAGGTTTTCCGAGTTTTATTTACCCTCAAAGAATTGAGGTTTTCTAGGTGTGATTCCCCATGTTCTTCTACCATCCAAGGAGAAATCTCTAAGTGCCTCATCTGTTTTATTTTTCCTGGAATAGGAACACAGCATACTCCAAAAAGAACTGTTTTGTAATCACATTGTGCAACCACTACACTCTACTGCTCCTTTACCTCATCTACCTAATGAAGAAAAGTTTGTAGGCAAAATTTTGCCTTCTTTATTATTGCATACTAATGGGAATATTAACTTCATGGTAAACCAGTGGCCAAGTTTCCATGAAATCAATATTCTCATTAGAAGAAACAATCTGTTCCAATGAAGTAACCAATTCCTCTACAAAAAATAGCTATAGAGGTGCAGCACCGTCTGGCTGGAAGGAAAAAGGATCCTGCTATGGACCAGTTGGATACCTGCAAATTGCTGATCTCATAAAGCTCTTCCGTATGTAACTAGAATGTCTACATGGCATGTCTTTTGCTGGCATAAGATGGAAAACCCTAGTTTGACATCAGAACCCTTAAGCTCATTTCAGCTGGTCTCAGAAGCACTTGATGAGAAGCTCTGTTGTGAGGATACAGCTTGACAAATGATAATGGGGTTACTTTGCAGTACAACAACCAGAACATGTAGAATAACCTGTTATTTCAGAAGAAACCCAATCCTAGTCAGCAGACATGCATTAAATCCCACATAAGTAGTGCTAATTTTTTGTCTAAATGAGACAAATCTCAGAAAAGAATTATGTCACTTATAAACTTTTTTTCTTTTACAAACTTAATCTCCTCCACACTACATCTCCAACCATGGTCTAGCATGGTCACTGAATGGAAACGATGGCTTCAGGTGAAGAATGAAAATTGGCACTAACATTCTTTATAAAGTACATGAGCCGCATATTATCTTGCTCCGCCCTGAAAATGTCCATGCAAAGCTGTATCTGCTAAGTGAAATTACACTATTTATATATTGTTGTTTTTCTAATTACATATCTGATAGCGTTATTCAAATCGGTTTTTAAGACAAGAAGGTATGAGGGAGACATATGTAGAGCTTGCTCAAGTATTGTGCTATAATTCCAAAGTGGAAAATGCAATAGAAGATGGATAAATATAAGATGGATTGGGCAAAATTTGTGATGGACAGATTTATTAAAGACTCTTAGGTTTTAAGATTTAACATTACATCCAGTTTGAAATACACTCTTTCTTGTTTGAAAGCACCCCAGAGGAAACTTTTTCGTCAGTGAGAAATAAAATGTGGAACCAATATGGGCCTTTATCTGATCAACACATTACTTTTATGTTCTTATCCATGCCTTAAATTTATAGGCAGGTGTGAATGCAATTAATATTGCACGGTGTTTCCTTTTTATATCTGAAATAGTCCATCCCTCAGTTCCAGATATAAACAGATGAAACAGATTTGGGGATAAATAGGGGTAGCTAATGATTGATAAGAGTTGTAGTGGTGAAAAAAAAAGGAGAATCGGCAATCTAAATATCCATCAATGTATAAATTGAAAGCAGATTTACAAATAATAAAGCATCCTTTTTTCTTTTCTGACTTCACAGGGACATCCTAAGTCTAGTTTCAATCTGTAACTTTCTATTTATACCAGTGGTCACCAACTGGTGGTCCGTGGACCACTGGTGGTCCGTGAGAAAATTTTGGTGGTCCGAAAGGTTGGTGACCCCTGGGCTATAAAATGACCCTACAGTCATGTGATCAATGGTGAAGACTGAGACTGTTAAAGCATGAGAATACAATGGTATAAATCAGGGGTCACCAACCTTTCGGACCTCAGGGACCATTAAATTCATAATTTTAAATCCCATGGACCACTAATATGATCTTCCTAATGATCTGCTGGGTGGGTGTGGCCAACTCAATGTCACTCACGTCGAGGGGTGCCTTGTCAGCCTCTACTTGCTACTCCTCGCTTGCCCGCCAGGCTCCTTAGGGCCCCAATGGGAAGCAGTTGTTGGAGCTAAGCATCCACCATGAGAAAGAGTTGCAAAACAGCTCAGTTCAAATTGGATCTGACTGAGGAGGCTCAGCAGAAGCACCTCACTGAGGACTATGAGCATAGGCTTTCCAAGCAGAGGGAAGACCTGTGGGAGTGCAAGGCCAGGTACCGGCACCTGGAGGCTCAGCGGGCTAAGATGATTAGCCAGTTCCAGTCCATGATGCAGTCCCACTGGAACAAGGCCCTCCAGCTCTTCACCACCAGCGGCTCTTCACCCCAGCCTTCAGCCAAAGCCCCACACCAGGAGACTGAAGCAGACCCCAAGTTGAAATTTCTGCCTGTCGTGTCCCACTTCTCCGCTGACAGCCGAGTCGGGGAAGTCCGTATCAGGCGTGCCTCTGCAGTTCTGCCAAAGTCCTAGCAAAGTTCTCAAGGCAGGCAGGAGACCAGGAAGTGACTTCAGCAAGGTAGACTTTGCCTGTCTCAGAGAATGCCAGAAAGCAGATCCTTTATATAGGCCATGGGGTGTGGCTCCATGACTCAGCACTTATCCAGGCCTGCCCCTCCCTTCCTTCTGCTGACGCTGCCTGTCAATTCTCCTGAAGCGAGGATCTCTCCAGGCTCCAGCTGTTGGTAATTGACATTCCTCAGGCTCACATGCTGTGGGGGAGGAGTCTAGTTGCTCCGTTTGCCTGGGCATGGAGCCAGGGCTGGGGGCTGGAGGCACTTCAGGTCCTTCGTCTTGTTCGGCCTGTCTGGGCATGGTGCCAGGGCTGGGGCCTGGAGGCATGCCAGGACATTCCTCAGCGTTCGGAAGGGGGTAAGAGGGGCCCAGCTGCGGGGAAAGCGAGCGAGACACAACAGCCCCCCTCCGACCCACACAAAAAGACCTTGAAGGGGGAGACTCTCTGCAGCAACACAAACATTCACTGCACATATCTGTCCCAGGGGCCGTAGTTTCAGGACCCTTGATTTAGTGCAATATAAAAAATGCAAATAATTTTTCTGAGGACCACCAAAATTTTCTCACGGATCACCAGTGGCCCACGGACCACCGGTTGGTGACCACTGTTATAGCCAACCCAAAAGTGAAAATTACTTGAAGTAATTTTTTACTGTGCCTGAATAAAAGTAATTTTGTTTTCTCTTCGGCCAACAAAGTCATTATAGCTTCATGCTGTGTAAAATGTTTGTCACTAACTCTGGAGGCAAGGACAGGTGATAACTGCAAAGAGAGGTGTCTGGCATTGCTGGGGGGCATATGTATTCCCCCATAGCCATTTCTTTCCCTGTCTTTGCTTCCCAAGTTCAATTTCATACCTGGCAGTCTCTCCTACCCATTGTGCAGTCTCCAGCCTTTCAGTACAGTGGGTAAGATAAGGTATATCTTATCTAGTAATGCTGGTACTAAAATATTCTGAAATGGCATGTACCTTTAGATACAATAGCCCCACTTTTCTTGACTATTTGACTGCAAATAGGGATATTAAACTGGGTGTTGGTTTATTTCCCATATTTATTTCAATTGCTCTTCCCCTGCCTTCTCTGTAGTACAAGATGTAATTTGCTCAATGTTTAATCATTTTGAATTTCTACCCTAAAGGATCTATTTGGTTGTACAATTATGGCAAAAACCGTGTCTCTCCTTCCTGGGGCTATTTCTGTTTGGTCTCTTCCCAGATGCTTCTTTATATTATTTTGACTTCGGAAATATAGGAGTACAAGCAAAAAGACCTTATTAGACAGATCACCTTATTTTTGCTGCTCTGCCTTTTGGATGGATGTTTTCTTTGCTATCCTGGGAATATGCTTGTGCAAATTTTCCTTATTCGGGGTGTGTGTATGGTTCTTATCCATTATTAACTTTTTGTGTTGCTGTCACAACTAAGCACCTTTTCTGGCTTAGAAATTTAAAGTCTAACTGGATGGAAAATATTGAAAAGAACTGATTGCCATAATTTGCTTTTATTCAATAATTTTAAAATATGCTTTTAAACAGATTTATTTACTTTGATAAAGTTTCTTACATCAATATGGGTAGTCTTCAACATATGACCACAATAGAATCCAACATTTCTGCCACAAGAGCAAAATGGATCAGTAACGAGGACAACACATTTTATGCGAATACATTTTTTCCCCCATTTTCTGAGTTAAGGATGGAGGACTCCTGTGAACCACAGGAATGTATCTTTTTAAATGCCTTTAACCAAATTGCCAGTTTTGCAACTCAGCCCTATCCTGTCATTCTTAATTTTACTACATCACTTGTTGAAAAAGTTATTTGGAAGAAACTTTGTCCGACTCCTAACTATGGTTAGGACTACACCCCTATTGTAACAACACAGGCCAAGAATCTGGAAATTGTCTAAACCCAAAGCCCTATTAAGCATCCTTGATAGCGGGAAGAGTAATCATCATAGCTCTAAACTGCAAGAGGCCTTTTACATCTCAACATTATTTTAAACTAGTGGTCCCCCAATCTTTTGGGCACCAGGGACCAGTTCCGTGGACAGGTTTTTCCACAGACCAGAGGGGGTATGAACCTGGGGAGCCCTGTTGAGGAGGGGGGGGGGAGGAAAAAGAGGGAGGGAGGTAAAGAGAGACTGGAGAAAGAAAGAGGCAGGCAGGGAGGGACAGAGAGAGTGGGGAGGAAAAGAAAGAGAGAAAGAAAAGAGGGAGGGAGAAAGAGGGAGGGAAAAAGAGAGAGAAATAGGCAGGCAGGGAGGGATAGACAGAGGGGGCAGGATGGAGGAAAAGAAAGAGAAAAAAAGAGATGGAGGGTAGAAAGAGAGAGCGCGACAGAGAAAGAATGAAAACCTGTCAAATATAATTTCTTGTTATTATTTAATGGTCGTCCATATTTATCATGTTAGATGATAACATTCTTCAACTTAATTCTTTTAGGAATAAACATCCTGCCTAACAAGTAAGGCTAAACTGCAGGACTAAGAGCACAATTGCTAGAAGCACGCCAGTTCTTTCCTTGACGAGGCGCGCATCACCGTTAGGATCGATCTAAAATAGCGCGCCTCTCTACGACTCCCGTCGCGCGCCCATCCAAGCCAAGCCAAGCCTTCGGACGGCCGCTCGTCTTATTTCCGAGCTCAGAAAGCCGGAGTCCGTGCGTCAAAAGATGAGTCGCTCCTTTCATTGGCTGTTCCGAAGGAGACGCGTCGCACCCCTAACATTGCGGGGCGTGACCAATAGCCAAGCCCGATGCGAAGATCTCGAGAGAGTTGATCTGAAGCTGGCACCGCCATGTTGAAATAGGGAGAGGCCACAGCCAGTTTATGTCGTTCTTCGGATTTTTTTTGTTTTTGAAAAGGAACGCGAAGACCTCAAGAAAGCATTTGGATCGACGCGTGTCTTAACTTGATTTGCTCCCTCCCAGAAATCCCGGTGGTGTTAAAGAGGCAGGCGGAGGGGACGGCAACAAGAGGATGGTGCAGTCATGCTCTGCCTACCGTTGCCGGAATCGATACGACAAAGAAAAGCCCATCTCTTTCCACAAGTGAGTAAGGGCGGGGGTAGGAAAACGGGAGCGGGGAGCGGTGGGGGGAGAGAAAGGAAAAAAAAAAAGCGGCTCTCTCGACCAGGCGGGAGAAGGCGATAGCATTCGCTTCGCGAACAGGAAGGCGGAGCCAAAGCGCCTGCGCGGCCGAAAGGGGGAGGGACTCTAAATAGTGCGCGGCCTCTCTGGAGGTCGGTGAGAAGGCGGGGCTAAGTGCGCTTACTGGGTCCTTTCGGTTTTTTTTTTCTCCTTTAAAAAGTAAGGCTCGAGACGTGCCTGACTGGTGGAATCGAACGCGCGCAAGCGCGCGCTTGTTCAACCGTCAATAACAGCAAAGCGCCGCTTCAACCTTTATGACAGGCTGGGAGGGAGTGGTTACCAATGATTGCTTAAAATAATCATGATTAAGGATCGGCAAAGCAGGATCGATAGGGATTTCCCCCCCCTCCTTTTGACCCTGGTATTGCACCCGAATGCTGGCTGATCTAATAAAGTCTCCCCACCACCACCACAAATAAAGCAAAGAAAGTTCTCGTTTTGTTGAAAGCAAGTGGACCTAGGGCTGATTTTGGATCTTTAGGTGTATGGGTAATCTCGACTTACAACAGCTCGCTTAGTGGCCATTCGAAGTTACAACAGCACAACAAAAGTGACTTGTGGCCATTTTTCACACTTACGACTGTGGCAGCATCCCCATGGTCCTGTGTTTTACATTTGGATGCTTGACAAAGGATTTATGACGGTTGCAGTGTCTTGGGATCATGTGAGCATCTTTTTGCAATCTTCTGACAAGTAAAGTTGATGGGGGAAAGAAACAATTGTGTTACTAATTTAACAACCTGCAGCGTTTCGCTTAACAAATGTGACAAGAGAAGTCCTAAAATGGGGCAAAACTCAACAAATTTCTCACTTAGCAACATAAATTTTGGGCTCAATTGTCGTACATTGTACAAGTAGTTCTTGATCTAAGACTATAATTGTGCCTAAAATTTGTGTTGCTGAACAAGGCAGTTGTTAAGTAAATTTTGC
Source organism: Ahaetulla prasina (assembly GCF_028640845.1). Taxonomy (NCBI): domain Eukaryota; kingdom Metazoa; phylum Chordata; class Lepidosauria; order Squamata; family Colubridae; genus Ahaetulla; species Ahaetulla prasina. The sequence continues at coordinate 203,305,588 of NC_080540.1, read as the reverse complement.
CCAATATTAGGACCTTTTTTGTTACGGTTGTTAAGTGAATCTGTGCAATTATTAACTTAGTAACACAAGGTTAAGTGTATCTGCCTTCCCCATTGACTTTTGCTTCTCAGAAGATTGCAAAAGGTGATCACATAACCCTGGGACCCTGCAACGGTCATAAATATATGTTAGTTGCCAAGTCTCTGAATTTTGATCATGTGACCAGGAGGAGGATGTAATAGTCATAAGGTGTGAAAAATGGCCATAAGTGACTTTTTCAATGCTTTTAATAACTTCAAACAGTCAGTAAACAAATGGTTGTAAGATAGCAGCCTTATGGCTGCTTTTGGGCTTTAGGTATACAGGTTGTCCTTGACTCACAACCACAACTGAGCCCAAAGTTTATGTTGCTAAGTGAGTCATTTGTTAAGTGAGTTTTGCCCCATTTTGCAACCTTTCTTGCTACCATTGTTAAGTAAACTATTGCAGTTGTTAAGCTAGTAACATGATTAGTTCCTCATTGAGCTTGCTTGTCAGAAATTCCCAAAAGCTGATCACATGATCCAGGTACAGCGAAACCGTCGTAAATGCAAGTCAGTGACCAAGCATCTGAATATTGATCATGTGATGAAGGGGATGCTGCAACAGTCATACGTGTGAAAAATGGTCATAAGTCACTTTTTCCAGTACGTTGTAACTTTGGTCACTAAATGAACAGTTTTAAGTTGAGCACTACCTATATAATTCAGTTCTGTTTGTTGAACAACTATCCTGTTTTTATAATCCCAGTATTCAGGATTATTCTCATAAAAATTTAAGAGCAGCTGAGTTGACCAGCACCAAAGAAGAGGTTATAAGTGTAACTGAAAGTTTACAAATAAAACATGCACGTTTGTGAATGTCCACAAGCTCATCTTGACTGAATATGTCCCTTGAGAACTTGAAAGTTTGCATGCTATCTGTAAATCTATAGCTGGGTTAATAAAAAATATTTTAATACTGATTTTGAGCTTTTTATATTTAACTTAAATGTTTTCTTTTCTTTGGACAGTAATAAATCTTTGTGGGTTTTTTATGCTCCTTAAAAATTTCTACAAACATGGATTAAAGTTCTACCACATATCATGAGTAGAGAGGAATCTGTAATTTGTTCACTAGAAATTGAATGTTGAGACGTCTGTACTGGAAGTCATCTTGCACATACTGATTTTTCTGTTTTTGGTTTCCAAAAACAGTGCTAATCTCTCCTGTTACTGGGAGAACAGAAAAATAGAGACCTAATTAAATCCAAAAGCTTCCTGCCATGTTTTAGGCAATTTCTTAAAAGCATATTAAGACTACAGCTAAGTGGAAATGTGAGTGCTTCCTCTTCCTCTCCCTCTCACTTCCAGTTTGGTAGTAATAATAAAAACATGTTTGATGTACATTTTATTTGTAGGTTTCCTCTCACAAGACCTGATCTCTGCAAGAAATGGGAAGCTGCTGTTAGAAGAAAAAATTTCAAACCAACAAAATATAGCAGCATTTGTTCTGAACACTTTACTCCAGATTGCTTCAAAAGAGAATGTAACAACAAACTATTAAAGGACAATGCTGTACCAACAATATTTTGCCACACAGAACCAAATGTGAAGGTAAGTGAAGTTTATGAATTATTTTTAAAGCTTCTGTAATTTAGAAAACACTGGGAGGCAATGCTGTTATTGCTAAGCAAAAGTTTTTTGAAGACAGGAGATTGATATATAGTGCCAGACAGAAGCATATTATATTCATCTATTGTTATAATAGAAAGATTAAAACTCTGTTTCTACTCATTTATCACCTTTACTTTTTTTTATTTTGGATTCTTCTAAAATAAAAACAAAAAATGGATTCATTGTTGCAATTCTGACAGCTTTTTGTATCACTTTTAGACATTTCATCATTCCTGCAAGAATACTTTTAAATTTGATTGATTTCTCATGGGTTGATGCAAGAACATGATCAGTGCTTCTGCATCAGACAATATCTCAAAATTTTTTGGACCATTGCAACAGAACTAAATATTCACTGTTTTGTACAACTGCACCTTACTCCATCTCATGTCATATTTATGGACAGAATATTGCTACTCTAACCATAATGTCCCACTTCATTTTCTTTTCTAAACAAGGATAAATGGGATGAATGATTTGCTTGGAACAATGGATATGTAGGACACAAGTTTTCCTATCAAATTGCCACTACAGGACTTGGTAGAAATTTAAAGTAAGGTACTGTTTTGACTACTCAGCAGCCCTTTCAGAACTAAAAACCTAAATAGGAGTCCTTGTATAACTTATTATTTCCATCCAAGAAATAGCTATATCAATACAAGTAAGTGATGCCCTTTTAAAACAACAAACTTACCTGCAACGTTCTATGTTAGAGATCAGCAACCTTTTCAGGCTTTTTTACAATTTTGCACTATATTTTGGATGCTAAAATACAATTTTAAACAACAAAACTCACATGATACCTGATGGAAGAATATATATCGATGTTATATAATTGGCTTATATTTTAAGTTTTTATTCATTTAAAAATCCTCATATTTTAATTTTGGAAGTTAGAGGTTATAATATAAAGGTATCATAGATATCCCTTGTTTTACCAGAGCATAAGATTTTCTTTTAACAGAATCTCTTTGTCTTTTCTTTATCCTCCTAAAAATGCATGAGTTAATTAGGTAAATAATCATCATCACTATCATTTTAGCTATTGTCTATCCACTGCAGGATGAAGACCTTTTCCGCATGTTTCCAACCATTATGGTCCTGAGCTTTCTTTTGCCAATTGGGCCCACAATAGTTGCTGATGTTGTTGATCCATCTTGTTTTAGGTCTCTTTCGTGGATGCTTTTTATCAAGTGGGATCCATTCTATGACTGCCTTGGTCCACCTGCTATCGGTTTTTGCTATGTCACCAGCCCATTTCCATTTCAGTTCTTTTACGTCTCTTGATGATATCATATACTTTTGTTTGTTCTCTAATCATTGTTCAGGTCTTTCTATTCACTAATGGGAGTTTGAACGGAGGGCGCTTGTGCTCGCATGTGAAGCTCTATTCGCACAAGCGTCCTCCGCTCAAGTCCCCACTGCTCGCACAAATGCAGCTTCGCACATGCACTTGCCCATCGCTTGCACAGCCCGGTTTTGAACAGACTGCATCTCAGTAGTGGGCTGAGGCTTGGGTGTTAGGGACCGCTGATTTATGACAACTTTCTGGTTTTTTATAAATATTAAGTCAATATCCTACATGAGACCAAGGTATTTTGCTGCAACCCTCTCTTTCTCTCTCTCTCTCTCTCTCTCTCTCTCTCTCTCTCTCTCTCTCTCTCACACACACACACACACACACACACATTTTATGCCATTAAAGAAATTATACAGTTTTGGATGTTCATTAATACTACCTTTTTAAATCTTTAATTTTTGATGTACCATCCATAAAACATAACTGCTAATCGGTGATTTTTTTCTTCCGGTTATTTAATTAATGATGCTTGGAATTCTGAAAGTTGTTGTTTAATAATTCTTGACACTAGATTGGACACTAACACAACTACCCTATACATGCTGATATGTGCAGTTTTGGGGAAAAGGCTGTGATAAACATTAATTAATCAATTGATTATATTAATTACTTATTTTTCTTCTGCCTAGTCAAATCCCTGCGGTTTTCTTCGCAAGTTTTTCAGAAGTGGTTTGCCACCCTCTCCTTTTATGGCTAAGCGAAAGTGTTTAGCCCAAGGTCACTCAGCTGGCTTTATGCCTAAGGCATGACTGGAACTCATGATCACTCTGTTTCTAGCCTGGTGCTTTAACCACTGCACCAAACTGGCTCTTTTAATGGTGATATAAAGTGCAATGAATATAATTATAATCCATTTTTACATGGTTAGGTTTGTAATTTATGCTGTAGCATCATTAATATGAAGGCTTCATATACATACAACAAAGGTCCTCAGTATTTCTGGTCTGCATATAAAATTGCCACTAGGGAATTTCTTATGAGTTAATGGAAAGATTGCCACTGGATAGGCTGTTCAATGCATGGTAATCAGCTCATTTTTTATCTAAAAGAACTATATTCCTGTATACATTTGTTGTGGATTTAGACTAGCTACGTCAACCTGGACTTAGGATAGCTAATAAACAGGGGTGGGCTTCAACATTTTTAGCAAGGGGTTCTCTGCCCGGTTGCTGGATGGGCATGGCCATGATGGGTGTGGCCTAGTTGGCCTTCACCATGGTGGGAGGGTGTTTTTATCCTCCCTGGGCTCTGGAGGCTTTCCTTGAGCCTCCGAGAGGGTGAAAATCACCACCCCAGGCTCTGGAGGCTGGAAACAGGCCTGTTTCCGGCCTTCCCAAACTTCCGGTAGGCCCATTTTTCATCCTCCCCAAACCTCCATGCACACCCTGCACTTACCTGCATCCAAAATGGGCCGCATGGGGACTCCTGGGAGGGGTGGGGCGGGGTGGGCGGGACCAGCCAGGAGTGAGATTTGGGGGGTTCTCCGAACTGCACAGAAACTTAGCTAGAGGTTCTCCTGAACCCCTGCGAACCCCCAGAAGCCCACCCCTGCTAGTACTGCTAATGGAGGATAGGATTTAACATGTATATTAAAATTAACTTCTGTAAGACAGCAAGCCTGGAGATGAGGTGAGAGCTCATCAGCCTCTATCACTATCAGGTAGACATTCATCTATTAAATGTTTCTAGGCTGTAGTTCCAATTCCTCTCCTATAACTATTAATTATAGTCAAATGACTTTTTTTTTTTGGCAGGGAAAAAAACCCCACCTTGCTATCTGAATCTTAACACTTAATGAAGTTATTTCAAAATAACTTTTCAATGCAACTGATAAGGGTGAAAAAAAAAGAAATAATCACTGACTCATGGATTAGTCATTAGTACGTCATTTACTGAAGCATTTAACTGAGATATAGAAACATTAATAATCTATAAATCTGTTTCCGTTCAAGTGTATTTATGGCAATTAGTATATATAAATACAAATAGCACATATAAGATTAATATCAATTATAATTTGAGATAAGATTTCACAAGTTTTCAAAGATTGTTGAAAAAATAGCAGTTAAACAAAATATATATAACACTGATACAGGAATTGAATAATATATGGATAACATATGCATCATTATTTTTCTTGAGAACCTTCCAAATTGGGGGAGATTAAATCTGTTCTCAAATATATATAAAAGTTGTAATATAATAAGACATTGTTGGAGAGAGATTGGCCAAACCAAAGGGAGAAGTCAAGTGGGGAATTAGTTTGGAATCATTATGTAGGCACAAGAGAGCAAGGACCAATCCCACTTGAAGGACTTTGAACCATGTCTAATCTGGCTCAGGTACAGACTGCCAGTCTGGGAAAAGTCCTGTGAAATAGGCATGAACAATAAAGTAGCTAATTGAACTCTTCATGTGTGGATCTGGTTGATTGTATCTGACAGACATGGGCAATGTTCTCTGTTGTACTTATAGAAGAACTTTTGTTGCAAGCTTTAATCCTAGGTAGGTATACTGTTTTAGACAATAGACTTTTGTTCCCTTTCAATGGCAATGTACTTTAAAATGGGAGAGGGAAAATGTTTTTTGTCTTTAATAGTGATGGAACAGTTTCAAAATTCTTAAGATATATAAGATAATTGCAGTATAAATTACGTACTTCAAACAACTGTAATGAACGATTGAGATCAAATTTTTATTATTACTCATTTATAAATTTATTTACCACCCATCTTGCAGCTTGAGGTGACTCTGAGCCTCTCACAATGTAATAAAACACAGAGTTATAAAAACATTTAACTATAAAATAACAGATTAAAACCACATAAAATTAAGAACAGACTAAAAGATCACAGATTTGGAATGGAGAAGTGGTGGTGCCTTCTTCTGCATTGCAGCCACCTGCACCCTACAGTTTCTCCTTCAGAGCTCCATGTCAACCAGTGCAGTCTGGTTTTAAGGCTCTTCTTGAATGCCAGAGAGGTTTCTTTCAATGTTAAAAGATTGCACAATACTGTTAAAAGACAGAATCTAATCTTATTTGAAAAATAAACTCATGAAGTAAAAAAAAAACTAATGTCCTAAAAGTAAATAATTTGATGAACTATGCATTTTATGGGTCATATAATATACTGGGTTGCTAGATTAAGAGAATATTTCCTTTCCAAGGCCATGTATTCCGAAAGATAAGCAGAAGGTGTATTTATTTGTTAGATTTATATTCTGTCTTTTATTTTATTCAGTGTTTATTATAGAATTCACATTACACAATCACTGCTACTCAAGCCAATTGTGTACTAGTGGGTTTCCTTAGTAAATCTCATCAGATATTAAGTCTCTTCTGAAAGATGGATTATGGCAGGGGCATCCACAACTATGGTCATTGACTTCAAAATGGGTAAGTGAATTTTGAAGCCAGTGTCTGTAGCTGCAGATATTCTTGACCTGGTAGAGATTTCAACTGGAATTCTAGAATGATTAAATGTTCATATTCCTTCAAAAAAAATATCTTACAGGTAAGTCACAGTCTTACAGTAAGATGAATGAGTATGTTTACAAAAATATAACTGTATAATAAGTTATTCAATTACCCCAAACTGCTTCACTGAAATAGATTACATTCTGGTTTCAGATGTTCTACTGGAATCTATAACAGAGACCTCTAGGCTGGATTAATTGTAATTTTTGCTCCTGTTATGAGATATGTTGTTTATAGCAAAGGAAAAATCTAGGTGGAACTGAAAATTTAATCTTATTTTCCTGCCCAGTGAGAATTACTGAGGAAAAAATCCCTAAAGATTTTGTAATTATTTAGAGAATAATCTTGAAGAATCTGTGATTCTTCCAACATATGTTGGAAAACATTAAAAGCAGTTGTAGGAACATAACTAGAACATCTAATAGCTTAGTAGAAAAGAAGGATAGAATAAATGAATAAAAGGCATCACCTAAATCTAATAGAATCAGTTAAAGCTTTAGAACCATGGCAATTCATTTCTGTTGTAATAGAATTAGTTCAGATGAAACGAAGATACTATGAATAAAACAAATTACTGCCTGTATTTCTATCTGAAGATCATGTGATCTTCATAAATCTAAATTTCCTTTCCAGTCTCATCCACTGGCCTATTATTTCTTCCTTATACAGATAGTATTGCTATCCTATCTATTTAAAGTTATCCTTTTCAGTTGTTTAGGAGCTCTGATGACCTCTGGCTTTAGGGAATGTATAGAATGTAATTATTCTAAGACAAAGCTCCTAGATTTCATCAAAAAGCACTTCATTTTTTCTCATAATTGGAAAATTAATAATAGATCTATTGAATGTTAATTTCTATATAAAGCACATTAAATATTTACTTCCAACTATACTTCTTTGAACGACAACATAAGTGGATAAGAAGCTTCCAGTGTGATTATCAGACTTTCAAGTTATCAGGGCAATAATTATATACCCACAGCAATTAAACCAATTACTAAGATCTTAAATCTGCTGCTATATGGCACTCAGCTCTGGGTATATAGGGACATCTAGCTTCAAAGCTATTTAAATCCAAATTTCTGAGAACTATTCTCTGTGTTTCTTAGTCTCCTGTAACTGTCATTCTTTGACTGGAAATTAGCAATCTTTCCAAGTTTGTTTGAGACTTTATTGATCTTTATTGAGACCCGTACGCTCTCACAGAGAGGGACTCCTTAGGGTGCCGTCCGCCAGGCAGTGCCGACTGGCGACACCCAGAGGAAGGGCTTTCTCTGCGGGGGCTCCCACCCTCTGGAATGAGCTTCCCCCAGGGCTTCGTCAACTTCCTGACCTCCAAACCTTCCGCCGTGAGCTTAAAACACATCTATTTATTTGCGCAGGGCTAGCCTAGGGTTTTAGTTTTTAAATTTAGTTTTTAATGGGGTTTTATATTATTTCATTCTAGTGATATTTTTAATTCGGCCTAATTAATAAGTTTTTTAATTGTTGTTTTTACCTGTATTATTTGCATGTTTTTATCTGGCTGTGAACTGCCCTGAGTCCTTCGGGAGATAGGGCGGTATAAAAATTCGAATAAATAAATAAATAAATAAATAATCTCACATTTGGGTCAATACTTAGTCCAGCATTAATTCTTAAAATAGTAGGATTGCTTTCTTGAAAAAAACAAATTGATTCCGATTTAGTTTATTTTAGGCTTCCCTCTTCCCATAATGTTATGCTTTTTGGGTCCAGTATAGGTAGTCCTCAATTTACGACCAAAATTAACCCCAAAATTTATGTTCCTAAGCAAGGCACTTAAGTGAATTTTGCCCCATTTTACAATCTTTCTTGCCACAGTTGTTAAGTGAATCACTGCAGTTGTTAAGTTAGTAACACAGTTGTTAAATTAATCTGGCTTCCCCATTGATTTTGCTTGTCAGAAGGTCATAAAAGGTGATCATGTGAATCTGGAACTGTCATAAATAGGAGTCAGTTGCCAAGCATCTGAATTTTGATCAGGTGACCATGAGGATGCTGCAATGGTTGTAAGTGTGGAAAACAACCCTAAGCAACTTTTTTTAGTGCCATTGTAATTTCAAATGGTCACTAAATGAACTGTTATAAGTTGAAGACTTCCTGTACATAGTAGAATTGAAGTGATGGACTTAGGCATCCAAAAATATGGATTAAGTATTTCACATCATTGCAACTGTGAACATGTGGGTGCTTCTTTTGTTATCCCAAGATAATTTTATAATTTTAATTTTATAATTATAATCCTTCATGCTGTGTAAAATAGCATTTATACAGGTATAAGCTAATGATCTGTCTTCAGTGATAACAAATTATTCTGTACTAGGATTGTGTTTCTGGATTCTCAGATACCAAAGACGAGTCTGTAGCACATATGTTACTAAATTTCCCCTTTTTACACAACTGGCATCTTGAACTTGTATCAGTTTAATTCAGTGTCCATTCAGTATTTTCAAGGTGAGCTCAGGTATGATAAGATTCCGGTGAGAGCGGACTTCTCTATTCTGTTCATTTGCGAAGCCTTTAACTGACTAAATATATTGTTTCCCTGAAGGTTGTGCTACCTCTGTTTGAAGCTTGTTTTAATGCAGTGGTAGTCAACCTGGTCCCTACTGCCCACTAGTGGGCGTTCCAGCTTTCATGATGGGCGGTAGGGATTTTCTCCAATACTGAAGCACTTTCCTTTTTTTAAATTTAATTGACTTTTAAAAAATTTTTCATAATATTATTTAAAAACATTTTCATTAGGTTTTCATAAAATTCCCCATGACAATTTAAATTTCTGAAAATATACTATTTGTAACGCCCGCACAAAAGTTTAGTTCACATTATGTAAGTGAAACTAAATGGCACTATAGTGCGACCGCAAACAAAAGAGCCTCGTCCCAGAATAGCTCGCACATCTCCCCCCACACCACCCAGCTGTAACAGACAAGCAGAGCTGGTAGCCGGCACCCCCCCAATCCACGATGCGCGAGAGGCATGCGCAGATGACGATACACTTTATAAATCACCATTACTGTGGAACCGGTGGGCAGTTAGAAAATTTTACTACTAACAGAGATACAAAAGTGGGCGGTAGGTATAAAAAGGTTGACTATCCCTGTTTTAATGCAAATAAAATAATGAAATTATTATTTTCCCCAAGCATGAAGTTTTGAAGAAGAAAAGCGATCTTGCTTGTCACCTGAGATGTATTATGTTACCTTTTAATGAAACAGATGTAAAATATATCTTCTTGTTTTGCTTTTTAGTCTGAAGGCACGCAAGAACCACCTGAAGTACCAACGCCCCCTTCTCCTTCACCTCCACCACCTCCGCAAACGTACCCAAGATTGGTAGATCCAAGCATTGGATTATTGATGCCACCACTTCACACTCCCAATAATATTGCTGTATTTTGTGATCACAACTATACCGTAGAGGATACTGTGCATCAGAGAAAAAGAATTCAGCAACTGGAAGAGCAGGTGGATAAACTGAGGAAGAAACTTAAGACTGCCCAGCAGCGATGTAGGCGTCAGGAAAAACAGATTGAAAAACTACGAGAGCTTGTTCAGTTTCAGAAGGAGAAAGACGTGCTGTCAGGCAAAGGTGGTTATGTGATTTTGCCTAATGACTATTTTGAAATTGTAGAAGTCCCTGCCTAGAAGGCTAGCATTGTCATTTGTGGGACACTGCCAAAGTTAGCCTCATCAGATTAATCCTCCTGTTCAGTTTAAAAAAAGCAAGACTTTTTAGTTCTGTATATTAAATACTTCAGCCCTTCAAATCAATAAAAGTTGCTATATAATCATTTGTTGGTGTTGCCTAGTGCTGATCTTTGTATTGATCCATTGCTCAAAACTGGAGCTGGTGATGGTTAAATGTAGAGAATGATTGACAATAACATACTGTGCTCATATGTTGCTTGATGTGATGGAATTTGACTCAGAAAGAAATACTGAGCTGTAATAAAAAAGATAAATCCTGGAAAAGCAAAAAAAGCATCAGAAAAAAATTCAAAGCCCCTCCACCTTGATTGTGTTAGGGATAAGTTGAACGGGAAATATACTTTGTCAGGCTTTCAAGGTTATGTATCAATAGTTTAACAGCATTCAAGTGCATTCCAAGACTCTAGTGACTCCTTTTTCTGACTCTACCTATCTCAAAGAGCTGATATTAGTCTTGGCATTGTCCTCCCCTTTCGCTCAGGAAATTCACATTTCAGCAAACTCAGAAATCTATGTTCAATGAATGAATGAACCTATGTTCAAATCTATGGTCTATGAAATATTTCTATAGCATTCATAAGGCGTGGTATGATACAGCGTGGTGGCTGTTACCTGGTGAGTCACTAAAACCTTAGTTCAAATTCTGTCTCCCTTGAGTAATTTAGGCCAGTTGTGTTTCCTCAGCCTCTGAAAAAATATTTATGTGGCTTTTCTGCTCCACTGTGTGAGATTGCAAAAGATGGCTAAGCTAGGTCATCGTTACATTGTTCAACTGTACTTTAAAAATCAAAGAAAAAAAGGCAATGTTAGAGACACATACATAGAAATTCTAACCAGCTCTAAGATAGTAGGGAAAGAGGAGGTCTCGGACTCCCAGATTGAGAAACTTACTACAAGGCAACAACACTAATTTGGATCAAAGACTGGATGGAATTAAGGATTAAAAGAATTTTAACATTAGAGGGGCATAATCTACAGCTAGGGTGGCATGCCTTTTTATGGGAAGGAAAAAATAGACAACACAGTTACTTCCAGAGATACTTAATTAGAGATGCACTATTACAAAAATGGCAAGGGATAAAAAAGAATCATTACGTTAAAATTCCAGAATGGTTATTCACAATGGAGGCACTAATTTATCTTAATGTACTGGACATTGATAAAATTAAAGGATATAAAGATTTACTAAACAGTCAAGGAGAATTGAAAACAAGGCAAGAATTAAAAGAACGGTACAGACATTGATTGGTGGCCTTACATGCAAATACAATCTAGATATAATATAGATTTAATACAATATGGATTTTAAAAAGAAATACACAAATTAGATGAAATCCTTCAAGGCACAGAAGATAAATTGATTAAAAAAATTATAATTATTTATTAAGACATAAAATGGAAGAGGAGGTAGTAAAAGAAAACATGACAATTTGATTAGAAAAGTTTTGGAATGTGCAGAAATGGACAAACTTACAGAGGAAATACAAGAAAAAGGAAACAGAATATTATATAGTATGGGAGAAATGGTATGAATGGTTAGAGAAGAGAGAGAAAAGGTAAGGAAAGAGGAAATGAGGAAGATATAGGAGTGGAAATGCAATAACAAATAAGAGAAAACAGAAAAGATGCAGATTGTAGAAATGAAATTGTGTACACTGTTATTTATATGCATATATGTAAATAAATCAATATTAGGATTATATGTATAAAGGATAAATTGAAATAAGGGAGAAAAAAATAGATAAGCAAGAAATGTCTACCGAAACAAAATTGTTGAAAAGAAAAAATTGGAAAAGATTATTTTTTGTTTTTTAAGAAAATAACAAAACTGTTTAATAAAAAATATTTTTAAAAAAATATTTCTAACCAGCTCTTAGAATAGTGCCCAGACAGTAAAAGGGCTCCAGTTTAGGTGCTAGACTATTAGAATCCAATGAAACTTCAATTTAATGAACTTCAGTACAACAGGGTTCACATGCAATCAATCACGGACTGGTGATTTATGCCAATTGCATAAATTCAGATCATTTGCCTGATAACTTAATCATGTAAATGATATAAATCAGTTTGCCCCAATGATATACTTTCATGTTGGATAGACTTTATGAATAATGAGCACGTGCCCCACAATTAGATTGTTAAAGTGAGGTTGTACGGTGCTTTTCTTAGTACCTTGTGCTGTTGTGTCTGCAACCGCTGAAGCTTTCAATTATCTGTGGCAGCCCATGTAATACAATTTTGAAAGGTTATAAATAGATGAATTGCAATTGTTCAGATCCACTGTATCCTAAAGCTGGTGAAAGGTATATCCAGCCACTGCTAGTTTGAGCTAGAGATCACATAGAACAGCAGTCTATATCAAGAGAACGATCAACGATCCTTCAAATTTATATTCAGTTTCATCCTGTTCATCTTCAATTTCATGCTCATGGTGAGGCAGAATCAAAATAAGCATCAGAATCACAAGATCTAGATCAGATGAATAAAACAGTTTCACTGCCTGCGTTCAACATGATGATGATGACTGATGGTGTGCAACCTTCTCTGACTACCTTATATAGGTTTCCAGTTGCAACCTAAAGTCTTGGGTTCCAGTTGCAACCCAAGACCCAAAAGTCTTACAAAACCCAATGTGACTTGGTACACAGATAATTGCAGTGCTGCCTTCACCTACCTGAATTAACCTATCTACTACACTTTTTCTGGGAAAACCTTCCAGTGAAATCCAGTTTTACAAGCTTAAGGAAATGGAGGCCAGGAGGCACTGATTCTCAATTGTTGCTCCAGCCTTATGAAATAGACTTCTTGTGGCATTAAGACTTGCATCATCTCTCAATACTCTGGGAGTAGTTTAAGATGGAACTCTTCGATAGAATACTTGTTAGATGCTGCTAGCTTTAATTTCAATGTAATGGTTGCAATTCACTTTTGTCTTGTATTTTGATTGCTATTTATTTTTTCCTATATTATTATTATTATTATTATTATTATTATTATTATTATTATTATTATTATTATTATTATTATTATTATTATTATTTATTAAATTTTTATACCGCCCTTCTCCCGAAGGACTCAGGGCGGTGTACAGCCGGAGATAAAATACAAAATATGTACAATTAAAACAAATTAAAACATAGCAAAATTACAAAAACGGCTAATAATTAAAATTAAATTTAAAATATTTAAGAATATTAATAAAACCCCAATTTAAAATCAAACTATTATGCCAGTCCCACTTGAGTAAATAAGTATGTTTTTAGCTCACGACGGAAGGTCCGAAGATCAGGCACTTGACGTAGGCCAGGGGGGAGTTTACGTCAATTGCCTGATCTTCGGACCTTTCGGCGTGAGCTGAAAACGCACCTATTTATTCAAGCAGGACTGGATTGAAATTTTATTGGGGTATTTATGTTTTAAGATTTTATATGGTTTTAAAATTTCGGCCACATTATAATATTTCTTTTTAACTTCTTTTTAATGTTTATATATTGAATTTTTACTTGGCTGTACACCGCCCTGAGTCCTCCGGGAGAAGGGCGGTATAAAAATCGAAATAAATAAATAAATAAATAAATAAATTCCAGAGCGTCGATGCTCCCACAGAGAAGGCCCTACCCCTGGGGGCCGCCAGCCGACACTGTTTGGCGGACGGCACCCTGAGGAGACCCTCTCTATGAGAGCGTACGGGTCGGTGGGAGGCATAGGGTAACAGCAGGCGGTCTCGTAAGTACCCGGGTCCTAAGCCATGGAGCGCTTTAAAGGTGGTAACCAAAATCTTGAAGCGCACCCGAAAGACCACAGGAAGCCAGTGCAGACTACGGAGCAGTGGTGTTACGTGGGAGCCACGAGCGGCTCCCATTACTACTCGCGCAGCCGCATTCTGGACTAACTGTATAATTATACAACATTTACATTTTCTATCTTAATTATGCTTATTGGTATTTGTGTTTTTTTATTGTGTTACATAAAACACTTTCAATCTTTTTTTTTTTTTTGTTTACATTTATACCCCGCCCTTCTCCGAAGACTCAGGGCGGCTTACAGTGTATAAGGCAATAGTCTCATTCTATTTGTATATTTTTACAAAGTCAACTTATTGCCCCCCCAACAATCTGGGTCCTCATTTTACCTACCTTATAAAGGATGGAAGGCTGAGTCAACCTTGGGCCGGGCTTGAACCTGCAGTAATTGCAGGCTATTGTGTTCTTAATAACAGGCCTTACCAGCCTGAGCTAAACCGGCCCCTTTGCCAGTATATAGCTAGAATAAATGACTATACATATTGATCAGGTTCATACATTATGCTAAATCATTTATTTAATCATGGTTTATTGAGTAAATCACAATTAGCTGGGTTTGCAGAGCACTCTAGTCCATAAATAATTATTTAAAGATTACAAATGTGTAAATTTACATAACATCTTAAGTCCTAAACAAGCCACATTGTAACTTAATACACTCTGAGAATCCAGACATTTTGAGGGAGTCTTCATGGAGTCAGAGTCATTTTATTTTAGTCACTGCAAAGCAAATAAGTGTCAATTGATTAAAATGAAACAAGGTATAAAATCTTAAAACAAGTAAAATTTTAAATTAGCGTTTGAGAATTGGGACATAAAAATAGCATAATAAAGTATGCTAAAATTTATATAAGCAAATAAATGATTGCACAGAATAAATAATACTAAAATTACCAATTTAAAATATATGAGGTAAAGGTAAAGGTTCCCCTTGCACATCTGTGCTAGTCGTTCCCGACTCTAGGGGGTGGTGCTCATCTCTGTTTCAAAGCTGAAGAGCCAGCGCTGTCCAAAGATGTCTCCGTGGTCATGTGACCAGCATGAATAAGGCGCACAGAACGCTGTTACCTTCCCACCAAAGGTGGTCCCTATTTTTCTACTTGCATTTTTTACGTGCTTTCAGACTGCTAGGTTGGCAGAAGCTGGGACAAGTAACGGGAGTTGATCCCATTACGCAGCACTAGGGATTCAAACCGCTGCCGACCTTTCGATTGACAAGTTCATTGTCTTAGCTACTGAGTCACAGCATCTCTCCTAAAATATATAGAACCATTATAATACAAAAAGCTATGGGACTCTTCATGAAATATCTTTGTCAGATAGATGAGAGCTGCTTGCCATTGTCTTCACTAAAACATTTCCCCAAACTAGTAAACAACTCTAGCAATTGCATGCTTTATCAAATTAAAAACCTCTGAAGAAATAAATTTTAAGTGTACTAATTTAAACTGGGAAGATTTTATTGTTCTAAGACTACCACACAAGACCTAGTAAATTAAGTTGAAATAATGATTATAAAAAGATTGGCATATTCCCCTCCCCTACACTGCTTATGTAGTCTCTTAAGGGTATAAATCAGTGATGATATAATGATGTCATAATTCCTCCCTTTCTACCTTACAAAAGGTTAATGTTAGTGAATGTGATTGAGTTCCTGAGAAGACATCTGGTTAAGGTAAAGCTTATCAGATGTCATTGTAACATATGGAAGATCTAAATCTGTGATGGTGAACCTATGGCACGCTTGCCAGAGGTGGCATGCAGCACCCTCTGTGATGGCCGTCACCCCAGTTCAGCTCCTCTGTGCATGTGCACGTACCTCCTGCCGGTCAGCTGGTCTTTGGGTCTCTTCAGTGCATGCATGGGGAAGTGGGGCACATGCGGGGGGCCATGTGCGCATGTGTGGGGGTGGGGTGTGTGTGTGAGGCCATGCGTGCATTCGCGGGGCCCGCATGCATTGCATTTTGTGGATTTGGGTGCACGCATGCACATTTGCGTGGTGCTTTGGGCACTTGGTCCGGAAAAGATTAGCCATCAGTGATCTAAACTGTTATCCAAATTACCATTCTAAATCGATAAGAAAACACTGAATATATTTAATACAAATGCTGATAGCTTCTTTGAGAAGAAAAGGAAGTACACATGCCAGTAGTTACAAGATTATAGACTCCTAGTTTTTAAATCAATTTTATTTGTAAGATTTATTGTTTATCCTACACTTTGTTCTTAAGCCAGAGCAGTATATCAAGTACTCCTTTCTCTGATCATTTTTTACCTCAACAATAATCCTGTGAGATAGATTGGGCTGAAAGAGAATGACTGTCCCAAATTTTGTAATTGAAACTGGACTTGAACCTTCCTCATCAAATCTTTTGTAAGAGTCTCTGATGAAAGAATGATTGTACCATGAAAGTCTCCATGGAATTGTTCTACCAATGATTAGAAAATAATGTACGTTTTTTGGTGCCTGTGGATCAACGTCAGCTGGTGTTTCCTGGACAACTACTGCAGTTTTTTAATAAGGTTTTTCTGAAATGGTTTGCCATTGCCTCCTTCCCAGGGCTGAGAGAAAGTGAATGGTCCAAGGTCATCCTGTTGCCTTCATGTCTAAGGTGGGACTAGAACCCATGATGACCTGGTTTCTACCCAGTGTCTTAACTAATTGACATTTGTTTGCTGTGCACCTCTTTTTCCATAGCTTGATTTTCAGTTGAACAAACAAAAACCACAGCTTATGATATGCAAACCTTTGAAAGAGTGCTTTGCGTTAAGGAAGGCTTGAGGGAAGCACCCTTCCCAAGCTCTTCATGAAGGCATATGACTCTCTCACGCTTAAGAGTAAAGTTAAGCAGCAGCAATGTTTTACTTTACCTGCTCCAAGTGGTCTTTGGTAGCTAGAAGATGCTCCTGCCCAAACATTCTTCCACCTGTTGCAGCCTTCTCCAGCAACTGCAGATACTGGTTGAAGCTGGTGGGGACATGAATTGTTTTGGTTGTTTTCCTTTTTTAATTTAGATATATATTTTATTGACATTATCACACTATCAAATACAAATGAAACTAAAGATAGTAGGGAAATGGGAAAGAGGATGACTTTGGTGACCATTTTTATTTTTATTCAATTTTTCACATTACTGTACTGCCCATCTCCCTCAAAGACAGATGGCCTCTTTGCCTTGATGAGAAGAATTTGGTTTTGACTGCAGTGCAGAGCACCTTTCTGAAGTAAAACACCGTGTACATTGTGTACAAGCTTTTGTTTTTTCTTCACTTACAAGAAAACATCCTTTAGATCAGGAGCCATGCTGTCTTTCACATATAGGCTATATTTAGACATCTTAGTAAGACATGAGATGCAGCATGGTTTATGTTTAGTTTACTTCCCAACATGGTAAGCCAAAATTAAGATCATTTTGGCTTACTGTGATACGTGAATCAAACTAGGACGCACATTATACTAGCTCATGATTTGATTAAGCATGCTTTATTGAATAAATAACGGTTGGGTTCATGCAACACAGAAATCTATATATATCACAGCTTAGCACAGTGTGATCCTTATGGTTGATTTTCTTCATTTTCTATTAACGTTCATAAGACAAACCAGGGGAAAAAAACACTTTCCCCTCCAAATCAAATATATCCTTCCCTAGTTGCATCTCTAGTTAAAATTGGCTTGCATCAATTACAGTAAAATAGATTTCTACCAATTATATGACAAAATGGTTTAACCAATACTATTTGTAGCCTTGCCACCTCAGCAAAATAGAGAATATTGATGTTAATAGAAAAGTTTGGCTTTGCAGAAGAGAATATAGTGATTCTTTTTTTTTATTTCCCCACCAATTGAAATAGCCTTTGAAGGAAGTGTGGAGGAGAGTTCTCATGGTTTAGCTTCTTTGTCCTGGATCCTTACAGTAAAGCAAAAAGAAAGTATCAATATAGCCAACAGAAGAGTTTTGTTGGAATATGGATTCATTAAGTGATAGCTCTGATGTTTTGTCTCAGGATAGTAGAGGCAAACAACATGTTTCCCGTAGAAAAGCTAGAGTTTCTATAAGTGATACCATTGAGTATCTGAACGATAGAGAGACACCTGCCTACCTTCTTCCCACATCAGAGAGAAAAAGTAAGCCGGACCAGGAGGCCAGGGTTTCAGGAAAAGTTAAGCATCACCCTGCAAGAGTGTTGGGCTTTGTTCATAAATGGCAGGATCCATCCAAAGCTCAAAGCACCAGCAATATGAACACAGGTGAAGTTCTAGCCTTTGCCCCAGCGCCTCAGCGAAAGACGCGCCAAAAGTCTGGGCAAGAAAACAAGGCAGCCATCATCATACAGTCAGCTTGGAAGGGTTCTCATGACAGACAAAACATGGAGAGGGCAAATAAGGCTGCCACCAAGATTCAGGCGCTATTCCGAGGATACTTGATCCGAAAGGAGCTGCCTCTGGGATTGTGTTCCTCCTACGGCTGGGCTGAAGAACAAAAGAAAACTAGGCCCAGAAAACAGAACTGCTCTTTCTCAACATTCCCCATCCGCCAGTGTGGTCTGGATTTCGGAAGGCCTGATGAAAGGGAGTGCACCTGCCTCTCAAGTCACAAGCCAAAATACTATCCAAAAATGGTGATAGAGAACTATCCCCCTTTGAATCACAAAGAGCCCATTGTAAGGGCATCTATCCTTCCAGCCAGCAGGACAGGATTTCCTTCAATGTCTTTGCCACTGGCATTAGAGAACCAAAGGTACCAGGAGGCTGCCCTTACCATTCAAGCAGCCTGGCGGGCTTACCAAAACCGTCAGAAAAGAAGGCCTTTCGTCCAAGTCAACGGATACCCTTTCCTGCCGAATGTTGCCGTTGAGCAAGCAGTTTTGAAAAACCTAAAATTTGGATGTACTTTTCCAGAAGAAGGAATCCAGCAGATTTTGGGGAACTCGGACATTTTGTTAGTGAGCAAAGCACCACGGGTTCGAAATATTAATATACGTGCAGTGGTGAAAGGCTGGCCAGTTTCTTCCCCGATGCCCAACATATCTGTGGAGGTAAAATCCCCTCATGCGGTAATCCAAGGGTTTCAAAGAGACTTGAGCAGTGGCATCCAAGCAGTTTACACTATGAGAAATGCCAGTGCTTCAGGAGTGTCTCAGATCCTTATTCACGTGAATACGCAGCAAGGAAAAATGGCCTTTAAGTAACTGGAAAGAAAATACAAAAGTCAGCAGTTTAACTTTAGTAAACATCTATTTGAGAAACTCTTCATAGATTCGGCTGTGATTTAAAAAATGAATTAATTATTTGTGGTCACTCCACACCTAGAAATGAATGTCCAGGGACTTTTTTCTTTCTTCTCCTAAAATGGAAGAAAGAAAAGGACATTATCCAGACGTAAAACTATGATAAAATCAGATCAGAAAAAGACATAAGGGGCATTGCCTAAATGTTATAAATGTGTTTACTTTCTGACATATTACATGGCAGTAAACCTGATTATTAGACTTAGACTAAGAATAATTTTATTGTCACTTTGAATGTACGCTAATCGGCATACATTAAAATGAAATTTCATTGCGTACAGCTCTCAAAGGGCTACTACCTCCAATATACACTACATAAACACGACAAAATAAATAAATAAATACAAAATTATGATATTATATTATGTACGGGTAGTCCTTGCCTTATGACCACCATTGAGCCAAAATTTTATGTTACTAATTGAGACATTTGTTCATGTGAGTTTTGTCCCATTGTATGCCCTTTTTTGCCACATTTGTTAATCATGGTTAAATCACTGCAGTTGTTTAAGTTAGTAACATTGTTGCTATGTGAATCTGGCTTTCCCATTGCTTTGTTTGACAGAACGTCACAAAAGGTGATCACATGACCACAGAAAACTGTAACCATCACAAATATGAACCAGTTGCCAAGAATCCAGATTTTGATTACAGGACCATGGGGATGCTGCAAAGGTCATCAATGTGAAAAGTGATCATAGGTCACTTTTTTCAGTGCCGTCGTAACTGAATGGTCTCTAAATGAATAGTTGTAACTTGAGGACTATATATGTGCTACAGAAAAGGTCTGCCTTTCTTGCCATGTGTTTTAACTAGTTCATAAATTCCTAAATCATTATCCTTATGAAACTTTTTTGAACTTAGGCGCTTTTGGTTTATATTTTTATTCAAGTACAGACGCTTGCTAAGACTGCAATTCTACAGCCTTTAAAAGAGCTTCCTAGCATCAATAGGAGAATGGAGTATAAATTTGGATATCCCCTTCTGCCTTCTCACCAATGTCCACAGCTAGCTATTGCTGAAATTGAGATAACGTGACCTTGGAAGAAAGGATGGTAAAGGGATTGGTTAGAACAGGGGTCCCCAAACTTGACAGCTTTTAAGACTTGTGGACTTCAACTCCAACTCTGACTGGAGAATTCTGAGAATTTAAGTCCACAAGTTTTAAAGCTGCCAAGTTTGAAGACCTCTGGGTTAGAAGAAAGAAGTGACAGAAAATCAAGCCTATCATATCAGAGCTGTAAAAATTTGGATGCCCACTAGATGGTAGAGAACAGTTGACGTTTTCTGTAGTTCTTTGCTGCCATCTAGTGGCCATCTGGATTTTTGTATAAAACTCTGCTACAAAACTCTTCCTTCACCGTGCTTCCTCCTCAGCTTAAACGATGATCAGTTGTTGTCGTCTCATTCCCTCCGGTGCAGATTCCTGCACTGAACAAAGTACTGAACTGATGACTTCAAATGTTTTTTATTTTATTTATTTATTTAAATGTCCCTTCCAGACTGACATTCTATGATTCTAAGCCTTCTGTATAAGATACAGGAACTACAGAAATCAGCAGTGGGTATCTGGGATCTTGTCAACACAAAGTGATTCTATAAAGTCATCTAACCTCCACTAGATGTCTCTATTTTCTTTTTCTACCAATGGCTTGGATTAACTTTTCAGCTTTTGAAAAAGAATTCTCTGCCTGCAGCACATGCAAATACACACAACTAGGTTCCATATTTAAGAGAGATTTTGGATTGGATTGGAAGCTTATGCTACAACGTTGGGTATACTCAGAGAAGAATTAAATGGGAAGAAACATAGAAATGTGAGAGAAGAGTTTTGGCCAAGTAAAACAAATAGAATAGAATAGAATAGAATAGAATAGAATAGAATAGAATAGAATAGAATAGAATAGAATAGAATAGAATAGAATAGAATAGAATAGAACAGAACAGAATAGAATAGAATAGAATAGAATTTTTTATTGGCCAAGAGTGATTGGACACACAAGAAATTTGTCTTGGTGCATATGCTCTCAGTGTACATAAAAGAAAAGATATGTTCATCAAGAATTCCAAGGTACAACACTTAATGATAGTCATAGGGTACAAATAAGCAATCAGGAAACAATCAATATCACTATAAATCGTAAGGATACAAGCAACAAAGTTACAGTCATACAGTCATAAGTGGAAGGAATGGTACATTGAAGAAGGTATGACTGGTGCTGGCTGTTAGATTACTCTTGAAGTTGCTGTGAGGACACAGAATTATGGAACCTGCAGTCCAGAACTACACATATATTAAAAGAAGTAATATTAACAGTGAATTGAATTCTTATATATGACAACTCGGATCTTTACATTAGGTACAATTTGTTACTCACCGTCTCTTTGGTAGAAAACAAGATAACAATAGCTAGGTGATGTCAAGCAAAATAAAGTATGGTTGGGTTGAAGTTGACAGGGCAAGACATTTTGGGATACTATGCTTCTGGAAAACATAAATAGTTTACTTCCCACTTCAGGTACAATGGAGATAGAAGTAACTGTAAGCATCAGCATGGCTTTTTAAAGTCAAGTTTTCCCAATCTATAGTTTTGGCAATTTCAAAAGCAGATAGTCTGAAATCAGATTATGGATAGTCCTCAACTCACAACCATTATTTAGAGACTGTTGAAAATTACAATGGCATTGAAAAAAGTGACTTATGACCATTTTTCACACTTACCGTTGTTGCAGCATCCTCATGATCATGTGATCAAAATTTGGGTACTCAGCAAACGGTAGATTAGATCTTTTCCATTTCTGTCTTCTAAAAGTATTTGCAAATTTGTAGAATGAATGAAAATCCAATAAACCTGATTATCTGGTTCCATTTCTTTGGGATACTATGTTACCCATACTGACAAAGCCTGCTCTAGTTCAAATAACCAAGATTTAGTGTTACTATATCTGTGTTGCAAAAATTCCAGGTAAATCCAGACGGCAGTGAAGTGTTAGGAGTTTTTACTCTTTCCTGCAATCCAGTGGCCATCTGTGGTTTTGCAGCCCAGGTATGTGGCTGCATTCAAGCATATGCACAGTTACAATGAGGTGCAAACATAGAAGTGAATTCCTGCAAAACAGCCAGCCAGCCATTAGCCTCACATTGTGGCTGGCTGGCTGGCTCACCAGGACAAACTCATGGAAGCCAGAACATGCTCCTGATTTGGGAAGGTGTGTCTCCCAAACTGGGACTATCCCAGCAAAACTGGGATGTCTTGAAAAAGTGACTCTGACATACCTTTTAAGGCTATATTTTAATGTCAGTGACAGGTAAAAGTTTCATTTGCCAGGAAGTTGGACTGATATTCTTGGCATTTCATTCTGTAAGGAGAGACAATAGATCTTGGTTGCCGCAGTTTTGCACAAACAGAAACTCGGAACAAAAGGCTGTGTCTTTTTTTTTTTTTTTTTTTTTTATTCAAAAAGTTTTTATTGGTCAAAAAAGGTTTATACAAATACATATCAGGTATGGTAAATTTTCATTTTTCTTATACAAGATAAGAATTTTACTCACATTTTTTAACACATACAACAGCCATATGGCAAGCAGGTGACACGAAGTAGCTAAGTTTACAAATCTTAAATACGTAATAAAGAAGGGTCAAGAATAAACAGAATATCGTACAAAAGAGAATAAGGAAAACCAACACAATCCCAAATATCTTTATCACTTCCTAGTTTTGGATCTCAGAACTCTGGGTTCAGCCTGACCCAACTCCAGGGCCGCAACAGCGGCAGCCGCCTCCGCCCCATGGTCTATAACCTCCCCTTCTTCAATTCCTGGGTCATCTAATTCCAGGAGGGCTTTGTGTTCCTCCACGTAGGCCGTAGCCTCCGCAATTGTACTAATTTTTTTCGTAATGCCCTCCCGGAAAATCATCAATCCTCTGGCATCAGCCATCTGAAGCCCACTCACTTCTGGTACAATTTGCTTGACAAAAAGTAATATTTCTTTCTCATTTCACGTACCTGTCTGGGAATCTGCCTCAGAATGGCTATCTCCCTGCCCCTGTAAATCAGTGCCCCACTCCTATGTTTTCTAAGAATTTCATCTCTCGTCTCTCTTCTCACAAATTTGACATGAACCTCTCTGGGAACTGCATGCGTGCGTGCATATTGTGAATTAACTCTATAAACTCGATCCACATCCCAATTCATGAAATCAACACCTCTCCCAAGAAATTCTCCCAACAATTTAGTCACAACATCTCTCAAATCTTCTTGGTCCACTTCTTCCAAATTTTGAAACCTAAGGAAATAAGACATTTTATCCATCTGTAGTCCAAGCACAGCATTGCCTGTCGCCTCCTCTCTTTTCTGCACTGCCCGCATCTCACCCTCCAGACCTTCCACTTTCTGCTTGTTTTCTGCTGAGACTTGTTGAGTATCCTTTAAATCCTTTTGGATAGTCACAATTTCTACTCTTATTTCCGTTTGGCCTCTTTGCAAATCATCCAATTTCTTGTCCATATTAGATAACTTTTCCAAAATTCTCCATCTCTCCAGCAGTTGGTCTCTGACCTTTGCCATTTAAAAAAAAAATTGCAAAATCCTCAGGCAAGCACAGTATCCTTGTAATTTCCTCCGGATCCACCAGGGGCACTCACAGGAGCAACGAGTCCAGAGTACAGTTAGTCAACCAGGAAGTCAAGGGAAGTGATGTCATCAAGATTCTCATAGTGAAGGCGGAAGCTGGACTCCACCACTGTTCCCCAGAGGAGGGGGCCTCAAACCTCCCTCCTAAATTTCTCCATCACCTCTTCTCCAGAGCTCCACAAAACCGTAATCTTCTTATTTTAAGTTCTCCTCTCCAGAATGACTCGTGCTCCTTCCAACCGCAGGGGAGAAAACCCCCGCACTCGGAGCACTCCACTGCCATTACCGATATCCCCTTCCCTTCTCCATTCCTCAATTCTTCTCCGTTCCCTGTTCACCACCAGGCTGCTGCAGTTATAAATCCAAAGCCCCGGTGTCACCGGGCACAGCGGCCCAGGCGACGACCAAAATAATGGCCGTGGCCCGTGGCCTCCAGACCCCGCCGAGCCTAGGACGCGCCAGCATCGGTCCCCACAGTCCTGTATGTCGGCTGGGAGACCCCTGGCGAGCCGTCCGTACGGCAGGTGTCCTTTTCGGAACACCTGGCCCCTGAGGGCCTCGGCGGCGGCCGGATTCGGGCGCTGGAGGCAGGAGAAGCCTCCAGACGACCGTTGCCGCTGGACACCGGAAGTCGTCTCCAAAAGGCTGTGTCTTGATTGCAAGAATATTTTATAGCTTTGGCTGGAAATCCAAGGCCTTTCAAACTACAGACATTTAAACGCTCTCAAACATTTCTAGAAATTGGAATAAAACCTGACTTTTCTCCTTGAATTGCTAGGACACATCATTTCTTTTTCAGTTCTCTAATCTAAAAATGTCCCAAGTCAGCCAAAGGTTAAAATGATGATTACCAAACTCCAGCACAATTTGTTTTATCAGTGATGAAACTAACAGGATGGCATGGTGGACTTTAATATGCTATAATACATTATCTTTGACTGCTGCTTAGAAGTAGTTATTGACTTCTCCCCTATGGCTTCTTTATTCTTATGTAGTTCCTTCCTGATTTGCTTCTGAGAACTATGCATCTTGATGCTATAATTTGAAATCCTGACATCACTTTTTGCCCAGGCTGCTCCCCTGCAGAAGTTACAAAGCTTGCAAGTCACAGATAATCCTTACCTAGCCATTTTCTTGGCCAGTAACCTTTTGCAATGGTTGATAGTGATAAAAAAAGTAACTTTATGACCTATCCTCGCATTTACAGATTTTGCAGTTTTGTAAAGCAAAGGAAAGTTGAAATAAGACCATAAACATAGTCGCTGTTGTTTCATTTAACAACCACTTTGCTTAATAACCGAGTTGCCAGTCTCAATTGTGGTATATTGAATTGACTTGTGGCCTGGACACAGTTTCCTGTCTTCTTTTTCTCTTTTCCTTTCCCTTTCCTCTCTTTTCTATTTAGTTTTGTAAATTCCCCCAGTGTGGTGTTTATTTCCTTACCGGCTTAACAATGTGTAAAATAAAGTATTAATTAGCAAAACAACAAGCAACAACAACAGATTATAATTGGATTTTATTTATGATGTTTATTTGAAGAGGGACCTTCCTTGATTAAAGAAGCTAAATTGTGATTATTTGATCTTTTTTAATTTTACCCCTATCAGATACAAGAAAACCATCTTTGGCAGAGGTGGGTTTCATCAGGTTCTGACCAGTTCTGGAGAACCGGTAGTGGAAATTTTGAGTAGTTCGGAGAACCGGTAAATACCACCTCTGACTGGCCCCGTCCCCATCTATTCTCTGCCTCCGGAGTCCCAGCTGATTGGGAGGAAATGGGGATTTTGCAGTAACCTTCCCCTGGAGTAGGGTGGGAATGGAAATTTTACAGTATCCTTCCCCTGCCATGCCCACCAAGCCATGCCCACAGAACCGGTAGTAAAAAAATTTGAAACCCACCACTGATCTTTGGTGATATGACTGATTCATTGCTTATGTGCCTAGTATTTGTTTTGTTTTAGACTCCCATTGACTACATAGTTATATATCTGTTTATTTATTATCACATATTTGCATGCTTCCCAATCAGCCTCTTATTTACTAGTTTGTAGACTTTTCTCTCCTATTTCTCACATTGCTATAGGCAGATATATTATAGTTCCTGGTTTCTCTGGATAGCTATTTCATATTTTCCAGCTGTCCTTATTTCCCCGTCCCTGATGTTCTTTTTGTCTCCTGAGGATGTTGTTTGTTCAAATTGTGGTTTTTTGCAAAGAGTTTTCTCAGAGGCTTTTAAAGCTACAATCCTCTGGGCTTGAGTGTAAGTCTTATTAGCCTGAACTTAGTGAAGTTGACATCTGAGAAGTTTATATATAAAGTTGTGAGTAAATTGAATATTTTATTTTATTTTTCTGTGCCCGTGTGTGTAAGTGTATGTAGGAAATATGTCATTTTTCAGAGCTTCTTGTTTTCAGGGTGCAGCTGCTAAGATGGATTTTGAACTATTGGTCCAAATATTTTGGTTCAAATCTAGGTTTAATGGTACAGGACAGTTTTTTTCTTCAAAAATCTTTAATCAAATAAACACACCTACTCTTTAGGCATTGTAAAATAAACAAATACAGCTGATATATAACAGGGTCTCATATATTGGATTGGGAATGATATTTATGCACAGGTTACAATTATATCCCTGTTTTCATCCGAGAAATGTTAAAAATTGATGTATAATTAAATCTATACCCTAAGTAATAACAGACTGGAGATCTTAATATTAACTAACTAATTTCTGACCAAAACAATTATCACATAACTACTAGTCTAATATGAAATGCAGCTATCTTTTTTAAAAATATTATACTCAATTTTGACTGTAAAGTTCAATAAAGTTTTGCTTGTGGTATCTTAATATGAAATTAATATTGATATATTTTTATTTTTCCTTCTTATTTTTACTAGTATATTCTTCTAAATAATCAAAGGTTTTTATACATACATACATATATATATATATATATATAGGTCTTTGGTTGTTCGGGTTTTCTCCCGTGTAAAATTGGAAGTGTCTTGGCGACGTTTCGACGAAGTCTCATTCGTCATCTTCAGGCTTCAGCTTCAGGTTCTGGGAGCAATGTGTGATCGCAGCTATTTCTTCCTTTAACTGCTAGTGGGGTTTGAACTGATTGGGTGGGAGCTTGGCTGTGCTCTGATTGGCTGGGGGTTTTCTGTGCTCTGATTGGCTGGGGTGTGTCCTGTGTTGGTGGGGGCTTGGTTGTGCTCAGTCTAATCTGTGCTGCAGGGGGATTTGAGCTGGTGAGCTGCACTGCTGCTGTTTGGCTTCGTGTTCGTGGTCGTGCTACATCTTCGTAGTGGGTGTCAGTCTGCTGCATGTATGGATTGGAGGGGTTTGAAGTGGCTAATGTTGCAGCTGCGGTCTGGCTTCTGGTCCTTGGTCGTGCTTCCTGATCAGTGTGGGTTTGGGTGTGCTTTCTGGGTGGATGTGTGGTGGTGACATCCTGTGTGGACCTCGTGAGTGTGGGTCTGGTGTCATTCCTCGTGTTAGGGACACGTTTGTCAATAAGGGCAGGTTTCCAAATGGCTGGTAGGCGGAGGTATCATCTCGTTTGTTCATGCTGTGTGGGCGTTTTCTATCTCGATGGCTTCTCTGATTATTCTGTTGTTAAAGTGTTCAGTTTTGGCGATAGTTCTGGTCTTTTAAAGTCAATATCGTGTCCTGTGACTTTAAAGTGTTGGACCAGGAAGAAGTTGGTTCCTCTTTTGAATGAGTTCTTGTGTTCTTCAATCGTGCACTTATTCTTCTGTTGGTTTGTCCAATGTATGTGGTGGGGCAGGCGGTGCATGGGATTTCATATACTCCTTGATTTTCTAACTCAATTTTGTCTTTGGGGTTTCTTAGGATGGTGGGTATTTTTGGTTTGTGCAGAATGCTGTCTTGATGTTATGTTTGTGGAGGATCTTGCTGATTCTGTCTGTGGTGCCTTTTATATATGGGAGGAGGGCTGTGCCATTTTCTTGCTCTCTGTCTTGGGTTTTAGTGGGGGTTCTTTTGGATTAGTTTGGTAATCTTATTTCTCTGGAATCCATTGGATGTTAGTACGTTTGTGAGAGTGTGTAGTTCGGTTTTAGGTGTTGTTCGTCAGCTAAGCATTTTGTTCTAGAGATGAGTGTCTTGGCTGGAGTTGATCTGTGCTGGGTGGTGGTGTGAGAGTGCATGCAGATAGCGGTTTGTGTGTGTTTTCTTCTGGTAGATGGTGTGTCCTAGGGAGCCATTGGGTTTCTTGTAGACTAAGACATCTAGGAAGGAAGTTGGTTGTTAACTTCTGTTTCCATGGTGAACTGTATTTTGGGGTGTAGGCTATTGAGGTGTGTGAGGAAGTTTTCAAGTTTTTCTTTCCGTGTGGCCAGATTATGAAGGTGTCGTCTACGTATCTGAGCCAGAGTTTGGGTTTGTGATCAGATTTTCTAGTGCTTGGGTTTCAAAGTGTTCCATGTAGAGGTTGGCAATGACAGGTGAGAGGGGTGATCCCATGGGTGCGCCTTCTATTTGTTTGTATTTTTGTCCGTTATAGATGAAGTATGTGTTGGATAGGCAGTGGTTGGTCAGATCTAGTATGTGCTTGGGGGGGTTATATTTGTTTTGGATAGCTGTCAAGGCTTCTTTGATTGGCACTTGGGTGAAGAGGGATATGACATCAAAGCTCACGAGTAGGTCGCTGGGCTGTAAGTTTTGTTTCTTTATGATCTCTATGAACTGGAATGAGTTTTTTACGTGTGAGGCGATGGATTCTGCATAGGGCTGTAGTTGTTTGGCGAGAAATTTGGCTAGGTTTTGTAGAGGTGAGCCTATGGAGCTGACTATGGGTCTGAGTGGGGTTCCTTCTTTGTGTATCTTGGGGAGGCCGTTGAGCTTAGGGCATCTGGATGATTTCTCTCTGGGAATGATTCTTTGTTGGATTTCTTCGCTGATGGGGGAGGCTTTTATTTTGGATCTAGTGGTTTTTTCTAGGTAGGTGGTGGGGTCTGTTTTTAGGGGCTTGTATGCAGGGTCTTGGAGTAGGTTGGTTAATTTGGTTTGGTAGTCAGATGTGTTCATAACCACCGTGGCGTTGCCCTTGTCTGCTGGTAGGATTATTATGCTGGTATCTTTTTTCAGGTTAAGTAGTGCTGTCTGTTCCTCTTTGGGTAAGTTGCTTTTGGGTGGCTTGCTGCTGCAGAGGATGTTGGTGATTTCGAGTCTGATTTTGTTAGCGTCATCGGGGTTGATTTTGGTCAGGCTGGTTTCAACTCCGCATATAATGGTCTCAGTGGGGATGTATTTGGGAGTGACTGCAAAGTTGAATCCTTTGGAAAGGACATCGGTTTCAGCTTTGGTGAGGATCCTATCTGAGATGTTATGCACTGTTTGTTTCATGTGTTGCTGTGAGGGTGGAGGGTTTGTTTCTGGCGTTCTTGTAGTCTTGAGTTTGTTGGTGTGCGTGTCTGTCTTGAGGGTGGTCTGTGTTTGACTCTCAGGCGGCAAGTTGTTTTGGATTTGTCCCAAAGTGCGGGTGCATCTTGTTGCTGAGTTTGAGGTGAAGTGTGAGGAGATCTTTGTTGATTTGATCTAGGAGGAATCTTTTGTGTGAAGTTCATTTCTGATTAAGGCCAATTCTGTTCTTTTTAGGATGCGTTTGGTGGCTGCAGAGTTGGAGTGGAATTTCAATTGGAAGCATTTGGGGATTAAATTTTCATCGCAGCAGTTTCGTAGGAATGCGAGGTCACATAAAATGGAAGCTCTTTGGACTTCTAGTTTTTCATAGGTCCTGGTCAGATGGTGGATTTCCTCCCCGTAGAGGTGCAATATTTGTTTTCTGAGGTTTTCACGGTGTTTGTATATAGGTCTTTGGTTGTTCGGGTTTTCTCCGTGTAAAATTGGAAGTGTCTTGGCGCGTTTGAAGTCTCATTCGTCATCTTCAGGCTTCAGCTTCGTGCTTCTGGGAGCAATGTGTGATCGCAGCTATTTCTTCCTTTTAACTGCTAGTGGGGGTTTGAACTGATTGGGTGGGAGCTTGGCTGTGCTCTGATTGGCTGGGGGTTTTTCTGTGCTCTGATTGGCTGGGGTGTGTCCTGTGTTGGTGGGGCTTGGTTGTGCTCAGTCTAATCTGTGCTGCAGGGGATTTGAGCTGGTGAGCTGCACTGCTGCTGTTTGGCTTCGTGTTCGTGGTCGTGCTACATCTTCGTAGTGGGTGTCAGTCTGCTGCATGTATGGATTGGAGGGTTTGAAGTGGCTAATGTTGCAGCTGCGGTCTGGCTTCTGGTCCTTGGTCGTGCTTCCTGATCAGTGTGGGTTTGGGTGTGCTTTCTGGGTGGATGTGTGGTGGTGACATCCTGTGGACCTCGTGAGTGTGGGTCTGGTGTCATTCCTCGTGTTAGGGACACGTTTGTCAATAAGGGCAGGTTTCCAAATGGCTGGTAGGCGGGAGGTATCATCTCGTTTGTTCATGCTGTGTGGGCGTTTTTCTATCTCGATGGCTTCTCTGATTATTCTGTTGTTAAAGTGTTCAGTTTTGGCGATAGTTCTGGTCTTTTTAAAGTCAATATCGTGTCCTGTGACTTTAAAGTGTTGGACCAGGGAAGAAGTTGGTTCCTCTTTTTTGAATGAGTTCTTGTGTTCTTCAATGCGTGCACTTATTCTTCTGTTGGTTTGTCCAATGTATGTGGTGGGGCAGGCGGTGCATGGGATTTCATATACTCCTTGATTTTCTAACTCAATTTTGTCTTTGGGGTTTCTTAGGATGGTGGATATTTTTTGGTTTGTGCAGAATGCTGTCTTGATGTTATGTTTGTGAAGAAATCCAACAAAGAATCATTCCCAGAGAGAAATCATCCAGATGCCCTAAGCTCTACGGCCTCCCCAAGATACACAAAGAAGGAACCCCACTCAGACCCATAGTCAGCTCCATAGGCTCACCTCTACAAAACCTAGCCAAATTTCTCGCCAAACAACTACAGCCCTATGCAGAATCCATCGCCTCACACGTAAAAAACTCATTCCAGTTCATAGAGATCATAAAGAAACAAAACTTACAGCCCAGCGACCTACTCGTGAGCTTTGATGTCATATCCCTCTTCACCCAAGTGCCAATCAAAGAAGCCTTGACAGCTATCCAAAACAAATATAACCCCCCCAAGCACATACTAGATCTGACCAACCACTGCCTATCCAACACATACTTCATCTATAACGGACAAAATACAAACAAATAGAAGGCGCACCCATGGGATCACCCTCTCACCTGTCATTGCCAACCTCTACATGGAACACTTTGAAACCCAAGCACTAGAAAATCTGATCACAAACCCAAACTCTGGCTCAGATCGAGACGACACCTTCATAATCTGGCCACACGGGAAAGAAAAACTTGAAAACTTCCTCACACACCTCAATAGCCTACACCCCAAAATACAGTTCACCATGGAAACAGAAGTTAACAACCAACTTCTCTTCCTCGATGTCTTAGTCTAAAAGAAACCCAATGGCTCCCTAGGACACACCATCTACCAGAAGAAAACACACACAAACCGCTATCTGCATGCACTCACACCACCACCCAGCACAGATCAACTCCGTAGCCAAGACACTCATCTCTAGAACAAAATGCTTAGCTGACGAACAACACCTAAAAACCGAACTACACACTCTCACAAACGTACTAACATCCAATGGATTCCAGAGAAATAAGATTACCAAACTAATCCAAAAAGAACCCCCCACTAAAACCCAAGACAGAGAGCAAGAAAATGGCACAGCCCTCCTCCCATATATAAAAGGCACCACAGACAGAATCAGCAAGATCCTCCACAAACATAACATCAAGACAGCATTCTGCACAAACCAAAAAATATCCACCATCCTAAGAAACCCCAAAGACAAAATTGAGTTAGAAAATCAAGGAGTATATGAAATCCCATGCACCGCCTGCCCCACCACATACATTGGACAAACCAACAGAAGAATAAGTGCACGCATTGAAGAACACAAGAACTCATTCAAAAAAGAGGAACCAACTTCTTCCTGGTCCAACACTTTAAAGTCACAGGACACGATATTGACTTTAAAAGACCAGAACTATCGCCAAAACTGAACACTTTAACAACAGAATAATCAGAGAAGCCATCGAGATAGAAAACGCCCACACAGCATGAACAAACGATGATACCTCCGCCTACCAGCCATTTGGAAACCTGCCCTTATTGACAAACGTGTCCCTAACACGAGGAATGACACCAGACCCACACTCACGAGGTCCACACAGGATGTCACCACCACACATCCACCCAGAAAGCACACCCAAACCCACACTGATCAGGAAGCACGACCAAGGACCAGAAGCCAGACCGCAGCTGCAACATTAGCCACTTCCAACCCTCCAATCCATACATGCAGCAGACTGACACCCACTACGAAGATGTAGCACCACCACGAACCCGAAGCCAAACAGCAGCAGTGCAGCTCACCAGCTCAAATCCCCCTGCAGCACAGATTAGACTGAGCACAACCAAGCCCCCACCAACACAGGACACACCCCCAGCCAATCAGAGCACAGAAAAAACCCCAGCCAATCAGAGCACAGCCAAGCTCCCACCCAATCAGTTCAAACCCCCACTAGCAGTTAAAAGGAAGAAATAGCTGCGATCACACATTGCTCCCAGAAGCACGGTTGAAGCCTGAAGATGACGAATGAGACTTGTCGAAACGTCGCCAAGACACTTCCAATTTTACACGGAGAAAACCCAACAACCAAAGACCTATATACAAACACCGTGAAAACCTCAGAAAACAAATATTGCACCTCTACGGGGAGGAAATCCACCATCTGACCAGGACCTATGAAAAACTAGAAGTCCAAAGAGCTTCCATTTTATGTGACCTCGCATTCCTACGAAACTGCCGCGATGAAAATTTAATCCCCAAATGCTTCCAATTGAAATTCCACTCCAACTCTGCAGCCACCAAACGATCCTAAAAAGAACAGAATTGGCCTTAATCAGAAATGAACTTCACACAAAAGATTCCTCCTAGATCAAATCAACAAAGATCTCCTCACACTTCACCTCAAACTCAGCAACAAGATGCACCCGGCACTTTGGGACAATCCAAACAACTTGCCGCCTGGAGAGCCAAACACAGACCACCCTCAAGACAGACACGCACACCAACAAACTCAAGACTACAAGAACGCCAGAAACAAACCCTCCACCCTCACAGCAACACATGAAACAAACAGTGCATAACATCTCAGATAGGATCCTCACCAAAGCTGAAACCGATGTCCTTTCCAAAGGATTCAACTTTGCAGTCACTCCCAAAATACATCCCCACTGAGACCATTATATGGAGTTGAAACCAGCCTGACCAAAATCAACCCCGATGGCGCTAACAAAATCAGACTCGAAATCACCAACATCCTCTGTAGCAGCAAGCCACCCAAAAGCAACTTACCCAAAGAGGAACAGACAGCACTACTTAACCTGAAAAAGATACCAGCATAATAATCCTACCAGCAGACAAGGGCAACGCCACGGTGGTTATGAACACATCTGACTACCAAACCAAATTAACCAACCTACTCCAAGACCCTGCATACAAGCCCCTAAAACAGACCCCACCACCTACCTAGAAAACCACTAGATCCAAAATAAAAGCCTCCCCATCAGCGAAGAAA
The DNA here is from genome assembly GCF_028640845.1 of Ahaetulla prasina. Classification (NCBI taxonomy): domain Eukaryota; kingdom Metazoa; phylum Chordata; class Lepidosauria; order Squamata; family Colubridae; genus Ahaetulla; species Ahaetulla prasina. The sequence goes on along the minus strand of NC_080540.1, from coordinate 203,271,951 downwards.
TCCAACAAAGAATCATTCCCAGAGAGAAATCATCCAGATGCCCTAAGCTCTACGGCCTCCCAAGATACACAAAGAAGGAACCCCCACTCAGACCCATAGTCAGCTCCATAGGCTCACCTCTACAAAACCTAGCCAAATTTCTCGCCAAACAACTACAGCCCTATGCAGAATCCATCGCCTCACACGTAAAAACTCATTCCAGTTCATAGAGATCATAAAGAAACAAAACTTACAGCCCAGCGACCTACCGTGAGCTTTGATGTCATATCCTCTTCACCCAAGTGCCAATCAAAGAAGCCTTGACAGCTATCCAAAACAAATATAACCCCCAAGCACATACTAGATCTGACCAACCACTGCCTATCCAACACATACTTCATCTATAACGGACAAAAATACAAACAAATAGAAGGCGACCCATGGGATCACCCTCTCACCTGTCATTGCCAACCTCTACATGGAACACTTTGAAACCCAAGCACTAGAAAATCTGATCACAAACCCAAACTCTGGCTCAGATACGAGACACACCTTCATAATCTGGCCACACGGGAAAGAAAAACTTGAAAACTTCCTCACACACCTCAATAGCCTACACCCCAAAATACAGTTCACCATGGAAACAGAAGTTAACAACCAACTTCCCTTCCTAGATGTCTTAGTCTACAAGAAACCCAATGGCTCCCTAGGACACACCATCTACCAGAAGAAAACACACACAAACCGCTATCTGCATGCACTCTCACACCACCACCCAGCACAGATCAACTCCCGAGCCAAGACACTCATCTCTAGAACAAAATGCTTAGCTGACTAACAACACCTAAAAACCGAACTACACACTCTTACAAACGTACTAACATCCAATGGATTCCAGAGAAATAAGATTACCAAACTACTCCAAAAAGAACCCCCCACTAAAACCCAAGACAGAGAGCAAGAAAATGGCACAGCCCTCCTCCCATATATAAAAGGCACCACAGACAGAATCAGCAAGATCCTCCACAAACATAACATCAAGACAGCATTCTGCACAAACCAAAAAATATCCACCATCCTAAGAAACCCCAAAGACAAAATTGAGTTAGAAAATCAAGGAGTATATGGAATCATGCACCGCCTGCCCCACCACATACATTGGACAAACCAACAGAAGAATAAGTGCACGATTGAAGAACACAAGAACTCATTCAAAAAGAGGAACCAACTTCTTCCTGGTCCAACACTTTAAAGTCACAGGACACGATATTGACTTTAAAAAGACCAGAACTATCGCCAAAACTGAACACTTTAACAACAGAATAATCAGAGAAGCCATCGAGATAGAAAAACGCCCACACAGCATGAACAAACGAGATGATACCTCCCGCCTACCAGCCATTTGGAAACCTGCCCTTATTGACAAACGTGTCCCTAACACGAGGAATGACACCAGACCCACACTCACGAGGTCCACACAGGATGTCACCACCACACATCCACCCAGAAAGCACACCCAAACCCACACTGATCAGGAAGCACGACCAAGGACCAGAAGCCAGACCGCAGCTGCAACATTAGCCACTTCAAACCCCTCCAATCCATACATGCAGCAGACTGACACCCACTACGAAGATGTAGCACGACCACGAACACGAAGCCAAACAGCAGCAGTGCAGCTCACCAGCTCAAATCCCCCTGCAGCACAGATTAGACTGAGCACAACCAAGCCCCCACCAACACAGGACACACCCCCAGCCAATCAGAGCACAGAAAACCCCCCCAGCCAATCAGAGCACAGCCAAGCTCCCACCCAATCAGTTCAAACCCCCACTAGCAGTTAAAAGGAAGAAATAGCTGCGATCACACATTGCTCCCAGAAGCACGAAGCTGAAGCCTGAAGATGACGAATGAGACTTCGTCGAAACGTCGCCAGACACTTCAATTTTACGGAGAAAACCCGAACAACCAAAGACCTATATACAAACACCGTGAAAACCTCAGAAAACAAATATATATATACATATATATATATATATATATATATATGTTTGTTTTCTGAGGTTTTCACGGTGTTTGTATATAGGTCTTGGTTGTTCGGTTTATCCCATGTAAAATTGGATTGCTAATGGGATTTGAACTGATTGGTTGGGAGTTTGGCTGTGCTCTGATTGGATGGTGGAGTTGGCTGTGCTCTGATTGGCTGGGGGTGTGTTCTGTTTGTGGGGGGGCTTGGTTGTGCTCAGGTTGGTCTGAGATGCAGGGGGATTTGAGTTGGTGAGCTGCATTGCTGTTGTTTGGCTTCGTGGTCGTGCTACATCTTCAATGCAGCTCACCAACTCAAATCCTCCTGCATCTCAGACCAACCTGAGCACAACCAAGCCCCCCACAAACAGAACACATCCCCAGCCAATCAGAGCACAGCCAACCCCACCATCCAATCAGAGCACAGCCAAACCCCCACCCAATCAGAACACACCTCCACCCAATCAGAACACAGCCAAGCTCCCAACCAATCAGTTCAAACCCCCACTAGCAGTTAAAAGGAAGAAACAGCTGCGATCACACATTTCTCCTAGAAGCTCTCTTTGAGGTAATCTTTTGGGGTTTCTGAAGAGCTCCACACCAGTCCTTATTCCTGAAAGTAGATGGCTGGTTGTGAGATAGGGTTGGTCGGTCATTGCAGTGAGTGTGGCCTTGAGTTGACATTATTATGCACCATCAGCCAGATGTTTAGATTGGTTTTGGCATTTTAAACTACCTATCGAGTTCTTCACAGTGACCTGGTACAGTCAGATTGTTATTTTGAGTCATGGTGGCGCAATGGTTAGAGTGCAGTACTGCAAGCTACTTCTCCTGACTGCTGGCTGACTGCAACTTGGCAGTTCAAATCTCACCAGGCTCACAGTTGACTCAGTCTTCCATCCTTCCGAGGTGGGTAAAATGAGGACCCAAATTGTAAACTGAGGGCTGTAAAGCACTGTGAAGTGATGTATAAGTCTAAGTGCTATTGCTGTATTGATTCATTGGACAGTCAGCCAGATGTTCCAACTGAATTTGGCATTTTTATCCTTTTATCAAGTCCTTCCTAAAGACCCGGGATAGGCAGATGCTGATGTTTGATGGTGTTAGAAGTATTGTTGCAGGGTGCAAGCTATCTTGAATAAAGTTGCCTTTTGCAATTGACTGATGGTGAATTTGTCAGTGCCGATGGATTCAAGTGGTGCATCCAAAGAACTAGGACTATTGGGGAACTTCCGGTATGGCTCCGCTTCGTGGAGAGCAGCTATGATTTAGCTGCTCACTCCCTAGTCAGTAGAGCTGTCAGGACATCGTAAATCTGGGTCCGACAGCTTGGAATTCTCTCCTTCGGGCAATGAAGGAAAGATGAGCATTCAGGTTCGAAGTTGAGACACCCTAATAAGCTTCAAAGGCTTACGGGGAGATCTCCTTCCATAGCCTGATAATCTCCTGGCTGGGCGAGGCTTCTGCCTTTGTGGCGGACAAACGAAGCGTCCAATTTCCACGGCTGGAGTTGATTTATGATGGACTGTAACGTGGACGGAGCAGAAACTGGAGTTTTAATATTTGTTTGTAAGAAGACTGCAAGCCCCTGAGGATATATTTGCTGCGAAGATAGGAGAGAAGAAAGCAAATGGCGGTTTTGTGGAATGTGTATATTGAAAACGAAAGTTGAAGAAATGCTTACTAACAGCTAGTGTCGAAATAGAAAATATATAGGAATGATTAAATGGAAGAAACGAGAATCGTATGATTTATATTTTTTCTTCTTCTTTGGGATTATAGTGATTTAGAAGAAAAGTTTTTTGAATTTTTCTTTTAAAATTTTTTTTTTCTTCTTCTTGGTCCATTATCAAGCTCTCTCTCTCTCTCTCTCTATATATATATATATATATTTTAAAAAATGGCTTTTAAGCAAATAGTGCCAAAAGTCATTAAAAACTTTGAAATTTCTTCAGCTCAGATTCAAAAATTAAAAGAAAAAATTAAAAAGGAATTAAGAAATTTTTTACAGGAGTTTTTGGAGATTCATTTTTTAGAAATAGATCAAAAATTTGATGAAATAGAGAAAGAGATGTTGGATTTTAAGGAAGTGGTGGAAGAGCAGAAGAGGGAAATGAAAATGGTAAAGGATGCAATTGCGCAAATATTGAACTCTTGTATTCAGATGGAGGATGATTTTGCAGAAATTAATAAAGCTAATTTAGAGTTGCAAAGGATAATAGAAGAAACTCAAAAAAATCAAAACAATTGGAACTTAGATAATAAGATGGAAAATATACAGGCAAAGGTAGATAAGGCAGATGAAGAAAGAGTAATATTACAATATAGATTAATGGAATATGCTATAAGGGTGAGGGGGTTGAAACAAAATAGGAAGGAAAATTTAAAGGAGATTTTTTACGCAAGCCTTTGCCCAGATAAAGGGTGTGGAGCCGGAAGATTTTGAGACTAATATTGAAAGAATTTATCGTGTTAATTCTTGGTGGGCAAGACAAAATAGAGTACCGAGGGATGTGGTTATTTATTTTACAACTAAAAAGGTTAGGTACGAAATTTTACAAGCCTTTTATAAAAATAAATTCCAAATATTGGGACAAGATATAAAAATGATGAAGGAAATTCCTCCTAAAATGTTAAGAAAGAGAAGAGAATTTGCTTTTTTAGTGGATGAGTTTAAGAAAAATCAGATATATTTTAGATGGGAAGTTCCAATGGGTTTGTCAGTGAATTTTAGAGGCAGAAAGTATTTTCTTAATTCAGTTATGAAAGCGAGACATTTTTATATTAATGTTTTAAAGAGTGGGAATCCTTTGTTGTTAGATGCTAAGTTAATTGGTTTGGAAATGATGGAAAATAGAATGGGAGAGGGGAGGAATGTTTAAGATGTGAATATGATGATTATGGTTAATTTTTGGAATTGATATGTTTAGGATATAAATTATAGGATTTTTGTTATTTGCTATTCGTATGGTATAAATCTATGGGATGATATTATTCATTGTGAAGGATGGAAAGTGAAATTTATGAATTTAGATAATGTGGGTGTAATGATTTTAACTGCTTACTGTTATATTGGGAATGAATACTATATTTGAGAGATCTTATTAGAAATGATATTTGATTGATGTAGTAGTATTGGAAGATTGGATATTAAATCTTATGATAATTGAAGAAATATATACCGTATATACTCGAATATAAGCCGATCCGAGTATAAGCCGAGGTCCCCAATTTTACCCCAAAAACTGGGGTAAACTGGGGACTCGAGTATAAGCCGAGGGTGGGAAATGAGGCACCTACCGGTTGGGGAAACCCTCCCTCCCTCAGCTGAGAAGGCTGGCGGCTCCCCGCCCCGCCCTCTCACTGCACCGGCAGGGCTTCCGTCCGGTAAAATGTGAGAAAAAAAAAACTCGAGTATAAGCCGTATATACTCGAGTATAAGCGAGGCTTAAAAACAAAACTCGAGTATAAGCCGTATAGACCCGAGTATAAGCCGAGGGGATGTTTTTCAGCACAAAAAACGTGCTGAAAAACTCGGCTTATACTCGAGTATATACGGTAAGTGATGAAAATTTGAATTTGAAAAGCTGGATTGTAAATTAAGAAATGGACTTATGAAATTTGAAGGAATATACAAGTGGTTGGAAAAAAAATTGAACTTTAGAAGATGGACTAATTTTTAAAATGGACTGTAAGAAGAACGGACATTAAATGTTATGGCAATTGAAGAAATATATAAGTGATAAAAATTTGAGTTCGAGAAGATGGACAGTAATTTGAGAAATGGACTTATGAAATTTGAAGGAATATACAAGTGGAAAAAAAAATTGAATTTGAGAAGATGGATTAATTTTAAGACCAACCTGACTTACCAACTGTAAGAAGAAGTAATATGTGAAGTTGGTATTGCTTCTCTTCTTTTCCTTTTTTTTTTTTATTATTCTTTCCTATCTTTTTATTTTTATTGTGAGGGGATCTAAAGTTTTAAATTTTTAAAGGTGGGAGGTTATGTATATTTTGTATACGTTAGATTGTGATTGTTGGTCATAATACCCGGTATTTGCTCTGGGAAGTTTGGGGGGGGAAGGGGGGAGGGGGGGAGGGGGGGAAATGATACATGGATTGATTATTAATGTACAGTAATTTTTGAAGATATGAAATTAAAATTTTTTAAATGATATTGGGGATGCTCGACTGCCATTTCAGGAAGAAAAAGAGAGAGGAGTAGAAGGAGGGAAGAAAGTAGGTAGGAATGAGTAGAGAAGGAGGAGGGGAATAAGAAGGTTAGATAGGGTGGAAGAAGGGAGGAGTGGAGAAGGAGGAGAGGAAGTAGTAAAGTGAAGGAGGTGAGGATGGATGGGAAAGTAGTAGAGGGTAGAGAGGGAGGTTGTGAAGAAAGGAAGTGGCAATCGGGCAGGCCTGAATCAGTAATAAATAAAAATTAATGATTAATGATGGATAATAGTTTGTACATAAATATGATGTTTGAAAATGGAAATAAAAATTATTTATACAAAGAACTAGGACTATTGGTAGTACCTTTGCTTTCTTTTGCCACAGTCATTCTATTTCTATTTGCAGGTCTTTGTATTTTGATACCTTCTCCAGTTCTTTCTCTTCTATTCTGCTCAAGGTACTGCCACGTCCACTATCTAGACTTCTTTGTCTTTCTTACCGACAATTGTTAAGTCTGAGGTGTTATTATTATTATTTATTATTATCTCTTTTATTCATTAAACATGAAACTCAGTCAACTGAACATTTAAAAATGTGTCATAAATATGATTGACTGGTACTAATAGTTGATATGGGTTGCTGCCAGCATCCTAGGTATCAACCAAGTATCTTCTTAAAATATATGATGTTCCAAGTAGCACAGTTTTTTTGCAGTTCTGCTGGTGCTATTGTAGGAAGCTGCAATTTCTTAATATATTTTGTAAAATTCTTGGGCATGGTATCAAGTGCCCCGATAACAATGGGTATCACTGTTACATGTTTCATCCATAGTTTCGATGGCCAGGTCGCGATATTTCGTGATTTTTTTCCAGTTCTTTTTCTTCGACTCTGGCATCTCCTAGTACAGTGATATCAATAAACTGTATGCTTCGGCCCTCAACAACCGTGATATCTGGTGTGTTATGTTCCAAATGATGAACTGTCTGTATTCGAAAGTCCCATAAGATCTTCACTGTTTCATTTTCGATAATTTTTTCCACTTTATGTTCCCATGACTTTTCGGATACAGATATGTCGTGTTTTTTACATAATGACCAGTGGACTAATTTAGCAACTTGATCATGTCAAGCTTTGTAATCAGTTTGCGCAATTTTGCTGCACTCGCATATTAAGTATGAAACAGTTTCAACTTTGTCATTGCAAAGTCGGCAGTTTGGATTGTCAGTGTATTTTTGTATCTTAGCTTTCATGGCATTAGTTTGTAGTGCTTGTTTTTGAACATTGAGTATTAAACCATCCATTTCTTTCTTGATGGTTCCTCTCTTAAGCCATGCCCATGTCAAGCTGTTATCCCACTTTCCTTCAATGTTTTTCAAATGCTGTCCATGAAGAGCTTCGGTTTTCCATCCATTTAATCTATAATAATAATTTATTTATTTATTTATTTATTTATTTATTTATTTATTTATTTTTATTATTATCATCATCATCATCATCCATAGTACTATTAGTTAAAGTAGTATTTATTAAATTATATTCATATAATAAATGTTCCGGAGTTAATGAACAATCTGAAACTTTTTGAAGAGGTCAATAAGCTGAACAGATTGGGAACTGCTGCTCTGTGGCTTCCATAAATGGGCTGCAAAAATCTGGATGACCATTAGATGTCAGCAGGTGTACAAGCCCCCCCTCTCTTTCTCTCTCTCCCTCTCCCTCTCCTCCCTCCTTCCCTCCCTCCCACTATCTACAGACCTTCTAGATTTTTCACCCTTTATTTTTTAGCATACAGAGGATAATTCAAATCAAGCACCCATTTGCCTAAGGTTATTCTTTGAATTTGCTTAACTTTGACTTTCAGAAGAATCCCAGTAGTCACCCAAACAACAAGGCAGAATTTAGGACCCAGGGGTTATTTCCTTTCGTAGGATTCTTGCATGCAGCTTCTGACAGCTGACTGAAAATCAATGAAGTGTACTCTAAAAAGCTTCACAGTGGTGCAAGATAAGGCTTAAATCTCTTCTCCCTGCAACTAGCCTGCCAGCTGTTATGGTTTAGAATTATTTTTGTGTTTTCGATGGAAGTGGGTTATCTATAAACATCCAAAACATCCAGCAGGAGGACCGGCTGTGGTGATGAGGTTCTTAGATGTCATTAAACTGCCCCTCCTTTTCTGTGCTCATGGTTCAGGTAAGTAGAATTTAACAAAGTTCAGCAATTGGTTGCCTCTCGGGTCATTTGCAGCAACACAGAGGTGTATTTTTATAGGCTAATATTAATCTGGTCTTCTTCAAGCATGTTGGAATTAACTTTTCTTTGTCTTTAAAAGAAGGGCAGTAGGAAAAAATAGTAAGCTACAGAAGGCAACGGGTATCGTATTTCAGTTCATTTTTCTGATGAACAAGCTTGTTCTTTAGAGCTTTAATACTTTAGGGACGTTCTGCAAAAGGTTTTGATCAGATCATTCCCACCCCCCACCACATTCCCCAAAGCTACCCATGTGTATCATCATGTATGCAAGAAAAGTACAACTACCCTAAACGGGGTATTTTTGCTTTGATAGAACCTATTCTCTGACACTGCAGTTTTGCTCCTGCCTGTTTTGAAACAAGTCTTTCGTTTCATTGAGTCCCATTGAACTTGGATTGTGAGAGGGCAAATAAGGCTGTGGAGGGAAACAAGAAGGCAATAAGAGATACGTGCAGGAAGGTCTGGTGACATTTTCATGTACAACTATTAATTATTGAGAAAGGAAGAAAAATGTGTGGACAATGGGAGGGCAAGGAGATTTATTCAAAGTAGTTCATTTATAGTTGGAATAGCAAAAGAGTGAGTCCCATTTATGGATTTTGCTTAAATGTAGCTTCCTGGAATGTTTCTACAATAGAACTTTAGCTCCATAACCTTACGCATTTGCTATTTTTTCTTCTCTTGCTTCCATCACCAAGGAGCTTATTCGATTCTTTACTAAGGCCATCACATCCGGCTTGCAGATAACACTAGCTGGTGGCAAAGAGTGAAGAAAATAGATGGTAGTTCTTTACCAAAAGTCTTAAATGAGATGGCAGTGGCTGCCTTTCCCTCCAGGGTTCCTCCTCCAGCTTTGTCCTTTACAAGGCTGTTGGGATATATATTTTTTAAATCATTGCTTTGGGCAGATAATTTATCGTTGGAGAGCTTCTTTTGAAGATGTTTTTGACTGTTAGCAGCTCAGAGCCTTCAGAATTGATTGATTGGTTGATTATGTGCCATCAAATTGTTTTCAGTTCTCTTGTCTCCATGACAATGCATCCATCACCTGTTCTTTTAGGTCTTCCAATAGTGTACTTATCATAACTATAACTTAGGCCATCTACCTTGCTGTTGGTCATCCTTGTCTTTTTTTTTTGGTTTTTTTTTTGTTTACATTTATACCCCGCTCTTCTCCGAAGACTCAGGGCGGCTTACAGTGTATAAGGCAATAGTCTCATTCTATTTGTATATAATACAAGATATTGTATATCTTCTCTGTCCTTCCACTTTTGCCAGCATTAGAGCTTTCTGCAGAGAGTTAAATCATCACATAATGTATCTGAAATAGGATAAAATGAGTCTGGTCATTTGCGCCTCTGATGAGCTTTCTGGATTGATCTGTAAGATGATCCATCAGTTTGTTTCTTGACTGTCCACCATATTCTCAAGAGTCTTTTCCAGTACCAGAGTTGAAAGGTTTAAAATTTTAAAGGTGAACCTCTTCCTATCTGCTTTAAGAATGGGTGACCTACTAAAAAAGGAAATAAAGGCAAAACAAAAATAACCAGTAACTCTCCATGACAATGGAGAAATTCTTTTTTTCTGTGAGGAGAAAATCCTGAAGTAAAGTCCACTGCAACTTTACTTGGAAGTTTTTCCCTCAACTGAGGTTTATTTTTTTTCTTCAATATATGCAGAATTTGTTGGCTCAGACTGTTTTCATAAACAATCTCATCTTCCTTATGCATTTTAATTTAATTCTTATCATAAATTTTTAACATATGCATCCTTTCAAATATATCTAAAAGAACTCATTTGCATTATACAAACAATTATTCTTTTTTTATTTCTTTAAAACAAAGATATAAATTTAGAAGATATCAAAATCACTCAAGTTAGACTATTAATTCTCAGTGTAACATAAATAAAATATTGATCATAACAGAGAAAATGTATTAAGTTATTTGACAAAGACTATAAATCTTTTAGCTTAAGATCAAAATCTCCATTGTATTATTATTTATAAATACTTAAAAAGTGGGGCGGGGGGGGGGAAGAAAGGAAAAAGAAATTCCTAAAAATAGTTTAGATAAGTATTTGATTTCTGACTTCTGCATTATAACTTGTTTAGGGTATTTAAAAAAACCATACTCTAAGTATATTTGCTTTGCAGTGTGCTAAGTAGACATAATTTTTTAAAAATAAAATGTAGGAATGTGTGCACAGAGGAAGCTGAAAAACAAGCAAGCTATGTGGAGGTAGTGGAATAAAGCTGAGAGTGAGAATCTTCTCTTTTTTGCAACTGTGATGCTAAAGACAAACTAACCTTAGGAAAAGTCCCATTGAGCTTAGTAAGACTTAATGTTGAGCACTTATCTATAGTATTGTGCTCTTGATCTTAACCTGATCTAGCCAACTTATAGTGTTAAAAGTTGGCATATAGCTGTCAAGCCTGAATTCGATTGGGGTGTGGGATTGTTTGTATTCTTGGGTATTCTGACATGAATTCAGTTTGACACAGTTTGGAGCTGAAGGAGGAGGGAGCATTCAGTCAAAACATCATAGCTAGTTGATGAGTCAGGCACATTCCAACGGCTGGCTGACTGGAGGAGGAGGAGAGAAGTCGCCAAGCAACCAGCTCCCATCTTGGTTGGACAATGTGACAGTTTGTTTTAGAAACTTGAGAAACTGAAACTTATATTGGGGTGAAAAGCACGGGAACTTCAGTACTGGCTTTTCACCAGTAGCACCAAGATGGTGTATCTAAATAAATTTGTTCTTTGAGGAAAAGCAATGCCTTGGAGTTTGATTTGTAATGGGTGCATTACGTGGACCCTGACAATAGCCTTTCTTGAGTATTAATATACATTATCTATCTAATCCCGGATAGTGATAGCAGAATGATGATAGAGAAATAAGTATCACTACGCAAATTATCACTGTCTAAAGATCATGAATATGTATTAGTCTTCTGTAGCTTGGGCAAGCACTGTAGGTACTAAATGATGGCCTAGATAGCCCTTTGGCCAGATCCAGCAGATCTCCTCATGTTCAATAAAGTGAAAATACAGCCTAATTATTTACAGCATATTTGCATTTCCAACATGGAAGCCCACTGTGGTAGAGATAGATAGATAGATAGATAGATAGATAGATAGATAGATAGATAGATAGATAGATAGATAGATAGATAGAGATAGATAATCTTCAACCAAATTATCTCATTTTTTAAACTAATAAAATAAGTTGTGCTCATGTATGACTTTCCTTCCTTCCTTCCTTCCTTCTGTAGGAATTTAGCACCCACCCCCCTCCTAGAAGAATGAAATATTCTAGGAAATATTTTAAAAAGCAGAATATTATACCTTCCTGGATGAGAAATGGAGAAACATATTTTAAAGACAAAGGAGCTCCCTGCAACTTCCTGACTCCCCCCCACCTTTGTCAATGGGCCATTAAAAGCCTCAGCTAAGCTCACTCATTCTCCCCACCTTTGTCAATGGGCAATTAAGGCTTCAACCAAGCTCACTCAATCCCCCCATGATTTGCAACACAATACAACTGAAACTCACCACATGGCAAGGCTCAAGCAAGCTTGAGAGACAGCCAGCAAGGCTAGCTAAGACTCCCACCCCCTGGGAGTCTGACAACCAATCAGGATACTCTTCCTGTGCCCCAGAAAGGTCAAAGCTCAGGAAAGCATAAAGCCAGGGAGCACACAGGATCTCAGCCCTTTTCTGTTCAGGAACTCAAGCCATGTGATCCTGACCACCATTAAACCATCTTTCCAAGCAGCCTCCATGTTTCCAGTGTCTTTGTCCCCACTTGGAACTGAACCCAGATGGATATTTCTTCCAACAATTGGCACCCACAGATGGGACTCAAGCTAACCTAACCAATGGACCTGGCCCAGGTAAGCCTCCCTTGCTAGCAACAGACCCATTGAGTCTGTGGGTAAGTTTTCCTGGACCTTGGCCATTTGGAACTAGGTTTTAAAGGGGTTTTGAGTGTTGAGCTCAAAGACTGCTTGGAAAGAAGGTGAGTACCTCTAAATTTTAATTTTAAGCATGGAAAAGCATGGGAAATATGTGTATGCCTGCATGTGTGTGAATGAGAGAGCCCTTCTCCCAATCATAGCTGGATCTTGCATCCTCTGTGCATTTCCTAACCGCAGAAAGACCAAAAGTCTGGAGAGCATGGGGGTTTTGCCAGAGCACAGGACCTTCTGTTAGGGAAGGAAGAAGTGTGTGTGTGGGATTCCACCTGAGGAAACAGTCTGATTCCACCTCTTTGAGCAACCTCTAGCCGCACCTCTGCCTACTGCTAGCTCCACCGAGCCATGACCGGTAGGCTAGAGAAAGCAAGGGGGGGAAGCCAAATGTGGAACTTTGTGTTTTCGAGGAACGGAAGCCGAGTGAAAGGAAAAGAAGTGTGAAGGGGGGAAAAGAAATATATAGGAACTATTGGTGTATCTAAAAAAGAAAGCAAAGCCTAAAGTGGAGCATGTGGAGTGAGAGGAGGTGCTCGTACCTGCTGTAGGGGCAGCAAGGTCCTCCGGGATCACTATTTTTTTTTATTGGTGATCTTCAAATAAGAGTTCCCTTAAGGAAGGGGCCCATACTTCGACAGAAGGGAGTCGGAGTCCTTCGCGGATACTTTTTTTCCCGAAACTGCGGGAGTGCCCGGCTATGACAAAGTGAGCCTCACATTCCGAGGATCATGGGAAGCGTAAGCACGAGGGTAGAGGGAAATCCCTGAGAGACATGCTTGGGGCCTGGGATGCCAGGCAGGCTTACAAGAGAAAAAAAAGGAAAGAGCCTTTTTCCTGTCTTTGTCCGGCCAACAAAATAGTAAAAGGACTTTTCATCCTATTTCTGTTTTTCTCCTCTCTTTATCTTAAAGTAACAACTCAAGTTTATAAGGAAACATTTTAAGTTCACTTACAAGAGAAAAAAATTCAGTCTTGCATTTACTGTATATTTAAATGATTTTACCTGTTCATCCTCTTCCTGAAGTATGTGAAGTTTTTTCTTTCTCATCAGTTGTGTCTCCATTTTGTTGAAACAGCATTATCTTTTAGTAACTGCAAAATTGATGTGTTGTTTCTTTTCAAACTCTGCCTGCAAGATATCTACCCCCCTTTAATCCTGTTACAATGCCTTTCCTGAGAAGATTACCCACAAAAGTGGGAGGAGATCCTGTTCTAATGTCTTTCAGCCCTGAAAAGATGACTCTGCAACTGTGGAAGCAGAGCACATGGTTCCAGATGCTGCCTCCAGAGGAGACCTTCCATTTGTTGGAGTCAGGAATTGAGTTTGAATCCAGGCCCCACTGAAAGTCATCACAGCAACCAGATTGGAGCAGACCTTTCCAAACCTGACTGACCAACAAGCATGCCACCCAAAAGATATGAAAGAAAGGACCCTGAGATGTATAAGTAAAGACTAAAAGACTCTTTTCAATTCCCAGAAGACAACTGGAAAGACTATGGGGAAGGGTGGAAATTCATTGTAAGGTTTTCTGTCTTGTCTCATTTACATTGTAATCAGTCTAAAGTACTCATGTAAGGATTGTATTTGAGTGGCTACCACAGCAAGTTCTGAACACGTTAGATTTTTGTCTGGTGGGAGGGAAATATGTCCAAAATGTTTGTATTGCCTGTATTGTAAAAGTAGCTGCATACACAGGCACACACAGAGAGACACACCATTCAGAATTAGACTGAAACTATTCCCTTCACTTACCTCCACACAAGACTTCTAGGTTGATTTTTGCTCTGTGGCACTAAAAGCCCAAGGAGTCAGATCTCCCTGCTAATTCCATGGGGGAGGGGCATTCCCCTCAGGCAATTCCTCTCTTGAAGAGATAGCAGAAAAAGTGATATCCAAAACCCAAGCCCTGACTATGACTCACAAATGATGCTCCCCAGTTGCCCAGTAAAGCAAGATATGTTGCACTGGTGGTCTCATGAGTAGAAGTCCCAGGGCTCATTGTGTGTAAATTTAAAAAAAAAAAAAAAGAAAGGACCCTGAGATGTACAAGTAAAGACTAAAAGACTCTTTTCAATTCCCAGAAGACAGCTGGAAAGACTATGGGGGAGGATGGAAATTCATTGTAAGGTTTTCTTTCTTGTCTCATTTACATTGTAATCAGTCTAAAGTACTCATGTAAGGATTGTATTTGAGTGGCTACCACAGCAAGTTCTGAACACCTTAGATTTATGTCTGGTGGGAGGGAAATCTGTCCAAAATGTTTGTATTACCTGTATTGTAAAAGTAGCTGCATACACAGGCACACACAGAGAGACACACCATTCAGAATTAGACTGAAACTATTCCCTTCACTTACCTCCACACAAGACTTCAAGGTTGATTTTGCTCTGTGGCACTAAAAGCCCAAGGAGTCAGATCTCCCTGCTAATTCCATGGGGGAGGGGCATCCCTCTCAGGCAATTCCTCTCTTGAAGAGATAGCAGAAAAAGTGATATCTAACAGCTGAAATTAATTGGCATAGAAAATTGGATACTGTAAAATTCTTACCAGAACTTTTCCCTGGCTGCTAGACCTTCATGGTTGAAAGCTTTTGGGAGCCACTGAAGGAATCTTTTTCTGTTGTCTCTATCAATGGCTTCCTTTGCATCAGGAAAATTAAAAGCACCCACTGATTTGATCAATTTTAATTTTTGCCAGAGCACAGGACCTTCTGTTAGGGAAGGAAGAAGTGTGTGTGGGATTCCACCTGAGGAAACAGTCTGATTCCACCTCTTTGAGCAACCTCTAGCCGCACCTCTACCTACTGCTAGCTCCACCGAGCCATGACCGGTAGGATAGAGAAAGCAAGGGGGGGAAGCCAAATGTGGAACTTTGTGTTTTCAAGGAACGGAAGCCGAGTGAAAGGAAAAGAAGTGTGAAGGGGAAAAAAAAAAAGAAATATATAGGAACTATCGGTGTATCTAAAAAGGAAAGCAAAGCCTAAAGTGGAGCATGTGGAGTGAGAGGAGGTGCTCGTACCTGCTGTAGGGGCAGCAAGGTCCTCCGGGATCACTATTTTTTTTATTGGTGATCTTCAAATAAGAGTTCCCTTAAGGAAGGGGCCCATACTTCGACAGAAGGGAGTCGGAGTCCTTCGCGGATACCTTTTTTTCCGAAACTGCGGGAGTGCCCGGCTATGACAAAGTGAGCCTCACATTCCGAGGATCATGGGAAGCGTAAGCTCGAGGGTAGAGGGAAATCCCCTGAGAGACATGCTTGGGGCCTGGGACGCCAGGCAGGTGCCAGTGTTGACTGGCATGCGAGAATAGAAATTGAAGAAATTGTGTAATAAAGATGAGAATAGGAAACAAATTTGGCTAAATAAAGGTACTTAAAAGAAAAGGAAATATATAAATAGGAATGTTTGGGTTTTGTTTTGTTTTGTTTTGTTTGTCTCTTTCTCTGTCTTCTATGGAACCACGTGGTCTGTCTGTTAAGATTTGTGCCTTCCCTAATTTAACTGAGATTTATGGGAATGATCAGTGTGTGTGTAAATCTCAGAGTTTTGTTTTTCTCTTTGTCCTTGTTTTTTATGTGTGTATGTCTGTCTTTGTGGGCCCTTGAGGTAATTGTAACTGTAAAATGTATCTGATCTCTAGAGACAAGAATTTTAAATTGTTAGGGAAAAAGAAAAACAAAAGGTTGAAACAATGAAAATGGGGAAGAGAGAGAGAGAAAAAAAAGGAAAGAGCCTTTTTCCTGTCTTTGTCCGGCCAACAAAACAGTAAAAAGGACTTTTCATCCTATTTCTGTTTTTTTCTCTCCTCTTTATCTTAAAGTAACAACTCAAGTTTATAAGGAAACATTTTAAGTTCACTTACAAGAGAAAAAAAATATTCAGTCTTGCATTTACTGTGTGTTTAAATGATTTTACCTGTTCATCCTCTTCCTGAAGTATGTGAAGTTTTTCTTTCTCATCAGTTGTGTCTCCATTTTGTTGAAACTGCATTATCTTTTAGTAACTGCAATATTGATGTGTTGTTTCTTTTCAAACTCTGCCTGCAAGATATCTACCCCCCTTTAATCCTGTTACAATGCCTTTCCTGAGAAGATTACCCACAAAAGTGGGAGGAGATCCTGTTCTAATGTCTTTCAGCCCTGAAAAGATGACTCTGCAACTGTGGAAGCAGAGCACATGGTTCCAGATGCTGCCCCAGAGGAGACCTTCCATTTGTTGGAGCCAGGAATTGAGTTTGAATCCAGCCCCACTGAAAGTCATCACAGCAACCAGATTGGAGCAGACCTTTCCAAACCTGACTGACCAACAAGCATGCCACCCAAAAGATATGAAAGAAAGGACCCTGAGATGTATAAGTAAAGACTAAAAGACTCTTTTCAATTCCCAGAAGTCAACTGGAAAGACTATGGGGAGGTGGAAATTCATTGTAAGGTTTTCTGTCTTGTCTCATTTACATTGTAATCAGTCTAAAGTACTCATGTAAGGATTGTATTTGAGTGGCTACCACAGCAAGTTCTGAACACCTTAGATTTTTGTCTGGTGGAGGAAATTTGTCCAACATGTTTGTATTGCCTGTATTGTAAAGGTAGCTGCATACACAGGCACACACAGAGACCCCATTCAGAATTAGACTGAAACTATTCCCTTCACTTACCTCCACACAAGACTTCTAGGTTGATTTTTGCTCTGTGGCACTAAAAGCTTAAGGAGTCAGATCTCCCTGCTAATTCCATGGGGGAGGGGCATCCCTCTCAGGCAATTCCTCTCTTGAAGAGATAGCAGAAAAAGTGATATCCAAAACCCAAGCCCTGACTGACTCACAAATGATGCTGCCCAGTTGCCCAGTAAAGCAAGATATGTTGCACTGGTGGTCTCATGAGTAGAAGTCCCAGGGCTCATTGTGTGTAATTTAAAAAAAAAAAAGAAAGGAAAAAGCCTGGATTGCACACTGATTAACCTCAATTTGGACTGGAAAAAAATCTTGGATAGACTAAAGTAAGAGCTAGGGCAGGTTTAGTAACCAACCCTTGGAAATGGGCAGCCTGTAATTTAAAGGAAAGCCATGGCTGTGAAAATTTTGGGATGTGTGCTTGCTTGACCTGACTGGAAGCTCTCAGAAAGTGATATCTAACAGCTGAAATTAATTGGCATAGAAAATTGGATACTGTAAAATTCTTACCAGAACTTTTCCCCTGGCTGCTAGACCTTCATGGTTGAAAGCTTTTGGGAGCCACTGAAGGAATCTTTTTTTCTGTTGTCTCTATCAATGGCTTCCTTTGCATCAGGAAAATTAAAAGCACCCACTGATTTGATCAATTTTAATTTTTGCCAAGAGCATGTTTCAAAACTCACGTTTTGAAAAAAAAAAAAAGTAGGGATTGTAGGAACCCCTCTCCTAGAAGAATGAAATATTCTAGGAAATATTTTAAAAGCAGAATATTATACCTTCCTGGATGAGAAATGGAGAAACATATTTTAAAGACAAAGGAGCTCCTGCAACTTCCTGACTCCCCACCTTTGTCAATGGGCCATTAAAAGCCTCAGCTAAGCTCACTCATTCTCCCCACCTTTGTCAATGGGCAATTAAGGCTTCAACCAAGCTCACTCAATCCCCCCATGATTTGCAACACAATACAACTGAAACTCACCACATGGCAAGGCTCAAGCAAGCTTGAGAGACAGCCAGCAAGGCTAGCTAAGACTCCCACCCCCTGGGAGTCTGACAACCAATCAGGATACTCTTCCTGTGCCCCAGAAAGGTCAAAGCTCAGAAAAAGCATAAAGCCAGGGAGCACACAGGATCTCAGCCCTTTTTCTGTTCAGGAACTCAAGCCATGTGATCCTGACCACCATTAAACCATCTTTCCAAGCAGCCTCCATGTTTCCAGTGTCTTTGTCCCCACTTGGAACTGAACCCAGATGGATATTTCTTCCAACACTTCCTTCCTTCCTTCCTTCCTTCCTTCCTTCCTTCCTTCCTTCCTTCCTTCCTTCCTTCCTTTCTTCCTTCTTTCCTTCCTTCCTTCCTTTAATGTTTCTAGACCACCCATCACTCTCAAGGACTAAACTTGCCATTCTACTGTTATTTAAACATTTGTTTGTATGGTGGAAAGAGCAATCCACCCCATAAATTACAGGTCAGCCCTTTGAGGTAGTCCAGACATAAAACCAATTCCATGAGTACTAACATTACCTTTATTTGTAAGGATACAGTAACAGAATCTTGTAAGTCTGAAAGACTTATTTTTAAGACTTATAGTTCCCTTATTTTTTACTTTCCAGAGAACTAGGGAGGGTCCCTTCTGAGATGCTTTCTCCACCTCCAATTCCTTATGAGAGCTGAATTGTCTCTTGTCTGACAGTTGCCCTGGCTACAGCTCTTCCTCCTGTCACCCATGGTTATTCTCACAGTTCATTACCTGATGCAATCTTACTCAACTTTTCAGTCACTGGAGATCATCCCTGATAGTAGTGGGTTTCAATTTCGGCTGCTACCGGTTTGCTTGTGGACGCTCATGTGCATGTGTGACACTTCTGTGCATGCACAGAGACATCCGGGCAGGTGGGTGGAGCCTCCCGCCACTGCCGCTACCGATTCACCTGAGCCAGAGCAAACCGGTAGCAACCCACCACTGATCCCTGAACCCTAAACTTAATGACTGGATCTTACACAACAAGATCAGTTATTTAGTACTGTAGCCACTTAGCCACTGGGATTTGCAAACCACAGTTTCTGACCTAGGAGGACCTCGACAACTGAGATTGGTTAAAAGACAATGTTTAGGCAAACCACGTAAACCTGCTAAATAAAAGTATTCCTTGAAATGTAGCATAAAGATTGGCATTCTCTTCTATGAATAAGGTACTATAGGTGCTTAGGGAGGAATAATATTGTTTATGCTTTTCTCACCTCTGAACAATGACAGTTTGCTAAAAACTAAAAATAGACTGCTAGGCAACTGTTAAAAGTACAAGAGTCCAGTGTTTCAAAACTAGAAGTGGGAGGCACTGATTCTAAGAGTTGTTTGTTTTTTCCTCTCTAAAATTGTTTTTATTTGAAAATAGGACCAGATTTTTTCCTTTTTTATATATATAGCCCATCTGCTAAAATTTATATACTGCCATAGACTTTTAATGCTGTCCAAGCTGGCATTTTGTATTCTACATCGTCTTGACTGCCATTCTTAACATTAGAAATAATTATATATTATTGTACTTAAATTGTCACTTCCACAGCTACTTAAATTATTTATGGCTCAAAAGTTCCCACTGGAGTTAGTCTTGAAAGAAATGCTTATGCCATTGGCTAATTGTGGGTTGTTGTTTTTTTTAAATGTTCACTTTGCGTCTAGAACAACATGTATATGACATGTCTATGATTTTAATTTGATTGAATTAGGCTATTGCAGGGGTCTGCAAACTTGGCTCTTTTAAGATTTGTGGACTTCAACTCCCAGAGTTCCTCAGCCAGCTTTGCTGGCTGAGGAACTCTGGGAGTTGAAGTCCACAAGCTTTGCTGGCTGAGGAACTCTGGGAGTTGAAGTCCAAAAGTCTTAAAAGAGCCAAGTTTGCAGACCCCTGGGGTATTGCAATGTTTTATATGATAGCTCGTTAGTTATTTCTGCCTCCCCACCCCCTTTTTTTTTTGTCTTTTAGCTTTTACTGTGTTCAGTTCATTTGCTGAGAATGAAGATGCTCTTTTGCGACACTTGTTTCGTGGATATCAGAAATGGATTAGGCCAGTAAAACATGCTAATGATACTATAAAGGTATATTTTGGACTGAAGATCTCTCAGCTTGTAGATGTGGTAGGTAATCTTTAAACTATTTTTTTCTGACATTCAATGATAGGAGCGGTCACATTATTTCCCTTGATAAGGGATTTTCCTGTTCCTGTTTGTCTCTATCAGTCTTGTTAAAGGTTTTTAAAAAACATTTAACAGCAGCATTTCCCCCCCTATATTTAATTAGCAGGATGTGATAGGACTGGCTATTTTTTCAAATAGCCATCAGCCATGCTGGTGTCATGCCCCAGAGACTGACTCTGAGATGGAAGACGAACAGCTGACAGAGAGCGAGAGAGTGGCTCTGTTGGCTGTGGAGGAAACTGGGGAAGGGCAAAGTCAGGCTGGGCAGAGGAGGGGAGAGGTAGAACAAGGGAGAGGGGGTTCAGATGAAGACCAAGGCCCACCCCCTCCTCATCCTAGGGTACACAGGGAAGAACGGACAAGGGAGTAACATGGGTTGCACAGCTTATGAGGGAGGAAAGGGCCCCTGATTCCCTTCACAAGGCACACCTGGGGATGGAGTTTAAAGGAGAGGCAAATGGGAAGGGCAGTTCATCTCATATTAACTGCTTTATCTGAGTTCCTGGCATTCTCCCAACTGGTTTGATTTACTGCCGTGCTACTTCACTTCTGGAACCCCTTATCTTACTTGCCCTGCCGGATTAATTACCTTTTCTTGCCTTGTTGGATTTATCGTTGGAAGTTTCTGCTTATAACGAGTAGACTGGAGTATTTTCAGCCAAAGGTTGTTACAGGTTTGTGGGAGAGTTTTTCTCCAGACCGGAGAGTAAAAGGAATGTTGAGGGCAAAGTTGGAGCTAATAAAGGGACTCATACTTATCTGGCTGTGTTGCCTTTGTGCCATGCCCGAGGGTCATCTCAGCTGGTTAGGGATTATGGGAGTTCAATTCCAAGCTGAATAAAGCTGCAGAAGGAGAGCAAAACATACCTTTATTGCTTTATGGTAAGGGTCTCCAAATTGAGCAACTTTAAGACTTGTGGACTTCATCTCCCAGAATTGCCCAACCAGCATGCAGGGAGATGGTCTTAAGAGTGGCAGTTCAGGAATACAGATACAGTAACTGAAAGATACATGACTCTTAGGAAGCATAGCTGATGCTTAAGGAGTGCAAAATTTTTCATTCTTTTCTATTTATTGGTGTGTGCTTGCATAAAGTTTTGGGCCAGAATATATAGATTATAAACACACGTGGTGTGGGATAATAAAATACCTGGGGCTTTCAGCCATGCCATTCTATCCTTTGATCATTTCTTCCAATTGTTCTTTACAGGATAACCTGGAACCTTCAGGGTTCACCCTTTGTACATGCATGTGCTTGTGTGTGTACATCCGCTTGCAAAGGGTATAGAGACACATCCTCCTGACCTCATAGGCAATACAGATCTTTTATTATTACGCTTACAAATGCATTTTTTTAAAAAAAGTGATTATACTTGCAGCCCTGTAAAAAAAATTACACAGTTTGCTTTTGCAAAGATTTTATGAAGGTGTGTATTTTTATAGTTCGTCACAGTCAGCCAGGTGTTCAGATTGGATTTGGCATTTTTATCCACCTGAGTCCTTCCCAAGGTGATGGTGCATTGGCATAGTATACTGCATGTGTAAATCCAAGCAGTCTGTCTTTTTGTAATTATCAATACACAGATTTTTTTAATGCTGTCCAAAATGTTTTGGGTTTGGCACTCATGTGCTGATTACCACTGGGACTACCATGATTGGTTTATGTCATAATCTTACAGTTTCGATTTTCAGATCTTGATACTTTGTCATCTTCTGCAATTCTTTGTCTTCTATTCTACTATCCCCTGGTATTGTCACATCAATTACACACACTTTACAACCACAATTAAATTTGGCATATTATGAGCCAAGAGAATCAGTTTTTATTGAAATGTCCATGTTTTAACTAGCTCTTTTTCAACTCTATATTCCCACCAATTTTCCCTGACATACAGTATAATCATTTTTATATGGTTTGTATTTATCATTTTGATGACTGTGTTGTCATTGTTTATAATCAGTTTGTGTGACCTTCTTGCATGAATTGAGTATATGATCTATTGTGTCTTCCGCCTCTTTGCACACTCTGCAGTTAATCTTTGACAATATTTTCCAATTCTGACCTTGATTGCGTTAGTTCTAATAGCTTGCTCTTGAGCAGTGAAAATCAAGCCTTCAGTTTCTTTTTCTATTCTTCCAGTTGTCAGGCATTGCCAGGTTTTATCTTTATCTATTTTCCCCATGATCTTTTATAAAACTGATCATGTAATGCTTTTCTTTTCCAGCATTCTGTCCTTGTTTTTATTGCATAATTTAGATATTCATGTTTCATTTTCTGCACATTCAGTCAGTTTCAATATTTGACTGGCAGCAATGCTTGTTCTTGGCTGTTTTTACATAATCAACCCATGCATTATTTTCTTCTTCAAAAGTTTGTTAGACTTCAAGTATGCTTCTATTTCTGTGGAGCAGATATAATCTATCAATATAACTTCAGGATGTAATGCATAATGAATAGTCATTAGTTTTCTTGCTTTTTTTGATCCAAACTGTCCAGTATAACTTGTGTCCAATTAATAATTCCAATAGTGCATTGTATCACAGACAGTGCCCAGGTATTGATGGCTTTGATGGTGCTTTTATATAATTCAATTTTGTTTTAAGCATTTCCATCACTTTTTTGGGTGTATTCTTTAGTAAATACATTTTTAACTTGTCCAGGCTTGATGTTATTCAACTGGAAAATGCCCAGATACTTGTAGGCTTCAAACTTGATGGGTTGGCCAATTGGTATTTCAGTTCCATTATTATTTGTTCTATTCTGTTTTATTGATACTCTACCACATTTCTCTGGACTATATTCCATTGCTGTATTTTTGATAAAATTCCTACAGTATTTGTCAATGACTGTATTTTGATTTCTGACTTTGCATAAAACTTCAGCCATCCACATGGCAAAATGTCAGTTTTTATTAGCATTTTTTTGCTGTTTGCAATCAAGATACTTTTTTTTAACAAATCAAAAATTTCTTCATTGTTATGATCATAACAATAATAAAGGTGATAATGCCTCTCCTAATGTTGACCAGCCCATATTTTTCATTTCCAAACTCCAATTCTGTTTTCTACTGCTTCTATTTTCTATAAACATTCTAATGTTTTTATTCACACAGGTTGTTTCCAAACTTTTGTGCTAATGAATCAAACATCTTTTTACAATGAATCCAGACCATTTGCAAATCGGTTTTTCACCTTGTGAGATTTTTCCATTACCATTTTATCAATCAGAAATTGATCTTTAGTACGTCTGCTTTTCCTTTTATTTTTGTTCAGTTCTGTTGGAAGCATGTTATTTTCTTCTAAACAATTTTGGCTATTGTCCGCGCTTATGTCCACGAGTAATTTAAATATTGTAGGCAAACATGTTATCAGCTCATAGTTTCCTGGTGTTGTCTCTTTCTCTGGGTCTTTTTGAATCAAATAAGATTTATTTATCTATTTTTGAATTTCCATGCCACCCATCTCAGTAATATGGTGACTCTGGGCAGCTTATAATATAATAAAAGTTAAAAAGTCAAAAAGCAATATAGAATAAAAAAATTAAAATTAAAATCAAGATGTAGGTAATGTGGGGACAGAATCTTCTCTATCTTTTGCCAATTAATAACAGTCACTGATATTTATACAATTTTTATAATATTTCATTAAACTGTTTAGCAATAAGTGGATGTAAGCTAGTTATTTGAACCAATCCATGCAACTTATCATTTCCAGATGTCCAATTGTTCGTTCTTTTCACTTCATTTTTAATTATTTCTGATATTATTAGTTCTCCCATTTGATTTTTATTAAATTCACCTTCAAATCCTTTTATCCATCCAACGTTTTTTTGTTTCCTATAGATCTTTCCAAAAATGGAAAAAAATTTCCTTTTAGTTTGGTTTTCCATTTTCAAAATTTCTATTGCCATTTATACTTTGGTAGAATGGTCTCTGGTCTACTTGAAACAGCTGATTTTGCTTAAATTGTATGATTTGTGCCTCATAGCATTCAATTATTCCTTTCATTGGCGGTGTTTGTTACTTAATGATTTCCAAACCTTCTTCAATTTTTCTAGTATTAAGCCATTTTATAAATTAAGCTTGTCTTTCTCCCTACATTCTTCAATTTTCACTCTTTCATGTTCTTTAAATTAATCACATCTGATCTTTCATTTGCTTTGGGATTGAGTATGATATTTTTTTGGTTTTCTAATTTCAGTACCCAGTTTTTCTGTAACAACCACTGCGAACCAAGCTGATTGGTCAGTTAAATAGATGTTATTTTAATCCTCACCATTACTTTATTCACATCTTTCAGTATAGGTGCCAGATATTTTGTGAGCACTACTTTCAATGCTGGCAGTCTTTGTCTTTAGTGATTCTGCATATGTCATATTTTTCTTTTTAAATTCTTCTTGTTTCTGGAGTTGGGAGATAAATTCATAGGTCATTTCTGTGTTGGCCTGTTCTGGTTTTGCTGTTATTCTAATTTATCATTTCTATAGTTCATATTATCCTTTTTCCTTTATATTTGCAATTGTTATAACCTGAGTTTCTTCTACTGTTCTGCTATTATTAGGTCTTCCATTTTTGCAATTTTTCTGAATCTCTTCCAGTTCTGCATCCGTGAATATTTTATTTCTGGTACTGAATCTCCATTGGTCTGCTAATAGTTGTTCAGTGATATTTGACTGTGAATAAATTCTTGTCCACATTTTAAGTGTTAACTTTAAGTTATTAATGAAGAGAGAGAATACAGAGGTGAAAAGGGGAAAATAAAGAGAATTCCAAGAGTTTGAACAGGCTGCTGTCCTTCTGTGTGTGCATGTATGTTTTGTTCATAAATTAGATTTGCTCACAGTTGCTGTTTATTTAGAATAGTAAAAACAATGTAAGTATCTATAAAAAGATAGAAGCCAGAAATTCCCATTTAATTTTCATATAATGTTCTTATATAATGCTAATAATGCATAATGCATAATGTTTAAGTTAAAAAATAGTTGAATTAAAAAAAATATTGAGTTGTGTTAGATATTTTGAATGAAACATAGATCCAATGTGCAGTTGCTCTGATAATGCAAATTTCACATTGGGGAACAAATTTAAAATAAAATTGTAATTATAATGTTTTGTGGCAAATTCTGTATTTAGGAAAATACTATATATTGTCTTAGCCACTGAATCTTAAATGCATTTATAAACTTGGAAAAAAATACCCAGTAAGCAGCCCATTAAAATGATGACATTAGTAAAATAATTTGTTTATTAAAAAATCTTATAATGTTGAGGACTTTAAGCTTGAAGGGGGAAAAATCCCAAGTCAAACATAAAATTATGCATTTATGCAGAAATTGCTGCCTGAAATGCTACATAGCATGGGAGGATCTAATGCTAATGCTAAATAATACAGAAATTGGTCAGAGAAATTTCCTTTCCATGCCTTATTAGAAGAATTGGATTATTCTAATTTGCTGACTGGCAAAAAGTGCATGACAGAAAAAAGAGAGCATGTAATTGAACTATGGAATTTGATTATATATCACTTTAGGTAGGTTTAAAAGGAGATTAGACAAATTAATGGAGGCTGTTTCTTAATGAGAGCCATTTGGCGGTGTCATTCTTTCTCAGCCCTAGGAGGAAGGCAGTAGCAACTCCTGAAAATATTGCCAAGAAACTTCATGGACTTGTCTGTATATTCAGCAGGAGTAAAGACTGACTTGGAAAGACACCACAGACACAAAGCTAGCCCCTGTGGCTACTGGTTAGCTTTTGGTATTCTTGCTTGGGAAGTGAAAATGTTCTTGAGCTCTTGCTTATATGATGGCCTGTCATGGTTCTTGCCAGGGTTGTAGCTAATCAGAAGCTATAATTTGCCAGAATTGGAGCCTAAAGGCTGTTGATCAGGTCCAGTTGCTTGCTCAGTCTAGAGGGAATTGCTTGCCAAATGCTGTAGCATCCTATGTTTTCTTCTATGATTGAAGACTTGGAATCTGCCTTGGTTATGTCACAGCCTTTGGCGGCAAGATTTCTTTCTTTCTTTTTTTTTATTCAAAAAGTTTTACAGAAAATTCCCCCCCCTTTCCCCCCCTCCCCCCTCCCTTCACAACCCCCCTCCCCCCCGACTTCCCGGAACGAGCACAAGGTATAGTTAAAAATAAAACAAACATATGCTAAAAAAATTTTGTCCCAACTTAATTATACCCCTACAATCATCAATTCCTAACTTTCCCCGAAAACAATAAAAAATAATACATCATAATCATTCAAAGGCAGTCTGATAACTCTTAGTCTGATATCTACTTTGAATATAGTCAATCCATTTTTTCCATTCCTTTAAGTATCTTTCTTGCGTATTGTCTTTCAAAAAGGCTGATATTTTCGCCATCTCAGCCAAATTGGCAACTTTCAATATCCATTCTTCTATTGTCGGTACTTCTTTTTTCTTCCAGTACTGTCCTATTAATAATCTTGCTGTTGTTATTAGATTTAAAATCAATTTAGTCTCAATTACTGTACAGTCTGTAATAATTCCCAACAGAAAAAATTGCGGCAGGAACTTTATCTTCTTTTTCAAAACTTTTTGTAAAATCCACCAAATTTTTATCCAAAAGGCCTTTATATCCTTACAAGTCCACCAAATATGAAAATATGTAGCGTCATCACAATTACATCTCCAACATTTTGCTTGCATATCTGGGTACATACATGATAATTTCTTAGGATCTAAATGCCATCTATAAAACATTGTATAAAAATTTTCCCTCAAATTCTGTGTCGGCGGCAAGATTTCCAGTTACTAGTCTGGAGCCCCTGCTTGTCATAGGGAAGGGCAAAGCCAAAACAGCTGCATTTATTCCACCCGCATGGCTATAAAAGGCTCCAGAGCAACCTTCAAGATCAGGTGTTTTACTTCAGGGAAGATATGACTTAGGTGTCATGTAGGGTAGCACAGAGGTTGAGGTGGTATCTGAATACGATTGCCAGATATCTGAAGAGACAAACGAGGACACAGAGAATTGGAAAGGACGAAAATGAAGGCATGCTAACAGTTTAATTTTCAACAGTTTAACTTTCCTGGCACTTACAACAAAAACCGCAGTGGAAAACTGAAAAAGAAAATAGGTAAGTTTTCATGTAGATGCAATTACTTTTCCAGCTCAAGAAATACTGGGTTGCTTTCCCCCCCCCCCCAGTCTTAGGAATGGGCTAGAGCTGTTCAGGAGGCAAAGGCCTGCAGGGTACAGTTGATTAAGGTCTTGTCACTTTCAGGCAGGAGGGTGAGGGTGGTAATCAACTAATTAATCAGCTAATTGGAGCTGAGCTTCTTAACTTGTAATTAACTGATTAAAGAATTGACTGTGTGATGGAGAAAAACTGCTCAGGAGAAGAAAGCTTGTTAGCTACTCAAAAAGCCCAACAAAATTTGACTATGCCTGCTGGGCAGAGGACACAAGGACAAAACAGAGGCGATATTCTCCTCTTAGAGATGTCCTCCGGTAACCCTACTTCTGAATCAAATAATTATGTAAACAGTTGTAAAGTCATTCTATCCTCCTCCTTTTCTATCCTTACGTACAAATAGCAATCTTAAAAGCATTCAAGTTTAATTATTTCACATAGGGCTCCTCCTGGGAAACAACGTATCATCAGAATATGTAGCTGATTCCCTGGGTGTGTAGGGGATATTTAAAAGAAAATAAAAATAAATGACTTGCTCTTTTTGCCCCTTGTCTCCAACAGGATGAAAAAAACCAGTTAATGACAACTAATGTATGGCTGAAACAGGTAAAAGTAGAACCGTACTATTTTAAAATGTTTAATTGCTAGGATTGTTAGCAGTCAGTGAGTTTTAATATCCTGTAAATATTTTTCAGCTTGTGAGACAGACGTTGAAATGTGATTCTATGAATCTATAAATCTAGCCTCACCTTAATGGGTATAAATTGGTTTCTGTCACAGATACTTTGGTCTAACTAAGTTAATATTTAAGGATACTTCAAATTAATGCTTTATAAAAAATGTCAAATCTAATGCCATCCAATACAATATAGAAATGGCTTTACCAATAGAAAAGAATATTTGTAGCTTAGGGTTGAACTGGGGGGTTCTTGGTGCTCTCTGAGCTTGGTGGCTTTCTTGCAGGTGTTTTATTACCCAGCTAGGTAACATCATCAATGCTAGCATAAATGGCTTTTATTTTAACCAATGTATTTGAATAGCAATTTTCACATTGTATTTTGAACACTTGCAGTAGAACCTTAAATATTTTTTTTTAATTTACCAAACCTATTTGTCTGCCATCTCTCCAAAGTGACTCTAGGTGGCTTAGAAACATTCAGTTAAAACATCATATTGCCAAGAGCATTAATTACCAACTTCAGTTGGTATATCTTTATTTTATTTTTATTTATTTATTTATTTATTTATTTTTTCATTAAAAAGTTTTATTTTTACAATCATATCAAACAGCTCATCCAATGTACAGTTATATACAATTAGTCGGGCTTGCCCAGTCACCACCCCACTTTTTAACACTCTTCCCTCTTCTACCTTCTTCTACTTTCCAGACCTTCCTCTCCTTCTCTTATCTACATCCTCTCCTCCCTCCACCCTCCACCTTCCTTCTCCCTCTTCTACCCCTCTTCCTTCCTTCCTCTTCTCCTCTTTCCTACCTCCTACTCTCTCCTCTTTTCTCCCTCCCCACCGTTCTAAAATGGTAACTGGGCAGACCCGACCCTACATTAATTATGTTTATACATCTTCAATAATCCCTGTACATTAACCATCACTCCATCCTCTACCCTCAACCCCCAAATTCCCCTCCCCCTTACCCCCACCCCCCACCCCGACTTCCCAGAACAAAATGCAGGGTATATTTTATTTTTATTTATTATGAAATTTATTTGCTTCCCATCTCATCTCCAATGACTTTGGGTGGCTTACAACAGAAAAATATTAAAACCATCAATTATATAAAAAAAAAACAACACAACAGATAAAATCATTAACACAAATTGGCAAAGGAGGGAGCCGGACACAGGGCAGTGGGGGGGGATGTGTAATTAAGCTGTAATTAGTCAACCAGCTTCATTGGACCACATCTGCTATGCTCTTCCCTGAATAGATATATCTTTCCTGAATAGGGATAGCATAGCAGTGATTTATGTAGGTGCTTTTCATTTAGACTACAGTGATGCATTTTATGGCGGGGCTGCCGTGGCCATTGATCCAGAAGCTTCTGCTGGTCCAGAAAGTGGCAGTGAAGTGGTTGAGTGGGGCATCTTGCTGTACACTATGTCATGATAATAGGCCCTGTGCCAAATTCGGGCTTCCAGTTTTGATACATGAGGTCTAAGCAACCTGGTAGACCACCTACACAATCTCTAGAGGAGTCATTGCACCACAATGCCGTTGCATTATTTTGTTCTTCCCTGTTCTAGTTTTGCTTGCCTGTTCTTTCTATCTCTTTTTAATATATATGTTTTTTTTAATATAAATTCACTGCAAGGTTATTATTGCATTTAGTCATTTTAATTGTGTTGTTTGTATATAGCTTCAAGATAATTACATGAGATATATGAGCCCTCTAGGGCTATAAGAAGAAATGAGTCCTTCATCTCTCCTTCTAGCTCAGTATGATCAACACTGCAATCTTATATATAAAATGTCCTCTTTGGATTTTCCCTTATGAATTGCATGTGTGCATTTTATTTTTAAGTTACCCAACAAATAGAGGACATGTGGCTCACACATGTGATATTCAGGAAAGGGAATTAGTTTCATTGAATATAAATCCACATCAGCTGTATCGCTTTTGTCTTTGTGGATGTAAACTAGAGCAGCCTTTGAGCAACATCACATAACGGGGACATTGCATAGTTAATATATCAGTGGAATGTTAGTGTTTTTTTTAAAAAGAAAACCTCAGTGGAGAATTAGCTATAATTGTAATGGTGGCTTCTGCTAATGTTGCAAGCAAAATGGGTCAGAACCAGAGGTGGGTTTCAGCAGGTTCTGATCAGTTCTGGGGAACAGGTAGTGGAAATTCTGAGTAGTTCAGAGAACCGGTAGTAAAAATTCTGACTGGCTCCATCCCCATCTATTCTCTGCCTCCCAAGTCCCGGCTGATCGGGAGGAAATGGGGATTTTGCAGTATCCTTCCCCCAGAGTGGGGTGGGAATGGAGGATTTACAGTATCCTTCCCCTACATGCCCACCAAGCCACGGACACCAAGCCATGCCACGCCCACCAAGTCACACCCACAGAACCGGTAGTAAAAAAAAAATTGAAACCCACCACTGGTCAGAACCTCCAACAATCAGCCAACTGATTCTGTCTTCTGAACTGCTGGTGCCCAGGTGCCCCTTCACTAGCATAAGAGAAAAGGTTGGCGCATTGGGAACTGGGAAGGTGAAGACCAATAGGATTGCATCCTTTTTCGCTATAGACCTGCCCTATTTTTTTAAAACTGTAGCAGTTTTTCATTAGAAGAAGCAATTGGAAGGTAAAATCAGCACAGATAGTCCTTCACTTACAACAGTTCATTTAGTGACCATTTGAAGTTAACAACAGCACTGAAAAAAGTGACATGATAGTTTTTCACACGACCATTGTAGCATCCCCATGGATCAAAATCAGATGCTTGGCAAGTGGCTCATACTTATGATGGTTGCAATGTCTTGGGGTCGGGTGATCACCTTTTGCGACCTTCTGACAAGCAAAGTCAATAGTAAAGCCAAATTCAATTAACAGCCAGGTTACTAACTTAGTAACTGCAGTGATTCACTTAACAGTTGTGCTAAGAAAGGTTGTAAAATGGGGCAAAACTCATTTAACAACCGTTTTGTTTAGCAACAGAAATTTGGGGCTCAATTTTGGTCATAAGTCGAAGACTACCTATATTTTAGCAACGTTCTTGTCTCCAATAGGTTATTACAGACCAGTGGTGAAATCCAAATTTTTTTGCTACCGGTTCTGTGGGCGTGGCTTGGTGGGTGTGGTGTGTCTTGGTGGGCATGATTTGCTGGGTGTGGCAGGAAAAGGATACTGCAAAATCTCCATTCCCACCCCACTCCAGGGGAAGGATATTGCAAAATCACCATTCCCTCCCCACTGTGGGGCCAGCCAGAGGTGGTATTTGCCGGTTCTCCAAACTACTCAAAATTTCCGCTACTGGTTCTCCAGAAACTGCCAGAACCTGCTGGATTTCACCCCTGCTACAAATCTGTCTAATCTTGTTCTCCAGGTAATTAAGATTAAGAATAAACTCTTGGACCTTTCAATGGACTATTGCTAAAGTTAAATTTGAAATGATTTGTAATTTAATACATATGGCATAACTTTCAATAGACTCACAATTTACAATTTAGTTTAGTGGGTTACTAAGCTTTTTGCCGTCACACCTCCCTTTAGTGAAATCATAATGTACATACCTAAAAATCCAAACCTAAATCCATACCTAAAAGTCCAAACACCAAAATGAGTACAAATTTTGATATTTTATGTCTTTATTAAAATAACATTTTCATTAATGTTATTTTAATAAAGACATAAAATATAAAAAAATTCACACTTACCCTGCACTCCGTCTGCACCTCCCCAGGACCTCACAGTTTGGGAAATCTTGGTTTAAACCATCAAGAATCTGAGATTGTATGAATGTTGTGGTTGTTGTTTTAGTGTAGTATCATTCCTGTCTAACTTTCTGGCTATAGATTTGTGGAGCTGAAGATCTGAAAACATGAGTTTTCTGAATTGCTTCTTTATTTCCTGATACACCTGTTCTGAAAAGCTTCATTTGTATTGCAAGAAAGGGCATATAAAAATACCCATTGTTCATTATTTTGGCAAAGAAATCTCAAGCAGCCCTTGGAGATTATTATGTTTTCCTTGCCAAAGCACTTGGATGGCTAACAATAATTTGGGATTAAAACTGAACATTCTTCCAGTCACTGTAAAAAGACAACTTTGGCTGCAGATTCCAGTTCATATACTGAGATATACTTCACAATTCAGTTTTCCTCAAGCTGATCCCCCCCCCCCCCAAATGTAGACTACAACTTCAATAATTATGCCAAGAGGATTGCTATCTACTGTTCTGGGACTCCCTTGGACATAGCTGCTATCTGATCCCAGCAGCATCTAAAAGTATAGATGACTCCTTCCGTGGGATTTGGTACGTCGAAAAATCGGTTACCACTTTAAAGGATTTGATTACACATGCAGCGGAAGAGATGATGTCTAATCCTAACTCATACGCTATGAGGATTCATTGGTAGATAAACTCACCCTTGCAATACCTGATTCTTTTCTTTAGATAGTTATTCTTGACAGTCATAGTGCTAAACATTTTTCTGATGAGGGACATTGTCCCACAGAAATAAATCTTTGGTGATCACATCTCATCAATGGTGGGCCAAAGCAAAAACTGGATGGGGTAACCCCTCCCTCCCTCCCTCCCTTCTTCCCTTGTAGGTAACAAGTAGCCTTTCCTATAGATTTGCACTGATTAATCACAAAAAGCATTAGAAACAAGCATGAAATAAATCAGTGGGTGCATATGACTCTAAAGACCCAAGTTTCACAACCCAGTCTTTGATAAAAATGTGAATGACCTTGCTTAAGTCACATAGGAAAAAAAATAAATGGTTTTGGAGAAGCCAGCAAGTAATGAGAAAAATTAAATCTGCATCATTTACTTCAGTATATAATTGATTATTTATATCTGATGCGCATAAGCTTCAAAGAGGGTGAATAATTTCTCAGCACATTACAACACTTAATTAGAGAAAATAGGATGAAATAAAGAGATTGAGTTAATGTACTAAGCATTGCAGAGACCTTAAAATAACGCCACCTGGAAGCAGCCTTTTGGACAATGAAGGAGGGACGCTTACCTCATTTACTATTTCATCATCCCAAATTTTCCCATGGTGGCCCATCTCATCAGATGACTTGGCCAAAAATTAAGCAGTGGGAGAAATAGCCGTATATGTTAGATACCTTGGGACTTAGTCCAATTCTGTGCATATTTAGTTTGAAGCATCTCTCTTTGCTCCTTGGGAAGCCTGAAACATGCCCATTATTTTTTATGGAACGCATCCAAGAGAGCTGTGAACATTTAGCATCTAACACCAAAATACATTATGTAGGTCAGAAGTGCATAACTCCTATTGGCTTGAGGACCAGATGGTGTTTTGCATGGCAAGTCAAGAGTCCCCCCCGCCTCCTTCAAAGTAACCCTTTTTGTATTTTATTGTATAATCTATTTTCTTTTCTTTTTCTTTTTTTTTGCTGTTGTTTAGTTGATTATGCTATTTGGGTTGTAATAGCACCATAAAAAAAAAACTTTTAGCACTGATGGGAGAAAAACAGATTGCACAGGGAGAGAGTGTGAGCAGTAGAGTAATATATGGAGAGATGCATTTTGAAGGTTGGAGGAAGGTTACAGGAGAAAAGTAGAAAGAGAAGACAGAGAAGTCGTTGAGCAGCGTTTCCCAACCTTGCCGGGTTGGAGGCCCGGAGCAGGGAATGAGGGGGAGGGGGAGGGAGAGGGGATGGTTTTGTGAGGGGGAAAGGCATTCTTGCACAGCTTCATTTGTATGAGGGCAGGCCCGCCGCTCACACACATGAGTACACTGGCCTCCCACAGGGCCCGGTTTCAAATAGGCCACCTCCTGGTAGTGGGCTGTGGCCCACAGGTTGGCGACCTCTGCCATAGAGGAAAATGTAGCGAGGAAGGCAGGTTGAGAAGAATCATAGCTGATAGGGTTTTGGGGAAGATATACAGGGGAAGAAGTGCAAGAATTGTAGTCCTGATAGTACAAAGAGGAAAAACAACCAGGGGTGTTACGACCCAGGGGCAAAAGGGAATTATGGAGAAGATGAGAGGCCATGAACAAAACCCACAGACCACAATTTTTCCTCTGATGTAAGGCAGGCAAATGGATGAAGTATAAATGATGCAAAGGGGCAAGTTTTTTTTAAAAAAAATCAAATATAACATATGGAATGGGAGGGTTTGGAGGAATTCTATTTGGTAAGAACTCTCCGTCTAAATTCTCAGCAAGAAGAAGCTTTCATTGCTAATATTGATTTTAGTCAGCACTCTCATTCTTCTGGCTTTTGCATTACCAACAAGGCAATAAAAAAAACCCCTCTTTATAAATAATAAATAAAAGTGGAGAGATTTTTTTTTATTATTATTACTGTAAGAATGACTCCGTTCTGAGATGCAGCCATTACGCAGTGCAGAGTGAAGTCCACAGAAGTAGGACGAGGCAAGGGGGAAAAAATGATGTGGGTTTTTTCAATATCTTATGTCTGTAAAAATCAGCATGGGAGGAGAAAAAAAAAGGATGCCTACCGATATCTCAAGACTAAGCAATTTTAAGAGGCTAAATAGAAGAGACCAGGGTTTCATTTTGCTTTTGTTAAAGTGGCAATCCTGATACGTCATGTTGACTTAGGTATTTTCTACCTGCCCATCTCCTGCCCCAAAGATTATTTAGAACTTTCTTCTCCTTGGTGAAGTGTTATATTGTATGGTTTGTGAAGACTACTAAGATCAATGCTGTTACATTTTCAAAGGTCACAACTGTGTTGCCTTAATATTTCTCTAGGCTACTCCTTGCATTCCCATTAAAAAAAACAAAAACCAGCCATCAGGTGTACAGCTGTATGATGTCTTGACCGACAGCAACTTTGGCATTTTTTTTTAAATAGTCTTGTGACTACATTATCTCAGACTGAAACAATTTGGTGGCTGGCCAACGTGGCTGTATCCCAGCCAGAAATGTTGAGGCAGAGGTGGGAAAGAGAGAACTATTACAATATTCACAGGGAAATGATAGGTTTGGTAGGTTTATCTCCTTTTAAAATTAAATGTGTTCAAGTCTCCAAGTATTTTGTTGCTCATACATGTACCTTTATGCTCTTCACCCAGAACACTGAAAGACACACACTATTTTAGCTCTTCCTGAGCTGATGGACAAAAATAATACTTTTATGCATTATTTTGACATCATCATATGTTTATAAAGGGTAGAATCCTAGGTCAAATAACTGTGTTGAAGGCAGCAGTGCTATGCTGGCTCTGGTGAAAAAAGTCTGCTGTTCAATATATATTAAATATATATATAATATATATAATAATAAAATATATTCCATGCAAACTCTAGACCAGATTGTATGAAGGAGAAACCTGATTATGAAAAATATGTCCTTATTAATCATTCCATTTATCAGCTGCTCAATAAGAAGATTTATCTGGACAGAATACAAATGCAGGTTAAAAATTGCAATGTCCTTAATGCAACTGAAGCAATAGCAAGTTAAACAACTAGGAAATGAAAGCAAATTAGTTTAAAACATTGCTTGAATGATATAATACTTATTGACTGAGCTAGTGGCATGCAATTAACTGCAAATAACTAAACATACCGGAAAAGAATATTAAATTATAAACCTGGCTAAATAATTGTGATAATCCCTAGGAGACCCTAAAGTTTTTTAAAAATCTAGGTCAATCAAGTTGCACGGTAAGGATATTTGACTTTGAGGAGGATATTCCAAATCAATGGTACATTCTTTTTTTTTTAATTTGATTTTGTCACAACAGTATATATAATCATCAACATAAACAATAATTCATCATGAGAGAAAAATTATATATAAGTAAAAGTATGCAATAACTATGTTAATTTGATATAATGAAGGGAACAATAGGACAGGAACGGTAGGCACTTTTGTGCTCTTATGCACGCCCCTTATAGTCCTCTTAGGAATGGGGTGAGGTCAATAGTAGACAGTTTTTGGTTGAAGATTTTGGGGTTTTGAGTAGAGACTATAGAGTCAGGTAGTGAGTTCCAAGCATTAACAACTCTGTTACAGAAGTCGTATTTTCTGCAATCAAGTTTGAAGCGGTTGACATTAAGTTTGAATCTATTGTTTGCTCTTGTATTATTGTGATTGAAGCTGAAGTAGTCTTTTACAGGAAGGATATTACAATAGATGATTCTGTGTGTTAAACACAGATCATGTCGGAGTCGGCGGAGTTCTAAGTTTTCTAATCCCAGGATTTCAAGCCTGGTGGCATAAGGTATTTTGTTGTTTTCGGAGGAGCGAAGAACTCTTCTAGTAAAATATTTCTGGACGCATTCGATAGTATTAATGTCAGAGATGTGGTATGGGTTCCAGATGGATGAGCTGTATTCAAGAATAGGTCTGGCAAATGTTTTGTATGCTCTGGTTAGTAGTGTAGAGTTTTTGGAAAAGAAGCTACGTAAAATTAGGTTTACAACTCTTAGAGCTTTTTTTGCTATGTAGTTGCAGTGGGCTTTGGCATTTAGGTCATTTGATATGAAAACTCCAAGGTCTTTGACAGGGTGGGGGTCGTCAGTAAGGAAATGAACATCAAGCTTGTACTTAGTGTTTGGATTATTTTTTCAAATATGTAAGACTGAGCATTTGCTGGTCGAGATTTGGAGTTGCCAAGTTTAAGACCAATCGGATACAAAGTCAAGGTCTTTTTGAAGGGTAGTAGTATTGTTGGTGGTGTTAAATAGTTTGACATCATCAGCAAAGAGAACATAATAACTTGAGATAAGGTCACAGAGATCATTTATGTATAGTATGAAGAGTGTTGGTCCAAGAACACTACCTTGGGGAACACCACTTTTGACAGGAACAGGATATGATAGAGCGTTGCCAATTTTGACCACTGTTGTCTGTTTGATAGGAAGGCATTTATCCAATTGTGAAGAGGTCCTGAATGAATGAATGAATGAATGTAATTTTTATTAATAAATAAATTAAATAATTAATGAATGTAACTTTACGTTCTTAGTAAAGTTAGTTGAGTCATATCAACTAAACTTTTCTTTTTGGTTTTGCTGTTTGTCCAAGAAGCTTCTTCAGTCTTCAGCAACTTTCAGAAGTCTGTTGCTATGACTCAAATTCCAGACACCTCTACCTGGATGACTGAAGATCTTTATCAGTGTTATTGGGAAGGGATATTTCCACTTGTTTAAAATCCAATTTGTTGAACAAGTCTTTTTTTATTCAATGCACTAAGCCAAAACTAAATACAATACATTATAGTTGATTGTTAGGTATGAATCCTGACATTATATCCATATCCAGAAGAAAATTTTACATTAAACATTGATTCAGCAGGCTAGCAATTACATATTGACCTGAAAAATGACTATGATAATATGAGGCTGTCTAGATGTTACTTATAACTTTCAACAGCATCATCCAGCATTTCAAAGAGTAAGAAATTATGGAAATTGTAGTTCAGCAATATCTGGAAAGTCACTTAAAGACTGACTAAAGATTCTCCACTGTTATTCTCAGCTAGGAATAATTACTTAATTGAGAAACTGAAATGGAAATCTGGTCATTTTTGCTGTTTACTGCAGGAATGGATCGACCATAAATTGTGCTGGAATCCTGAAGATTATGGTGGGATCACTGCAATTCGGGTTCCGTCTGAATCTCTCTGGCTCCCTGATATTGTTTTATTTGAAAAGTGAGTATAGGGATCCTAATGTAGTGATGGGTGGCTAGCTGTCCTACTTTCTCAGAGATAATCCTCTGTTTTTGAGAGATCTGAGTGCTATCCAGTTAATATCTTGGCTGAAACTGACAATACAGAAGGACTTGCATAGCAACTCAAGTGCAAATCTGTGAAGTGTTTGTTATTGTTGTTTGTAATGGTTTTCTATTTGTTCCTGAATGTCTTTGGCCTAACTGAAATCTACCTAAGCAAGTTTTCTCAAACACTATAGAAAGAGTCCATGTGCTTCGCCCTCACTTCAAAAACATTCATTCAATTCTTGCTGTATCAGTACTTTTCTTGAAATATTTCAAAATACTTCCTAATTAATATAAAGAATAATTTAAATTGATCAAAAGCAATGGATTAGACCACATATTTTGTTCACCGAGGAGGTATTTTCAGGTAACATGGGATGCTATAGACCAGGGGTGTCAAACTCACGTCCCGTGGCCCAGATGTGTCATGCGTGGGCCACGCCCATCCTCTGTTTAGTGAAGAGGGGGAAGATGCGATATGTCATGTGACAACAAAATGTCGTTGTGAGTTTGACGCCTGTGCAATAGACCTTACAATCCAAAGGTGAAGAAAGTGGTCCAAACTTAGAGGGAAAGATCTGATCCCACAACATAAGACCCAAGATGGCACAGTGGTTAGAGTGCAACACTGCAGGCTACTTCAGCTGACTGCTAGCTGCAGTTCAGCAGTTCAAATCTGACTGGCTCAAGGTTGACTCAGCCTTCCATCCTTCCGAGGTGGGTAAAATGAGGACCCAGACTGTTGGGGGCAATATGCTGACTCTGTAACCTACTTAGAGAGGGCTGCAAAAGCACTTTCAATTTAGTCTAAGGAAATCTGATTGTGGGACTTCTACCAGGCTAGTAAGTTAAAAAAGTGTTCTTAGAAAACTCATATTTGAGCACAGGTTTTGCCACAAGGAACAACTCTTCTAAATCTTTTTAAGTTTTATTTCTGAGATGCAGACATGCAGTAATTTCCACAAACGTGAACTCACGAGAAATAGTATCCTTTTAAAACAAGCAGAAAGAATTGAGAAGTAGGCTACCACTATAACTGCAATAGGAAACAAACCTGACATAGGGGAAAAAAATTATTGGAACAAGCAGCATGATATGTAATTTAAGAACACTTTTCTCCTCTATCCTTTCTAGTGCTGATGGGCGATTTGAAGGTTCATTGATGACAAAAGCAATAATTAAGTACAATGGGATAGTAGTCTGGAGACCTCCAGCCAGTTATAAAAGTTCCTGCACGATGGATGTGACCTTCTTCCCATTTGACAGGCAGAATTGCTCCATGAAATTTGGATCATGGACCTACGATGGCAGCATGGTTGACTTGATCCTAGTAGACGAAAATGTGGATAGGACAGACTTTTTTGATAATGGGGAATGGGAAATCCTAAATGCCAAAGGAATGAAAGGAAACCGAAAAGACGGATTATATTCCTACCCATTCATCACCTATTCTTTTGTTTTAAGACGCCTCCCACTGTTCTACACACTTTTCTTAATAATCCCATGCCTAGGATTATCATTTTTAACAGTGCTCGTTTTTTACTTGCCCTCAGATGAGGGAGAGAAACTATCACTCTCAACTTCCGTTTTAGTTTCCCTCACGGTTTTTCTCCTCGTCATTGAAGAAATCATCCCCTCTTCCTCCAAAGTCATACCCTTGATTGGCGAGTACTTGTTGTTCATCATGATTTTTGTCACCCTTTCAATCATTGTGACAGTTTTTGTAATTAACGTGCACCATCGTTCCTCAGCCACCTACCATCCCATGGCTCCCTGGGTGAGAAGACTTTTCCTTCAGAAACTGCCCAGGCTGCTCTTCATGAAAGGACACGTCGATCGCTGTGCCTTTGCGGATCCGGAAGGAACTCTAAAACCAAAGCTGAGGAAGTATAAAAACAAACAATTGAAAGATGGAGAAAAGGTAGTGGTGGCATTCTTGGAAAAAGCTGCCGATTCTATTAAATATATCTCCAGGCATGTCAAAAAGGAGCACTTCATTAGGCAGGTAAGTTAGGAATCAAGAGTGGGCTAATGTCACTTTTCCATTTACCTCATATTGCCCAATTCCTATAGCAATGTTTTAGGCCTAAAGATGCTCATCCATGCAGTAAGCTGTATTGCTATTATCCTTCTCATCTTCTCATCTTATAATTTTTCATCTTTTCTTATAATTTTCCATCTTTCCTACTACTTTCTCCTTATGATTTATCACTAGTTGTTTGTATCTTACGATGAACGATTGTAACTATGATTTTTGATCTATGATCTATCACTTTGTTGTTTGTATGAACACGGAGAGGTTATGCACCGGAGACAAATTCCTTGTGTGTCCAATCACACTTGGCCAATAAAGAATTCTATTCTATTCTTGTTCCAAAGTTAGAGAAGAATTTAAACTTGCATTTTTAAACAAATCATCTGGTCATACCAAACCTGGACAAAGTAATCCTGAAAAAGCTTTTCTTACATTTGTAAATTTAGAATACGTTGCAGAATTGGGCCAGGATTCTTCTAATCCAGCATCGGCCAAGTTTTAAAAGAAAAATAATCCCTCGCCATCGGCAGTGATGGTTGGGGCTTGTGAAGTTGCAGACCTCAACGTTTGGAGAAAACATCAACTTCCCTATCCTAGATAACACAGTAAAAATTGACTAATGTCTATCAAAGGAACATGTTTTACCCCCTGCTTACCCTTGTGTAAAATGAAAAGAAATGATTGCCTTGGCATTTTGAAAGAGAATGGAGTTAAAGTCAGAAACTGGTTAATATTAGACTTAACTTTAATCTGGTGCAATATGTACAAATTGTTAGCTTTCAGCATAAATACAGTCCACGTTTCTGAATATGTTTTTCTGCTACAAAGGACAATACTGATTATTACTGTTAATCTAAGAAATAGAATTAAGGAATTAACTTACCTAACAGATGAATAATTTCAGTTATGTAACGCTCCCTAAAAAAAAAAGTTCTACTTCGAAGAACAGGCAAAGGATATAATGAATACAAATTCAAATCTACTTCTAAGGTAGACAGTCAATGGGCTGCTAAGCAAGTATTCACCTAGAAATCTGTCTTTGTCACTGAGCTTGCTTTGGATGCCATTTCATGTTGCTCACTGAGTGCCAGTCATTGGCCAGAATGTAGCTAGGCAACGCCCACACCATAGTACAGTTGCTGGCTGAATCAAAGAGCACTCACACATTGTGGCCCGTAGGCATACGATAACAGTAATCAGGTTTCATCAATGTCTGAGCGGGAGACTAGCTAATCACCTCAGCAGTATGGCCATGAGTTCAACCATTAGAGATAACATAAAAATATAAAAAAATAAACCATTTCTTGAGAATGAGCAGCTCACTAGTGACAACCTATAAGCAGATTTAATTTGGCTTTTGGTTTCTCCAAGTTGCAATCCTATCTCTATATAGAGACAAGTGGGAACTTGTGGTTCATGCTAGCTCTGCTTGGTCAGCTGCATTGAAGCAAAATAATTTTACATAACTTTTATGAGTCATGTCCAATATTCAATATCCCCTGAAGATTGTATCAATGCTTATTGAACAACAAACTTACACCACATCTGACCCACCAATGAAGGCGACCCTCTACCTAATGCCATGTATCCTTAGTGGTCTGCTGTGTGCTTCACAGGGTTATCAAGCATACATTGATATGATGGAACATAAACTTGGTTGTGGGAATAAAGAAGAGTTGAATGGCCCATTAAGGATGGAAGAGTTTCAAAAAAAGACCACTCAATCCTAGGAAAGAAGAAAGCACAAGATAAAAATCCAGAGTAACTCCATCTGATGGGGGTGGGGGGGAGGTTGTACTGAATAAAGTAGAAATTCAAATACTTTGGCCACCTAATGAGAAGGAAGGGCTCACTGGAGAAGAACCTAATGCTGGGAAAGATTCAGGGCAAAAGAAGAAGGGGACGACAGAGAACGAAGTGGCTGGATGGAGTCAGTGAAGCAGTAGGTGTGAGCTTAAATGGACTCCAGAGGATGGTAGAGGACAGGAAAGCCTGGAGGAACATTGTCCATGGGGTCGCTATGAGTCAGACACGACTTCGCAACTAACAACAAGTATTCTACTATACTGTAGCGTTCTAACAGATTCTCAAAAAGAAAATCCTAAAAAAAAAAAAAAATCATTCCTACAATCTCTGTTTCCAGACCTTGCATACACTGAAGGCTGAACGTGGATGACTTAAGTCCCAAGTATATTTTAAAGCATGACTTCACTTGTATAAAATGAACATTGAACTCACAATTCTTATTTTCCTTCCCTCTCCTAGGTAGTGCACGACTGGAAGTTTGTAGCTCAGGTTCTTGACCGGATCTTCCTGTGGCTATTTTTGGTGGTGTCTGTGATCGGGTCTGTTCTTATCTTTACTCCTGCTTTGGAGATGTGGTTGCATAGTGGTTTGTAGGAATAAAACCATCAATCATGTAAGAATCAACTGGAGGATGAAAATAGATGATCAAGATGCCTGGTTTGGTAACATTCAGTGTGCACAGAATCAACAGGAATGTCATTGACACCAAACTGTGCTGGGCAGATTCAGATCAAGTTTTAGATCAAATCTTTTAGCTACTAAGCTCATGAGATGGGCATGGATTGCACAAATGACTACTTTCACCTATATTTATTGTATTTATAGGCATTTATCTGTTTACCAAAATGCTATAGAAAAACAGATAAGAATATAAATATAAGAATATAAGAGTATTACGTACTGTATGTTCATCACCTTGAGTTACTTATAAAGTAATAAAGGCAGGATAAAATAAAATCTAATAAATAAAATCAGTATTTCAGCATTAGAAACTTAGATTATTTCTTGTTTTAGTTTACATGACAGATGTTGCATGTTGTTGAACTTTAGTTCTTATCAGCTCAAAGCCCAGAGTTATAGTTCAGTTTAAACTGTAATAGCTTTTCCCCAGATAATCTTTGAATTTCAAAGAACATTCCATGACTTGTTTCCTGCTCCTTTATTGGGAATTTTTCAAATTATTCTCTGACCTAAGCCCTCCCTCATGCTTCCAAAAATTTGATACTTGTGCAAAGGAGGGAAATTAGTCGCCAGTTTCCCAGCAGGTGGATGTAACTTAACATTTAATTTTAAAAAGTCTCCCTTTTTTTTTTAAAGAAAAGAAAATGTTAAAGAAGTCCGCAAAAAATCATGAGGAAAGATTTATGTAACTGGACTTTCCATTGGATCAGCCATATTTAATAATCAAATTTTAGAATTCACTTTCCAATATTACACTGACACCAACTGTTGTTGGAAAGATGACAATTTATTGCACTATTTTTTTTAAAAAAGATATTTGTGCATAAGCTTTATAAAAAGTAAATGTTATAAGCACAGATTTTATATTTTCACACATTAGAGATATATAAAACATTAATAAAAACTGAATGTATGCGTATAAATGTGATGAGCAGCAATGTCCCCATACATTTGTTTTTGAAATGAACTTGAGGACATAATTACTTCAATTCTCACCTTCTCAAAAGCATCATTTGTGTACCTCCATGCTCTGGGAAGCAGGGAGGAAAAACAGATACTATTTCAATTATTCCAATTAAGAGGCTTTGCTTTTGATCACCCCGCTAATACATTTTGTGAAGCTTACAGACCAGTGTTTCTCTATCTCAGCCACTTTAAGCTTTGTGGATTCAACTCCAAGAATTTCCCAGCCAGTAGAGTTGGAAGGGACCTTGGAGGTTTTCTAGTCTAACCCCCTGCTCGAGCACGAGACCTTATACCATTTCAGACAAATAGTTGTCCAGTCTCTTTTTGTAAGCCTCCAGTGATGCAGCCTCCACGACTTCTGAAGGCAAGTTATTCCACTGGTTGATTGATTTCTGGAATTGCATTTGAGTGAGAATCAGTATATTTATAGAACCAGCTGTAAATTTTACAAAATCATTAACTTTGGTCTATGAATAAATGTTAATTTGGCTCCATGCAATCTTCTAATGAAGCTTTGGTGTCCTCTAAATGCCATAAATTTTCCCAGGATAGCCAAACCTCTCATCCAGCATATCTGGAAGATACCCAATTTACCAGTAATAAAGTTTGAACTCACTGTACCTACTCATCATACTTCTAGGTGGGTAAT
The DNA here is from genome assembly GCF_028640845.1 of Ahaetulla prasina. NCBI lineage: Eukaryota > Metazoa > Chordata > Lepidosauria > Squamata > Colubridae > Ahaetulla > Ahaetulla prasina. Next base: position 203,227,965 of record NC_080540.1, on the reverse strand, counting down.
CAGTTTTTTGACAGATAGGAAGCAATAGATGAGGTTAAGGAAAACTACATCTAGAACCTGAAAATGAGCTCAGCTGCCCCTCGGGGATGTGTACACTCTCTGTTGCTCTTTTCTCTCTATACCAATGACTGCACGCCAAGGGAAACCTCTGTTAAAGTTCTGAAGTTTGCAGATGGTGATGAGTCTGTATATAGGCAGAAGGTTGAACAACTGGCCCTCTGGTGCAGCTGTACACAATTTGGAGCTGAATATGCTTAAAACTGTAGAGATGAAAGTGGATTTTAGGAGCAGCTCTTATATTTTACCACCTCTTACCATATTTGACAGTATCAGCAGTAGAGTCCTTCAAATTTTGGGTTCTATAACCTCCCAGGACTTGAAATGGATACTTAACATTAGAAACAGCATTAAAAAGGCACAACAAAGAACATTCTTCCTGTGTCAACTCAGGAACTTCTGATTGCCTCAGAAGTTGTTGAAACCATTTTCCAGAGGAGTTATTGAGTCTGGCAGAGTCTGGAAGTTGAAGTCTACACCAGGGCTCTCCAACCTTGGTCCCTTTAAGACTTGTGGACTTCAACTCCCAGAGTCCCTCAGCCAGCAAAGCTGGCTGAGGAACTCTGGGAGTTGAAGTCCACAAGTCTTAAAGGGACCAAGGTTGGAGACCCCTGGTCTACACGACTTAAATGTGTTGAAATTGAGAAGCACTGTTACAGATTATCAGTACTGCAGGATCCAATCTGAATCAATCATTAAGACAAGAGATTTAGCCTTCCAAGCTTTTGGACTCATGCTGGAGCCCATTCTCAGGGAATTTCTCTCTCACTAGAATCTCTCTCTCTCTCTCTCTCTTTTTGATGAGAGAGAAGTTCCCTGAAGATGGGCTCCAGCATGAGTCGGAAAGTGACCGACCCAGATTGGATTTTGCAACATTATCCTTTGGACATATATATTTGCTTTCATTCATTATTGGTACTGATAATGCACATGAAAGAAACATTAACATCAATTGCTCCTCAGATGTGATTGACTTTATGTTACGTAACTAGAAGCCATGTAGACCAGATAAATACACAGGACTGTTTATATGTCATTTAATACTTGTCCTGCATGATTAATAATGAGCAAATCTGCTTTGCTGGGATCAGCAATTAGGGCTGTCAGACCATTCTAGTCTAAACGTGATGGCATCTCTATGTCTTTGCTGCTGGAAAGGGTTTAAAGGTGCTTTAAAAGACAGATGCAGAATGGTTTACCTTTGTTCAGTGTGATGGTTAGTATGCTGTAGGTGCCTGAGTACAAGTAAATAAGGATATGTCATAGCTGAAAACCCAGATGGACCTTGGAACTGGCCTGGCTGATACACAATTATTGTACTTTATACTGGTTGAACTCCATGGGCTACAAGAGTTGGTAAAGGCTGGAATTCAAGTACACTAATATGCTTAATTTAAATTATTAATTAGCACCCAGAGCAACCTTATCTATTTTCAAAGAAAAATAAGAGATATTTTCACCAAGCAGCTTTAAAATAAATGACACTAAAGCGCTGAAAAATTGACTGGTGTAATGGAAGCTATTTGATATTGATATAAAACTATATATCATGATATATAAGTAGAAAAGGGTTGCATCTACCAGCATATTCTTAAAGGTACTTATATCTTGCTAGAGTTAAGGGTGGTGATTTTTTTACTTTCAAGAAAAGCTAAATATTTGACAAAGATCTGAAATATCTCAGAAGGATTTAGACTTTTTTCAGCCTCTAAAAAAATATACTTGCACATGGACATATTCTATGACTAGCATCCTCATAATGGTTCGTGAGAAGACCTAAGATGGATGCTTTTTAATTTTAAAATAATTATTGTCCAGATAATCTATACTGAAAGGCAGTGGAAAGAAAATTAGGAACGTTATCTTGATGTCTTCAAAATGAGAGCATTTATCCTTCTGTCAAAACAGCTTGTATCTGCCTGTAGATTTTCAATGTCTTGTAGCATATTTTTTGCAGACCAGCTTTCCTGCCTGTCAGGGGTTTGTATGTTTTCATTTCCTCATGTACACCCAAAAGTACCCTTTGGATCCTAATAATGTCTCCTCCAAAGCTCTATACCAGTCCTAGGAGTAGCAGTGTGAAGAGGCTTATAAGACGTTTACACCACTGTTCTTCTATAAGTAAGAGCTCATTTTGTCCAGAATCAGGGCCCAAATAATGTACTGTCATAATTCCAATGCAAGCAGGCTTCAGACACAACCAATATTAGTTGAACTCAGCTTTGCCTTATTGTATTATATTCTCCCTGGCCTGGAGTGTTGATGGAAACTTCAGGTCTAAGCTTCTACCATATGTTAACCACCATTGCAGTTCTTTGCTTGCTGGGTTTCAAGACAATCTTCACATTTTTACTTATACCACTTACGTTTCAGGACTTTCTTGCACCTGAACAAAAAATGGTAAGCTATTCCTATGGATTAGCTCATAAGTGATATGACGTGTTTATTGAAGCTCTCTCTCCTTCAGTTCAGCTCATAAAGTCCATCTGTGTGCAATCAGTAAGTGATAATATGGAAAATAATTGTGTTCTACATTCAGTCCACCTCTCCTAGCACAGGAAGTGAAACTATTTAGTGCAATGACAACAAAGCCTCTATGTCTTGTATGTGAGCATAACACCGCTTTGAATGTTGTGAGCCAGTAGTGGCATATCATCACTCAGAAGAGCTGCTCATGATTGTATATGTTATTAATGAAAGCAATAACAAATAAATAATCTGAAGACTGAGAATGTTGTTTGTGTATTAAACAAAAATAAAACAAAAACAAATAGGAAAGATGGAATATCCTTTCTCTGTAGGAGGAAATACTGTAGAGCATAAATAAATATATTTAATGTATCTATTTAAATATATTTATTAATATTTGGCATTAAGTCATGCCAGCCACATGACCATGGAGATGTCTTCGGACAGCGCTGGCTCTTCGGCTTTGAAATGGAGATGAGCACCGCCCCCTAGAGTCGGCAACAACTAGCACGTATGTGCAAGGGGAACCTTTACCTTTATTAATATTTAGTGTAAGCAGAAGTGGTATGAAAATCTTTCTCTCTCTCTCTCTCTCTCTCTCTCTCTCTCTCTCTCTCTCCCCCCTCGCTCTCCTTCCATGCCATCTTTGTTGTCTCTTTTTGATAACAACCAGTTTCACACAACACTTCAAATATTACAGACCAGAAAAACAGCCAAGCAACCTATTGGGAAATTAAATATTTTCTAGCCCCTCGGTTTTGAAGCTAAAACTATACAACATATACCCCCCTAAAAATAATTAATTAGCTTTAATTATGATCTGTAGGAAAACTTAGAAAATAATAGCAGTAGAATAAAACCTGGCAATTAGTCTGGATCACAAATTAAATCATAAGTACACATAATTCAGGAGTAAAGTGGGGTGGGGTGAGGAAATCCCACATCAACTTTCTGTTGGGTGGTTTGGTTTATTTTCTATAATCCTAAATCGTCATTTATCATGATTATCATAATATCTGTATCCATTGATTAGAACATTGCAATGTAAGCATTTTGGTGCATGGATGGAAAAATAAGTGGAAAATCTGCTGGAAGCAGAAAAGTGGGTCAGAGGAAGGTCATAAAGGAATTATATGTAGAAAGACAGTCAGCTGTAAATTTGAAATTCAGAACTAGTAGGGAGATGCTGACTTGCCAAGAGGGAAATAATCATTAAACTAGGGTCTCGTAGAGCATGTGATATGTCAGCTAAAAATTACAACATTCTTGTAATATAAATGGATGAGTTTCGGAAAGAGCTTAGCTGACCAATATCAAGATTTTTGAGATGTTGGTGGATTGTTTAGTATTCAATTCCAATGATCCAGTGATATAGGAAGATCATTTTAGGTAAGGTCAATTAAACAAAATTGCATAATTTTTGCACATTGCAGTGAAAATTAAAGTACAGCATTCTCATTTAACTTTTAATTTTTGGTAGGACTGGAAAAGACAGATAGCCGTGTACATTTGGAAAAAGGCTTATCTGAAAAGGTTGTTGCAATTCAATGAGAAGGCTTACACGTCTTGTGTGCTATAACAACTACAAACAACGTTGTGGCTGTAAGAACCCAGCCAATTTACTTGACAAATCACGATTAAACAAAAAATGGGTTAGGCCCTGAAGACATCACGGAATAGATTGTTTTGACTCAGTACAAGGTAGCTTTCATATTTATCGCTCATTGGAATATATACATAACTAACAATATTATTTAATAAATGGATATATATCTACAGCAGTGGTGGGTTGCCCCTGGTTCAGACCCGTTCACAAGAATTGGTAGTAAAACTGGTGGGAGGCTCCTCCCACTGACCTGGACGCCATCAGGAAGCTTTTGCGCATGCACAGAAGCATGCACGCATGAGCAAAGCAAGCGTGCGCGCACTGTCCCGTTGTGAACCAGTAGTGAAGGTAAGTAGAACCCACCTCTGATCTACAGGTTGATAGAAAAAATATGCCTGCAATGCAGAATGCCGGTGGGCAATAGCCTAGACGAGCAAATCATATAAAGGCTTAATCAATCGGGATGATTTTTTTACCTCAGCTTGATTGACTGCTTTCATTTCCCTCCTGCATTTCCAGGAATTATTCAGTGGCTTAAACCATTTTTCAAGCTTAAGTCATGTTTTCAAGCTCACACTTTAATAAAGCACACAAGAGAACAGCAGGGAAAGAAGAGACCAATTTTTCAACTACAAACATTGGACAATCAGTACACATCTGCTGTCTTGGTTGGTCTGATCTTCCCTTCTTGAAACTCTTACTTGAATAGCAAGCTTGTGACTCTGATTTCTTCCTGGCTAAAAGAAGAAGCCAGAAGTGTCAAGACCAATGGATGCCGTCAGAATGATACTTCTGTTCAAGTCTCCAGTCCCAGAGCCGTTTTTATTCCATCTGGTGGTTCCAGATGGTGGTTGAGGGCAAAGCAAGATTCCTATCATGGTTTTTTCCCCAGGTGATCTAAGTGGCCATATTACTTAGTTTCATTATGTTCTTTTGGGAAGGAGGGAAATAACTTCTCAATGATTCTTGATCTCATAGAGAAGATCAAGGTATATTTTTTTATTTTTTTTATTTTTTTTATTAGATTTTTATACCGCCCTTCTCCCGAAGGACTCAGGGCGGTGTACAGCCAGAATAAAATACAGAATATATACAATTAAAAGAATTTAAAATAAACTATTACTAAACGGCCGATAATTTAAAAGATTTAAAAATTTAAAATATTACTAAAACCCCAATTTAAAATCAACTATTTATGCCAGTCCTTATAGCCTTTCAGTTGTGTAATCCAAGGGTATTTTTCAGAGGTGGTAGAGTGAGACCCTATGAAAGATAGAGAATTGGCACAGTCAGAGGCCAACATTTTTGCATGATTTGAGTGATCCTTTGTCCACTGTTTCTACTTGGAGCAAGATTACATATTTTAATATACTTTTCTAGTATATTTAAAGGCTTTAATACCACGTTTATGAAATGTAATAAGAGATGTGTTTAAGTACTACCTGATATGTGTGGCAGTTGGTGAGTTGCTCCTGGTTCTGTCTGGTTCTATAGAACTGGTAGTAAAACTGGCTGGAGGCTCCGCCCACCCACCCCGATGTTATCAAGGAGCTTCTGTGCACGTGCAGAAGCGTGTGTATGAAGCAAGCGCAGGCGCACGCTCCCATTGCAATCCAATAGTAAAGGTAAGTAGAACCCACCCCTGGTGTGCGTGTATCTGACATTATTGAAATATAGCCATCTGAAGTTTACTTTGTGTCATGAAACTTTCAAGATTTTGCAGTATGCTTCTTGAGACAACAGTTAGACATGTAGAATAGAATAGAATAACAGAGTTGGAAGGAACCTTGCAGGTCATCTAGTCCAAACCCCTTCTCAAGCAGGAGACCCTATACCATTTCTGACAGATGGCAGTCCACTCTCTTCTTGAAAGCTTCCAGTGATGAAACTCTCACAACTTCTGAAGGCAGGCTGTTCCGTTGGTTGATTGTTCTCTCTGTCAGAAAATTTCTCCTTATTTCTAGGTTAAATCTCTCCTTGATCAGTTTCCCTCCATTATTCCTTGGTTGGTAGAAGTTTGCTGTTGATTTCTTTACTTTATTACTACTTACTAGTACTTTCTATTACTACTTACCATTTAGAATAGTTGGAAGGAAGATGCATGCAGGTACAATCAAGGAGAAATCTGAATTCCTGTAGTAAAGCTTTCCCTAGTATAGACAGATTCAGAGAATTCCAATGAAAAAGGAGCTAGTCACAAGGAAGGGTTCATTTAGAACAGCGGTTCTCAACCTGTGAGTCGGGACCCCGTTGGGGGTCAAATGACGATTTGCCAGGGGTCACCTAAGATCATCAGAAATATGGGAAGTATACTTGCGAGTCGAAGAATCGCGCTCCAATGTGTTGTGTCTTGCCCGCCCTCAGAGCAGCCGGGGCCTTCTTACCTGCTCCCGAACACTGAGGAATGTATGCCTCCCGGCCCCAGCCCTGACTCCATGCCCAGGCAAACGGAGCAGCTAGACCCCTCCCCCTCCTCCACAGCATGTGAGCCTGAGGAGGGTTTATTCCCAACAGCTGATTGGAGTAATCCTCGCATCAGAAGATTGGATAGGCGGAGGCAACAGAGGAAGGAGGGCAGGCCTTAATGAGTGCTGAGTCATGGAGCCACACCCCATGGCCTATATAAAGGATCTACTTTCTGGCAGTCTCTGAGTCAGGCAAAAGTCGAACTTATCTTGCTGAAGTCACTTACTGGTCTCCTGCCTGCTCTGAGGACTTTGCTAGGACTTTCTGCAGAGCTGCAGAGGCAAGCCTGATTCGGATTTCCCTGACCCAGCCGTCAGCGGAGGAGTGGGACACGACACAATGGTTGACTCCACAAGCCAGCTGCAGGCTCTTCAAATCGCTAGCCGAATTCAGCTTCAGGCGCGATGAATTAAAAAAGAGAGAAATCTTTGCTCTGATGTCTCCCTCTCAAGCCAGCTGCAATCACTCCCAATCGCTAGCCTAATCTGGCTTCAGGCGCGATAAACTTAATAGGGGAGGAGTCTCCGCTTTAATGCCTCCGTCCTCAAGGCAATCACAAGCAGTTCAGATTGCTAGCCAATACGGCTTCAGGCACGATAAATTCAAAATGAAAATAATTTTATGGTTGGGGTCGCCACATCGTGGGGAATTGTATTAAAGGGGTTGCAGCACTATAAAGGTTGAGAACCACTGATTTAGAAGAACAACAAAACAGTAAACAAAACAGGGAAATTCTTGCCTAGCATGTCAAATGTTTTATGGGATTTTTTTTTAATCCTCAGCTGTCAGCAGTACTTTAATTTAAAAGGTTAGGATCAATTAGCCAATAATATAATTTAATTTTATGCTAACAGCCTCACACTACCTTTTAATGCCATCAATTTTTAGGCCTTCTGAATAAGTGTGTAATTTATTCTTGAATAAAAAGTGTAAATAAAATAAATGTGTAAATGGGGGCTTCAGAATCCCCCCCTTGAAAGAATTTCCCTTACTAAACGACGATCAGACTCCACGTCTGCCAGATCAATAATGGATTCCACGTCTGTTGAATGGAGTTGACATCTGCTTAGCAAGCAATGGAGCCAGTGGTGAAATCCAAATTTTTTTACTACCGGTTCTGTGGGCGTGACTTGGTGGGCGTGGCTTGTGGGCATGGCAAGGGAAGGATACTGCAAAATCCCCACTCCCACCCCACTCTGAGGGCAAGCCAGAGGTGGTATTTGCCAGTTCTCTGAACTGCAAAAAATTTCTGCTACCAGTTCTCCAGAACCTGTCAGAACCTGCTGGATTTCACCCCTAGATGGAGCTCACATCAATCAAGCTGCAGGTTACTGAGCACCCCCTTGACGTCCATCAAGTCCTGACAATGAAAGTCATTCTTTCCAAGGCAAATATCCAAAGATCTCTACTTCCCAACAGGATGGCTAAAGCCTAGGGTGCATTCAGCCCTACTACTAACAGGAAGAGTGCATTTGAAGTTAAGAGGACATATAGAATTATCTAAAGATTTGTATTTAAGGGGTCCCAAACTCTTTACACAGAGTGCCACTCAACCAGTGGTGGGATTCAAATTTTTTTACTACCGGTTCTGTGGGCATGGCAGGAAAAGGATACTAAAGGAGATACTAAAATCTCCATTCCCACCCCACTGCAGGGGAAGGATACGGTAAAATCCCCATTCCCTCCCAATCATCTTGGACTCAGGAGGCAGAGAATAGATGGGGTGGGGTCAGTCAGAGGTGGTATTTACCGGTTCTCCGTACTGCTCAAAATTTCCACTACCAGTTCTCCAGAACTGGTCAGAACCTGTTGAATACCACCTCTGCACTCAACCCAGGAGAGGGCTGAAGCATGAGGAGGAGGTTGAGAAGTGCAACCCAATGGTGAAATCCATTTTTTTTTACTACTGGTTCTATGGGCGTGGCTTGGTAGGCGTGGTGAGGCTTCATGGGCGTGGCTTGGTAGGCGTGGCAGGGGAAGGATATTGCAAAATCTCCATTCCCTCCCCACTCTGGGGTCAGCCAGAGGTGGTATTTGCTGGTTCTCCGAACTGCTCAAAATTTCTGCTACTGGTTCTTCAGAACATGTCAGAACCTGCTGGATTTCACCCCTGGTGCAACCCCTTAATTGTGCCAGGGATGCTTACACAAATGGAAGTGAGAATTACTTGGAAAGGCTCTGCAAATGCTGTCACCTTCCACTGCAAGCCATAAAGGTCTTTCTAGGTATCTAATGGGCTCTTCTTCTTGAGGTTGCCAGGCTGGCCAGGTTCCTCAGGAGAATTTTCCTCCCCATCCCCACTCTGACTTGAGGCATGACCTCCTGAGTGGCCATGTTGCAAAACTTTCCTTACCTCTGAGGTAGAGGAGCTGATGCCATCTTTTTTTTAAACCATTACAACTTTTTATTAGTTTATCAAAGTATAAAATACAAAGAAAAAAAAAACTCATGGAAAAGTAAGAAGAGAGGAAAAGAAAAAGAGGTGGAATACTGTAATGGGAGGGGAAAAAAGGAAAAGGCACCAACTTCCGACTCTCTTTGGCACAATCAAAGGTAACAATATTACAACTACAACTTTTTGCTTTTACACAGCAATATGTACAAGCCATTTCTATAACAATAAGCCTGTCTAGTTGACAAAACCAGAATCAATGTTTCATTTTTTTCGTCCCCTCATTGCAAACACAAAAATCAGAAGCAATTTCAGACTAGAGACAAAATTAAATATCATCTCTTATTTGGATAAAAGAAACATTTTAAGCAGCTCAGCTTCCCTTGCTGCGGAGAATAATATATCATCCATTCTCATATTTTCAAAGGTGGTCCATAATATTTTACCAATTTTAAAATATTATAGGAGCTGATGCCATCTTGAGAGTAAGAGAGGAAGGGAAGGGATGTTCCCCCTCCTGCCTTTTGCCATTGTGTGCACACTGAGGGACCACTGCAGGAAGGAAGCGCCTCAGTTCAGCAGCCCTGAAACTCCCCCTTTGCATATTTTTACCCAGTTCTTGGTTAATTTTAATTTTATTTATTTATTTATTTAATTAATTTGTCACAATAGTATATGTAAGCATAAGCATGAAATAACTATATGATATATAAGCATATATATAAGCATAAGTATAAAAAAAGAAAAACTATACGAATTATAATTCTTAATGTTGACTCTTTTGACATTTCACTGTTTTTGTTGTATTGTTTTGTGTTTTTGAGCAGTTTTAAGTTTCCCAGTGTCCCATGACAGTGATATAGGAGGATATATATTTGATACATATATATGTAGGTCTTTGGTTATTCAGCTGCAGTCACACATTGCTCCCAGAAGTATGAAGCTGAAGCCTGAAGATAACGAATGAGACTTCGTCGAAACGTCGCCAAGACACTTCCAATTTTACGCGGGAGAAAACCCGAATAACCAAAGACCTACATACAAACACCCGTGAAAACCTCAGAAAACATATATATATATATATATATAAAAGGAAGAAACAGCTGCAATCACACATTGCTCCCAGAAGCACGAAGCTGAAGCCTGAAGATGACGAATGAGACTTCGTCGAAACGTCGCCAAGACACTTCCAATTTTACGCGGGAGAAAACCCGAATAACCAAAGACCTACACACACACACACACACACACACACACAGTATATTGGTGTATTGTAAGTCAGCTCCCATTTTAAATTCTTTAATTGAAGATTCCGTTTCCACCCCATGACCCATAGTGGTCATTCTTATCAATGTCTTGGTTAATAGTAATGTTTTCATTCTTAATATTGAATCTGTTGATATTTTTCCTCATCCTCTGGTTTCACATTACTGTTGTGTCTGGGCCCCCCCGAGCCAGGCCTCCTGCCAGAAAGTGACTTGGAAGGTGAGGGGGAAGGGCCATCAGGACTTACCTCGGGAGCACCGGCTTCCCTGGCTCAGCTCCAGGAGCCAGAGGCAGGCCAGGTGGAGGAGATAATGAGGCCTCCGTCCCCTGACTCTTCCCCCCCCAGGCCACGCCCCCAGACCCAGCTGATGGCAATCAGGCCTGGCTGGACCCTAGGTTTCGTAGGCAGGAGAGGAACAACAGAAGCAGGGATGGGGCAGGCCTAGGAAGTGCTGAGTCATGGAGCCACACCCCACAGGATATAAAAGCAGCAACGGCTGCTATGCCATTTCGTAGCAGGCAAATCAACTGCTTGACTAGAGCTGAAGTACTGTTTGTTGACTCATCGGCATCAAGGGAGATAACAGAGGTACTTGGCAGACGCTTGCTTGTTTGCTGCCAGAGCTGATAGTGCTGGCTAATTAAGCCATCGCTCGGAGTGAGGCGAGTGGGGACAGAACAATTACACTGTTGTTCATTCATATATCTTATCTGTTGTTGCTACCTGATGCTTCTTTCAAGGGAATACAGCGAATCTGCACTACTACTAGCGATAGGATGACACTTTGTAAATGTTGGTGTGGGACCTGTAGCCAGGGGTGGGCTTCAAAAATTTTAGCAAGGGGTTCTCTGCCCGGTTGCTGGGTGGGCATGGCCATGGTGGGTGTGGCCTAGTCGGCTTCCTGCACCATGGCATGGAGAGGGTGTTTTTGCCCTCCGGGCTCTGGAGGCTTTCTGAAAGCCTCTGTGAGGGCGAAAAAAGCCACCTCAGGCTCCAGAGGCCCTCTGGAGGCCCTCTTCCCAAACTTCAGGTAGGCCCATTTTTTATCATCCCTGAGCCTCTGTATGTGCCCTGCACTTATCTGCACCCAAAATGGGCCATGTGGGAACTCCTGGGAGAGGAGTGGGATTTGGGGATTCTCCAAACTGCATAGAATCTTAGCTACAGGTTCTCCCAAACCCCCGTGAACCCCCAGCAGCCCACCCCAGATATTTCTGAATTATGCCAGTGTCCCTCAATATCAGTAGATAGAAAAGTGCAGCTTAGTAAGATTTGGAGGGCCAGATTTTCTGCTTCCTTAATGGAAGTAAATACTGCTATCAGTGAACCAGTCAAAGTAACTACTATTCCTAGTATAGTCTTGCTTTAGGGAAGTGGAAATTATCAGTACATTTTCACCATCAAATTTGTTCTTCAGTGTTTTCCAAAAATAGAATGTTTCTGGGCAAAAGATTCAGTTATCACATTTCTGCAAGTAAGACAATTCTTGTCCATGCATCAAACCGCTGCATTATGCCTGGGAGTTTGAGGAAGAAATAACGTCACTATAAATCGATTCTTAACAGCCTGATATCATTTTAAAAATTTAGTAATAAGTTGTCTAGAGCTTTCACAGAAAATGTCAAATGATACACTGAGTTCTTAACTATTGGAGGACTTTTTTTTTTAAATGAAAAATGACTGGAAAACTATCACCCATTCTAACTACATACTCAATGGTGAAATCTGAACTGATTTACTATCGGCTCAGTGACTGTGCATGCGCTCTGCATGCCAAACGTATGCTGCACATGCACATGCGCAGTTCGGACCATGCACCAAATGCGAGGTGTGTGGGGGTGTGTGATCAGCTGTGGTGGGTGAATAGGTAGTAAAAAAAATGGTTTAAAAAAGTGAAAAAAAGGTTCCAATGATCCTGCGCCACAGCTGTGATCATCAAAGCCTTTTTTAAACTTTTTAAAATGCGTTTTTTTACTACCTATTCGGGAAAATAGGTAGTAAACAATGCTTTTAAAAGGTAAAAAAAAAGGCTCCGACGATCACAGCTGTGGCACGTGGTTGTCAGAGCCTTTTTTGTTTTTTACATTTTAAAGCATTTTTTTACTATCTATTCGGCCGAATAGCTTGTAAAAAATGCTTTTAAAAGTTTTTAAAAAGGCTCTGATGATTGCGTGGCTCAGCTGTGATCGTCAGAGCCTTTTTTTAAGCTTTTAAAAGCATTTTTTACAACCTATTTCTACCATTCGGGCAGGAAAAACGAGTGATCCGGAAAAAAGCAGCAAGGGGGGGACCGGGCGATTGGGGGAGCATGGGTGCGGGGGCTAGGGACTTTTGCTTCCGGTTCTCTGAACCACCCGCTGCCATTGCTACCAGATTGGATCTCAAAATGGCTGGGGTTGAAAAACACAGACTTCAATGACATCCAAACTTTTCCCTGAAGTCTTCAATCTCCTCCTCCAAAAATGGAACCTAGTAGCAGACACACTCAAGGATTGTGCTTCCCCTGCAATGGACAATAGCATTTTTGTACATCAATGCTGCTTCTCGTTGGATATCCACACAACTATTTTAAATAGCCACCCAGAGTCGCTTCAAAAAGAGATGGCCAGCAAATCAATGTAATAAATAAACAAAGAATACTGGTCACACTATCTTTAAAATTTATTTTTTATGAACTTCACATTTCTTACATTGAAATATATGTAAGATATATATGTATTACATTGTAAAATATACAAACATGTTCCAAACAATCCAATAATAACTGTGAAGTGATGATGAAGTCCCCTGTTCTCCAACTGTTTCGGCTTTCCTTACCAAATTTAGCAAGGAGGACATGCTCTGGGTCCCTACAGTGTCATCTTGTTGGATGCAGGAATCATGCCTTTTCTGGCAGTGTTGGTTTTATGGAACAGTGTCCCTGTGGCAATGCAGACGGTCCTCTTCCTTCATTTAGGCCAGGAAATCAGTCAAGTTCCATTGATGTGATTGGATGATTGAAATGTATCATTTACCTTGAGCTTTGTGGACTGTTATTTTTAACTATTGGGTTTTTCATCTAGGCAACCTGCTCAGCATCAGTCATTGTGAAATGGGAGGCCATATAAATTATATAAACACTTTTTTAAAATACATGGAGCCAAATAATCTGGTTTGCTGCTAGGTACTCTTACGTCCATAACATTTTAGGAGATTTTGTTCGTCTTGGTGTAGGACTGAGAATTTTGTGTATAATTAAACACTCAAGGCATCCTTTACATATTTCATAGGTGTATTTCCAAAATACACCTAAGATGCTAAAATAGGCAGAAGAGAGACTGCTATCCAAAATATTTGTTCTTATTAATACCTGTTCACATTAATCTTATTAATATCTCTTCACATTAATCACCTAAAAGAGCCAAAAAAGGCTTTGTTTTTTTAAATTGGATCTACTATGAGTTCACTAGCCTCTCAACATCCTCCAGCCAGAATAGATTGCAACATAAAGGCTCAAGGTGGTGAATAAAACTGGATAAAATTGAAGAAACAATTGAAGAAAATTGATGGTGGCTGTTGGGATGCAAGAACGGTAATGGTGATATGTATTTTTGAAATTTATTTCATCCCACTACACTGTAGTTAAGCTTTACTTAACCAAACAGCCTGTGAAATGATGGAATCATTTAGAATCTGGAGGGCACCAGATTTTGAAATCATTCTTTCCTAACACAGTGTCTCCAGATCAACCTGGAAAACTTTTCTGGGAGTTGAAGTCAACTACATCTTAAAATTGTCCAGGTCGAGAAACATCGCTCCAGATATTTTGGGGCTCAACACTGTGCAACTATCAAAAGCCACATCACTTGAGAATTTTAAGTTGTAGGCTTAACATGTTTTGAGGACACTAGGTTGGGAAAACACTGTTGTTCAGGAAAAACGAGTAGAGGTAGTCCTCCACTTATTCGTTTAGTGACCATTCAAAGTTATAACAGCACTGAAAAGAATGACTTATGGCCGTTTTTCACACTTACAACCATTGCAGCATCTCTGGGCTCACATGATCAAAATTCAGAAACTTGGCAACTGTTTTATGACGGTTACAGTGTCCCGGGGTCATGTGATCCCTTTTTGTGACCTTCTGACAAGCAAAATCAAATAGGGAAGTCAGATTTCCTTATCAAATGTGTTGCAAATGACACCTGCAGTAATGCAGTAATTCACCTGCAGTAATTCACTTAACAACTGTGGCAAGGTTGTAAAATTGGCAAAGCTCACTTATTTATTTATTTATTTATTTATTTATTTATTTGATTTTTATACTGCCCTTCTCCCGAAGGACTCAGGGCGGTGTACAGGCAAGATAAAACATACAATGTACTTCAGAACTGTCTCACTTGTGGTGGTAGTATACAAGACTCCCTGGGTACTCATTCCGTGGTGGTAAAGCACATATGTGTGCTAGTCATTCCTGACTCTAGGGGACGGTGCTCATCTTCATTTGAAAGCCAAAGAGCCAGTGCTGTCCAAAGATGACTCCTTGGTCATGTGGATAGCATGACTAAACGCCAAAGCAGCAAGGAACGCTGTTACCTTCCCACCAAAGGTGATCCCTATTTTTCCACTTGCATTTTTTACATGCTTTCGAACTGCTAGGCTGGCAGAAGCCGGGACAAGTAATGGGAGCTCACCCCGTTATGTGGCACTAGGGATTTGAACCACTGAACTGCTGACCTTTCGATCAACAAGCTCAGTGTCTTAGCCACTGAACCAGCGCATCCCTTTAGAGGATGTGCTCCTCTAAATGGTGAGGAAGAACAAGAGAAAAATTCAGCTGAGTTTACAATGTATTTGGAATAATTTGTAAATCCAACAGATTTATGGTATGGCAGGATTCAAAGAAAGGAAGTCAATTAGGAAAAAAAAATCTATGGTACTGTGATTTTCTGTTTCTTTCAGAAAACGGATAAGCCCTCCCATTTTTTCTTACAATAGCTTGGACAGTCATCAAATATGTATCCAAGGAATTTCATTTAACTGTCTTTTACACATGGTTTACCAAAAACAAAATAGCAGCGCATCTCTGCTTCCAACAGAAATATTTAATTCATACAAAATATAGGAAATAATGCTGAGTGAACTTTCTTTTGCTCGTTAGGAGTTATTCTAGGAGTTACCCTCAGATACCTTCAGAGAAACATCTGGTCAGATACCTTCTCTGTTGTCCTTCAGAGTGCAAGGTCCATCCACTTGATCCTTCCAGCAGTGTTTAAATTTCATCTCCCACCATTAATATTAAAATTAGAGATGATGGGTTACAATCAAGCATATTTGGAGTTTATCTCATTGAGGAAGATAGTGTGATTTTAATTTGAAAGATAACCTTACAGGAATACACAGTTAATATTGATAACTTGAATAGACTGATCAGCAATCTATTCTTTTTTTTCTTTTTATGACCCTGTAATCCCTTGTTTTTGATAAGGTCAAGGAGACTGAGTAGAGCTGAGCGTTTACAGGCCAGATGCCCTTCCTGATGCCTACGCAGTGTTCACAGCTGTCGTGTCCCACTCCTCCGCTGACGGCTGGGTTGGAGAAGTCCGTATCAAGCGTGCCTCTGCAGCTCTGCCAAAGTCCTAGCAAAGTTCTCAAGGCAGGCAGGAGACCAGGAAGTGACTTCAGCAATCCAAGGTAGACTTTGCCTGTCTCAGAGAATGCCAGAAAGCAGATCCTTTATATAGGCCATGGGGTGTGGCTCCATGACTCAGCACTTATCCAGGCCTGCCCCTCCCTTCCTTTTGCTGACGCTGCCTATCAATTCTCCTGAAGCGAGGATCTCTCCAGGCTTCAGCTGTTGGCAATTCACATTCCTCAGGCTCATATGCTGTGGGGCAGGGGTCGCGGTCTAGTTGCTCCGTTTGCCTGGGCATGGAGCCAGGGCTGGGGCCTGGAGGCATGCCAGGACATTCCTCAGCATTTGGCAGGACATAAGAGGGACCCGGCTGCGGGGAAAGCGAGCGAGACACAACAACAGCAGCTATTTTCTCTTTGCGTCCTGATAGAAAAACATTCACTGTCATTGCCTCGGATTAACTCTCAACCTTCTGAGTGGGAGCCGAGCATCCTCACCTCTCCAATACTGCACCACTCAGCAATCTATTCATTTATTACTTGCAAATTAATGGCTTATGTATAAAGGATTTTTCTTTACAAAAAGTTTAGGAATGTTGACAAGGTTGTGAGAGTTTGAGCTGACAATTCTCTTCTGATTCATCTTGACCTATTTTATTCCTTCTATAAATGAAGCAAAAAACCTATTCTATACAAAGGATCAGGAATATGAGCCAGTATGAATATTAATCTGCTGTTGATTTTAGAGATATGTGCAATAGCAGATACTGTGACCAAGAATTTCTTAGCAGAAAAATCAGTGTGGAAAGGATTATCTGGGGAACATTTGAAAGCTATTATATTAACATAGATTTCTCCAATCTACTATCCTCCAAAAAGGTTGAGGTGGAACTCCATAGGTTTTGCTGGCTGTGGATAATGGGAGTTAGTCAACCCATCTGAAAGGCTGGCTTAATACATCGTAAAGTGATGAGAATATTTTTCATATAGCTTGAGATGAAAATTGATATTCTATAAACAGTTGCCAATGTGTGGTTTGACTATCCTATTAAAAAGGATCATGCAAAATGTGAATTACCACCACCATATATTATACATCTGCTATCAATGGTTGTAGGAATAATCCCGCTGTTCCAAATACACAGAGAATTATGAACACCCACAGAAATACTCTATCGATTACCATGGCGACATATTTCCAGTCATCTTCTACCTGCAATGCATAAGAAAATACATATATATTCAGTTGAATTCATAATATTTAATTGACACTATTAAAATGACGCTGTGCTTCCTGAGATTTCTCAATTACTGCCCCGCCCCCAAAAAAGATACATTTAGAATCTTCATTTAGATTCATATATAGAACGTTTGTTGGTGTAACCACAGGTCACAAGATAAAATCTTTGTATAGATTTGTGATATAATTATTATAATATTTTGGCATTATTTGTAAAGAGGAATTTGGCACGCTTTATGCTGTCATATTGAATGCAATCCACATTGTTCCAATTTCTCAATAAATTACAGAACATTTAATTTCTTTTACATAAGTATTACATTATTTCTACCTACAAATGCTTTATTGATAAGAAGTACAAATCCTTCCATAATTGCTAGCTACCAGTCCCTCTATCTCTCATTTTGGGTCATGCTGCTGACAAGATCTATTTGGAGCTGCAATTCAACAACATCTATAAGATTAGAGAAGTTCCCACTTTTCTGCATGTGAGTACAGTTTTGAGTTCTAAACAAGATTGTACATCCTTTAGGTGTTATAGTATAGACCATATTTTTTGGACTATTGTGACCCAGGCCCAAGTAGGTAGTAGGAAACTCAGTCAGTGAAACAAACAAACAAACAGCCTGGTCACCTTCAGCACAGCCTGATTTAGCACGAACAGCTGATTGGCGGTTGGATTGGCCTTCCGGAATACTGACGATCAGCTGTTCCGGGTTGCAGGGATCGCTATTACTTATCGTTGCCTCAGTGTGCGTCATTTTAGGCCTCTGCGCGTCCCATTTTTGGCCCTTTCTAGGTGGTGGGGATTGCTGCTGTCACCTATCACCACCAAACAGGATGCGTGGAAAACGGGATGTGCAGAGGCCAAAAATGGTGCACATGGAGGCCAAAAATGGGGCACGTGGAGGCGTGATAGGTGGCGGCAATCTCCACAGCCTGGAACAGCGGATCATCAGTATTCTGGGAGGCCAATCCAACTGCCAATCAGCTGCTCATCTAAATCAGGCTGTGTGAAGCTGAACAGGCTCTTTGCTGTTTTCTGCAAGAAGGCAAATTGCTGGGAGGCAGAGGCCGAAAGGTGGGAGCCAGTGGATGGGCGGGGCTTCAGCAACATTTGCTCTATAAGTTGCACAGACATTTCCATCCAGTTTTGGGAGGGGGGAAGTGCATCTTATATTCCGAAAAATGTGGTAACTCCTGTAAAATTGTCTCTCTGGTATGTGTGTGTGTGTGTGTGTGTGTGTGTGTGTAGGTCTTTGGTATTTGGGTTTTCTCCCGCGTAAAATTGGAAGTGTCTCGGCAATGTTTTGATGAAGTCTCATTCGTCATCTTCAGGCTGGTGTTTACAGCTTAGTGCTTCTAGGAGCAAGCTGTTTCTTCCTTTTAACTGCTTGTGGGGGTTTGAACTGATTGGTTGGGAGCTTGGCTGTGTTCTGATTGGGTGGAGGTGTGTTCTAATTGGTTGGAGGTTTGGCTGTGCTCTGATTGGATGGTAGGGTTGGCTGTGCTCTGATTGGATGGGGGTGTGTTCTGTTTGGGGGGGCTTGGTTATGCTCAGGTTAGTTTGAGTTGCAGGGGGATTTGAGTTGGTGAGCTGCATTGCTGTTGTTTGGCTTCGCATTCATGGTCGTGCTACATCTTCATGGTGGATGTCAGTCTGCTGCATGTATGGATTAGAGGGGTTTGAAATGGCTAATGATGCAGCTGCGGTCTGGCTTCTGGTCCGAGGTCATGCTTCATTACCAGTATGGGTTTGAGTCTACTTTCCGTGTGGATGTGTGGTGGTGACATGCTGTGTGGCACTCGTGAGTGTGGGTCTTGCGTCATTCTTCATGTTAGGGACTCATTTGTCGATAAGGGTGGGTTTCCAAATGGCTGGTAGGCGGGAGGTATCATCTTGTTTATTCATGCTGTGTGGGCGTTTTTCTATCTCGATGGCTTCTCTGATTATTCTGTTGTTAAAGTGTTCAGTTTTGGCGATAGTTCTGGTATTTTTAAAGTCAATTTTATGTCCTGTGGCTTTAAGGTGTTGGACCAGGGAAGAAGTTGGTTCCTCTTTTCTGACTGAGTTCTTATGTTCTTCAATGCGTGCACTTATTCTTCTGTTGGTTTGTCCGATGTATGTGGTGCTGCAGGTGGTGCATGGGATTTCATATACTCCTTGATTTTCTAACTCAATTTTGTCTTTGGGGTTTCTTAGGATGGTGGATATTTTTCGGTTTGTGCAGAATGTTATCTTGATGTTGTATTTGTGTAGGATCTTGCTGATTCTGTCTGTGGTGCCTTTTATATATGGGAGGAGGGCTTTGCCGTTTTCTTGTTCTCTGTCTTGGATTTTAGTGGGGGTTTCTTTTTTTTTTCATAAAAAAGTTTTATTTTTACAATCATATCAAACAGCTCATCCAATGTACAGTTATATACAATTAGTCGGGCTTGCTCAGTCACCACCCCACTTTTTAACACTCTTCCCTCTTCTACCCTCTTCTACTTTCCAGACCTTCCTCTCCTTCTCTTATCTACATCCTCTCCTCCCTCCACCCTACACCTTCCTTCTCCCTCTTCTACCCCTCTTCCTTCCTTCCTCTTCTCCTCTTTCCTACCTCCTACTCTCTCCTCTTTTCTCCCTCCCCACCGTTCTAAAATGGTAACTGGGCAGATCCGACCCTACATTAATTATATTTATACATTTTCAATAATCCCTGTACATTAACCATCACTCCATCCTCTACCCTCAACCCCCCAATTCCCCTCCCCCTTCCCCCCCCCACTCCAACTTCCCAGAGCAAAATGCAGGGTATCAAAACTAACAATCATAATCCAAAATAATTTCTAAATTATAATCTCTAGTCACTCCACACATAATCACACTCTCAATTCCCCTCTCCTTCAGAAATATATCTAATACAAAATATTTCCTAAATTTACTCATATGCTATTCGATATTCTTCTTTCTTCCAATATTGAGCAATCAAAAGTCTCGCAGCTGTTATTAAGTTCAAAATCAATTTAGTCTCTATAGCTGTACAATCCATAATTATTCCTAGTAGAAAGAACTGTGGAGTAAACTTAATCTTCTTTTTCAAAATATTCTGCATGATCCACCATACTTTAATCCAAAATGCTTTAACTTTTTTACAAGTCCACCATATATGGTAATAAGTGGCATCTTCACAATCGCATCTCCAACATTTAGCCTGTACATTAGGATACATACATGACAACTTTTTGGGGTCTAAATGCCATCTATAAAACATCTTATAAAAATTTTCTCTCATATTTTGCGCTTGTGTAAATTTAACATTCCTCACCCAAATTCTTTCCCAAGTTTCCAACATTATTGGTTGCTGAAAATTTTGTGCCCACTTAATCATACAATCCTTAACCAATTCAGTCTCTGAGTCTATTTCTACTAATACATTATACAACCTCTTAATATGCTGTTGGCCTTGATCTCTCATTTGTTTTAACAAATTATCCTCAGTTTGCTTAACACCTATTTTTTGATCTAATTTCCATCTAGCTTGTAATTGTCCATATTGGAACCATGTATAATTTTTCCCTTCTTCCCCCATCTTTTCTCTGGATTTTAATTGTAATTCCCCCTTTTCCATACAAAGGAGTTCTTTATAGGTAACTACCTCCATCTTTTGATATATATTTATATTTTCTATCATGTGTCTCGGGATTGCCCATATTGGAATCTTTCCATCTAATTTATATTGATATTTCCTCCAGACCCTCAATAATGCATTTCTAATTATATTATTTTTAAATATTTTATCTACTTTCTTATCATATAATAAATAGGCATGCCACCCATATAACAAACCATAACCTTCTATATTCAAAACTCTTTCCTCAGTTAAATTAATCCAATCAGTAATTAATGATAAGACAACTGCTTCATAATACAATTTTAAATTAGGCATTTTAAGACCCCCCCTTTCCCTTGTGTCCTGCATTATTTTTAATTTTATTCTTGGTTTTTTGCCCATCCATACAAAGTTATTGACCCCCTTTTGCCATTCCTGTAATTTGATATCATTCTTAAGTACCGGTATCATTTGAAACAAAAATAGAAACCTGGGCAAAACATTCATTTTTATAGCCGCTATTCTTCCCAACAAGGATAGTTGTAACTTCTTCCAATTCTCCATTTCTTTCCATACCTTCTGCCACAATACCTATAATTATTTTTGTATAATTTGACATTTGAAGCTGTAATATATATTCCTAAATATTTAACCTTTTTAATGATTTCAAAACCCGTAGTTCTTTCTAACTCTTCTTTTAGTGGGGGTTTCTTTATGGATTAGTTTGGTAATCTTATTTTTTTGGAATCCATTGGATGTTAGTAAATTAGTAAGAGTGTGTAGTTCGGTTTTTAGGTGTTGTTCGTCAGCTAAGCATTTTTTTTTCTGGAGATGAGTGTCTTGACTACGGAGTTGATCTGTGCTGGGTGGTGGTGTGAGAGTGTGTGCAGATAGCGGTTTGCGTGTGTTTTCTTCTGGTAGATGGTGTGTCCTAGGGAGCCACTGGATTTCCTGTAGACTAAGACATCCAGGAAGGGAAGTTGGTTGTTAGCTTCTGTTTCCATGGTGAATTGTATTTTGGGGTGTAGGCTGTTGAGGTGTATGAGGAAGTTGTCCAGTTTTTCTTTCCCATGTGGCCAGATTATGAAGGTGTCATCTACGTATCTGAGCCAGAGTTTGGGTTTGTGGTCAGATTTTTCTAGAGCTTGGGTTTCAAAGTGTTCCATGTAGAGGTTTGCAATGACAGGTGAGAGGGGTGATCCCATGGGTGCTCCTTCTGTTTGTTTGTATTTTTGTCTGTTATAGATGAAGTATGTGTTGGATAGGCAGTGATTGGTCAGACATAGGATGTGCTTGGGAGGGGCGGGTTCGGCAGCTCAGACCACGCTTTGCTCACAAGGGCCCTAAGCCGAAAGCACCAGCCTGAAGATGATGAGTGAGACCTTGTCGAAACGTCGCCAAGATACCCTCAACCTTACATGGGAAAAGACCCGAATACGCCAAGACCTACACACACACACACACACACACACACACACACACACACACACACACACACACACACTATACACACACACACACATATATATAGACAGTTATTTTTGTTGGTGATAGAACTTGACAAAAATCGTCTTGGAGAACCATAAAAGTAAGAAATATTTTGATGTCCAAATTTAACTAGCAAGTCAAAATCATATTCCTTTCCAAAACTAAAATAGAGAAAATCCTTCTTCTAAGTTCTTATTATGCCTCTGGCCTTCTATTCAATAAAAATATAATACAGTCAACATCTCTTCTTTTAGAGAACTGAGGACAGAAAGCCAGATGTTTTCCTTTCTGCACTAGGAAGTTTTCCACCAAGATTTATATTTGCTGGAGGTTCCATTCTCTGAGCCTTGGATTGCCACAGTTAACCCAGACTTAGCTATAACACTGCAGTTTGGATCCTGTATACGTGCTTGGCTATTTTTCAGAATATCTTCTATGTTTCTGCACATCAACACAGTCTGTAGAATTCAATAGACCTTCATTGATCAAATGCCATCTTGGGATCAGGGCCTCTGTCTTAGAGCTTCTACATATCTATTTAGAGCCTTATTGCTAAAGTCAGAGAGCTTCCCAACATGAAATATTTATACGTTTAAGTAACCAAAGCCATTAGCACAACTGCTGAAGTTCATTTTAAAAGCCATCGTACCCTTTTGCAGAGAATGTGAACATAGTGTCAAAAGTATTTGGATTGGCAAAAGGCCCAGCAAAGGATATACAGTGGTACCTCGGCACTCATTGTAATTGGTTCCAGGAGGTGTGACAAGTACTAAACATGATGAGTGCCAAACAAACCACTGTTTTACCAGGTGACCCTTGGTTTTGTCCAGGAAGAACCAGTTTGGAACTGTGAGTGTATACGTGCATTTGCTTTGCTCATGCACGGTGCTTCTGTGTATGCGCAGAGCATCCGTGATGATGTGAAGGCGGATGGGTGGAGCTTCCCACCGCCACTACTACCAGTTTGCCCAAACCAGAGTGAACCGGTAGAAACCCACCATACTTGGCTAACTTGTCTCTTTCAACTATCTATCCATCTTTGCTCTTAATTAGCATTCCTCAGCCTATTGTCCTGAACTCTAGCTACCATAGCTGTTCTCTTGCTGCTAGTAATTCACAGGTCATCAAATTTGGAGGGCATCTGGTTTGGGACATCTGGGCATCTACCAAGTCCCATAACTCAGTAGGAGGCCAATGCCAACCCTGGAATCACTACTCCTTCTTTCTCCTTCTTGCATTGTTGCATTGTTTATCTGTCTCCTTGAAGAGAATGAACAATGAAAGGAAGACGGAGCAAGAATCTTCACAGAGCCTTTATTATGCTTTGGCATCCGAAAAAGAAAGCATGAAAAGCCTGGCAAGGAGATACAAGCACTCAATATTTTGCAAAGAGGCTCTCAAACACTTCCCTGGGTGCTCTATATGCAGTTGGTTTTCCTTTTCTTTCTGTTTGTTGTATTAGCCTAGCATTATCCTATGTCAGTCTGTACATAGTTAGATCATAGCTATGGTTTTCCCTCTCCCATACAACTGGAATGTAGAATCAGTTGGTCTCCCTTTTCTACAATTGCGTTTACTCTGCCATCAACTGTTAGATGATCAGTGCTAAGCAATTCAAGAGATCGTTGTGTCCATTATTATGGCTTCATGGTAGAGGACATGTTTCGCCCACAGAAGGCTTCATGTTTAAGCCATAACAATCTCCAGTGAACAATCTTTAGTTATTTTTTCGAAAGCTCTGGAGAACTTCTGTGGATCAGCTAAATCACATTCAGGGCAATCCCTGAAATTGTGCCTCTGGTAATTGAGACACAGCTAGCATGAAGTCCCTTTTGTCCTGTCTGTAGTCCTTTCTGTTGATCGAGGAAATTGAAAACCAGAGCAGAATGTCCTACCAACTTCACTTCTTCTTGCACAGGGGTGTCAAACTGGCAGCCTGTGGGCTGGATGTGTCATGTGCAGGCCACACCCATCCCCAGGTCCCCAAAGGCAAAAAAAGTCACGATATATCACGTGACGCAATCAAATTTGACACCCATGTTCTAGCAGGACTTAACTATCCTGATGCTGCTAAAAGTTCCATTTGGCAGCCTCTTACCCATTCATGCCAGAAGTCAGTGGTGGGTTTCTACCGGTTTGCCCCAGTTCAGGCCAGAGGTGGGTTTCAGCAGGTTCTGACCAGTTCTGCAGAACTGGTAGCAGAAATTTTGAGTAGTTCGGAGAACCAGTAGTAAAAATTCTGATTGGCCCCACCCCCATCTATTCTCTGCCTCCCAATTCCCAGCTGATCAGGAGGAAATGGGGATTTTTGCAGTAACCTTCCCCTGGAGCGGGGTTTTGCAGTATCCTTCCCCTGCCACACCCACCAAGCCATACCCACCAAACCATGCCACACCCACCAAGCCACATCCACAGAACTGGTAGTAAATTTTTTTTGAAATTTTTGAAACACCGCTGGTTCAGGCGAACTGGTAGCAGGAGCGACAGGAGGCTCCGCCCACCTGCCCGGACATCATCATGGATGCTCTGCGCATGCGCAGAAGCACTGCACGCGCTCACAGTTCTGAACCGGTAGCGAAGGCAAGTGAAACCCACTACTGCCAGAAGTGCTGCATCATTGTACCTCTCTAGCTCTCAGGTGCAGTTATTGTCAA
This sequence comes from Ahaetulla prasina, assembly GCF_028640845.1. Classification (NCBI taxonomy): domain Eukaryota; kingdom Metazoa; phylum Chordata; class Lepidosauria; order Squamata; family Colubridae; genus Ahaetulla; species Ahaetulla prasina. The sequence continues at coordinate 203,203,120 of NC_080540.1, read as the reverse complement.
CTACTCTACCGCAATTAGTGAAATGTCTCCCAATCACTGAAGCCTTCGGAGCTAGAAATCAATCAATCTTCTTCTTCAGAGCTCTTACCTCTTTAGTTTCATTCTGACTCCTCATGTTTTCTGCGATGAACTGAACACTGTTAATGACTTCTTTAACCTCTGGGGAATACTCGACTGCTTCAGCCTCCCATTTGGCAGATTGGCAACTCTGTCTCCTTTGCTTCCTCACCGCCGTGTCCTTGGAGTTGTCACAGTGGCAGCAGCGGTTCTCACTGAGGACTTTCACTTCTGCAAGCTCATTAGCCTTGGGCTTGCTGGGTTTAGCGGCACTTTCTTTCATGGGTTTGGCGGGTTGGGAGTCAACATGTTTCTGTATGGGTCTCTTCATCATCAGAAACTTGGGCAGAAGACCCAGGAAGACAGTTTTGACCCAGTTGGGCATTGTATGCATAGTTGGAGTCCGGTAGTGGATATTCAGTACAAACACTGTCACCACAATAGAGAGCGTCACAAATATCATGGTGAACAGCAAGTATTCTCCCACAAGTGGGATGACCAAAGAAGTTGAGGGAATTGTCTCTGTGATCACCAGGAGGAAAACAGTCAACGAAAGGAGGACAGAGATGCAAAGTGTTACTTTCTCTCCACAATCAGATGGAAGGTAAAATACTAATACGGTCAGGAATGAAATGAACAAGCAAGGTATAATCAGATTAATGGTGTAAAACATGGGGAGCCTTCGGATATAAAAAGAGTAGGTTATATCTGTATAGATTTCCTCACAGCAGTTGTACTTTATGTCATGTTTATAGCCAGAAGCATCAACTATTTCCCATTCGTTGTTCTCCCAAAGGTCTTTCATGTCTACTTTGGAACCAATAATCAAGAGATCTATCTTGGCTTTGTCATATGTCCACGATCCAAATTTTAAGGAGCAGTTCTGGTGATCAAAGGGGAAGAAGGTAATATCCATGGGGCAGGAGCTTTTAAAAATGGCAGGTGGTATCCAGGTGATGGTGCCATCGTATCTGAGAAGAGCCTTGGTCCGTCCTTCAACCTGGAAATCTCCAACAGCACTGCAGATGTAAGCACAAGGGAATCTTAAGTTGTATGCTTCTAACTCAAATTAAACGTGTTAATATTACTAAAATATGATGATGAATGTTCATACTTATTGTATAGCACAATATCAGGTTTCCAAATTCTGTCTGATGGCACATGGATAAATTCAATTCCACCAAATTCCACTGGATTCCATTTCAATTTATAATCATTCCAAATCTAAAGAGAGAAATAATAAGTGTTCAATCCTATGATATACTGTACCTGGAAAGTTATTCTCATACTAAGAATATTACTGAAGTTGCCCTCAAGGTATTGCAATGGTGCAGCTATCATGACCATTGGAGCTGAGATGGCACAGTGGTTAGAGTGCAGCACTGCAGGCTACTTCAGCTGACTGCTAGCTGCAGTTCGGTTGTTCAGATCTCACCGGCTCAAGATTGACTCAGCCATCCATCCTTCCGAGGTGGATAAAATGAGGACCCAGATTGTTGGGAGCAATATGCTGACTCTGTAAACGGCTTAGAGAGGGCTATAAAGCACTGTGAAGCAGTATATAAGTCTAAGTGCTATTGCTATTGCTATTGGTAATGGATATTGGGAGCCAAGTTTTAACACCCTCAGGATTGCTACAATTTCTCTTACCCCTGAATTATTTGAACAATGGAACATAGAATAATAGGGCTGGAAGGGACTTGGAGGTCTTCTAGTACAACTTCCTGCTCATGGCAGGAGATCCAATACCATACTAGATAAATGGCTATCCAATCTTTTCATGAAAACCTCCAGTGTTGGAGCACCCACAACCTTTGAAGGGGAAGCCATTCCACTGATTAATTGTTCTCACTTCCTGGAAATTTCTCCTTAGTTCTAGGTTGGATTTCTTTTTAATGATCTTCCACATGTCGTGTCCTGATTTCAGGTGCTTTGGAGAATAAATTGACTTCCTCTTCTCTGTGACAGGTCCTCAAGTATAGTAGGACTGCTATCATATATATCAACTTTCTACTATTGACCTCACCCCATTCCTAAGAGGACCATAAGGGGCGTGCATAAGAGCACAAATGTGCCTACCGTTCCTCTCCTATTGTTTTTCTTTTCTTCTTCCTATATATATGCTTATGCCTCCTTATATTTACTCATATATGTGTTTATATACTATATAATCTTTTTGTATGATACCTACATATATTGTTGTGACAAAATAAATAAATAAATAAACCCTAGTCCTTCTCTTCATTGGATTGAACATACCTAGTTCCCTCAGTCGTTCTTTTGGACTCATGAGATTGGGAATGAGTTTCAAGTTAATAACTCCCCTTCTTTGTTTTTATTTTCCTTCTGTAACAGTCCACTAAAAATATAGTGAAGATTCAATTTGGTTTACTTTGGTTTAGCAGACTTAGGAGTTAATGGATCAAATCTGCTGGATAAGAAGGTATGTTTCCTCCACTAATGTCATTGCTGCCTCTGAAATCTCTTCTCGATGTTTGCTGAATCTGATTTGTAAACTAGGGTGATGGTTCTGACCCAAATGCTCCCAAGAGCTGTTATCCAATCTTTAAGGAGTTTCTTGCCTATAGTTCATTTTCAGGTGCACTTATGGTTACTGGAATACTTTTAATCATAGTACTAGCCCTCAAACATTCATTGCTTGTGTTGCCTCTTTTCCCTGGCTGTGACTTTAGTTCCTGCCCTCTCTTTTTTGTTGTTCTCATCTCATTCATCAATGAAATGGACCTTTTGCTTTAAGGAATACCCATTTCCCTTGTTCATCCATTAAATCAAGGGTTTAATATATTGAAGAATATAGAAGAATATAGAAGAAATGGATGCATGTATGGATATATACGTGCTTTTGCTATGAATATACTGAGCCCCGGAACATCTCTAAATAGTTACCTGATTTTTTCCCCTATCCAAATCTCTTCTGAATCCCAGTACCCACTGTGATCTCATCTTTAGAACCAACATGGCAATAAACACACACATACACTGACACAATGATGCACAAAAATTTCCTTACATGTCGCAGCCAGAGGTTTGTCTCCATGATCTGATTGACTTCATCCTGCAGACAGAAAGAGGCAAACACTCTATTTCTACAGACAGGCTATCTGGTTAATAATAATAAAGGATAAAACCTCATTCCAGTTAGCCTAAATAACTTTGAAAGGATCCTGGGGACATTTATGGAACAGCGAATAGAAGTCTTGGTTGAAAAATGTGTTGCCTTCAGATAATGTCTGTGGACGCTTGTGAATACTTTACTTACAACTATTGAAAACAAGATGCTGAAAAAATATTTGTGCATATTAAGGTAGATCCAGATAGCTGTTGGCAATACATATTCAAAAATTTCAGCCCTGTTAATGTTTATTGAAAAACTACATTCACATAAAGATCCAGGAGAACTCCATGGGATCACAGTAGGAGCATCTGTGAGGGTATGTTCAAAAATGTCAAGTTGGTAATCAGTACAACACATGTAAATAAAGGGGTAGAGCTTTGGTTGCATGGGTGCAGCCCCTGAGTAGCATGTCCTCTTCCCATCTTTTTCCTGCTGTTCCACTGCTTTCCTGGGAATCGGTCACAAAATATTTGTATTCAACATAATTCTGTTTATATCCCAATCATGCACTTTGCTACTCTTCAAACCCCAAACTAGTTCATCTGAAGTTGTCCAGGGGGGATTTGTAGAAGATTAAGATGAGTACTATCTTATTAACATTTAGGAATACTGTACAAATAGTGATCTTCTTCAGGAGAATCCAAAAATGGTGTAGAGTAGTGATGGGATTTGAAGTGTGGCTTCAACTAATTATGCTCTTCGGGGTGGAGGGTGGAATGTATTAAGAAAATTGGAAGATACCTTTGAAAGGGGGATAGAGGCCTGGGCAGAAATTTTGGGAACCAGGCAGTGGGAGAGGGTAGAGGTGGGAGAAATACCTAGATTGAACATCCAAAAAGCAGATTCTGACAGAAATAGAGATCCAGGAGAGGAATTTGGGAGGTAAGTTAAAAAAAAAAAGCATAGCAATTGAAATATTGAAGTGGGCAAGAGATGATGGATAGATGATTTTTCTTTTCTGTTGTTGTTTTAATTTGCCTTTTCTTTTCTCTCTCTTTATTTTCTTTTCTTTTAGGTAGGTGACATGACCAGAAGTTAGGTAGGATAGAAAGAAAATGTTTTTTTTAGTAAAAGGTGATATGATTAAAAGTTAGAATAAGTGATAGAAATAAGAGAAGGGGGAAATGTTAGTATATAATTTTTATATAATAAAACAAAAGTAACAATAAGAAAAAACGTGGAATTGGATAATGATAAATTGCCATTTTTTATAATTGTGTATCATTATTAGAAATATATAAATTGATTGAATCTAATAATTATGATTAATTTGACTAGTTTTATTTGAACAACAATCTTTGACACCCAGGTGCCACATTGTTCACGCATTGATTTGATATTTGATATGTTTGTAAAAAATAAAAAATAATAAAAAATTAAAAAAATTAATTATGCTCTTCTGTTTTCACAATTCTAAGAAATCTAGAGGTTTGAGAATAGATGTCATGCAAATGATGGACTGTCTGAACAAATAACTCCAGGATTTTGGCCAGGAGGTTGGTTTTCCAAGAAGCATGATAGGAAGAACCAATGTTAGCAGGTACAAAAGGAGTAGTTTTAAACGCACTCTTAATACCCACACACAATGAAGCGCTAATATCAATGCTGCTCATTCAAGCGGAATTCCAAGATCATCATAATCCCAAGCTCCACAGGAGCTCGGAATATAGCGGCTTTTCTAATTATTTTGTTAATGATAGCAGCTTCTGATTAATGAAAAGCCTCCAGAGGAAATAAAAGATAAAGTGAAGAACCTGACTTGATTAGTATATTGTGCCTCTGAATACTGTGATTTAGCAATAAGCGGAGAAGGAAGCTGAACGCTGCTCCATCGTGCTGTCTTGATACCCTGTAATTTAAGCCCTCGGTTAGTGGCTGGCTTGCTAGTCAGAGAAATCCCAAGAAAACATATTATTTGCAGAGTGTCTTTTTTTATTTTATTTTTTTGCTGAATGATATAACAAATTGTGGTGGATAGGCAATCAATAACTTGAGAGCTGCTAGAGGGAAGTCTTACTGCAGAGGACATCCTGAATGATCTGCTGAGAGGGAGAAAACCCTGCAAAAATGAATCCTTAGCAAGCTCTCCAACAAGAAATCCAAAGGTTCGTTTACAAAAGACAAATGGGCTGAAAAAATGCACCAAAGTCCAGTTGCTTTTTGGAAAAGCACTTTGGGGGGACACTGGAGAGGCTTTCTCTCCTTTAGTCCCTGGTGATGAGTGATCTTTAATCATTTGCAAGGAATATTTCTTATTTTTCCTCATACACATTATTTATAGTAACAGCCTATCGTGCGCTTTATATAAAACGACAAAGCCCCTTTCCCACTCTATTTTAGGGAGGGAAGGCAGCCTGTCAGGTCTGCTATCTTCAGCATACTCTCTGAGTCACTTTCTGGCAGGGGGCCAGGCCCGGGGCGTGGGGGGCAGGGGGGGGCGGAGCCACAACACTCCACTTCGCTGGCATCCTTCCATAAAATGTGGGGAGGGCTGGAGATTTGGGAGGGAGGAGGGGGCATGACAGGGTGATGGGAACCAGAGGTGTCGATCTGGAATAGATCGGAATAGATCAAGGACGGAACTGTGAGAACGGAATGCGAAACTCCCCCAAAGAGGCACCAAACCTCAAGGCCATTCCCAAAACATCTCGTTCAAATGTCATTGGACCCTGACAGACTGGTTAACGGGGAGGGCCAGGGGAGAGGAAAATGCAGACTTTCCGCGGGAATATTCAGATCCAGCTTTGCTTATGACATAATTGCTTGAACTTAGTAAAAGTGAACCTTTCACTTCAATCATGGAGTCGAGGGTCTTTCTTTCCTAAATACTCAAGTCGGGACAAGCTTGACACAGCCTTTCTCAGCAAAGAGAATGCTTTAAATGTCCAAATGTTGTTACTGACCCCTATAACAGTTGCATATACACACAGCATTTTCTCTATTTTCATAGGAATTTCTCTATTCCACACATGGAATAGCAACTCCAGCCCCGGGGGGAAATCTACAAATGTTATCATTATTCCATGAAGGACCCATACCTACATCAGGGTCATTAGATGAAGGGTCTCTTTGTCAATGACTGAAATGTGAGATTGTGCAAACCTGGCAAACATAGCAAACATACCACATTTGCAAGCTGGGTAATTGCCACTTCAAAATGCACCTTCACGGGATTGGAAACATTTTCTACAGGTCTGATGTATTGGTTGTAACGGGAGAAGAGTTTGCGAAAAAGTCTTTCTTCCGATTTACTTGCCAAGCAACCTGGATAGAAAAAGGAAATAAGAACAATAAATTCTTCAAAGTGAGGTAAGGACATTAGCTGGTAATATGCTGGCTGGGATAATGGAAGTTGGAAGACATAGAGTGGGGGAAAGTTGATTTAGATTACATAAATTCCAATTATTCAGCTGTTTGTAAGTGTATGACAGTACTGCATGTAGTTTTCTAAATTAATGCCTATTGAGTCAACAACTTAATATGAAGCAAATAATAAATAACGCATTGACAAAGTCCCCATCAGTCAATTGCAAAAGGCAGCTTTACTTGGAACAGCTTACATCCTGAGACAATTTCTTGAGCAGCTTTCTGGAACAGCTTACATCCTGAGACCATCAAACAAGAACATCTGCCTAACCCAGATCCTTGGAAAGGACTCCATAAGTGGATAAAAATGCCAAGACCAGTCTAACCATCTGGCTGACTATGCAACGAACCATAATAATAATAGTAGGACAGGACATCAGGCAATTCCCATGCTAAATAAATGGGAATAAAATTGATCATGGACTCATATCACAAATATCGATTGCAGACTGAAAAAAAAATAGCTTGACAAAGACTTACATATTGGTTAGATGAAAAACACATTCATATGATTTGCATCTGTGCATAAGTGACTGTCTATTCAGAGAGTTAGTGTGCAATCCATTTGGCATATTGCACCTATCTATCAGTGGTGGAATTCAAAATTTTTTTTTACTACCGGTTCTGGGTGTGGCTTGGTGGGCGTGGCTTGGTGGGCGTGGCAGGGGAAGGATACTGCAAAATCTCCATTCCCACCCCCTCCAGGGGAAGGATACTGCAAAATCTCCATTCCCACCCCACTCCTGGGGAAAGGATTTTGCAAAATCCCCATTCCCTCCCCACTCTGAGGCCAGCCAGAGGTGGTATTTGCCAGTTCTCTGAACTACTCAAAATTTCTACTACCGGTTCTCCAGAACCTATCAGAACCTGCTGAATAGCACCCCTGCCAACTATATTCCCAATATCCATTGCCATTAGTGACTGCTGAGGAGAGTTGAAGCCCCAAGTCTCTGGAGAGCATCTTTTCTTGTAGGATTGCCAAATTCATCCTGTCTTTTTACTGAGCAGTGAATTAGTGTTGTGTGCTGTCTCCCCACAGCTTGTTCCTGGACAAAAATGTCTTGATCACTGAAACCTTTTGGTCCTCCTCCTGTCTTTCGCAAAGTTAGTAAATAGGAAGAACTTTGTGTTATCAAATCTGTGTTTTCAAAAACAAGCTTATGAGAGCTTTCTATGACACCTCATCCTACATCTTTGTCTAGGCTTTAAATTTCATGTGTCATGGAACATTTAAACCAAAACATAAATTCTGTATTCTAATCTCAATATCACCCCACTTCTTCTCAATACAAGTAGTCCTTGATTTATGACCACAATTGAACCCAAAACGTATGCTACTAAGTGAAAAATTTGTTAAGAGAGTTTTGCCCCATTTTATGAGTTTTCTTGTTGTTAAATGAATCACTGCTGTTGTTACAGTAGTAACACTGTTGTTAAATGAATCTGGCTTCCCCATTGACTGCTTGTCAGAAAGTCGGAAAAGATGATCACATGACCCGAGGACACAGCAATGGTCATAAATATGAACCAATTGTGAAGCATCTGAATTTTGATCACATGATCACGGGGATGCTTCAAAGGTTGTGTCGTGTCCCACTCCTCCGCTGACGGCCGGGTCAGGGAAATCCGAATCAGGCTTGCCTCTGCAGCTCTGCCCAAAGTCCTAGCAAAGTCCTCAGAGCAGGCAGGAGACCAATAAGTGACTTCAGCAAGATAAGTTCGACTTTGCCTGACTCAGAGACTGCCAGAAAGCAGATCCTTTATATAGGCCATGGGGTGTGGCTCCATGACTCAGCACTCATTAAGGCCTGCCCCTCCCTTCCTTCTGTTGCCTCCGCCTATCCAGTCTTCTGATGCCAGGGTCACTCCAATCAGCTGTTGGGAATAAACCCTCCTCAGGCTCACATGCTGTGGAGGAGGGGGAGGGGTCTAGCTGCTCCGTTTGCCTGGGCATGGAGTCAGGGCTGGGGCCGGGAGGTGCTCCTTCTTCTGCAGTTTGTCTGGGCATGGAGCCAGGACTTGGGCCGGGAGGCATACATTCCTCAGTGTTCGGGAGCAGGTAAGAAGGCCCCGGCTGCTCTGAGGGCGGGCAAGACACAACAGGTTGTAACCGTGAAAAACGATCACAAGTCACTTTTTTTTCAGTGCCATTGTAACTTTGAACAGTCACTAAATGAGCTGTTGTAAGTCGAGGACTACCTGTATGTACGTTGCTGAGCTGCCGAGCAGTGTGGAGATAAATGCAAATAGTCTTTGGGAGGATAGATTTGAGGATGCTGTCAAACATCATTTTGAAGGAAGACATACTGCAGGCCTTCCCTTCAGTATATAAAAAAAATTGTTCACAGATAAGCAAAGATGGCTTTTTATTCACTTGCGCTGTAAGTGCATGGTATGTGCAGTCATGGTACAAGCAATATTCTATTATCCATTATCTCAACGATGGTGTTCTCATCTCATCCATGAATGAGATTGGCTTAAGTTGTCCACAGCTGGGTCACTATTGATGTAGTGCGTTTCAGAATGGGACCTTCAGGCTCCCACAAGTGGTGAGATTCAAATAAATTAACAACCGGTTCTCTGCCCTAATGACCGGCTAGGTGTGAAAGGCAACACTCGCCCTCCCTGCAGCCTCCTGGAAACAAAAAGAGGCCATGGGGGGAGGGCACACCGCACTCTCCTATGTCTTGTTTTGGGCTTAGTAGGCCTCCCTGCGGCCTCCTGGGAGCAAAAATGGGCTGTGGAGAGTCCATTTTCCACTTCCCTGGGCTCCGGAGGCTCTCTGGAGGCAGGAAATAAGCCCATTTTCACCCTCCACAAGCCTCTGGGAGGCCCGTTTTCCACCTCCCCAGGCTCCACACATACTCTGCACTTACCTAGGATGGCTGTGTGGGGACTCCTGGGAGGGGAGGGGTGGGGCCCAGCAGTCATCGGAACTACCAGTTCACCAAACCAGATATAAAATTAACATCCGGTTCGCCTGAAGTGGTCCAAACCGGCTGAATCTCACCTCTGTCTCCCACCCTTGGCCGTACCTCCTTCTCTTCCAGGCTCCCGCCTCTGCCCATTTACCTCCGGCTTTCCTCCTCTGCTGGCCCTCCCCCAGCCATCTGCCCAACTTTACAGCTGCAAAATGGGTAAGACTTGCAAAGACCAGTTGTGGGTGGGATTGTTAAATCAGGACCTGTTGGCTATTTTAGATGAATTCAGGCATCCCTCCTGCCCCCCTGGGTCTCTAGAGACTTTCCATCTCTCTTACACAGTTGAACACAGCAGTTGCTGTGCCAGTGATCGATTAAAACTGTGCAATGCTCAAGTGTTTTACCCTATAGCCCTTGTGAGTTTAGCCCAAAGTCAAAGAGGTGAAAAGAAAAATTATGGGCTGAATCCATCCCATTCTCTCCTGAGTAGAACCCAGTATTACTGTGCAAGTTGGCTTTGGTTGCCTACAGAAAGGAAAAGAAGGGAGAGAAATCCTAAATTGAGGCGTATCTATGGTTACTGTTTAAGCTGCTCTGTGTATTTGTATAAACAAGGTTAAAGTATAAACATGCACGTATCCTTTTTACTTTCTGTCACCATGAATTCAGTGCACAAGTGATACAACCCTTGCTTTGTAAACAGAGGTTTCCTGATTTTGAGACCCCTAAAAATTGCTCTTAATTATTTTATTAGTTTTCCCCCTTTCTTTTACTTTCCTCCTTTTTTCTCTGCTTTACAAAGCAGCAACAGCAAACTCTAGGGAGCATCATTTTATTATTTTCCCAGTCACTTGAAGTGGAAGGGTTTTACTCCTAGCCCCCCAAAGCCCATAAGTCACACAACGAAGCAGTGCAAGGAAGCCCTCAAAGTTCTGCCTCTGATTTAACTCCCTTTGATCAGTTTTTTTTTAAAGAAACCTTATTTAGCTAGTTATGACAGAAAAGGGTGGAGGAGGACAGAGGACAAGCAGGGAGGATAGACTCCTGAAGCAAGATACATCCAAACCTGCTTCAGTACTATGATTGGTGGATATTTTTTCCCCCGTTTGGCTGGTGATATGCAGTGCAGGAAAAACAGCAAAACTGAAGAAATCAACCAGTCACATTGCATATTATGGACCGTGTGTGCAAAATCAGGATGATACCATTTGGCAGTTTGTCAGAGTGGGGCACAACAGAAGCAGAAGAAGGATCAGCAACAGGACCTTTAAATTTAATACAACTTTTGTTTTCTGCAAGGAAGTGTGGGGAAGCAGCACTTTAATTCAGCAAGGGGAAAGGCACAAAGGAAACATGTTTAGAATAGCTGAATAAAGATTTTAAAGTGATTCTTCTCTCTCTCAATACAGAACTGGACATTCTGGGGGGACTGAGAACGTTAAGATTCAATTGGTAGACAAGGCTACAGAACAAAGAGCAAGAAAATGATGCAACAACTGTAGAGTGTGGCAATGGTTGTCAACTTTAGCAATTTTAAGCTGTCTGGACTTTAATTCCCAGAAATCCCCAGGCAACCTCATGGAAGAGGGAGTTATTGTTAAGATTTGCAACAGAAAACTAAACAGATCCTATGGGAGTAGGGTGAGAGGAGAGAGTCACAAGAATAATAGACATAATCCTTCCCAGAAACAAACCTAGTGAAGGTTGAGCATTTTTGGTATTTAGGAAATTTTGAGTGACTTTTGGGAGAAAACAACAGCCAAGGGGAATGGAATGAAGTATCCTAGATAAAAGTATGGATGATTCCATATGGAGATATTGCAGGGACCTTGTAAGAACTATAACTATATCTATACATTATAAATTATAATGATACATTGTAAGTGCACTAAGTCAGGGGTCACCAACCTTTCGGACCTCAGGGACCACTAAATTCATAATTTTAAATCCCATGGACCAGTAATATGATCTGCCTAATGATCTGCTGGGTGGGTGTGGCCAACTCAATGTCACTCATGTTGAGGGGTGCCTTGTCAGCCTCTACTTGCTACTCCTCACTTGCCCGCCGGGCTCCTTAGGGCCCCAAAAGGAAGCAGTTGTTGGAGCCAAGCAGCCACCATGAGAAAGAGTTGCAAAACAGCTCAGTTCAAATTGGATCTGACCGAGAAGGAAGCTCAGCAGAAGCACCTCACTGAGGAATACGAATATAGGCTTTCCAAGCAGAGGGAAGACCTGCAGGAGTGCAAGGCCAGGTACCGGCACCTGGAGGCTCAGCGAGCTAAGATGATCAGCCAGTTCCAGGCCATGATGCAGTCCCACTGGAACAAGGTCCTCCAGCTCTTTGCCACCAGCGGCTCTTCACCCCAGCCTTTGCCCAAAGCCCCACACCAGGAGGCTAAAGCAGACCCCAAGTTGGAATTTCTGCACCCTCCGACCCACACAAAAAGACCCCGAAGGGGGAGACTCTCTGCAGCAATACAAACATTCATTGCACATATCTGTCCCAGGGGCCTTAGTTTCAGGACCCCTGATTTAGTGCAATATAAAAAATGCAAATGATTTTTCTGGGGACCACCAAAATTTTCTCACAGGCCACCAGTGGTCCATGGACCACCAGTTGGTGACCACTGCACTAGGTAGTTACTCATTCCATTTTGCTTTACGTAGATGACATGGTCACTGTTCATTTTTCTTTCCCATTAAAGTTGGCTTTCCTAGAAATACACGTGCTAAGGCAGTGCTTGAAAAAGTAGGACAACATAAGCTGGAAATCCCAGCATGTGATTATCTCCTCCTTTAACCAAATTGACTTACTCCTTTATGGTCTAAAAATGGTAGCTAAGAAAACCATCAGATATATTCACAGCAGTCATGCCTAAGCAGCAAAACCGGGCGCTATTTGTATGCCCTTTTTGGTGTGAGGCCAGGAGGGCAGTGGAATACTTAAGCACTTACAATTTCACTTCTGGTCCGACAGGCTTCTGAAATGACTGACCTGGTTTGTTTCTGGGCATCTTATAGAAGCTTGATTGGTAACTGTGTGCTGCCTGTCTTATGAATAGAATATGAAGGCAGATGGCTATTGATTTAACAAGATGTAACGGTATCTGAGAATGACCTTGGGAGACAGTGGGAAAGTCACAGCCAAGGGAATGGTCTGATAAGAGGCATCTTAGCCCATAACAGGAATATGGGTGTGGCAAACAACTCAGAAGGGACCTTCCCTTGTTTCTTAGGCTTTGAGAAAGAAGGCAACCTGGGGAGAAACATACCACCAGATTTGCAAGAGTCTATTGGTGTAAACCTATGGTTGTGAATGTTGGACCTTAAAAAAGCAAGACAGGAAGAGAATCAATTCATTTGACCTGTGGTGCTGGAGAAGACTCCTGCATATTCCTTGGACCAGGGGTGTCAAACTCGTGTTGTCACGGCGGTGGCATGTGACGTATGGTGACTTTTCCCCCCTTTGCTAAACCAGACGTGGGCGTGGCCAGCAAGTGATGCATCTGGCCCATGGGCCGCAAGTTTGACAGCCCTGCCTTGGACTCGCAAGTAAGTACTGGAGCGGAGTGCTAACACCACCACACATGTCACTGGAAGACAAAAATCACAAAACTGCATCTCACTTACTTTGGCCATGTCGTTCAGGGGGAATCCCCTGGATTATGTTTGGAAGAGTTAGCTGGCTAAGGAATTCTGGGAGCTGAAGTCCACACCGCACATCTTAAAATTCCCAAAAGAAAGAAACTCTGGTCCACATGCTCAGACACAGCAGCATCAGGTACAGCTGTGCAAACTCTGTGGACCAAATTTCAGGGAGATTTCTCTCAATTCCACGTTTGCATTAAAGAGGGGGCAGGCACGATGCTTGCCTAGCACTATCATGCCTCTTGATCCACAGAGTACGAGAATTAACAGTTGTCCCCTTAAACACTTCATCTGCTCACTTCTGTATTTTACTTTCTTGTTAAAACTACAAAGACAGGGAAGAATTTTCCTCTATCTGTCCACTGACCTTTCTTGACAAAAGGACAAGAACTAAAATCAAAAGTTCCCCTATGTTGTTCTGGACCAATGACTGGACAAGTGACTGATTGTAAGCATGAGAATAAGCAGTATTGCCATTTTTTTTTAACATCTGGCTTGCAAACACATTTTTAAAAAGTTGCCTGGCGGTATATAAATATGAAAAATAAATAAATAAATAATGTTTACACTTGTATCTGTCACAAAATACATGCTTGACGAAATAAATAAATAAAATAAAGAAATAAGAAACTTTTCCTGCTTACAATATTGTGGTCAGACTTTTTAAAGACATAGGCTAGTAAAATGTAGGCAACCTTAACTTAAAGAAGGGGCTGTGAACTTTTTCTTTAGATGTTAAAAAAAAAAGGTGGGGTGGGCAGGGGCAGTTGTCACATTTTACTTATCAAGGCTGCCAAGATCCCTTTGGGATCAAAAGGGAACATTTTGATGTGGCAGTCTCTTAATCCTTGTGTTTAACTTTCTCCACTCATTGTAATCATTCACAAAGTGGCATTTTCAGCCAGATGCCTCAGTAAGTGAGGTAAATTCCACTGAATTCCATAGGATTTATTCCCCAGTCAGCTATCGTCCAAACAGATCATTCTTCAAGTCAATATGCATGGTAGAAATAGCACTGCCTCCCAGTATAATACGTCTGATTCTGAAATAGTTCATAATTTATACTTTATTACAGTGCATATGATACTTTCTTCATTTAAATTGCAGCAGAGCTAGGAAAACCCACGTACGCTTTCTCAAGGATGAAAATCAAGTATTTTTTCCCCCTTTGGTAACAAAAGAGCCTTAACAATATATGGGTCATCCTACTTAACAAGGTTTTGGATATTAAAAGCATATAGAAATGGTTTCTTTCCAGATGCACGCAATGGGGTTAACAAGGCTTAAACTAAATTAAAAAGGTGTCAACCAGGAAAGGGTGGGTGGGGAGGGAAGACTGCCAGAAAGATGGAGAAAAATAAAAGAAAATGAACTTACCTTGGAGAAGGAAAAGGTTCACAGGTCCCCTTAAATAGAAAGTGAAATAAAGAAGCACCGACCAGTTCTGCAGAAACATTGTTGAAAGAGTAAGAGGGTGATTTCTCTCAAGAGAACAAAAGGAATGGGCTTTGAGGATAGAAACAAAGGGGCCAGGAAGGGAATAAGACCCTCGGTTCTTCAACGCTGCAGTGGTTATTTCAATTTTGCATCTGGTGCCGCAGCCCTGCCCAGAACAGTGGCTTTCAATAATGCAACATCCTTCGGAGGAGAAAGAAAATCTTCCAGCGATGGGAGAGTTTAACTATCTTGAAGGCAAACTTGACTGATGACTCCTCACGTTTCAAATTTGTTTGCATGTGGTAGGTATGAAGGGCTACGCGCTGGAGAAAGATCTGTGCAGTGGAGACACACTGTGTAGTAGTGTAATGAAAGATGCATATCCCAGATACTGCCCTGTCTCTCAGGCTGTGCTGCAGTGTGGATCTGAAAAAGAAACGTAGCTTTGAAGCACTTTCTATTTTTTTTTAAATTTTATGTTGTATACAGAAATCTTTGGAACTGTAGGTGGGTTGTCTCCTGGTTGTCTGGGCTCAGATCAGTGATGGGATTCAAATAATTTAACAACCGGTTCTCTGCCCTAATGATTTCTTCCAACAACCAGTTCACCAAACTGCTCAGAAAGTTAACAACCGGTTCTCCCGAAGTGGTGCGAACTGGCTGAATCCTACCACTGGTTCAGATGCATGAAATCAAAGCAAGAGTGAAACTTACCTGAGCAAGAACTTCAAAGCATGTGGGTGAGTCTCACTTCCCCAATGTTTGCCTACGGACTTAAGAAAAGCAACAACTAGTCTAAAGAAAAGAAGAATTAAGGGTGACATGAGAACAGAATTCCAGTATTTGAGGGGCTGCCACACAAAGAAGGGTGTGTGTGTGTGTGTCAAATTAGTCTCCAAAGCACCAGAGGGCAGAACAAGAAACAATGATTGGAAACTAATCAAAGGGAGAAGCAAACTGCAATTAAGGGGAAACTTCCTAACAGTAAGGACAATTAAACAGCTTGCCTACAGAAATCCTTTAACAGCTTGCCTACATTTTTAAGAAGAGTCCAGAAAGTCACTTATCTGAAATGGTATAGGTCAGGGGTGAAATGTTCCCAGTTCGGACCGGATCATGTGATCCGGTAGCGATGGGGGCAGGTAGTTCAGAGAACCGGTAGCAAAAATCCCTGCCCCCCTCGCCCATGCCCACCCAATTGCCCGGTCCCCACTTGCCTACTTGGCAGCTCCTCCTGCTTGAGCAGGGAGTTGGATTAGTGTCAGGCCTGGAAACCATACTAGACTTTAGGGTTCCAGACGCTGCCACATTTTTCCCCTGAGGGGAAGAAGGGGGGTTGAGGGGTATGGTAACATTCTTCAAGCGGTCAAGGTCGGATGGTGTTCACATCTGCAGGAAGAGTGGCGAGAAGATATTCGAATGAACTGGGAGAACGTGGGACCATGTGACCAGCAAAGGGGTTAGGGGGGTGGGACTCTTGGGGTTTGTATAACTGGGAAAAGAATCCGGAAGTTCAGTTTTGGAATTTCACTCATCGTGTGCCAGTTTCCTTATGCTAGTAAAGAACTCTGAAAGACAATGGCTTCTGAGTTCTTTTATGCAGAAGAGGTTTTTCTGGAACCTTGACATTTAGAATATCTCCAATGTCCCTTTCAGCTCTATTCTATTCTATTCTATTCTATTCTATTCTATTCTATTCTATTCTATTCTATTCTATTCTATTCTATTCTATTCTATTCTATTCTATTCTATTCTATTCTAATTTGCACAACCTGTCTGAAGTGGAGAGAGAACCCTATTCATTATACTGATGTCCCCACCTTATCTTCATCATGGAATATCCACTTCCTTAGTTTTTTTTAAAGTATTAGATTTATATCCCACCTTTAATTTGTACAAGCCAAGGCAGCATACCATATGCTCCCAACTCCTATTTTATCCACAGCAACTCTCCAAAATGAGTCAGACTGAGAGGAAACAGCCCAAAGACACTCAACTGGCTTTCACGCCAAATGGAAGAGTTAAATTCAGCCTCCCAGGCTGCTTTGTTGATACCCAGTAATGGACAAATTTAAAGCTGCACAGTGAACAACTTAAAGCTACACACAATTAGGAACCACATTAATGCAATGTGTAGAACAGCCCAGTGCAAATATTCTGGAGAGAAGGAAGTTCCCTGATGATGGGGTCCAGTAGGATCCCAAAAGCTTGGAAGAATAAAGCTTTGGTCCCAGTGACTGACTCAGACTGGATCCTGCAACATTATCCTGGGACAACTCAACCAGCAAATGCTCTGTCTTACACATTGGAAAAAAGAATCTGAACACTAAATACAAGCTCGATGGACATTACCTTGTAGATGACCCCCACCCCGTTAAAGACCTCGGAGTTTTCATATCAAACATTCTAAGTGCCAAAGCCCACTGCAACTACATCACAAAAAAGGCTTTAAGAGTTGTAAACTTTATCTTGTGTAGCTTCTTCTCCAGAAACACTACACTACTAATCAGAGCATATAAAACATTTGCTAGACCAATTTTTGAATACAGCTCGCCTGTCTGGAACCCTTACCTCATTTCGGACATTAATACAATTGAGCGTGTCCAGAAATATTTTACAAGAAGAGTTCTCCACTCCTCTGATTACAACAAAATACCTTATGCCACCAGACTTGAAATCCTGGATTTAGAAAATTTAGAACTCCGCCGCCTTTGACATGACCTGAGCTTAACTCATAGAATCATCTGTTACAATGTCCTTCCGGTTGAAGACTACTTCAGCTTCAATCACAACAATACACAAGCACACAATAGATTTAAGCTTAATGTGAACCGCTCCAATCTTGATTGCAGAAAATATGACTTTAGTAACAGAGTTGTTACTAAATGCACTACCAGACTCTGTGGTCTCTTCCCAAAATCTCCAAAGCTTTAACCAAAAACTTTCTACTATTGACCTCACCCCATTCCTAAGAGGTCTGTAAGGGGCGTGCATAAGAGCACCAACATGCCTACCGTTCCTGTCCTAATGTTTCCTTGGTTGTATCCAATTTCATATAGTTATTACATACTTATGCTTATATATATATGCTTATATATCGTATAGTTTTTTTCATGCTTGTGCTTATATATGCTGTTGTGAAAAATAAATAAAATAAATAAATAAATAAAGACAAACATATATTTACTTCCATTCGCAATGGACAAACTATGGTTCTTGGGGTTGCAAGAAATTCTCTTACTAATGTCAGAATATCCTCCTGAAAATGACTGGTGCAGATTTATAACAAGGATGATCTGCCCCCTCCCCTTGGGTAAGGAAAGAATGAAAAATACTGGAAAAAGAAAAATAACAACACCCCCTCCCACTTTCGCCATTAGTTGTTTTTCATAGCTGTCAATTATTTTATTGCCTATCTTAGCCTAGTGACTCTGGGTGGTTAACAATGCATAAAGACACAAAAACAGAGCAAAATCAAATAAACGCAGTGCAATACAATGCAGCCAAGCCCTCTTAAATAATACTTGCTTTGAGACATAATTAAAAAATACATATTGGCCTCAAATAATATCCTTGCCTTAGTGCCAGGGAGAAAATGCCAGGGTCAGTGCTATCCAACTCTAAGTGGGATTACAACTACCATAATCCTTGACTATTCCCATTGATCAATTTTATTACGCTTCAAAGAGAGATAAAATATAAAATAGCCAAAAAAAAAGAAAGAAAGGAAAAACCGGGAGAGGGGAAAAAGTCAAAAAGTAACAAGGTGGGAAAAAAAAGACTCCCAACATTCTTCAGTTTAGATATAAATACTGTATATAGTAAAATAATCTCTTATTCTACATTGAAATAGAAACATAGAAACTACCATCATTTTAAAACCTGACCCAGGTGGATTGATGGTCAATGTACAAAGATGATCGAAGACGTATAATTAATGTAAGATCGGAGCTGCCTGGCTACCACTTCAGAATGATGGGAAAGAAGGAAGTAGAAGAGAGAAGGAGGTAGGAAAGAGAAGAGGAGGAAGAGGAAAGGAAGGAAGAGGGATAGAAGAGGGAGAAGAAAGGAGTAGGGAGGAAGGAGGAGAGGATGTAGATAAGAGAGGGGGAGGATGGTTGTGGAAAGTAGAAGAAGGTAGAGAAGGGAAGAGAGTTAAAGGAAGCGGGGTGGTGACCGGGCAGGTCCGATTAATTGTATATGATGGTACATTAAATATGTTATTGGATATGAATGTTAAAATAAAACTTTTTTAATTAAAAAAAAAACCTGACCCAGGAACAGACAAAGACATTTTGCTGCTTGGGTCTTACCCCCAAGTTTTAGATTATGAGCTAGCAGTTGCCTTTACAACACTTCAGCCACCCTTCATTTTATCTGAAGAAACAGACAACTTTAGGAGATGCAAAGCAGGGCATAAGACACATACACCTAATTATCTAATGAGATAATATCTAATGAGATAATAACCAGCCCCAGCAGTAGTGGGGTTCCACCAGTGTTACCACCAGTTCGCTTCGCTCACACGCACGCCAAACTTGCGCTTCGCACAAGCACACTGAATTTCAGAACAGCTGAGGCACGGCAATCCGCTCTGCTGCGACTATCAGCTGGACTAAAAACAAATGAATATAGGTAGGTATAGCGCAGGGGTGGGCTGGAGGGCCCAACTGACGGTTGGAGCGAATCGGTTCGCTCTCACCTCACCATCTCCGCTACTGGATCACCTGAACCGGGGAGAACCGGTAGCAACCCATCACTGAGCCCCAGAGCAAGTAAGAAATGGGATAAGAAGTAACAGGAGGGAGGATTGTTGGAACCCACATTCTCCGAGAAGGCTTCTTATGGGAACAGAGTTTACTCTTCTCCTGTTGGGGTCTCCGGGTGGTGGGGGCAACACTAGTGGTGAAATCCAATTTTTTTTACTACCGGTTCTGTGGGCATGGCTTGGTGGGCATGGTGTGGCTTGGTGGGCATGGCTTGGGCATGGCAGTGGAAGGATACTGAAAAAACCCCATTCCCTCCCCACTCCTGAGGGAAGGATATTGCAAAATCTCCATTCCCACTCTACTGTGGGGCCAGGCAGAGGTGGTATTTGCCGGTTTTCTAAAGCACTCAAAATTTCCACTACCGGTTCTCCGAACTGCTCCAAATTTCCGCTACCGGTTCTCCAGAACCTTTCAGAACCTGCTGGATTTCACCCCTGGGTAGCACCTGCTTCAGTTCCCAGTTTCAGTCCACATCCTGACTGATCCAAGAAGGACATTTCCTTTGCAGGGAGACTGAAAGCAGGCTTCTGCTCAAAGGCTTGTGAAAGATAACCAATCGTTGTTCTCTTCTACTTAGACTTTAGGGGGAAACAAATAACAACCAATTTCCAAGAACCGCACTGAATCTGGATAACATCCAAGCACTTACCACTTTTCTCCAATGCCTTCTAGCTGCGGTGACTCCTAGCATCTGCCAGCCTTTTCTTAGACTCAACCCTCCCAGCACCAGCACATATAAACAGGTTTTTTGTTTTTTTTGTCATAACATTATATACAGGAACATATACTGAAA
Source organism: Ahaetulla prasina (assembly GCF_028640845.1). NCBI lineage: Eukaryota > Metazoa > Chordata > Lepidosauria > Squamata > Colubridae > Ahaetulla > Ahaetulla prasina. Next base: position 203,182,993 of record NC_080540.1, on the reverse strand, counting down.
GGAAACAATAGGACAGGAACAGTAGGCACTTTTGTGCACTTATGCACGCCCCTTATAGTCCTCTTAGGAATGGGGTGAGGTCAATGGTAGACAGTTTAAAGCTTGGTTAAAGCTTTTAGGAGTTGGGAGAGGAGACCACAGAGTCAGGTAGTGTATTCCAAACATTGTTATTGAAGTCATATTTTCTGCAATCAAGATTGAAGCGGTTGACATTAAGTTTGTTTGCTCTTGTATTATTGCTATTGAAGCTGAAGAAGTCTTTAACAGGAAGGACATTGCAATAGATGATTCTGTGTGTTAAACACAGGTCTTGTCGGAGTTGGCGGAGTTCTAAGTTTTCTAATCCCAGGATTTCAAGTCTGGTGGAATAAGGTATTTTGTTGTTTACAGAGGAGCGGAGAACTCTTCTTGTAAAATATTTTTGTACTCGTTCAATTGTATTAATGTCAGAGATGTGGTATGGGTTCCAGACAGATGAGCTGTATTCAAGAATGGGTCTGGCAAACGTTTTGAATGCTCTGGTTAGTAGTGTAGAGTTTTTGGAAAAGAAGCTACACAGAATTAGGTTTACAACTCTTAGAGCCTTTTTTGTTATATAGTTGCAGTGGGCTTTGGCACTTAGATCATTTGATATGAAAATTCCAAGGTCCTTAACAGGATGGGGGTCATCTGTAAGATAATGTCCATTAAGCTTGTACTTAGTGTTTGGGTTCTTTTTTCCAATATGTAAGACTGAGCATTTGCTGGTTGAGATTTGGAGTTGCCAAAGGTTGGTCCACAGGAATTTAATGCTTGATAATGAAAGCTTGTTACTCCCATCTTCACAGCCTAAAATGTAACTTCAAGGATAGCAGCTATGGTGAGCATAAAAAGCCCTCCAGGGTCTTTCCCATTTTGTAAGTGAATAAAATCATTTAGGTTACCTTATCATATATAAAGAGACACTGAGAGGCTCAAGGATGTTCAGCCCAGAACCCAGAATCTAATTCAAAGTGAGTATCCCACACCCTTGGCTGTGTTGAGATGTTTCTTCTTTCTGTGCCTATATTCCCATTTTTAGTAACTTGTACTTATTGCAGTTCTGTTATTTTATTACATTGCTCTTGCATTTCAACCCTTTGGTTGTAAGAAGGGAATGCAAACGGCTCAGAGTCCTCTTGAACTGGAGAGTTCAAGCCTGTTAAGTCAATCAAAAAGTAAATAAATCAAAACACTGTATAATAAGATGACCTAAAGGCCAACCTGTATCCAAAAGGAGAGTTTTGCTTATGGTTTGAGAAGGCTGAGAAGAGTGGCTCTGCCTGTAGTAGCAGAAGTTGGGCAGAAATATTTCAGGTTATTTTCCCCAATGTGTGGGGAAGTTTTGTTACCTGATTTTTGTCATTTTAATTAATTTTATGATGGTTTGTAGCAGTGGTAAAATACAATTTTTTTTACTACCGGTTCTGTGGGTGTGGCTTGGTGGGCGTGGCAGGGGAAGGATACTGCAAAATCTCCATTCCCACCCCACTCCAGGGGAAGCATACTGCAAAATCCCCATTCCATCCCCACTCCTGGGGGAAGGATATTGCAAAATCTCCATCCCCACCCCACTCTGGGGCCAGCCAGAGGTGGCATTTGCCGATTCTCCGAACTGCTCAAAATTTCTGCTATCGGTTCTCCAGAACCTGTGAGAACCTACTGGATTTCACCCCTGGTTTGTAACCTTAGCATGTAAGGGTTATCCCAGTGATTGAGGTGACATACAGATGGATGGATAAATCAATGAATGAATTTAATACTTGAAGATGGACCCTGCACAAGAGTGTATCAGAATTTCTACACAGATGATCTAATGTCCATCAGGGGCTCATGCTTCAAACTCAACTGCAATACCAGGATAAAGGATGTAATATATCCTAAAGAGGTCCTTCTTCATGTATCAGAAGTTATAGCTATTGCTAGGCAAAACTGCTCTTTCAGAAGCTGCATTGGGGCTGGAGAAGTGGTCCATTGTTAAGATGGAATGTTAAGTGTTTCCCATATTCAGGATGGAATGTTGGATTTTCTCTGTTTTGCAGATCCCTTGTTAGGGCTGTCCCTGGATTGTACTGTCCCTGGGCAGGTAAGCAAGATTTCTTGTCCTTGGTTTTGATGGGATTGAAGGGGGCTTTGTCTGGGGCCAAAGAGGACCAATTTGGGTCTGATAGGACTGAGTCTAAAAGGTAGGGAAGAAAAGGGTGCAACCTTAATTTTATTTGCTTCGTGCATTTTCTCCACTGTTTCTAGAGACTGCAGCCAAGAAGTGCCTCATTCTGTGGACGGTCACATTCTCAGTATCTGATGAAAGCTGATGGTAATTCTTTTTCTAAGTATTATTCCAGCACAGTGTTGAAGGAAGAAATTACAATTCCAGGAACTGAATTGTTTCCCATCTGTACAAATACATCTCAAATTAATTTTCATTTTCTTTTTCTCTCTTTTTTTTCTGCACTTCTTTGAATTGGCAATCTAATATCATATTTTTCGGAGTATAAGATGAACCTTTTTCCTCCCTAAAAGGGGGTGAAAATTTGAGTGTGTCTTATACACCGAATGTAGCCCCAGCCACCCACTGGCCACCACCCTTTGGCTTCTGCCTCCCAGCAATTTACCTCCTTGCAGCAAGCAGCAAGAAGAAACAGCCCATTTCAGCCTCAGCACAGCCTAATTTGCACAAGTTGATTGTCCTTTAGATCAGCCTCCCGACTCTCAGCTGTTTCAGGCTGCAGGGATTGTCATTGCCTATTACTGCGCAGGCCTCTGCTGCTTGCTGCAAGGAGGTAAATTGCTGGGAGCAGATTTTTTTTCTTGTGCTAATCAAGCTATGCTGAAAACGAAAATGAAAGTAAAGCCTGCTGTTTGCTGCAATGAGGCAAAATTGCTGGGAGGCAGAGGCAGATTTCTTTTTCTTGTTTTCCTCACCAAAAAAGGTAGGTGTGTCTTATAGTCTGGAGTGTTTTATACTCCAAAAAATACGGTAGGTCCTTTTATTTATTTTATTTTATTTATTTTATTTATTTATTTTGTCACAACAATATATGTAACTATCATACAGAAAGGTTATATAGTATATAAAGGTATAGAAGAAAAGAAAAACAATAGGACAGGAACGGTAGGCACGTTTGTGCACTTATGCATGCCCCTTATAGTCCTCTTAGGAATGGGGTGAGGTCAATAGTAGAAAGTTTTTGGTTAAAGCTTTTAGGATTATGAGAAGAGACCACAGAGTCAGGTAAAGTATTCCAAGCACTGATGATTCTGTTACAGAAGTCATATTTTCTGCAATCTAGATTAAAGCGGTTGACATTAAGTTTAAATCTATTGGTTGCTCTTGTATTATTGCAATGAAAGCTGAAGTAGTCTTTGACAGGAAGGACATTACAATAGATGATTCTATGAGTTAAACTTAGGTCTTGTCGAAGGCGACGGAGTTCCAAGTTTTCCAAGCCCAGGATTTCAAGTCTAGTGGGATAAGGTATTTTGTTGTTTACAGAGGAATGGAGAACTCTTCTTGTAAAATATTTCTGGACACGTTCAATTGTATTGATGTCAGAGATATGGTGAGGGTTCCAAACAGGTGAGCTGTATTCTAGAATTGGTCTAGCAAATGTTTTATATGCTCTGGTTAGTAGTGTAGTGTTTTTGGAAAAGAAGCTACGCAAGATTAGGTTTACAACTCTTAGAGCTTTTTTTGCTATGTATTTGCAGTGGGCTTTGGCACTTAGATCATTTGACATGAAAACTCCAAGGTCTTTAACAGGATGGGGGTCATCTGTAAGGTAATGTCCATCAAGCAAGTACTTAGTGTTTGGGTTCTTTTTTCCTATATGTAAGACTGAGCATTTGCTGGTTGAGATTTGGAGTTGCCAAGTTTTAGACCAAGCGGTTAGATGATCAAGGTCTTTTTGAATGATAGATGTATTATCAGTGGTGTTAAATAGTTTGACATCGTCAGCAAAGAGAATACAATTACTTGAGATATGGTCACAAAGATCATTAATGTGTAGTATGAAGAGTGTTGGTCCAAGGACGCTGCCTTGAGGAACACCATTCTTGACAGGAACAGGATTTGATAGAGCATTGCCAATTTTGACCACTTGTTGTCTGTTAGACAGAAAAGCAGATATCCATTTGTGAAGGGGTCCTGAAATGCCGTAGGATTTTAGTTTTAGGAGAAGTTTATCGTGTACTACTGAGTCAAAAGCTTTGCAGAAGTCTATGTAGATTGCATCTATTGTTTTGCCTTGATCAAGATTTGTAGTCCATATGTTTTAAAAGTGGAGAAGTTGTAAGTTGCATGATAATTTTTTCCTGAAATCAAATTGTTTATTGGAGAGTAGGTTGTTTGCTTCTAAGTGTGAGGTAATGTATTGGTTGATGATTGATTCCATTACTTTGCAGGTGACGCAGCATAGAGAGATTGGTCTGTAATTTTCGACTAAGCTGGGGTCTCCTTTTTTGAAGATGGGGATGACTGTGGCCAGTGACCACAGTTTGGGAAGGGAACTGGTAGTGAAAGCTTTATCAAAGATTATGCTTCGGGGTTCTGCTATATTAGTGGAAAGTTTTTTTAAGAAGTAGGCACATAGTCCATCGGGTCCAATAGATAGCGATGGTTTTATGTTATGAAGAGCTTTTCCAACATTTTCCTCTGTGAAGTCTATATGAGTTAAGTCATCATGTTCATTGCTGGTACGTTTGTGGAATGTCGGATATGTGTCATCACTGTTAACAAAAACTGAGCCAAAGAATATGTTGAAGAGGTTGGCTTTAACTGTTTCGTCATTGCATTCTTTGTTGTTAGAATCTTTTAGTGGTGGGATGGATCTTTTGTCTTTAAGTTTATTGTTAACAAAATTATAAAAGGCACGATTGGAATTTGTGCGCAGAAGGTCCTCTTCTTGTTTGGTGTGATAATTTGTGCATTCAGTTTTTATTTGGTTGCATATATTTCTGTAGCGGTTTTTGAAATTTGCTACAAAGCCTTTTTTGTTTCTTTTCCAGAGGGATTTTTTTTTTGATTGAAGTTTTTTTATTGATATGGGTAGTTTGCTTTTCCTGATCATGGTTGTCATTTGTGGTAGATATAGTTTAATGATTCTATTGATTTCAAGTAGGAAAACTCTATAGTGGTCTTCAGCAGTTATGCAGTTTGCAAACAGATTTTGCCAGTCCAGAAATGAAAGATCGTTGTTTATAAGGTCGTAGTTGGCTTTTTGAAGTTGTAGATGGGGATACTATTGTTATGACGATTTGAGTATGGAAGTATATTGAGACAAAAATCAATTATGCAGTGGTCACTGTTGGAAAAAGGTTCTTTAATTTGTAGTCCATAAATTGAGTTTGGGTTGTTGCAGAAGATGAGATCAAGGCAGTTGTTGAGTCTTGTATTGTTAGTTACAAGTTGTTCAAGACCTAGGTTTGTAACAGCGTTGTATAGTGTAGTATGGATTGGATCAGTTGTACATTCATTAGTTATCCAGTTAATGAGAGGTAGATTTAGGTCGCCCAGGAAGATGAGAGGGTATGGGCAAGAGGTAGCCCATGTTAGCAGTGAGGTTAGCATATTTGCATGGGTAATGTCATAGTCAGGGGCTCTGTAGCATAGTAAGAATCGAAGAGTGGTGTTAAGGGATAGGTCGCATACAATAGTTTCAGGGAGAGAAAGTTTGTGTGAAATTTGAATATTTTTTAGATTCAGTGACTTTTTGTAAAAGATAGCCACTCTACCACCTCTTCGGATTTCACGATCTGATCGATGAACTTGATATTCTTTGTTTGAGATAATGGAGTCAGGAAGGGATTATGGAGTCAGGAGGGGGATAATGGAGTCAGGAAGGGGGATAATGGAGTCAGGAATTTACTCATAATGAAGAAATTTTCAGGAGGCTGTATTATAAAATCATCATCTGACTTCTCAGCCTTGGAACTGTCCCATGGAGTTAGTCTTCATAAAAAGTGTGGTTGCCACATGGAGGCTGCCATGCAACTAATGGGGGTTCTGTGCATGTTGATTATTTTAAACGTACCGGTAGATAGAACAGAACAGAATAACAGAGCTGGAAGGGACCTTGGAGGTCTTCTAGTCCCACCCACTGCTCAGGCAGGAGACCTATACCAGTGATGGCGAAACTTTTCGCTGTCATGTGCCAAAAGTGAGGGGAGTGCAGGGGGGGTTGCATGGGTGTATGCCCACCCCCATAATCCAATGCACTCTGCCCCCCCCACTCATTCGCATGTGACCTCCCCCACACTCCCCCCCCTTTTGGCCCGTGATGGCATGGTGGGCCCGGTAGGCCCATTTTTCACCCTCCACAGGCTTTCTTGGAGCCTGGGGAGGGCAAAAATGGCTTTCCCAACAACCCTGGAGGCTCTTCAAAGGCCAGAAACTGCCCATTTGCCAACTTCCATTGGGACCGGAGGACTCGTTTTTCACTCTTCCCAGGCTCCAGAGCCTTTCTGGGAGCCTGAGGAGGGTGAAAACGACCTTCCCCATCCCTGGAGGCTGTCTGGAGGCTGGAAACAGCCTGTTTCCTGACTTCCAGTGGGCCCGTGAATGCCAGAGCTGACCTAGGGCAAAGTTTGTGTGTCCACCAATATGGCTCTGTGTGCCACCTGTGGCACGTGTGCCATAGGTTCACCATCATGGCCCTATACCATTTCAGACAAATGGCTGTAGACTAAATTTCATATCTTTGTGTTACTGATTCTGATCTTTAGGTACTTTTTCCAAGGTGTTATAAATATGACACAGTTTTATACTATGGTATATTAAACCACCGTTTCCACACTCTTTATATTTTAGTGGCATTGTGATTATATAGTTTGTTAGTCATTTAAAATGTTAGTCATTTTTCTAGACCTTGTAAATTAGACTGTTCATATTGGGAAAGCTGTACATTTTTATCATCTAGTGTTATTTCATGATGGTCAAGGAGCAAAACAAATATTACTACTAGCATGATGGGTATGTAGGAAGTTTTCATAGGGGACTCATTTGACTTTAATAGCATTTACCTGTTCTTCATTAAAGCAGCCAATTTTTTATTATTATTATTTATTCAATTTTTATATCGCCCTTCTCCCGAAGGACTCAGGGCGGTGTACAGCCAAGTAAAACAAACAATGTAATATACAATTAAAATAAGAATTAAAAAACTTATTACATAATTGGCCTAAAACTTTGGACATGAACTAAAATCCACTAAAAATTACTAATAAAAAATTTAAAACCAATAAAATTTAAAACCAATAAAATTTAAGCCAGCCCCGCGCGAATAAATAAGTATGTTTTTAATTCGCGGCGGAAGGTCCGAAGGTCAGGTATTTGGCGTAAGCCTGGGGGAAGCTCGTTCCAGAGGGTAGGAGCCCCCACAGAGAAGGATCTACCCCTGGGGGCCGCCAGCCGACATTGCTTGGCGGACGGCACCCTGAGAAGTCCCTCTCTGTGTGAGCGTACGGGTCGGTGGGAGGCATGAGGTAACAGTAGGCGGTCCCGTAAGTATCCAGGCCCTAAGCCATGGAGTACTATAAAGGTAGTAACCAACACCTTAAAGTGCACCCGGGAGACCACAGGTAGCCAGTGCAGTCTGCGCAGGAGTGGTGTTACGTGGGAGCTACGTGAAGCTCCCTCTATCACCCACGCAGCTGCATTCTGAACTAACTGAAGCCTCTGGGTGCACCTCAAGGGGAGCCCCATGTAGAGAGCATTACAATAATCCAAGCGGGAGGTAACGAGCGCATGAGTGACTGTGCACAAGGCATCCCGATCAAGGAAGGGGCGCAATTGACGAACCAGGCGAACCTGGTGAAAGGCCCTCCTGGAGACGGCCATCAAATGATCTTCAAACGACAGCCACCCATCTAGGAGGACACCCAAGTTGCGCACCCTATCCTTTGGGGCCAATAACTCGCCTCCAACAGTCAGCTGCGGTATCTGCATCTGCTGAATATAGGTACTGATGCTTTAAATGCCATCTAAATATTAATAAGTTAACTTCTTCAGGGAGTAGCAACCTTTTACAAGCTTTAAAAGTCAGGATGCTTTAATGAACAGCAGGGAGGTGCTGTGCTTAGGTCACCATTTGAAGCTCCACTCCCAAATCAATATCCAAGAGACTCCCATTAATTCTTTTGTACCATTCCTACTAAGGTCTCAATGAAGTTGAGGCATTCTTGGGAATGGTAAATGGTCTCGATACCATTTCTCTAAGTGATTTTGTGCCAGGGAAATGCGACTGGCTGAGTGAATCTTTGGCATACAATGCAAAAGAGGAAAATATCAGATGCATATTTTTAGTATAACTTAGGACTTTGACCTGTTTTTGACAGTACTAAGTAAATATTTCAATTGTACTCTGAAAATTTCTAGTACTGGGTTTTCCCGAAAATAAGACCCTGTCTTACATTTTTTGAACCCTGAAATAAGTGCTTGGCCTTATTGCCATGCACTCAAAAGCCCGATTGGGCTTATTCTCAGGGGATATCTTATTTTGGGGAAAACGGGGTATATATTGAGATAAGATGGCTTGGTGTCTAAAACAACGTTTGGAGAGAGAGCCAAGCAACAATGCAAGGGATAATATTAACAGAGAAGTAAATGGAAGCCAAGCAATTTTAGAGAGCAGAACAATCTTCTGCAATAAGAGAAATCTGCTAAAATGCAGGTCACGGACCTTTCTGACAGCATCAAACTCTGCTGTTACCTATATCATTATTTACTAGGCACTACAGAAACAGAGACAGGGATAATTTTAAGAACCATTTGCTGTCCTTTTATTTTTCTATCCATCAGCAATAATAACATGCTTGACTACATTTACAGAAAATGCTGTTTGTAAGTTTTTTTCTGTTTACCTTGCAGTGGTTTAGCTCAGGTTGAACGAAAGAGGCAAAATGGACCAAAAATTGGGAGGAAGTCAAAAGAATTGATCCTGAGTTAATCGATAAGGACACATTATTTGCCACAGTCTGCTGATGAAGGAAGAGAGAAGCTCAGAAAGGCAGGCTGTTTTGGCCAACTGCTGCTGAACAACAGAAGCTACCAGATCATCTGATTATAGTTTCAGGACATAGAGTCCAGTAGCAAAATGAGGAAACATGGATTGTCAGCAGCATTCAAGATATGTCACCTTTTAAATATTAGAACTGGAAGAGACCAGCAGATTAAAGTTGTTAACTTGAATAAAAATACAATATACTGCTAATAGAAATTTAGGAGTGAAAATACTGCGTCCAGGAATTTAACTTGTTATCCTCAAGGAATCTACTTCTGAATAAATATACGTGAGTGCATGGCAAGGCTCAGAAGCTCACTGTTGGTTTTCATGTGTAAAATGCTACATTCTGCCATATAGCAGGGGTGTCTATACAGAGCCTCTAAACAGGTAGTCCTCGACTTACAACAGTTATCAAAGTTGGACACCTCTGGCCTACAGCATTCATTATCCCTGCCCAATGCTGTCGGCCACAGGTGTCCAACCTTGATAACTTTTAGTTATCAACTTTGATAACTTTCAGTTGCCAAGGTTGGAGACCCCTGCACTAGGCCACTGTTTCTTACCTCAGCTACTTTAAGAGGTGTGGACTTCAACTCCCAGAATTCCAAGAGGCTGGCTGGGGAATTTTGGGAGTCGAAGTCCACAAGTCTTAAAGTTGCCAAGGTTGGAGACCCCTGAACTAGAGCATGCTATTGTTTTTATTCTCCTGGGCACCAATTTGTCAGAATGAGCTAGCCTTGCTGGGGGACCTGTCCAAGGTCCTGAAATCCCTACGTGTGTTTGCTTAATTCATTGCTTCGGTTATTTCAGCAGATAAATTTGGACACATTTTTGGCAGCTGTGAGTTGCATTTAATTTTTTTTTAAGGAGGTGGAAAGGTCTCAGGTTGATAATGTAAAGTAGATAAGGAAAGAAACAGGATATTTTGATTTTTTTTAAAAAATCTTAAAATGGTGGGAAATAAGCTGCTGGTGTTTTTTGGTTGGAGGAATTGAAGGGAGCTGAGAAAAAATAATAAAGGGTCTTGAGACTGCAAGGATATCTGACTCTATCCCTTTTGAGATACATAATACTTGTCTCTATCATCTTCTTGTTTGTCTATATCAGGTCCCCAACCTTTGAGAGCTGATTCAGGCATCCTGGTAGGGTGGATTCTTCTGGTGCTAATATGGCTTTGAAAGGAAAGTTCCACAGGAAAGTTCCTGTGGGAACTTTCACAAAATATCTGTTTGGAGAGAATATCTAGTGAATGATTAATTTTTGAATTGGTGCAACATGTTAAAGCTGAAGAAGAATATACATTTTAAATGCTAAAATTTAATAAGGTGTTTTGGAATAATTAGATTTCTTTGAGGGCCATTTGGAATTTTTGTTTTGGGAAAAAAGTAGAATAGTACCAAGCAAAAAAAGTTTAAAACAATACTGAGATATTTCATAGTATTTTTGGAAATGTTTTGTTGTAGACTTTTCCTTACTGAATATATTTTAGTGATAGAGTTCTGATTATATGTTGTTCACTGCTCTAGTACTAAAGATGGGTTAGCTCACATCCGTATTTACTACTGCATTTCTTTTTATTCAATAATTTACCAGTCTTTTTCAAAAGTCATGGGGAAATTCACAGTTGTATTCAACAAATACAAGTCCTTCTGGCATATTGTTTATGTGGAATGACAGTCACAGATCAAAAGCCACAGTAAAACTTCCAACATCTTATGTTGCCTCAAAGCTGTGTTTTTCTGCAAAAGCAGCCCACCAATTCAACTCTGACTAATCATACATGCCTCCCATAGTTACTGATATTTTTTCCCTTTAAATTTATTTATGTATTCTCATTTTAATCTTTATATCCTTGTACAATTTTTGGATACTACTGAAAGGTTTTTTTTCCCCAGTAAATAATTCAATTAGCAAATAGTGAAATTAAATACCCTCTTCTTTCCTCTATCTATCATCTACTATTGACCATCTATCTCTGTCTGTCCATTTATATTAGATCAAATCCTTGGCATTTTGATTATGCATTTAGGCCTTTGTGAGATAGTAAAACTTTCATCTGCACATGCTGCTAGTCAAAATGAAGGAAAAAAGTATAAATCCTGACTTTATTGGGGGAAATGCAAATCCATTATTTGCATGTATGAGCTGTAAAGAATATATGTCAGAAGAGGAAACATAAGATGGAGAGCAACGTGGCATGCAGCAGAATGAAAAGTTTATTCTGGTATTTTTTGACTTACAATTACAATTATTCATTTAATGACCCTTTGAAGTTACAATAGCATTGAAAAAGAGTGATTTACAACCAATCTTCGCTAACCACTGCAGTATCCCCATAGTCAAAACCTGGGTGCTTGATGAAAAGCTTGGAATCCTGACATTGGGTGCTTGATAACCAGATGGTTGTAGCATCCTGGGATCACATGATGACCATTGGCAACCTTCCCAGACAGCTTTTGACAAGCAAAACCAATGGGGGGGGGGAGCTGGATTCTCTTAATGATTGTGCAATTCACTTAACAACTGCGTGAGTTGCTTAACAACATTAGCAAGAAAGGTTGCAAAAACAAGCAACCCAATTCAAGATGCAGGAAATAATTCCTGCAGCATGTTACAGCTGGCTAGTCTTTTCTGCTTTTGCATGCAAAAGGTTGTATATTCAGTTTGCAAGTCTGGGAAAGAGGCTTGAGGCGCTGAAATCCTAGCAAGCTGGTACCAATCAATATATACAGTATTTAGTCAACAAGACCAAGGATGTGATTTGAGAAAATGTCCTTTGCTCCTTTACCTCTGTCACCTAATCTTCAGCTATATAAAATGTTGTCCTTGGTCTCCTACTGAGGTTAACTCCCATGCTTCCAAAAAGACCGTATGAAGTGACTCATAATAGCACAAATGTTTTCACTTGAATGTTCACTACAGAGCATATATGTTAGTTGCTTCTTGAACATTGATCAAGTTGGACTGGTCAAAGCAAATGTAACTTTATCAAAATGGTCAATTCCAGAACAATGGATTCTATTCTATCCTTGAATCATAGAACTGGAAAGGGCCTTCCCAGTGCAGGATTTTGAATTAAAACATCTCAAATCACACGCACAGACTTCCATTCACACAAGGGAAACATCTCCTCTTTTTTTCTTTGGGAGTGTATGGAGTTGCAAGCAGGACTAAAAATTTTCTCCTCCTATTCCGTCAGTAGAGGCAGCTTGTACCAACAGAAACAATATTCTACTCTACTGCATTTTTCATTAAAAAAAAAAAAATCCTTCCCAAAAGGTGTCCCTGCTTTGGGGATTGTATTTATTTATTTATTTATTTATTTATTTATTAAACTTTTATACCGCCCTTCTCCCGAAGGACTCAGGGCGGTGTACAGCCAAGATAAAAACAATAAATATACACAGTTAAAAATAAATTTAAAATACCTATTCAATAGTGGCCGAATTAAAACCGTCGAATTGACCAACCTAAAATACCCCATATAAAATTACAGGAAATATAAAAAATTTAAAATTTTAAAATTTAGAAATTTAAAAAATCTAAAAAATCAGTCCAGTCCCGCTTGGATGAATAAATAAGTTTTTAATTCCCGACGAAAGGTCCGAAGGTCAGATATTTGACGCAAACCGGGGGGAAGGTCGTTCCAGAGAGTAGGAGCTCCAACAGAGAAGGCCCTTCCCCTGGGGGCCGCCAGCCGGCATTGCTTGGCGGACGGCACCCTGAGAAGACCCTCTCTGTGAGAGCGTAATGGTCGATGGGAGGCATAAGGTAACAGCAGGCGGTCCCGTAAGTACCCGGGCCCTAAGCCATGGAGCGCTTTAAAGGTGGTAACCAGAACCTTGAAGCGCACCCGAAAGACCACAGGTAGCCAGTGCAGACTGCGCAGGAGTGGTGTTACCCGGGAGCAACGTGGTGCTCCCTCAATCACCCGCGCAGCTGCATTCTGGACTAGCTGAAGTCTCCGGGTGCACCTCAGGTATTAACTTTAATGAGAGGATTTCTTAAGCAAACAACGTTTTTCAGGCTTGCTTGTGCAGAGGTTGAAGATAAAGATGGCTGCTTTAATTAATACCAGATACGTACCAGTGGTGGGATTCAGCCGGTTCTGTCTGGATCGCACGAACTGGTAGTGACTACTGCAGGAGGCTCCGCCCACATGCCCAGATGTAATGCGCGATGCACACACAAACCAGTAGGGAAGGTAAGTGAATCCCACCTCTGATACATACTGCAGACAAACTAAAATATTTTTATGAATCATTTATCAAGCAGGCAACAGCTCAACTATGCACTAGCATGTTACAAGCATCTCACTGAACATCCCACATTTAAAATAAATTTTGATTCTTTTTTGAAAATTAACTAGGGTAAATTAACTAGACGCAAAGGAGTTCATTTTTAAAAATAAAAACAGTGAAGAAAATCATCACATTATAATCATCGAATTTGGGACAAAAACAACGATCAAGAAAAGTAGCTAAAATATCCTGGACTGAAATGATTCAGGATAGAAGTCTTTGGAATTGTTGTGACCAAGGCCCAAGTGGTGATTAATAAACACAATTCAGTCTTCAACAACTTATTTTATTAAAACAGCTGAAAATTAATTCATTCTTAGCTTTGTCCAAAACAAAATTCTTAATAACCAGTCCATCGGCCTTATCACCAACCTTTGATGTCTTTGGCAACCTGCCAAAGGCTTTTCTTGGCAAAACCCCCACAAAGTTCAAGAGACGCTGACAAGAAGCATGGAAATCTCTTTCCACTTATGACTATATGACTGTAACTTTGTTGCTGGTAATCCTTATGATTTATATTGCTATTGATTGTTCCTGATTGCTTATTTGTACCCTATGATTATCATTAAGTGTTGTATCATTAAGTGTTAAATTGTATCCTACGACCATTATTTGTGTAGTAAATGTTGTACCTTGATGAAGGTATCTTTTCTTTTATGTACACTGAGAGCATATGCATCAAGACAAATTCTTTGTGTGTCCAATCACACTTGGCCAATAAAAATTCTATTCTATTCTAAATCAACGTTGCTTTCCTACAAAGAACCCAACGGCTCGTTGCTGCTATTTTAAGCCTTATGGGAGTGGCCAATCATCTTCTGGCCTTACTCCTGAGTTGTCCTTTTTTCTTCAGCTGCTCTTGCCTTCTGGCAGCTCTTCACATGCATGCACTAGGAACAGGCTCCTCCTGTTCCTTTGCCTCTCTGCTCTCTGCCTCTGGAGGCTCCGGAGTCCACGCATTGCTCCCAGATGGCCCTGGCCCATCTCTGCCTCCAATGCAGAGCCTTCGTCCAGGCCTTCCCCTGACTCCATGACTGGCCCATTGTCCTCCCCAGCCTCCTCACTGTCTGACTCCATTGCCAGGTCTGCAGGCTGCTGGCGGACCACAACAGGAATCTCCACAATTCCAAAGGATAGATGTTTCCCTATAAACATCAAAACCACACCATACAAAAACGAAAAAAAAAACACTAAAAGAAGTAAAGCTAGGTTAGTCCCCAGGAGATAAGTTACTCTTCTGTTCTTTTGTTGCAGAAAGTTTATATCGTGCAAAATGGATAAACAGAGACGAAAGGAACAGTGTGAAATTTGATGAAACTGTATGATATATAGATGCTTCCTCAAAGGAAAGTCAACCAAATGTGGATTTTTTTTTTATTCTGAAAATCTCTTTCAGGGCACCAGCAACATCTACTCTAAATTGCAGTCATGCCAAAATGAGGACATGCAAAATGAGGACACTGCAGATGCCACCATTTTGAAGCTGGCCAACTTGGACTGGTCTAACATAAAGGTAAAGCTAAAGCTTCCCCTCGCACAAATGTGCTAGTCGTTCCCGACTCTAGGGGGCGATGCTCATCTCCGTTTCAAAGCCGAAGAGTCAGCACTGTCCGAAGATGTCTCTGTGGTCATGTGGCTGGCATGACTAAATGCCAAAGGCGCATGGAACGCTGTTACCTTCTCACCAAAGATGGACCCTATTTTTCTACTTGCATTTTCACATGCTTTTGAACTGCTAGGTTGGCAGAAGCTGGGACAAGTAACAAGCGCTCACCCTGTTACGTGGCACTAGGGATTCGAACCACTAACATACTTCTTGATTATTAAACAGAATTCTTCCAGCACTGAAATAGCAACCAAAATTGTTTGGCATTGAGATTTCCTCGCACAAAGCTCAAAGATCATGAGAAGACGACTTCAATATAGCGGAAGGAATAATTTCACATTAGACTTGTAAGCCACACAGGCAAATTTCCTAGCATCAGCCACTGGCCATTTTATTTTGCCAAAACCATTTTGGGATGAGCTGTCTTTTACTGCTGGAGGATCACAGAAAGGGGCGTTTGCCTGCCCTTCTCCAAAGCATGGGTTTAAAATAGCCAAGCCACAAAGTTGCTTGGGCAAGGATAATAGACAGCTGTGAAAATGGTTTCAAGTGAACCATAAAACTGTCACATAAATGAGACATGCTCCCTGTGATGGCCCCATGGTTTCCAGAAAGCTTTCAAAAATGCAGCAGGTTTATAATGGAAAACTTTGGTACTGCATTAAACATTAATTAGGGTTTACAGAAGATGAATATAAAAGGGATTAGCAACACGCTGTCAATTTGCCAGTGTGGAAATTAAGCACAAGGTTCGGTATTCTTTTTCTGTTTGAGATGGAGACTGAACTTTGGCATTGTGACTCACTGTACTATACAAATTAGGAAAATAAAGCACTGAAAGTAGAAATATGTTTTGTTTCTTTTCAGTCGTTCTATCTCTTTGGACCAACAAACAACGCAGAGAAAATGCTCTTGAATAATTCACAGAACAGATGATTTAAAGAACATTTGGGAGGCTGTCTGCCTAAGGTCATGAGGCACTTGTGAGGAACTGAATAATTGAGTTGGACTGAAGCAAAACCTCAAAGAGGAAACATCCATGCTTAAGGAAGTCTAGGGAAGAGAGGGATCTTTTCCAGAATTTTTGCCAGCTAAGAGAGGGAGAAATAGAGGCAGAGTAATGCCAGCCATTCATGTTATGAGCAGAGTTGCCCAGAAAGTAATATAAATGCCCTATGCATCATTTTTGTATGACCATTTTTAGCCCAGATTTTTATATCCAGATGAATATATTTTAACCCATGTTTGTTTTTGTTTGTTAAGCAGAGGGCCGCGGTGTGGCTCAGGCTGTAAGACAGTCTGTTATGAACACAGCTGCCTGCAATTACTGCAGGTTCTAGTCCCACCAGGCCCAAGGTTGACTCAGCCTTCCATCCTTTATAAGGTAGGTAAAATGAGGACCCAGATTGTTGGGGGGGCAATAAGTTGACTTTGTATATAAATATACAAATAGGATGAAGACTATTGCCTTACACAATGTAAGCCGCCCTGAGTCTTCGGAGAAGGGCGGGATATGAATGCAAATTTTAAAAAAAATGGACAAATTGGGGTGGGAAAGAAGAGAAGAGAAGAGAAAAAGTTAAACTTTATAAATCAGGTCAACATACTAAGGAGAATAGATTTAGTGATAAACAATTATACTACTACTACTGATGCTGTTATTAATGGTATATATACATGTAAATAAAACTTTATTAATATCCTTCTGGACTAATAATGGTAAACTTTTTGGGCTCAGCATGTCAAAAATTTATTTATTTATCAAATGTATATGCTGCCCATCTCACTATCAAGCAACTCTGGGTCTAATCTATTTTGCTGGCATCTCTCTCTCTCTCTTACACACACACACACACACACACACACACACACACACACACACAGACACACAAACAAACAAACAGAGGGAGGGAGAGAGAATGAGAGAGAGAGACACACACACAGTGGACAAAAGAGAAACAAATCTTTGCATATTCATTTATTTTAAGCAAAATAACATTCCAATCATATGTGGTATTATGTATTACATAAAGAAACATCAAAAAATTACAAAAAATGAAATACAAGCAAAATGAACTCTGAAACATGCAAAGTACTAAGGGAAAAAAACAGATTCATTATTAAAGGAGTAATTAAGATTGCACCATACTATTTTTGGTGACACACCAGGCTTCCAAAGCTTCTGAAAGGGCCCCCTTCCAAACACTCTGGAGGCCATGTCACCTATGACATCGGTACCATAGGTTCACCCTCACCATTCTAGATACTAGATACTAGATACCCTCCGGCTGATGTTATGTAATGCCAGGTCCGCGGTTAATAAAGCCCCCCTGATTTCAGATCTTATTCAGGAAGGGACCGCAGACGTTATGGGCGTTACGGAGACCTGGTTGGGCACTGAAGGGGGGGTTCCCCTAGTGGAGATGTGCCCACCAGGCTTCCGAGCATTCCATCAGCCGAGGGCCCAGGGTAGGGGTGGAGGGGTGGCGGTTATCATCAAGGAGAGTCTGGAGCCGAGGGAGACCACTGTGCCTCAGATAGCTGGGTGTGAATCCCTCTTCGTGGAGTGGGGTCGTAGAACTCAGGTGGGCTTGTTGATCACGTACCTGGCTCCTTGCTGCGTGACTACAGCCCTGCCTGAGCTGTTGGAGTTGCTGGCCGGGTTGGCAGTTGAAACCCCCAGACTGTTGGTCATGGGGGATTTCAATTTGCCATCAGCCGGCGTAGCATCCTCGACAGCTCAGGAGTTCATGGCTTCCATGACGGCCATGGACCTGATTCAGTTAATTGACGGCCCTACCCACGTCGGGGGAGGTACCCTAGACCTGATTTTTATCTCTGGCCAGTGGTTTAATGATCTGGTTTTAAATGATTTAGTTGTGGAACCTTTGTCATGGTCAGATCATTTTCTCCTTCGTCTAGACTTTCTGACCGCTACCCACCATCGCAGGGAGACGGAACCAATGCGTTGGTTCCGTCCCAGGCGCCTGATGGACCCGGAGAGGTTCCTGACGGAGCTTGGGCCGCTTCAACACCTGTCCCACGACTCGACTGAAGAGCTAGTTGCGGCCTGGGAACAGGCCGCGGCTGGAGCTTTGGACCGTGTCGTGCCTTTGCGGCCTCTGACCCAGGTCTCAACCAGCTCCTTGGTTCTCTGAAGAGCTGAGGGAGATGAAGCGCCGGAGAAGACGCCTAGAGAGTGCCTGGAGATCCAGCCGCTCTGAGGCTGACCGGACACTAGTTAGGTCCTATAGTAGGACCTACCTAGTGGCAATGAGGGCTGCGGTTGCCCACGCTTCCTCCTCATTGCGCCGGCAGATAACCGCCCGCCGCCCTGTTTCGGTGACCCGCCGCTCCTTCAACAGGAGGGGCGGAGGACCCCACAAGGGCGTGCCGAGGAGTTTAACGGTTATCTATACGACAAAATCGCTCAGCTTCGGGACGGATTGGATCAAAATTGGGTAGATCCAGGCGAGGGTTCTGAGGCCCGCCTTGTTGAGGTGGTTTGGGATGACTTTGATCCTGTGACTCCGAGGACATGGACAGGTTGCTGGGCAGGCTGAACGCCACCACATGTTTATTGGATCCGTGCCTCCTGGTTAGTACTGGCTACTCAGGAGGTGACACGAGGCTGGCTCCAGGGATTACAAATGCTTCTCTGCGGGAGGGGTCTTTCCCGCTGCCTTGAAAGAGGCTGTGGTGAGACCCTCCTCAAGAAGCCTTCCTGGACCCAGCTGTTTTAGGGAACTACCGCCAGTCTCCAATCTTCGCCACGGCGAAGGTTGTAGAGAGTGTGGTGGCATGTCAGCTACCCCAGTACCTGGATGAAGCTGTCTATCTAGACCTGCTCCAGTCCGGCTTCCGGCCCGGATACAGTACGGAGACAGCTTTGGTCGCACTGGTGGATGATCTCTGGAGGGCCAGGGATAGGGGTTACCTCTGCCCTGGTCCTATTAGACCTCTCAGCGGCTTTTGATACCATCGACCATGGTATCCTGCTGCGCCGGTTGGAGGGGTTGGGAGTGGAGGCACCGCTTATCGGTGGTTCTCCTCCTACCTCTCTGATCGGACGAGACGGTGTTGACAGGGGGCAGAGATCGACCCAAGGTGCCTCATGTGTGGGTGCCACAGGGTCGATTCTCTCACCCTCCTGTTCAACATCTATATGAAGCCGCTGGGTGAGATCATCAGTGGCTTTGGGGTGAGATACCAACTGTACGCTGATGACACCCAGCTGTACTTTTCCACCCCGGCCACCCCAGTGAAGCTGTCAAGTGTTGTCCCGGTGTCTGGAAGCCGACGGGTCTGGATGGGGAGGAACAGGCTCAAACTTAATCCTCCAAGACGGAGTGGCTGTGGATGCCGGCACTCGGTACAGTCAGCTGCAGATGCGGCTGTCTGTCGGGGGTGAATCATTGGCCCCGATGGAGAAGGTACGCAACTTGGGCGTGCTCCTGGATGGTCGGTTGTCCTTTGAAGACCATTTGGCGACCGTCTCCAGGAGAGCATTTTATCAGGTTCGCCTGATCCGCCAGTTGCGCCCTTCCTGGACCGGGATGCCTTATGCACAGTCACTCATGCCCTTGTTACCTCTCGCCTGGACTACTGCAATGCTCTCACATGGGCTCCCTTGAAGAGCACCCGGAGACTTCAGCTAGTTCAGAATGCGGCTGCGGGTTATTGAGGGAGCGCCTCGAGCTCCCACATAACACCTATCCTGCGCAGACTGCACTGGCTACCTGTTGTTTTCCGGTGCGCTTCAAGGTATTGGTTACCACCTTTAAAGCGCCCATGGCTTAGGACCGGCTATCTACGGGACCGCCTACTGCCGGCTTCTATCTCCCATCGTCCGCACGCTCCCACAGAGAGGGACTCCTCAGGGTGCCGCCAGCCAAACAGTGTCGACTGGCGGCCCCAGGGGAGGGCCTTCTGTGGGAGCTCCGACCCTGTGGAACGAACTTCCCTCGGACTCGACAATTACCTGACCTTAGGACCTTTCACGAACTTAAAACTTATTTATTTCATATGGCTGGACTAGCCTGATTTTTATTTTTATTGGATGGGTTTTAAAATTGTGTTAATTAACAGGGGAGTATGTTTTTAACGTTTTGGGCATTTAAATCAGTTTTTTAAGGGTTGTTTTAAATTATTGTGTGTATTTATATTTTATCTGCCTGTTCACCGCCCTGAGTCCTTCGGGAGAAGGGCGGTATACAAATTAAAATATTATTATTATTATTATTATTATTATTACTAGAGTCAACTGGTGTAAAGTAATATTTTTTTCTTTTCAAATCTTTCTCTCTCTACAAACAGAAAAAACCTTATATAAATTATGTATACGTAAAGGTCTATCGTCATTTTCAAATGTTAACTTCCACAGATGTAATTTAATAATAATAGTTTGATTAGTGGGACAAAGCATATCAGGCTGAGAAAAAGAAAACTCTAAAAAAGAACTGCAGAAAAAACAATTGCTACCAACCTGCCTTCCACTGAGGACCTGTATACTGCACGAGTCAAAAAGAGGGGTGTGAAAATATTTACAGACCCCTCGCATCCTGGACATAAACTGTTTCGACTCCTACCCTCAAAACGACACTACAGAGCACTGCACACCAGAACAACTAGACACAAGAACAGTTTCTTCCTGAACGCCATCACTCTGCTAAACAAATAATTCCCTCAACACTGTCAAACTATTTACTAAATCTGCACTACTATTAATCTTCTCATCGTTCCCATCACCCATCTCCTCCCACTTATGACTGTATGACTGTAACTTTGTAATCTACTATTTATATCGACTGTTTCCTAATATGATTTGATTGCTTATGATTTGTTCAAAACAAATCACAATATGATTTGTTCCCTATGACTATAATTAAGTGTTGTACCTTATGATTCTTGACGAATGTATCTTTTCTTTTATGTATTCCGAGAGCATAATGCACCAAGACAAATTCCTTGTGTGTCTAGTCACACTTGGCCAATAAAGAATTCTGTTCTGTTCTGTTCTGTTCTGTTCTGTTCTGTTCTGTTCTGTTCTGTTCTGTTCTATTCTATTCTATTCTATTCTATTTCTATTCTATTCTGTTCTATTCTTTGTCTATTCTATTCTTTGTCTATTCTACTCTACTCTACTCTACTCTACTCTACTCTACTCTACTCTACTCTACTCTACTCTACTCTACTCTACTCTACTCCTCTATTCTAAAATATTTGTGAAATTGTTCGTTCTTTCTATGGACAATTCCCTGTGCAGGGAGATCCTATATTAACAAGAGTGTCTTGAACTTTTTCAGGCAATGCAGAATATAGTGAAAAGCTGAAGAACTTTATTGACCTGGCTCTTTGCTCAGGTTTTTGGAGAGGATGACTTATGCCCCTTTCATCCTTTTTGTTCCCTTCTGGGTTTACATAAAATTTTACATAGAATATAAAAATATACAAAAATAGAAGGGAAGGTCACTGATTTGTATCTGTTTACGCTTTCTGATCCTCAGGCAGCAGCAGCAGGATCAGCAGGCTGCCAAACTGAAATTTTTTACAAGCCATGTCATTTTTCAGTATTTCTTTACAAATCTTTTATATAAAAGTCTGGAGCAGCGTTTCTCAACTTTGACCACTTTATGCAGTGTGGACTTCGACTCCCAGAATTCTGGGATTTGGAATCCACATCGCTTAAAGTGGTCAAGGTTGAGAAACATTGCTCTAAAACAGGGGTGTCCAACTCAAGGCCCATGGGCTGGCCTGCAGTGAGTATTTAGATCTGGCCAACAGGGCCAACCTGGAAACAGAGAAGGACTGACCCATGGTGCCTCTGCCAGCAAAAATGGAGCTCGGGAGGGCCACATGAGGCCTGGCTGGCCTCCTGCAGCCCTTTGCCAGCAAAAACGGAGCTGGGGGGGACAGAGGGCTGCAGGAGGCCGTCCAGGCCAAGAACGGGGCCTGGGGGGGCACCCATAGCCCCTCTGGCCAAACCTCCCTGGCTCCTCCGAGGTCAAACACAACCCTGATGTTGCCCTCAATGAAATCAAGTTTGACACCTCTGCTCTATAATAAATTGAAGCTTTTGCAAGAGTTTTTTTTTTTATTAAGGTGCTATATATAGGGAATATTGTATAGGGGAAAAAAACCACAGAAGAATTTGGTATTCCCATCTCTCCTTTCCACATGGGAAGAATCTGCTACTCAACAACAACAAAGACAATAATAACAGCAACAACAATGGGGTGTTTTTATATCCACTTTTGTGTGTTTCTAAAGGAAGGGTTTTTTTTGTTTTTGTTTACATTTATATCCCGCCCTTCTCCGAAGACTCAGGGCGGCTTACAGTGTGTAAGGCAATAGTCTCATTCTATTTGTATATTTTTACAAAGTCAACTTATTGCCCCCCCAACAATCTGGGTCCTCATTTTACCTACCTTATAAAGGATGGAAGGCTGAGTCAACCTCGGGCCAGGCTTGAACCTGCAGTAATTGCAGGCTACTGTGTTTTAATAACAGGCTGTAACAGCCTGAGCTATTCCGGCCCTATGTGTAAAATATGTGTAAAAACGTTGCACATACTTGCAGAAATTCTATGCTGATCTTCCTACTGTCCATACGTCTATGTCTGTAATTCAGCAGCTCTCTTGATAGGTCATCCTGTATTCCTCTAATATGACTTAAGGGAGCACGCTCTCCACACATTTCATTCTTGCAGATATTTCATTATCCAAACTAGGTAACATCATCTGTGCTCCTCAAGGTCAGAGAGCAACATGGATCCCTCATTTCAACTCTGAGCTCGAAGACAGAATGTTTGTAGAAAATATTTGTAGCTCAGGGTAGAAATGAGGGGTCCTTGGTGCTCTCTGACCTTGAGGAGCACTGATGATGTTACCTAGTTTGGATCATGAAATGTCTGTAAGAAAACAACCAAGTTTAGCGCGCACCAAGAACTTTACACTGTTCAGTATTGAGGGTATTTTCAGTATCTTCAGTTTCTGAAGGAATGGAAAGGATCTACCAATGTTGGTGGCTTTGTGATGAAATATTTAATCAATGCTTAAAATCTTCATCTCCTAGTTTCTAGCTTTATGAGTCCCATATTCATCCTACCGTTTGACAGTAACAGCTCACTTGGAATACTTTCTTCGGAAAATAAAATGTCTTACTTCCTAAACTTAAATTTCACTCCTTGGAGGACTTGTGCTTGATAGCGGCCTGAATATATGGTGCTACCCTGGGGTGGAATCATTGCTCTGGTGCTTCTTTAAGGCCTTCTGGGTTGCCTAGAGAAAGTCTACTTTTTACTTTCCAGATGAATGGAAAATCACCTAAAGATAGTTAAGTCACCCCTAGATGAAGCAGAAACACAGCTGAGATTTATGCTTATTAATGATCCAGGTCATGCTTCTGGCTCTGTTTGAAAGTTCCATGATCTTAGTTTTATGGCGGTTTAACTGCAGCTGATGCTCTCTGCAGAAGATGGATAAAGATTGAAGTACCCTCTTTAGCTCAGCCAACAATAATAATGGTAGCATCGCTACATCAATTGGATAAAATAGTACCCTTTTGTGCTTAGTTGCATTTCATGGATGAAATATTGTTTTAGTTAAACCATTGAGCATGGGGCTCAATTTATATAAAGAATAAATAATGGGGTGACTATCATGCAACTTTACGGAATTCCTCTCTGGTAGGGGCTTGGTCAGAGAGCTGTTCTGCTGGATTGCATCTTGTTGTTTTACCCTTATTCTTGCAATGCATATATTTTCATTCTTTGACAAATGAATCACAACAGCTGAAGGACCTCCAACATCAGCTAGGCAGGGAGTCAGCGCTGCATGGTGAAGACACTGAGCTTGTCAATCAGAAAGGTCGGCAATTCGACGGTTCGAATCCCTAGTACAGGTCTCCTACAAGAGGTTGGACTAGATGACCTCCAAGGTCCCTTCCAACTCTGTTACTGTTGAAGTTACTGAAAACTTTATGTTTCACAGTGATTTGCAATTACTTCTCTAGTATGTATATATTCAATTAATTATTTAATCAATGAAACAATGGGTTTAAATTTTAATGACAGTTACAAATTTACTGCTATTTTATTTCCCATCCACTATTTTCATATCAGCGGTATCTTGTGGAGGTATTTTTATTTAGTATGAACTTGTATCCATGTGCGGTACAATAAAGGCAGCGCAGTGTAGACCATTAAAAACAATAAAACAGAATCATAACTAATTAAACTATTCAGCCGTAACACCACCCTAATTAAGCTACAGGGTTTGGAAAACCCAGCTCAAAAATAAAGTGGAATAATTGTTGTCTAGGGAGGAAAGATTCAGAAAGAGCCACTGTTTCTAAAATAAACATCACCAGAGTGATATTTGAACTGGGGTGAGATGGAGACTGGATATTATGAGAAACATGAAGCACGGCTTAAAATAAGAATGTGCCTTAAGTAAAATGCTGCTGAAAATTCCACAGGAGGCTGACACAGAGTGTTTCTTCTTTGGAAGATGAAAGTGATAAAAACAAAACTTACTTAAAAATATATGTGATGCTTCCTCCCTCAGAAAAAGCACGAGAGAGAGGCAGAGAAGTAGAGAAGATATATCTAGATAAGTGTCTTATATTAAATAAGTGTCTTATATTATCAACTCAGTCCATGTTTCAGATCCAGATGGGTGGCAAACATATCTAATAAATAAATAAATATTTTCCTGTAATCATACTGAATTAACAAGATATGCAATTTTCTATAAAATATCACATCATTTATACTCTTTCCATTCTCCAAGGAGCAAAGGAGTAGGATGGGGTGACACATGTAAATCTATAAACATATCAGTGGTGGGTTGCTCCTGGTTCGCACCGGTTCAGGAGAACCAGTAGTAAAAAATTGCCATCAGTCACAGAACCGGTAGTAGTGGCTGGCTGGCTGTTGTGTCTCGCCCGCTCCCCCTGCCGCAGCCAGGCCCCTCTTATCTCCTGCCAGACGCTGATAGTGCTGAAGAATGTCCTGGCATGCCTCCAGCCCCCAGCCCTGGCACCATGCCCGGAGAGGCCGAACAAACAAACCTCCCTCCGATAGCATGTGCGCCTGAAGCCAGCCACGAGCTAAGATTACCAACAGCTGGAGACGAAACGATGCAATGGATAGACCCACGCTTCTGGAGAATGGAGAGGCGATGTCACCAAAAGGAAGGGAGGGGCAGGCCTGGATAAGTGCTGAGTCATGGAGCCACACCCCATGGCCTATATAAAGAATCTGCTTTCTGGCATTCTCTGAGTCAGGCAAAGTCTAACTTGGATTGCTGAAGTCACTTCCTGGTCTCCTGCCTGTCTTGAGAACTCTGATAGGACTTTGGCAGAGCTGCAGAGGCACGCTTGATACGGACTTCCCCGACCCGGCCGTCAGTGGAGGAGTGGGACACGACACTGGCCATGCCTCCGAACCAGTCCCCCAGTTGCTGCTTGCTCACCCCAGCCATCATGTTCATCGCTGCCATGTTCTTCACGCATGTGCATCCCATTGCCTTGC
This sequence comes from Ahaetulla prasina, assembly GCF_028640845.1. NCBI lineage: Eukaryota > Metazoa > Chordata > Lepidosauria > Squamata > Colubridae > Ahaetulla > Ahaetulla prasina. Next base: position 203,157,532 of record NC_080540.1, on the reverse strand, counting down.
AAGTTCAATGGGATGCGCATGTGTGAAGAACATGGCAGCGACGGCAGCAGCTTTTTCCATGGCTGCGAAGCTTTCCGGGCTGATTGGCCCCCTTCCACCTGCCAGCAGCTCCCGAATCTGTTGCTGAGGCCACTGGCTTTGCCCTCCCTGCCGCCATTGCCCTCTCCTGCCGAGGCTGCTCTTACCGTCTCCTGCCACCGCCATCGCCTTTCCTTTGGAGGTGCATGAAAGATCTAGAAGGTAAGCCCGATGCTGGTGGTGGGGGAAGAAGACCTGCTGTGCTTAGCCAAAGAGCCATTGGCGGGGGACCATGACGAGGCTCACAGCTTAGCCGCTTGATCATCAGAGTCTTTTTTTACTTTTAAAAGCATTTTTTTCACCCGAATAGGTTGTAAAAAATGCTTTTAAAAGGTAAAAAAAAAGACTCTGATGATCACAGCTGAGCTGTCTGATCATAGACATATATGTTTAGGCTGGTGTACCTTAAACTCTGGTCCAAAGACCCCTGGTAGTGTCCCTAGACCCTCGTAAGAGTCCACAAAATAAAATAAAAATTATTTGTCAGATATTGAGGATATTTCCCAAAACTTCAGACAATGCCATTCTTCTCTTTATTAACATTTTAACAAATAAAAATACTGCAGAAAAAACAATGGCTACCAACCTGCCTTCCACTGAGGACCTATATACTGCGCGAATCAAAAAGAGGGCTGTGAAAATATTTACAGACCCCTCAGATCCTGGACATAAACTGTTTCAATTCCTACCCTCAAAGCAATGCTACAGAGCACTGCACAACAGAAAAACTAGACACAAGAATAGTTTCTTCCCGAACGCCATCACTCTGCTAAACAAATAATTCTCTCAACACTGTCAAACTATTTACTAAATCTGCAGTACTATTAATCTTCTCATCGTTCCCATCACTCATCTCCTTCCACTTATGACTGTAACTTTGTTGCTTGTATCTTTATGATTTATACTGATATTGTTTCCTGATTGCTTAATTGTAGCCTATAACTATCATTAAGTGTTGTATCATTAAGTGTTAAATTTGTACCCTATGACTATCATTAAGTGTTGTAAGTATTATACCTTTATGAAAGGTATCTTTTCTTTTATGTACACTGAGAGCATATGCACCAAGACAAATTCCTTTTGTGTCCAATCACATTTGGCCAATAAAAAATTCTATTCTACTCTATTCCGTTCCGTTCCATTCCATTCCATTCTATTCTATTCTATTCCATTCTTTATTCATGTTGATACCTAATGGTCTAATATTGCTATTTTTGATTAAATAAATAAATGTTCTATAAATTCATCAGTTTTAATTTTTAATAAATATAACTCTTACAAACAAAAGCTCTTTTAGACTCCTCCATAATTTTTAAAATTGGGAAGGGGTTCTGTGACCAAAAAGTTTAACAGAAGAACAGAGCTGGACGGGACCATGGAGGTCTTCTATCCAACCCCCTGCTCAAACATTTCAGACGAACAGTTGTCCAACCTCTTCTTAAAACATTCCGGTGTTGGAGCATCCACAGCTTCTGGAGGCAGGTTGTTCCACTGATTAATTGTTCTAACTGTCTTAGGCCACACTACATGGCACACTATCAGAAACACCTTCTATAGATTCCTAATATCAAGATTAATGTATAGATGTTCCAGGAAAGACTGCATACATTAGTGTTTCTCAACCTTGCTGCTGACTAGGTAATTCTGGAAGTTGAAGTCCCTATATAGTTAAAATTAGTTAAAGTTGCTAAGGTTGAAAAATATTGGCATATACCTTTCTGGGTCCTGTGAACCGGAGCAGAAGCAAGCCGTCCTTCTTGCTGCCCATTTAAAAAAAAAATTTCTTGCAGTTCTGGCCCGTTTTAGAACTTGATGTTATTTTTGTTGGCTTCTACCCCATGCCAAATCTGAGGTTTTTTTTAATTTTTTAAAAATTTATTTTGTCAAGCATGTATTTTATGACAGATACAAGTGCAAACATAATTATAAACACATGTAAAGGATACGAATAAAAGAAAACATTAGGACAGGGATGGTAGGCATGCTGGTGTGCTTATGCATATCTCTTACAGACCTCTTAGGAATGGGATGAGGTTTACAGTAGACAGTCTAAGGTTAAAGTTTTGGGGATTTGGGGAAGAAAAAAGAAACCTCTGAAGTAGGAGGGAAAAGATTCATGTATGGTGAATAAGTGTTCCTGAGAGCAAGAACAAGCTAGAGGTGGGTTTCAGCAGGTTCTGACCAGTTCTGGAGAACCAATAGCGGAAATTTTGAGTAGTTCGGAGAACTGGTAGTAAAAATTCTGACTGGCCCCGCCCACATCTAGTCTCTGCCTCCTGAGTAACAGCTGATTGGGAGGAAATGAGGATTTTGCAGTAACCTTCCCCTGCCATGCCCACCAAGCCATGCCCACCAAACCATGCCACGCCTACCAAGCCATGCCCACAGAACCGGTAGTAAAAAAATTTGAAACCCACCACTGGAACAAGCCTTATGAACAGTGAATCAGATTGCATAACTATAACCAAAAGGAGATTTATTTAAGAAAAATGTGTGATAGGGATAAACAAAGCCTATCTCCTAATTAACTATATCCTACTAGAAAAGACAGAGAGCATGTAGGCTGTGTTTGTCCTGGAACAAAGGCAGAAGAAAGTAAGCTGAGATTAGCAGGGAGAGGGAGAGACAAACAGAGGACTCATAGAGAATCCTTAATTCTCTGTTTGAACTCACTGCCCCTGTGTGATGGTCCTGAGATGCCAAGGTCTTTGGGATCCTATCCCATCCTGAGAAGCTGAAGTCAATGGAAATCAGGCTTCCAACACGTTGGTCTTGTTCTGCAGGGGTATCTCCACCACATCAAAATTCTAGGTGATTGGAACCCTACCATGTTTTGCAAACTCAGTTTTCAAAGAGTTATTCTCCTGCTGAGGGACAGACAGCATCTCATGCTCCTTATGTAATTTCTTATCAACATTCCTTTGGAATGTTGGTTGGAAGGAATAAAAAAGGTGCTCATTTCTGCTAAAGTCCTTTCCCATTGTTGGATATAGGGACATACATATTGCATGCATATGTATGCAGGCATACACATATATTATTCTTTTACCCACCTTTTTTTGTGCATTTGAGCCAGTATTAATCTTGGCAATTGACTGGATAAGTCCCTGCCGATTTCTTAGCAATGTTTTCAGAAGTGGTTTGTCATTGCCTCTTTCCTAGGGCTGAGAGAGAGAGGGGGGGGGATGGGCCCAAGTTTGCCCAACTGGCTTTGTGCCTAAGGAAGGACTAGAATTCAGAGTCACCTGGAATCTAGCCTAGTGCTTTAATCACTACATGAAACTGGCTGCCTATTATTTCCACTTTTCACATCAAGTTCAGTAAATATCATAAATATGAATGGATTTTAGTACAATACCTCATTCCCCCCCCCCAAATAATGTACACTGCTGTTGTGAAATTGTGTGTAGGAGAAGGGATGGCAGAGCCTGAGGGCAGAGTGAAAAGGGGGGTCAAGTTAGAATCCTTACATAGTCACAGAGAACTAAGTCCAACCGCCCTTAAGTACTGTTGAGCCGAATAGAACAGAACAGAACCTGTTCTGCCCCCCCCCTCAACCACCCCCCAGAAGACACATGAGCTGACTGTATTTGCCAGCAATTTATTCTTGCTACAGATATCAGCTCTGGCAACGAACCTGCGATTGCCTGCCAAGTCCTCCTTATCTCTGCAATGCTACTGCGGTCTGTTGCTGAAGCAACCCAGAGTTCAGAAGTAAACAGAAGTCCGAAAAGCCAATTCCTGAGTCTCTCAATAAAGCAGCCGAAGTTTCCAAAAGTCAGTTTTTGTCCGTCACGGAGCCCAAAGGCAGCTCCACCCACTTTTATACCCTGTGGGGTGTGGCTCCGTGACTCAGCACTCCCTGGGCCGGCCTCTTCCTTTTTTTTGCTGCGCACGCTTCACTCGACGTCGCTGCCTTGCATCTAGCCACGATTGATCCTCCTCAGCTGGCTCTTGGGGCGTTGCAGGGGAAAGGAGGGGTCAGGGGAAAGAGGCCGTGGCAGCTCTTCCTCCTCCACCTGGCCTGCCTCTGGAATCTGGAGCAGAGCAGAGAGGAAGTTTCTGCAGAGGGAAGCCCTGTCGGCTCTTCCCCCTCACTCTCCGAGTCACTCTCTGCCAGGAAGCCCGGCTCAGGGCCCGTAGACACAACCGAACCGAACCGAATAGAATAGAATTCTTTATTGGCCAAGTGTGATTGGACACACAAGGAATTTGTCTTTGGTATATATGCTCTCAGTGTACATAAAAGAAAAGATACGTTCATAAAGAATCATAAGATACAACACTTAATGATAGTCATAGGGAACAAATGAGGAGGAGGAGGAGAAAGTGGAGGAGGAGGAGGACGATAACAACAACAACGACAACTGTGGAGTCATTGGAGCTCTCTGAGCTAGGGGGTTTTCTTGCAGATATTTCATTACCCAACTCTAAGCATGTGCCGACCTTAGCTGAGAAGATTAGGCTTTCAGCAATAAATCAGTTTAATTGAACTGACTTTGAGTTTAATTTAGGTTTTTTTTGTAGGCAGCCTAGACTCACTGAAAATGAGTGGGGGGGGGGCATATAAATTTTTATAAACACACAAACACGCCTTCAGCATGACCTGAGTATAACTCATAAAATCATCTGCTACAATGTCCTTCCTGTCGAAGACTACTTCAGCTTCAATCGCAACAATACACGAGCACACAATAGATTTAAACTAAATGTGAACTGCTCCAATCTTGATTGTAGAAAATATGACTTCAGTAACAGAGTTGTTAAAGCCTGGAATGCACTACCTGACTCTGTGGTCTCTTCCCAAAATCCCCAAAGCTTTAACCAAAGACTATCTACTATTGACCTCACCTCATTCCTAAGAGGTCCGTAAGGGGCGTGCATAAGAGCACCAGCATGCCTACCGTTCCTGTCCTAATGTTCCCTTTGATTGTATCCAATTTGTATGGTTATTTCATGTTTTTACTTATATATGCTGTTGTGTTTGACAAATAAATAAATAAAATAATAAATAAATAAATAAACCTTCACATGTGTACCTGGTCTTTCCCACTTGACATTATGAAGCCCATTATTTAGTGTTGTCTGGAACTTGATAAATCTATGATCTCAATATTTGTATTCTCAAACGTGTTGTGTTTGTTTTCTTTTACATTTATTCTCAGAACTCAAATGAAACTATGCCAGTGGTGGGTTTCAAATTTTTTTTACTACCAGTTCTATGGGTGGGGCTTTGTAGATGTGGCATGGCTGTAAAATCTCCATTCCCACCCCATTCCTGGGTGAAGATTACCGCAAAATCCCCATTTCCTCCCGATCAGCTGGGACTTGGGAAGCAGAGAATAGATAGGGGGCAGGGCCACTCAGAATTTATACTACCTGTTCTCCGAACTACTCAAAATTTCCACTACCAATTCTCCAGAACTGTTTAGAACCTGCTGAAACCCACCTCTGAACTATGCCATGCAGATATATCACAAAGTTTTTTTTTAAAAAATTGACATAAGAATCCCAATTCTCCTATTGGTCCTTCTTTGCAGCTCATCAAACTAGGTCAGTTAAAATGAAAAATAAATTTTCTTATAAGCTAGAAGGAAAACAACACTACACCAAAGAAAAAGAGGCATCAACACAGCTGGCTGGAAACAAACATCAGAAACTGAAGAAACCATATACAGTGTCCAGGTGCCACCTCCTGGACAAACAATACTACACAATTTTTATTGCATTCTTGTTAGAGTATACATTTATGAGCCAGCTCAAGACCAAAGGATTTCAGCCCCAAAACTAGGATGGCTAATGTCTTGCAAGCATTAGTCTTCTTAGGCCATTTTTTTCTTTGATCTGCAAACTCTTGTGCCATATCACAGATGGTTTGGAACACACCCACTTTCATTCTGATATATAATATGGTGAGAAAGGGGCGTGCATAAGAGCACCAACGTGCCTACCGTTCCTGTCCTAATGTTCCCTTTGATTGTATCCAATTTCATATAGTTATTACATACTTATGATTATATTTATGCTTATATATCGTATAGTTATTTCATGCTTATGATTATATATACTGTTGTGACAAATAAAATAAATAAATAAATAAAGAATGGCTTTTCGACAAAATCATTTGTCTCCTGCTAATTACTTATTTGGAGGTGGATTCAAACTTAATCATAGTTAAGGCCGACCCACTAAAATTTAGGAGCTTAACTAGGTCATAACTAACTTGAACCATTACTTAGGTTCACTTAGATATTACTTAGATATAACCAACTTTAGCCATATTTATTTGAATGGCTCCAACACGTAGTATGGCATAAGATTGGATCCAACTGTCATTCTTTGCATTCTGACAAAAAGTACAATTATAAGTGAAAAGTGCATCTTAGATTTGGGTGCTAACCAGGGGTGAGATTCAACTGGTTCGGACAGGTTCATGCAAATCGGTAACTCCGACAATCAGCTGAGAGAGAACCAGTTCGCTCCGACGATCAGCTGGGCCTGTCCGCTCGCCCCATGCTATACTGACCTATATTTCCTTTGTTTGAAGCCCAGTTGATAGGTGCAGCAGAGCGAATTGCCGCACCTCAGCTGTTTTACTCACCGAGTAAAGTTTTAGAGCTTTTTTCAAATGCACTGCATGCACATGCTCAGCGAACCAGTTGTTACATCAGTTGAATCCTACCACTGGTACTAACTTGAGATTCTTAACTGATAGCCACAAACTCAACTCCAAATATCACCAATTAAAAAATTGGTAAATAAAATAAAGTATCTATTATTGTTCTAATTGTTTGCATTTTGGTGGGGGGAAAAGTCAATTTGCCAATCAGAAAGTGTTTGAATAGCTCTTGCTCGTAATATTTGGGGTAAGCTTTTGAAAGGGGTACATGCCAATGGAGAGTACAAAAGAGAAGTGGGCAAGATCAAAGTCAAATATATGCCAATCTCAATCCCATGTTAACCCCAATCCTATGTCAATCCCAAATATATGCCACATCCATGCCACATCTCCATCCCGTTGCCCCATGCATTCCTTCAGTCTACACATGCATATAAATCAATTTATCGTACCCATCACTACTACTTATGCTTATGTGATTGAGACTTCCCCAAGCAGTTATTGTGTGTTTGCTGCTCTACAGTCTCTGTGTTGACAAAGTAGAAGGAGCACACTAGAGATAGCAAGAAAAAATGCGAACACTGGTGAAAATATCTGAAAATTTGCTAGCGGTGAGAGCAATTGACTAATGGAACAGCCTGCCTTCAGAAGTTGTGGGTGCTCTATCACTGACCTGAGTTTAACTCATAGAATCATCTGTTACAATGTCCTTCGTTACAATGTTACAATGTCCATCGCCAATCTCTTTCCACTTATGACTGTATGACTATGACTTGTTGCTGGCAATCCTTATGATTTATATTGATATATTGATCATCAATTGTGTTGTAAATGTTGTACCTTGATGAACGTATCTTTTCTTTTATGTACACTGAGAGCATATGCACCAAGACAAATTCCTTGTGTGTCCAATCACACTTGGCCAATAAAAAATTCTATTCTATTCTATTCTATTCTATTCTTCCTGTTGAAGACTACTTCAGCTTCAATTGCAACAATACACGAGCACACAATAGATTTAAGCTTAATGTGAACTGCTCCAATCTTGATTGCAGAAAATATGACTTCAGTAACAGAGTTATTAATGCACTACCTGACTCTGTGGTCTCTTCCCAAAATCCCCAAAGCTTTAACCAAAGACTATCTACTATTGACCTCACCCCATTCCTAAGAGGTCTGAAAGGGGCGTGCATAAGAGCACCAGCGTGCCTACCGTTCCTGTCCTAATGTTCTCCTTGATCGTATCCAACTCGTATAATTATTTCATGCTTATACTTATATACCGAACCTTCCGTCGCGAGCTTAAAACACACTTATTCATCTGCACGGGACTGGATTAGATTTTAAATTTACTGGTTTTAAATGGGTTTTTATTATTTATACTGTTTTTAACAATTCGGCTATGGAATAAGTTTTTTTACGTGTCATTTTAGTTTGTATTTATATGTATTTTTAATTGCCTGTGAACTGCCCTGAGTCCCTAGGGAGATAGGGCGGTATATAAATGTGAAAAATAAATAAATAAATATATATATATATATATATATATATATATGCTTATATGTCATATAGTTATTTCATGCTTATGCTTATATATACTGTTGTGACAAAATAAATAAATAAAATAAAATAAAATAAATAAGGTTTTCAAAAAGAGTCTGGACAACCATTTGTCTTAAGTGATATTGGGTCTCCTGCTCAAGCAGGGGATCAGACTAAAAGACCTTCACAGTCCCTTCCAACTCTATTATTCTATGTTCTAAGGTAGCCCATGTTACACTCCTGCAGTACATAATCATCATATATTCCATTTTGCTGCAAGTGATATGATGCAAAGTGCAGAACAAGCTGAAGAAAGAGCAATACAACTTGCACTAAGGAAATTACAGGTAGTCCTTGATTTACGACTGCAACTGAGCCCAAAATTTAAGTGGGAAATTTGTTAAATGAGTTTCGCCCCACTTTACGACCTTTCTTGCCACATTTATGAAGTCAATCACTGCAGTTGTTAAATTAGTAACACGGTTGTCAAGTGAATCTAGCTTCAATATTAACTTTTGCTTGTCAGAAAGTTGCAAAAGGGGGATCACATGACCCCAGGACACTGCAACCCAGGGGTGAAATGCTCCCGGTTCAGATCGGATCGTGCAATTAGTTAGCGATCGTGGCCGGTGATTTGGTGATCCGGTAGCAATAGCAGAGCAAAAGTTCCGCCCACCCGCCTGGGTGTCATTATTCCTGGTTTTAACCAGGAAGTAATGTGTTTTTTTACCTTCTGTGCATGCGCAGAAGTTTTTGCACATAGCGCAGGAGGTCTGCGCACGCAAGTGACGTGCATGTGTGCTTCTGAACCGGGAAGGAAGGTAAGTAGATTTCACCCCTGCTGCAACCATCATAAATGTGAGTCAGTTGTGAAGCATCCGAATGTAAATCACGTGACCATGGGGATGCTGCAACAGTCAGTGCCATTGTAACTTCGAATGGTCACCATATGAACTGTTGTAAGTCGAGGACTACTTGCATAATCAATTTTTAGTTCATATCAGCACTACCACTTCGTAAGTGTCTTACTTCCATCTGTTTTTTCTGCCACTTCCATATATCAAAGAATTTCATTCTTTGCCTTTCGTGGTTTAAACCTCCCTTCTTTTTCTTTTCCAGGATCTCCTCGGCTCTACCCAAGCATGATTTTTTTTTTTTGTTCCTTCTTTTTCTTTCATATCAGTGGCCGCAAAATGTAAACCACATTGACTTTCCAACATTAGAAGATTCATATTTTTCACTTTTCCATGGTTGATAAATCCAAATTCTTTATACAGGTAGTCCTCTACTTACGACCACAATTGAGTCCCAAATTTCTGTTAAGTGAGACAGTTGTTAAGTGAGTTTTGTCCTATTTTGTGACCTTTCTTGCCACAGTTGTTAAGTGAATCACCGCAGTTGATTAGTTAGTAACCCGGTTGTTAAATGAATCTGACTTTCCCATGGACTTGGCTTGTCAGAAGGTCACAAAAGGGGGATTACATGACCTTGAGAACCAACTGCCAAGCATTTGAATTTTGATCACATGATCATGGGGATGCTACAGAAGTCCTAAGTCTGAAAAGTGGTCATAAGTCACATTTTTCAGTGCTGTTGTAACTTTGAATGGTCACTAAACAAACTTATAAACCGAGGACTATCTGTATAGAGATAATTATACTCTAAACTTAAAAATTTCTCTGAAATTTCCAGTAAATTTAAAAAAAAAAGGGTTGACAGTCTCAATTTGTAAACATTCTCCCTATATTTATACTTCCTTTTCCTAATTTCTTTTAATACTACTGTAACATTCATTTTATTCTACCTTTCAGAACATTGCCATCTATTCCAGGGGTCTCCAACCTTGGTCCCTTTAAGACTTGTGGACTTCAACTCCAAGAGTTCCTCAGCCAGCTTTGCTGGCTGAGGGACTCTGGGAGTTGAAGTCCACAAGTTTTGCTGGCTGAGGGACTCTGGGAGTTGAAGTCCACAAGTCTTAAAGGGACCAAGGTTGGAGACCCCTGATCTATTTTATTCAAGGAAATCTCTAAAATATTCTTTCCAACTTTCCCCTCGATTCGCATTTCCAAATAACTACATCCCTTTTACTCTTAACCCTATTTCTTCTGCTGAAAGTTCCTGGCGTATTTTTTCACAGACTTCCCAAAGGATTTTTTAAAAATGTCCATCAAAATCACTTTCTGTTTTCTCTGCCTCTTTTAATCTGCTTCAGAACTGTTCCCTTCAGCATGCCTGCATGCATACTTTCTATTCTGTTCTAAGCAGTTTCTTCATCTCTTTCTTTGTGTTCACTTTCCATTCGTTTAATCAAGAGATGAACCTATTGTCTTGTGGACTTCAACTCCCAGAATTCCTCAGCTTTGCTGGCTGAGGAACTCTGGGAGTTGAAGTCCACAAGTCTTAAAGGGACCAAGGTCGGAGACCCCTGTTCTATTTTATTTTCTATTCCAGCAGACATTCTACTTTTACTCTAGTTTCACTTTTTTTAATCTTCCCAATTGTTCTCCCCAAGGTCCACCTTTGACACTGTAAAAAAGATCAGTCCCATCTTAACCATCCTTCATTAATTATCTCAGTCTTATTTTTGGATTACCGTATTTTTCAGAGTATAAGATGCACCTCCCCCCCAAAAAAAAAGTGGGAGGAAATGTCTGTGTCTTATATAGTGAATATTGTGGCAGCGGGGAGGGGGCTTGGTGCAGCGCCAATCAGCTGTTCTAGAAAGGGCCGCAGTGGTGAATGGGCCGCACCAAATTGGCTGCAGCGAAAGGGTGGCGGTGGCGAACGGGCAGCGGCAAACGGGCCACAGCAGCAGTGGCAAATGGGCCTCGGCAAACGGGCCAGATGAATACCAAATGGATGCTGGGAGGCAGAGACAGATTTTTTTTTTTCCTCCCCAAAAGCTAGGTGCATCTTATAGTCCGGAACTTCTTATAGTCTGAAAAATACAGTAATTCTTTTTCCTTGCATATGCACAAATAGATTTATCTTTAAAACACAGATTCCAAACAAAGAGAACTTTTTCTAATGAGATACTCACCAAACAATCTTCCTTTCCATTAATTCATGATCCCCAAAGCACTTTTCTTTCTGGTCTAATTCCCACCTATTGATTCAGCCATATAATTTCTCCTACTGGATTGTGTTCATTCAGAATGTTGATCGTTTTTATTAGCAGGATTCACAGAATAAGCAACTATCACCAACCTACAAATTCCTACTCAATAATCTGGATAACAGAAATTCATGCATTTGACATACATTCATAATTAAATCTATACATTTAGTTCTATGGATACATTCATCAACTGTTCCAAGGAACTGTTCAAAAGGCAACTGGACTTTCTTTGTTTTGCTTGAAGACATTTTGCCTCTCATCCAAGAAGCTTCTTCAGTTCTGACTGAATGGTGGAGGATGGAAGGATTATATTCCTTGGAGTCACCTGGTATTTAAGCACTTTCTGAGAGCTGCTGAGGTTTATCTCCTCAGGGTCACCTGAATAGTGCAAATGGGTGTGGAATCTTTTTGGAACTGCTGAAAGGACTATTTTGTAAGCAGAGAGCGCTGGTGTAAATATCCCTCCTACTTGTTGAGGGACGGCTGTTCAATCTTAATGTAGATGGCTTATTTGATCCCGCTTTCAAACCAGAGGTCCTTTCCGTCCAGAATGTGGACTTTGTTATCTTCATCTACATTAAGATTGAACAGCCCTCTCTCAACCTTCCATTCTCCATCATTCAGTCAGTCAGAACTGAAGAAGCTTCTTGGATGAGAAGCAAAACGTCTTCAAGCAAAACAAAGAAAGTCCAGTTACCTTTTTAAAAAGTACCTTTGGGACAACCATGCGCTGTGTGACTGAGAATCTCCATAGATATTCATCACCCGCATTCTTCAAGATCAGCAACAGTCATTCAGTTTTATTATATTCTTGCTGTTTCTGTTACTTCTATGACCACACAACCCATTTGTGTTTTTTCCTTTCCTTTCTTTCATTTGTTAATTCCTGCTCTTTACTACTGACTCCTCTTGCCTTGTTCACATGGTGCCATCTTCCATTATGCCTTGGTCAGCACAAGATGGGCCCATAATGATTTTGGCCAACTGATGCTTCCGTATAATCTTTTCTAATAAATTAGAGAAATTGTAGACTAGGTTTTCAGCCCTAGTCAACATCCGTGCCATATACAGCACTTTTTGTTTACCGTAAGAACAATGATAGTTTGGGGAGGTTTTTTTTTTTTTAAAGAAATAGAATACAAATGGCAATAATTACCTCTTTCAGAATAAGAGTAAGAGTAAAAAAAAATTCAATCCATGGCACAACTGTATGGAAAGAATGAATTTTTGTGTGCAGTCTTATATGACATCCATGAAAAAGGCAGAGTTTTGATTGCACTACTGTGGCTACCATCTCAGATTTTTTGAGCATACTCTGCAGGCACTACTTTCTGGGTTCCTCTCTAATAACCAAAAGGGCTCATATATATAGATAAATAGATCTCAAACTTATTTGGACCTTTGATCAGTCATGGCTCATGATGTGATGACGTGTGTAGTTGTATACATTTACCGTATTTTTCGGAGTATAAGACGCACCTTCCCCCCTCCCCCCCCCAAAAAAAGAGGATGAAAATCTGGGTGTGTCTTATACTCCGAATGTAGCCCTGCCCAGCTTCTTAAACAGAGGTTTCAGAGGCTGAAAAAAGCTCCAAACGGAGTTTCAGAAAAAAAAGCCTCAAACGGAGCTTCAGAGGCTTTTTTTCTGAAGCTGTGTTTCGGAGGCTTTCAGAGGGAGAAAAAAGTTTTTTCTGAAACAGAATTTCAGAGGCAGAAAAAAAAGCAAAACAAAAGCAAGGCACAGAGCTCACAACCAAAGAACCTGTTGCTAAAATTCACTTCTGGGAACAGCTGATTGGGGGTATTCCGGGAGGCCAATCCACCTGCCAATCAGCTTTTTTCTTATTTTCCTCCCCAAAAACTAAGGTGCGTCTTATACTCTGAAAAATATGGTAGTTTCCATATTTGATATCAGATGCTGCTAAACACACGGAAGGAATATGCTGAGGGAGAAGTATGTCCCGTGTAGGCACACTCAATATTCTCTTACCTGTACTTGGGTCCTTCTTGCAGGTGACTACTTCCTTTCAGGTTGTTAGCAGCTTTGGGTAGCTATGGGCATCATAAAAATAAGAAATGCATTTTTAAATTTAAGCCTTCCTCATTACTATCTTTTGGTTTCTGGAATCATCTAAAACAATTGCCTGGGCCTGCGAGTCTCTTGTTTGGCTACTTGACCATCTGTTTATCCCCTATTATAGTTGGGATCCATTATTGCTATTATATATAATTTATCCTTGCAACAACAGTCGCAGAGATTGATTAAATTCACATTTTCTGCTCAACAGATTAAAGTTTGCATGATTAACCTTAACCTCTATTACTGTAGTGGTGCCTCAGGCTATCCAAATGGTAATGCTTATAAAATCCCAAATTTTGATCTCATCCTCGGCAATTATATCAGAATAACATCCAACTGGCCCTTTTTGCTGGGTGATTTTGCAGACAAATCAAAATTTAGAGAAGACCATTTCTGAAGCTGCACTGTCGGTGACATAGACTGCTTAAGGGTATGGGAATCCAGAGATTATAAAAGTTTGGATGCCAAAGAGCTTTATCGTTCACCCTGAATATGTGAGGGAGACCGGAGAGACAGTTATCTCGAAGGAATACTAACAGCCACTTATAACACACACAAAAAAGAACAGAGTCGTTTCTACTTTAGATTCTGCCATTCTTAGAAATAGAAGGTATACTTTAAAAGGGGGCTTCTCAAAGGTTGTTTTGGTGAGGCAGATGCCTGAATCCCTCCAAAGGTAGAGAATGGGGTAGGTCAAGTTGTCTCTTCTGGATTTTTTGGGGGGGAGGGGGGACAAAACAACTGCTTTACATTATAAAATTGCAACAGATTATTTCAGATTGATGATCATATCATCAACTGAGGTGTGAACAACACTTATAGCACCAAAAATAGAAGCACACAGTAAATATGTGGACTCTTGAGTGTTATGGATAGGCTGACATGTAGCACCAGCAACTAAATGTGTGAATTTCGCTAAAGACATGGAGGTGAGATGACTTTACAGGAGAGCTCAAGGTGAGGGTGTTAAATATTTGTGCTAGCAAGTCATCACTCACTTGAAGCCATAAAAGAATTAATTTTGTATTTAATCATTTTATTTCTTAAATGCATTTAATCATTTTATTTCTTAAATGTGCATAGACACCCATCTCACCAAAAGCAATTCTGCATGGTACAATAATAGATACAACAGCCAATCTTTTTATGACCCTGTAATCTCTATTTGGGGTAGAATTGGGCGACTAGATGGAGCTGAGCATTTATTGCCCGGATGCCCTTCCTGACTCCTACGTGGAGTTTGCAGCAGATATTTTCTCTTTGTGCCCTGAGAGAGAAACATCTGTCGTGACCTAGGATTGAATCCTCAACCTTCCAAGTGCAAGGTGAGCATCTTCACCACTAGACCATCATGCTGCTCAAATAAAAAAAGTCAATAAAAACACAGAAAATTATTTTAAAACCACAGCAATAAATATCATAAAAACAAAAATACTAACCATAGGTAAAGAAAGGATAAAAAGGACCACCTTGACCATTGAGCTAGTTTCTTGAGAGCCTCATTGCCTGGCAGCATAGCCAGGTCTTGGAAGTCTTTCAAAAAAATCAAAAGGGATGAGGACAATCTAAATTTCTGGGAGGAGAATGTTCCATAAAGCAGGTGCCACAGCAGAGAAGGCACATCTCCTGGGTCATATCAAAGGAAGATCCCTGTCACCTCCAGCATATCTTCTCCATGAGATCTAAGCTGCTGAAACCAGGGAAAAGTGATCCATCAAATGATCCCATGCCATGAAGGGCTTTAAAGGTTAAAAACAGCATCCTGAATTGGACCCAGAAGCAAACTGGCAGCCAATGCAACTCACCGTGCAAGGGTACAATAAGCATTGTTCTAGGAGCACACATAAACTGCCTGCACCTCCACATTTTATACCAGCTGAACTTTCCAAGTACTCTTCAAGGGCAACCTCATGTAGTTGTAAGTCCTTGACTCATAACCATTGATTTAATGTCCATTTAAAGTTACAACAGCACTGAAAAAAGTGACTTACGACTGCTTTTCATGCTTATGGCCATTCCAGCATCTGCATAGTCATGTGATCAAAATTTGGATGTTTGGCAATTTATGACGGTTGCAGCATCCCAGATTCATCTGATCACCTTTTGCAACTTTCTAACAAGCAAAGTCATTGGGGAAGCTTTACAACTGTGTCTGAACAACTCCAGCGATTCACTTAACAACCATGGCAAGAAAGCTTATAAGATGCAGCAAAGCTTACTTAACAACTGTCTCACTTAGCAACAGAAATTTTGGTCTTAATGGTAGTCATAAGTCAAGGACTGCCTGTAATCCAATTTGGAAGTGACTAGGACACGAGTGACTCTAAGTAGGGCCTGCTAATCAAAGAACAGGTGTAACTGGTGCACAAGATGAAGCTGTGTGAAGCCATGACTGCCACCTGGTCATTGAGCAGGGGTTGTGAGTCTAGGAGGGTTGTGTACCGTATCTAGGTAGTGCAATCCCATCCAGTCCTGCAATCAGCAGATGCAAAAACTCAAAGCTACGGTAGGAGAAGGAGGGACACAACCTGAGGATGGAGTCAAAAGAGGAATCAGACTAGAATTGCTATGTAGTCACAAGCCAATTATGTCTAGCTCCTCTTGGATTTCATTTACCCTTATCTAGCGCCAAAATAATGTAGACCATTAGTTGAGTAGATTTCTGTGCATAGGCACGAGGGGCAATCAGTTTAATTGGAACGTTTAAGTCTTTCATGTCTGACAGCCACTCAGTTTTGTCAAGGTTCAGTTGTTGTTCCCAATCCAGATCCATATAACCATTCCAGGCACCAGAAGAAGATGTTCACGGCATTGCTTAATTTGCTAGAGGTGGAGATATATGGTATCATCACCATACCAGGGTGATGGATGAGTTCTCCCAGAGGCCTCTTATAGATGTTAAAAAGGAGAGGAGAAAGCAGTAAGTCCAGTGGCACCCCACATTGTAAAGAGGCACCCCTCTCCCCTCCAATCATTATCAACTGGAATTAACCTGAAAAAAGGAGGTGAATACTTTGCCATCTACCCAATATAGCTGAAACTAGCCTACAGCTAATAACCTTCTATTGTGATCACTTTCTTTTCAGTTCTGCTATTAATATGTGATTGGAACCCAGTAACCTTGGCTTGAACTCTTTATCCAATCAAAGTGGCCAGGGGCTGAAGATTATAGGAGGTGAAGCATATCAGAAGTCATTAAAAGGGAACAAGAGAAGTTCCAGTAAGGCATCCTGTATTCAAATATCTCAACAGCAGATGGCAGCAAAGTTCTGCATTAGCCATCAAGCGATTTAGCTTTATCCAACAAGCGATTAAGTGCATTTGCGATGGCTCATTAAGCTGCAAGTATTATAAATCTCTTGTTAAATGAATATTGACAATCTATAATTATTTTCAAAACTTAAAAGTTGAGTGTCAAGAATAGCATGCGAATACTACATGAATTCCTGGCCAAAATTGTGATCTGATTCAGATAATGAACTTTAAATGGCATTATAAAATTGCAACCAATGTGTAGATTGCACATCATCATCACAAAATGCAACAGGAGACAAATCAACACAAAAACTTTCAATTTTAATGAATATATCTGGATAATAGGAATTCATTTGTGAATGGTTTTTATCTTATATCTGTCTTTGAGGTAGATGTTTTCATCACACTTAACCAGGCCAGTTGAAATATATCTTCATTAAGGATGTGGGTGTTTTGAAAATGATTGAAGACTTCATACAAGCAGAGATCCTTTCTATTATTTAAATACCTCTTTTATTTAGGCTTTCATGTGAGCTTAAAAAAAGAAGGTTTAGCAGCTTGAAGAGTTGCTTTGCTCTTAATGAATGAACTCTTCAAAGCAGTCACTCACTCATGTAAAGTCTGAAGCAATTCTGCTGAATTATTTTTGAACTGTGCACAGCTGTAATACTCATAATATGGCCTGTCTCAGGGGCGGGTTTCAAAACCTGTTGCTACTGGTTCACTCGTGGGCATGCGCAGAAGCGGGTGGGCGGAGCCTCCCAGTACCACCGTTAGCGGTTCGCCCGATCCACTGGCCTGTCTGTAATTCCAGGTGATACCTCAGTTAGACAGTGCCGTAGGCCAAACCTTATTGGCTTCATCAACACTATGTATTGACTGTTCAGATCTGTCTCCCCATAATCTGAAGTTTCTGAATACTTTCTTCTATTACCTGGCAGATAATAAAACCTTTTGGGCAAGGGTCATATCTGAAATTATGGAAATTGTGGAAATTATGCCTGAGGATATTTCCAGCCAACTTCTCTAACCTCCCATTATATTTTTTACCATCCAAACCATTTTTCTAAAAAAAAATTAAAATATCTTATTAAGGAAAAAATCAATATAGTACATTTATACAGCAAAGCAATACTTCTTCTATCCAAAACATTTTATATGAAAAAGGAGGATCAAAGAAGGAGAAATAGAAAAATCAGATGCTTTAAAAAGGAAATAAAAAGATCATACTATATACAATACGTATTTCAGCCACACTTTTAAATAAATTGACCACATGAAATAATAAAAAGTTTTGCCATCATGATAATCTTACATTTTTGTGAATGCTAAGAGCCAGTTTGGCCTAGTGGCCAGGCCTGTCAAACTGGCAGTCTGGATGCGTCACACACAGGCCATGCCCACCCCAGCTCCGCAAAGGCAAAAAATGTCCCAATACGTCACATGATGCAATTGAGTTTGACGTTCGTGCACTAGGCTATAGGTAGGAGACTGTGAGTTCTAGTCTTGCCTTAGCCATGAAAGTTGGCTGAGTGACTTTGGGCTAGTCATTCTCTCTCAGTCCAACTCACCTCACAGGGTTGTTGTTGTTGTGGAAAAAATAGGAAAGAGGAAGCAGCGTTCACCACCTTGTTTATAAAAATACTATAGGCAGTAAACAAACAAACAAATAAATAAATAAATACAGCATTAGTAGAACAAGCCATATCCTATAAGTGTTCCTTCAACTATATATTCCATTACAAAGTAGTTGGTATCCAACCCTTTCTAAACATTCTTCGAGCAGTGTAATAAATGTGAAAAAGATGCTTACCCTGTCTAGTAACAGTAACAGAGTTGGAAGGGACCTTGGAGGTCATCTAGTCCAACCCCCTGCTCACGCAGATCATACTTTATGTTTTTTAAAAACTGTACAGTTTTTATGTTACACTGTGATCTATATTTGAAGAGAAAAGGTGATTTGAATGGGGCACCTATTTTCAAATATATGTTTCCCTGGGATCTCTCAGCAGCTGCAGAGGGCACCCATAGGAACTGGAAAAAGAAGCCAATTTTTTAAATGTGTTGCCCACTGGGATGAAATGAGTACCCTAAGTAGCCTGAATCACCTTTTGTTCCTTTGATTCTGGGCTGCTAGACAGCCCTGTTCAACAGTTTCTCAATGATTCTCAATGATTCTCAAAGTTCTCAATGATTAATAAACATCTGATTTAACCTTTATAAAAATTTGATATGGGGTTGGATTTCACCAAAGAGATTTGAATAATAATGATAATTCAGGCGTTCTAGTTATAACGGATGCATCTGGGCAAAACTGCAAAATCAGAAAACGTTTTTATTACGTATCCTTGTATTCTGCCATTTTATGTAATTTAAATATCTCGAGGTTTCTTAAAATGGGTATAAATTTGCGGGAAGGAGATTGTTGTTGTTTTTTCCCCAAGGAACTAAGAGACAAATTAACCTGGAATCCTTCTTAAAATGGGTATAGATTTGCAGGAGGGAACTTTTTCCCCCCAAGGAGCTAAGAGGCAGATTAGCCAGGAAGGGAACCAGAGTGGACCCTCTCTAACCCTTCACAGCATATACCTAATAATTATGCAGATTTGTGCTTTAGTCTGGTAAGATTCCTGTCTATAGGCTAGCAGAAATAAAGAAGCTACTCTGATGAACTCTTCACATGGTTCTTGGTTCCTTGTGCCTGACATTGGTGGGCCTGCTCTGTCCTGAGGGGATGGACGTAGTTGCTACTTAATCCTATGATTGTTCCTCTGTGGAATACTATAAGGTCCTACTAATTTTCTCATCTTAGTTACTTGAAGACTTAATCAAAGATGTGAAGAGAATGAGATATAATCTATAGGCAAATATATCAATATCCCAGACTAGGCTAGAGATGCAATGAGGGAGTTACTTGGAGACTGGAATTTGACGAACAGGATGGGACAAAACAAACTCAAACTAGAATCCCAACAAGACAAGGGTGATGGTCCTATGTAAACAGTGCCTTCTTGGTTCCTAATTGGCTCTAGATAGGATTGTGCCACTCATGAAGGAGCAATCTATGATTTTGGTAATCTCCTGGCCTTATGGCTCTTATGTGCCCAAGAAACCTTTGCCCATCTTCGTTGTTTTTCAACATCCTTAGAAATAACTCAGATGAATGTATTAATGATAGTTATTAGTTGTATAAATCACACAGAGCTATAGGGAATAGCAAACGTATTATGGGTCAATATCAAGATTCACTAGAATCATTACAAGCTGGAATGATACCAAACCCCAAATCAGTGGATTTCATATATATGTTTTAAAGGAGGGGAGATAATATAGAACTCTACAGCAGCTCACACAGGAGTAATCTAGGAAGTGATCTCTCCCCTTACCAGCACTGTCTGAACCAGCCCAGAAGAACCACTCTAATCCATCCACAAGCCCATAGAGGCAACTCAGGAGAATATGATGGTCAAAAGTTTTTTTTAAAAAAACTATTAAGAAATCAAGCACCATGAGGAGGGAAGTACCATCTCCACCTCAGTTCTGCCACAGGTCATCAACAAGCATGATCAAGGCAGTCCGAATCCAGTCCAAAGTTCAGAAAGCCAAGTCAGGTTTGTCGGCCAGATTTTACAAGCCAGATTTACAAGAATGACAAAGCAGAGGAGGAAATCAGACAGTTGTCAAAGCTGCCTCTTAAATCAGGATGCAGCCAGCTGTCTTTAATCAAGAGTTACTCCCTTGCTTGGCAAGGAGCCTTATTGACTATATTTACTCTGCTTTCCTTCTTTTCTCAGAATCCCAGGGTTTAAGTCTCATGCCACCATCTGCTGCTCCAGCTGTTCTCGTGGTACCTGTGTTTGGTACCATGAGGAATCAGATGTTTCCTTGGTGTCTCTTGAGGTTGATATTCTATTAGTTCAGCTGGAACAGCTTTTTCAGAATCAGAATCTGAGTCCTGGGTCATGTCAGGAGATACTATACCTTGCATCAAAAAGGCCAATGCCAACACATGAATTCAATCACAGTTGTGCAGGCATGGGTACCCCTACTCAGCAATTGAGCATCAGACAAAATTGAAGATGTTGCATATGAAATACAAGCGCAAAACTCAAAATTCAGAAATGCTCCGGCAGTATATCTTTTCTACCGACAACTCTTCCATACTCTTCTTGGAAGCACTGAAATATGCAGCACATAGGATTAATTACCTTGGCATATAGGATAGGCTTAGGTAACCACAAAGCTACACTGTAGAGGCTGCCCTGCACGTAAGGCAGGGAAAGCTAATGCTACCTGCTGCGCACAATCTACAGCATCTTCTACAGATGGTTGCTTTGATCTCTTAATGAATGCTAGATTGATGCTTGGTGTACAGTTGGATTTGAAAGGAAAGAAACTCTCCTTTTAGAAGCTTCACTGTAATTATTTGATGGAAATGTGGTGATTTGTAAAATAACTGTGGATATGTCTGTGTATGGCAGTTTCCTTTTTTCTCTATTATTAGTTACACAGCTCTAAATGGTTAGCTTGTTTAGTGATTTTTTCCTTTTCTTTCTGTCACTTGTTTACTTAGCGCTGTCTGTGCTTTCTTGTCATAAACAGTCTCTCCATGTGCCTGGTTTTTGTGGCTGTCATTGCTAGCTGTGCTATTTGGCTGATACATCAGTTTGCTTATGAATCTCTCCTGTCTGCCAAGAATCTTACATGTCACACACTTGCAATAGCAATTGATTGATTTTTGTAACAAGTATTTGGGCTTTTTGAGAGCAATCACCTTTCTCTTTTCAAGAGACAAACTCTTACGACACTTTTTTTTTTTGTTAGAAGTATTTGCTTGGCCCTGACATCTGTATGTTCTCTTCCCAGCATGTTTTTCACATCGTGTTTTGTCAGCTTTTATAGAAATGGCATTCAGCACCTCCATAGCGGCCTTGACACTTTATGAGACACCTTTCATAGAAATTGTTTTGAACTCAAATCTTTATCTTTTCAGTAATAGGAACAGAGCACTTTTGCATGTTCCAAGATATCAATTAATTTCCAAATTGACTGAGAGTGAAAATAAATGGTTTCTGTGAAGTTAAGTGTCACTGGGCATGGCCAGTTCTACTATTAGAGAGAGTAAGGTGGCTGCCTCAGGCTGTTGATAGGGGACCATAAAGGAACAATACAGAACTACTTATCTGATAAAATGCATTTTGATAGGTGTTGGAACCTTTTGCTGCTCTCCCCAAAGCAGAAGAATATTATGGAGTGACCCTGATCTCTACCTACAAAGAAGGTTGCATATTATGGTTTTGCATGACTTACTGTTTTGGCCTTCTTTCTTTCCCATGTCACCAAAGAGTGCACTATGTGAACCTTAGTAATTCTCCCTCCCTCCCTCCCTCCCTCCCTCCCTCCCTCCCTCCCTCCAGTTCTAATGCATTTTCCCAAAGAGAATTCAAAAAAATGTTTGGAGAAAAGGCGTTAAACCTGAAATGACAATGAAGAATTGCAAATCAATTGCCAAAACCATTCCCTCACAAAAATCAATAAATTTACTAGAGTAATCAATTAAAATTCTGTTCCATGTTCAGTAACAGAAAGTGCTGAAGCTGAGCAACAACAAAAAAAGAAAGTTATTTTTCAAGCTATGCAGGGTATATTCTGCTTCACTACGGAGTGGTAGAGGAAGCTATACAGAAACTAGAAATATATTTTACAACTTTTCTATGTTTCATTAACTGTGAACTGATTTATGAGGTTCCTCTCTATAGATTTTTAAAAAGAAATAAATTATTTCATCCCCATATCAACAAACTTATTTTTTTTAATGTACAGTAAACTAAGCCTGGTAAAGAGAAGGATAGGTACCTGGAGAAACAAATTTATCATGTTTACATTCTGTATTCTCACATCTTTATTTATACCCTGCCAAGGAAAAGTTGATTAAATGTATCATATGCCTAACTCTGACTTATGTGTTTATCCTGGCTAAATTCTGTTTAATGATCTAAGTGCCAAAGCCCACTGCAACTACATCGCAAAAAAGGCTTTAAGAGTTGAAAAACCTAATCTTACGTAGCTTCTTCTCCAGAAACACTACACTACTTACAGAGCTTATAAAACATTTGCTAGACCAATTCTTGAATACAGCTCGCCTGTCTGGAACCCATACCACATTTCAGACATCAATACAATTGAACGTGTCCAGAAATATTTTACAAGAAGAGTTCTCCACTCCTCTGAATACAACAAAATACCTTATGCCACCAGACTTGAAATCTTGGGTTTAGAAAACTTAGAACTCCGTCACCTTCAACAGGACCTGTGTTTAACTCATAGAATCATCTATTACAATGTCCTTCCTGTTAAAGACTACTTCAGCTTCAATCACAACAATACAAGAGCAAACAATAGATTTAAACTTAATGTTAACTGCTTCAATCTTGATTGCAGAAAATATGACTTCTGTAACAGAATTGTTAATGCTTGGAACACACTTCCTGACTCTGTGGTCTCTTCTCAAAATCCCCAAAGCTTTAACCAAAAACTGTCTACTATTGACCTCACCCCATTCCTAAGAGGTCTGTAAGGGGCGTGCCTAAGAGCACCAACATGCCTACCGTTCCTGTCCTAATGTTTCCTTGATTGTATCCAATTTCATATAGTTATTACATACTTATGCTTATATATATATGCTTATATATTATATAGTTACTTTCATGCTTATGCTTATATATACTGTTGTGACAAAATAAATAAATAAAATAAATAAATAAAAATAAATGGCAAGGAATATTTTCTATACTATATACTGCGAGAGAAAACTACATAGCGAAAAAAGCCCTAAGAGTTGTAAACCTAATTTTACGCAGCTTCTTTTCTAAAAACTCTACACTACTAACTAGAGCATACAAAACATTTGCCAGACCTATTCTTGAATACAGCTCATCCGTCTGGAATCCATACCACATCTCTGACATAAATACAATAGAAAGAGTCCAGAAATATTTTACTAGAAGAGTTCTTCACTCCTCCAAAAACAACAAAATACCTTATACCAACAGACTTGAAATCCTGGGATTAGAAAACTTACAACTCCGTCGACTTCGACATGACCTGTGTTTAACACACAAAATCATCTATTGCAATATCCTTCCTATAAAAGACTACTTCAGCTTCAATTGCAATATTACAAGAGCAAACAATAGATTCAAGCTAAATGTCAACCACTTCAAACTTGATTGCAGAAAACATGACTTCTGTAACAGAGTTGTTAATGCTTGGAACTCATTACCTGACTCCATAGTCTCTACTCAAAATCCCAAAATCTTCAACCAAAAATTGTCTACTATCGACCTCACCCCATTCCTAAGAGGGCTATAAGGGGCGTGCATAAGAGCACAAAAGTGCCTACCGTTCCTGTCCTATTGTTCCCTTCATCATATCAAATTGATATAGTTGATGCATATTTTTTTTTACATATATGTATATATCTTCTTCAAAATATGTTGTTTTATCTATGACAATTGTTTGTGTATACTGTTGTGACAAAAAGAAATTAAAAAAAAGGAATCTGAGAAATAATTTTATAAAAATATATAATTATTTCTCTGAATAGATTCCATTGCTGACACATTTAAAAACAGTTTGAGAGCCAGTTTGATGTAGTGCTGAAGGTGCTGGCCTAGAAACCAGGAGATGTGTGTTCTAGTCCTGCCTTAGGCATGAAAGTCTGGTGGGTGACTTGAGCCCAGTCACCCCATAAGATTTTTGCTGTGAGAAAAACGGGAGAAAGGAGTATTAGTATGTTTCCCCCCTTGAATTACGTATTAAAAAGGGATAAAATAATAATAATAATAACTGATGAAACCACAAAATGGACAAAGTAATAGAAAATGAAGAAGAAAAAGTGCTGTAGGATTTTAGACATTAAAGAGACAAGCACCTGCTACACAACACCCCAGATTTAACAATTATCGATAAGAAAAACAAAAAGTCTAGATAGGTGTTATTGCAATCCCAAAACAACTGGAACACCACTTGACCATCAGTATTGACCAAAACCACTATCAATCAATTGCAAAAGGCAGCTTTACTTAAACAGTTTACATCCTGCTACGATACCTTTAACACCATTAAACATCAATAGTTGCCTGTTCCAAGACCTTGGGAAGAATTTGATGGGTGAGTAAAAATGCCAAATCCAGTTTGAATATCTGGCTGACTGTGTGACCAACCATAATAATTAAATAAAATGCATTTTGAAGTTATTTTTATAAATTGCTCAATAATATGACTGCATAGGACTTTAGGTTTGAATGGTGCTTTAAAAGGCACATAATAGCAAATGTATCAAAGTGTGCATAATTTTTGATAATCACAACTCAAAATGTACTATTGTTCATGAACAAAACACTTTTGCAGACCACAAGACAGTCTGGGTGAAGAATTAAGGTAGTTTTGTATTACAAGGAAGGAGGACTGTCTAAAGATGTTTGGCCTTTTTTCTCTTTAGAATTTTTGACTGGAGTAATTTGACTGGTAGAATAAAGAAAGACATGAATTTTCTCAATGAGTTAAAAACAGTTGGATGAATGATCTGATACAATGCATGAAACTAATTTTAAAAGGGAAGAATAGAACTGACAATGCTATGAACCACTTGCTATCATTGCTGGAGAAATCTAACAAAAGGATTAGATTTCCAAACAATTACTGGATTTGTGATGTCTGGAATTTAGTTTCAAAGGATAAAAATCCATTTGTACACTGAGCAACAGTAACATTAAGAGGATAACGAACATATATGTATAACAAAAATAACAGATGCATTATTTGTTAAAAATTAAAATTCTTAGATTTCCTCTCCTTATGTACATTGAAATTGTTATATGGAGAAGAGGAGAAAAAGAGTGGGGAAAGATAAGGTATTTCTCATCCTCTTGGACTAGAAAAAAATATTTTGATCTCTACAATAAATCATATTTACACTTTCACCAGAGTTTGGTGATGCTTAGTCTTTTTTACATTCAAGGTCCTCAACTTTCACACAACTGTTTACTTCTTATGGTCCTTATTCTTATATGCAGAATTTCACTAAACATGTGAATCAGTTGGTAAATTAATTTAAGCAAGATTGCTGCTTTAAAATTTTCTGGGGAAAAGGAGGGAGAGTGTAGTCATTTCTCTACAGGATACTAAATCAGTATTTTTCAAACTTGGCAACTTTAAGGAGTGTCAACCTTAGCTCCCAGAATTCCTTAGCCAGCATGTAAGGCATCACAAGTCACTTGTGAGAAAGCAATTTTGAAACTGAATTTATAAATAAACAATATATTTGTTTTATAAATAAAACAAAGAAGCGGAATAAACAAAATAAAGTCTTCCGGAAGATGGCGACCAGGAAGGTTGCACCGGAGAAATGCTCTCTGTAAAAGGGCTCTTTTGAGCTCTTAGGAGAGCAGTTTCCCCGAAGATTCCTTGCTGGCGATACTCCAGAGCCGAAGGTTTTTCCAGGCTGCCGTGGATTGAGGCTGCCGAGGTTCTTCCAGGCTGCTGAGGACTCAGGCGGTGGGCGAAGAGTCGGAGACCGCCGGAGCCGCCGCCAGAGCTGCCGCCAGCCCTGAGCCGCCGCCAGAGCTGCCGCCAGCCCTGAGCCGCCGCCAGCCCTGAGACTGCCGCTGCCGCTTGTGCCGCCACCGGAGCTGCCAGCCCCAAGACTGCTGCTGCCAGCTGCCACTGGTGCCGCCGGAGCCACCGCCGGAGCCGCCGCCAGCCCCGTGAGCGCCACCGGAGCCGCCGCCAGAGCTGCCGCCAGCCGGAGCCGCCGCCAGAGCTGCCGCCAGCCCCGGGATTGCCGCTACCGCTTGTGCCGCCAGAGCCGCCGCCAGACCCGAGACCACCGCTACCGCATTAAAGGCGGCTGGAGACACCCGAAACCACTAAAGCCACCCCACCAGACCCGGGACTGCCGCTGCCGCTGCCGATACCGTGAGTCGCACCGCTGCCATCACCGTCCTCCATCATCGCCCTCCCACATTGCTACAAACTTTAAATTTCCCACCAAGGAGATAAAAGCCCAGCAACATTTACAACAACCCTAATCAACCTATCCCCCAATCGGCAGGACTGCTGCAGGACTACTGGTGAGTTCCTAGGAGACTCCAGTCTCCCGGCCTCTACTGACTTTTTGAATCTCCCGCCATTACAGCCACCTGTAAAGAAGCTTCTCCAACCACCCTATCTCACCATTTTAAATTTCCGCCAAATCTCACTGTTACCATAGTAACTCCCTATTACCATAGCAACTGCCAAATTGACTACCATTTAAAGTTAAAGAGACAGATATAAAATCGAAGATAATTGATTAAGTGACAGACACTTAATCATTACTAAAATAAATAATAATAAAATAAATAAATAAATAAATAAATAAATAAAACAAAGGAATAAGAAAGATCATCATTATGCCAGCCAGAAAATCAAACGCTGATAAAATCTTAGAATCAAGATTAACAACTATTGAACAAAACATAGATAAAAGATTACAAGCTATTGAACAAAACCTAGAAAAAAGAATTCAAAATATTGAACAAAACCTAGAAAAAAAAATTCTATCAGTTATTGAACAAAGTTTCACAGATTTGATAAAACAAATTTCAACACTAAAAAATGAAAACTCTAATGATCTAAATCTCTTCCAAACTCATCTATCACCACAAAATATACAACTTACAACTCAACCTAGACATCAAATTAATACAACACAACCCAATCAACAAACAACTACTAATCAACTAATCAGAGATGCAATGGAGAGAGGACAAAAAATAAATAATGCAATATTATTTGGACTTGAAAACACAAATGAACCAGATATCAATAAGATTCACAACATCATTGGAAATTATAATTCATCAACCATCTCCCCAAATGAAATAATTGCTGTCTCCAGAGATGGACCAGAATATAAAAACAGCGATGGGACAACAGCACCAAGATTTTGTAGAGTTATATGCACTAATGAGGACAGCAAACGCAAATTCATAAAGACTATAAACTCAATTGCTAAATCCAACCCTACCTACAGTAAACTTAGATCACGTCCTGACCTATCCTTTCTACAAAGGATACGCCTCGTGAACTTCGCACAGAACTTAAAAGAAGACAAGACAATGGTGAATCCAACCTATACATCGACTACCATGCTGATTGCATAAAAAATAAAACCTGCAATCAAAAAATCACCTCCAAACCCCCCATCACCCATAACAATCAACCAGCCATCCCAGTATTCAACCAAGTACCCATCCCCCTACCTCCCATTCAACCAACCATCTTACCAACTATCCAACCAACAGCCATCCAATCAACAATCCAACCAGCCATCCAACCAACCATCCAACCAACCATCCAAACAGCCATCCAAGCAGCCATCCAAGCAGCCATCCAAACAGCCATCCAACCAGCCATCCAAACAGCCACCCAACAATCCACCCAACCAGCCATCCAAACAACCATCCATCCAAACACCCAAACTACCATCCAACCATCTATACAACCATCTATTGTCCACAACCCCCAACCTACTAACACCCAAAACTAGGGATGCACGCCTTACCTCTTCAACACCAATCATATCAGATCTCAAATGCAAATTGATAAATGCAAGAAGCATAGTCAACAAATTACCTGAATTTATCCTCTTATTAAACAGTGGCACATTTGATATCATTTTTGTTTGCGAAACATGGCTGAATTCATCCCTTCCTGACTCCATTATCTCAAACAAAGAATATCAAGTCTATCGATCAGATCGGGAAAACCAAGAGGTGGTGGAGTGGCTATCTTTACAAAAGACACTGAATCTAAAAAATATCCAAGTAGCACATAAACTCTCTCTTCCTGAAACCATAGTATGCGACCTATCCCTTGACACTACTCTTCGATTCTTACTATGCTACAGAGCCCCCGACTATGACATTACCCACGCAAATATGCTAACCTCAATGCTAACATGGACTACCT
Source organism: Ahaetulla prasina (assembly GCF_028640845.1). NCBI lineage: Eukaryota > Metazoa > Chordata > Lepidosauria > Squamata > Colubridae > Ahaetulla > Ahaetulla prasina. Next base: position 203,128,825 of record NC_080540.1, on the reverse strand, counting down.
CTTGCCCATACCCTCTTATCTTCCTTGGTGACTTAAATCTACCTCTCATTAACTGGACAACCAATGAATGTTCAACTGATCCAATTCATATAGTTATTACATACTTATGCTTATATATATATGCTTATATATTATATAGTTATTACATACTTATGCTTATATATACTGTTGTGACAAAAATAAAATAAAATAAAATAAAATAAAATAAAATAAATGGCAAGGAATATTTTCTATACTATATACTAGAGAGAAAACTACATAGCGAAAAAAAGGCTTTAAGAGTTGTAAACCTAATCTTACGTACCTTCTTCTCCAGAAACACTACACTACTAACTAGAGCATACAAAACATTTGCCAGACCTATTCTTGAATACAGCTCATCCGTCTGGAACCCATACCACATCTCTGACATAAATACAATAGAAAGAGTCCAGAAATATTTTACTAGAAGAGTTCTCCACTCCTCTGAATACAACAAAATACCTTATGCCACCAGACTTGAAATCCTGGGTTTAGAAAACTTACAACTCCATCGACTTCTACATGACCTGTGTTTAACACACAAAATCATCTATTGCAATATCCTTCCTATAAAAGACTACTTCAGCTTCAATCGCAATATTACAAGAGCAAAAAATAGATTTAAACTTAATGTTAACCGCTTCAATCTTGATTGCAGAAAATATGACTTCTGTAACAGAGTTGTTAATGCTTGGAACTCATTACCTGACTCCATAGTCTCTACTCAAAATCCCAAAATCTTCAACCAAAAGCTGTCTACTATTGACCTCACCCCATTCCTAAGAGGGCTGTAAGGCGTGCATAAGAGCACAAAAGTGCCTACCGTTCCTGTCCTATTGTTTCCTTTCATTATATCCAATTAATATAGTTATTACATACTTATGCTTATATATATATGCTTATATATATATCTTCTTCAAAATATGTTGTTTTATCTATGACAATTGTTTGTGTATACTGTTGTGACAAAAAGAAATTAAAAAAAAGGAATCTGAGAAATAATTTTATAAAAATATATAATTATTTCTCTGAATAGATTCCATTGCTGACACATTTAAAAACAGTTTGAGAGCCAGTTTGATGTAGTGCTGAAGGTGCTGGCCTAGAAACCAGGAGATGTGTGTTCTAGTCCTGCCTTAGGCATGAAAGTCTGGTGGGTGACTTGAGCCCAGTCACCCCATAAGATTTTTGCTGTGAGAAAAACGGGAGAAAGGAGTATTAGTATGTTTCCCCCCTTGAATTACGTATTAAAAAGGGATAAAATAATAATAATAATAACTGATGAAACCACAAAATGGACAAAGTAATAGAAAATGAAGAAGAAAAAGTGCTGTAGGATTTTAGACATTAAAGAGACAAGCACCTGCTACACAACACCCCAGATTTAACAATTATCGATAAGAAAAACAAAAAGTCTAGATAGGTGTTATTGCAATCCCAAAACAACTGGAACACCACTTGACCATCAGTATTGACCAAAACCACTATCAATCAATTGCAAAAGGCAGCTTTACTTAAACAGTTTACATCCTGCTACGATACCTTTAACACCATTAAACATCAATAGTTGCCTGTTCCAAGACCTTGGGAAGAATTTGATGGGTGAGTAAAAATGCCAAATCCAGTTTGAATATCTGGCTGACTGTGTGACCAACCATAATAATTAAATAAAATGCATTTTGAAGTTATTTTTATAAATTGCTCAATAATATGACTGCATAGGACTTTAGGTTTGAATGGTGCTTTAAAAGGCACATAATAGCAAATGTACCAAAGTGTGCATAATTTTTGATAATCACAACTCAAAATGTACTATTGTTCATGAACAAAACACTTTTGCAGACCACAAGACAGTCTGGGTGAAGAATTAAGGTAGTTTTGTATTACAAGGAAGGAGGACTGTCTAAAGATGTTTGGCCTTTTTTCTCTTTAGAATTTTTGACTGGAGTAATTTGACTGGTAGAATAAAGAAAGACATGAATTTTCTCAATGAGTTAAAAACAGTTGGATGAATGATCTGATACAATGCATGAAACTAATTTTAAAAGGGAAGAATAGAACTGACAATGCTATGAACCACTTGCTATCATTGCTGGAGAAATCTAACAAAAGGATTAGATTTCCAAACAATTACTGGATTTGTGATGTCTGGAATTTAGTTTCAAAGGATAAAAATCCATTTGTACACTGAGCAACAGTAACATTAAGAGGATAACGAACATATATGTATAACAAAAATAACAGATGCATTATTTGTTAAAAATTAAAATTCTTAGATTTCCTCTCCTTATGTACATTGAAATTGTTATATGGAGAAGAGGAGAAAAAGAGTGGGGAAAGATAAGGTATTTCTCATCCTATAAATCATATTTACACTTTCACCAGAGTTTGGTGATGCTTAGTCTTTTTTACATTCAAGGTCCTCAACTTTCACACAACTGTTTACTTCTTATGGTCCTTATTCTTATATGCAGAATTTCACTAAACATGTGAATCAGTTGGTAAATTAATTTAAGCAAGATTGCTGCTTTAAAATTTTCTGGGGAAAAGGAGGGAGAGTGTAGTCATTTCTCTACAGGATACTAAATCAGTATTTTTCAAACTTGGCAACTTTAAGGAGTGTCAACCTTAGCTCCCAGAATTCCTTAGCCAGCATGTAAGGCATCACAAGTCACTTGTGAGAAAGCAATTTTGAAACTGAATTTATAAATAAACAATATATTTGTTTTATAAATAAAACAAAGAAGCGGAATAAACATCTCACTACTTTAAAATTGCCAAAATTCCACGGAGCTCACCTTAATGCATCTCCATTTGCTTTGCCAGCCGCTTGGATTAATAAAATCCTCTATAAACCTTTTGTTTCACTGTAAATATTGCATTGGATAAGCTAATAGTACTTTTTCTAATAAAAATAAATCTAGATTGTCCAAACAAATGCTGTTCTTCCACTTACTATCCTATAGAAAGCTTTACCCGCAATGCATCTTCCCCCAATTTACTTGGCTTCTTGGAAGCTGGCTGGGATGGTCACAAATGGAAATCGTGTGAACCTGGATTGCTATAATCATTGTTAAAAACACGCTGGATGCCAAGGGCCTGAATTCAACGGGGATGCTGTGACCATCATAAACACAAGATAAGTCCCTTTTTTCCAGTGACATTGTAACTTTGAATAGTCACTGAACAATGATCGTTAGTGGAAGACTACTTACATAACTATATTTTTTTTGCATTAAAAGTTAAAAACCAACGTAGGATAATGGGGAAACTTGCATTTTTACAGCATTGTTAACTTTGGCTACATAAGATCCAGATAAGGTTGTGTGATTAGTGTCTGCATTTTGTGTCTTGTCCTTGAGTAACTGACCTTTTTAATTGAAAGCAAATCTTGCCTCTATTACTCAATAGAATAGAATAGAATAGAATAGAATAGAATAGAATAGAATCAGTGGAGGGTTTCAAATTTTTTTACTACCGGTTCTCTTGGTGTGGCTTGGTGGGCGTGGCATGGGAAGGATACTGTAAAATCTCCATTCCCACCCCACTCCAGGGGAAGGTTATTGCAAAATCCTCATTCCCTCCTGATCAGCTGCGACTCAGGAGGCAGAGAATAGATGGGAGCAGGGCCAGTCAGAATTCAAAATTCCGCTATTCTCCAGAACTGGTCAGAACCTCCTGAAACCCACCTCTGAATATAATAGAATTCTTTATTGGCCAAGTGTGATTGGACACACAAGAAATTTGTCTTTGGTACATATGCTCTTAGTGCACATAAAAGGAAAAAAAGAAAAAAAGAAGACAGTCAATGCCCCTCTTCTTTTTTTTTTTTTAACTGAAGCTGTAGGTTTCCCAAACGTTAACAAAGAGAAAAAAAAAGTACAGTTAGGAACAACAACAACAACAAAAAGTATGTCGTTTTGAAAGCCTTTCTTCTAAAGCTGAGTTCAGTCCAGGGTGGGCTTCAATTGCCGGCGCCTTAAACCAAAAACGAAGGAAGATTGGGGTGGGGGGAAAGGGGGGAGGACGAAGACGTGGCCGAGCCTGAGATATCTGGGGAACGAGAGCAGAGGGGAGACAGAAAGACATCCCCCCCCCGCATTTGAGTCATTTTCTTCTGTGAGGGACTGAGCCCAGGCGCCATAAACCTTCCTTGAGGGACCCCACCAGCAACTTTCTCTCGACTCTTCTTCACCCTTCCCGCCCGCGCGCCCCCCTCTCCTCCCTTCGCGCCCGCTCGTCCCTCCAACCCCCTTGCAGCCCCGCGCCTCCTCATTGTCTTCCCGAGCGCGTCGGGCGATTAAAAACCACCCCCCCCTCCAAAAAAAGAAAAAAAAATCCGGTGACTGGAAAAAATAATAATTGCTCCGGCAGCTACGTAAGCAATCCGACTGGAGCTGCCGTCGTCTCGCACCGCCCGGCGCGTTAGCTCGAGAGGAGTCCCCCTCCTCCTCCTCTAGCGTAGAAAGAGCCCCTCTGCTGACGTGCGGGCTGCTGAGGGACCCGCTACGAAAACAAGTTGGGAAGGTACCAAATCTCTCTCTCTCTCCCCCCTGCCACCCCCCCTGCTCCGCCTCGGAGCAGCACCATGTCGCTTTCGTATTCCACCCTCGGCCGCCCTTCCAGCCCCGCTTCTGGGCTTCGGCACCTGCTTTCCCTCCGGCTGTGAAAAGCGCAAGACGCTTCGGGCACGAGAGAGAGAGAGGCAGAGAGAGAGAGAGAGAGAGAGAGAGGCAGACGCGAAACGCAACAAGCCTCCTTAACAACTCCTCGCCGCCTTCGACCTCAGGGAAGTCAGCCGCGTTGGCTGGCTCTTGCCGGCGAGCAGCCGGAGTGCGAGGACGTGTAATTTGGACCAAGGTGGTGTTGCTGTTGTCCGTTCCCCACGTCCCGGTGGCAAAAGTGGCTTCTTACCTTGGGCTCTTTGCAGCGACCTTTTTTCCCCCCCACTCGTCCGTTGCAAGCGGGAAGAGTCCCTTCCTTCCCGTGTGGTCGGGTGTCTGTCGGGGTTTGACGATGCTTACGGAGAGATGCCTGGGATTGCTCTACTGTGGCTTGTATCTCTGGGCGTCTTTGTTTCTCTCTTTTTTCCAAGGTAAGTCCTGGGTTGTTTTGATAGCTGGGGCTATGAGAGACACATAAACGCACACGCGCGCGCGCACACACACACACACACACACAAAGAGAGAGGGAGACATCGCAGTGGGATCTTTTCTGATTTCCTTAGAGGTGCCTCTGGAGCCTTGTCTTTTGAAAGAAAGGACTTCATTTATTCCCACTGAAACTGAACGGGGTCTGTTAAAAATGGGAACTTGTACTACAGATAACCTATATATTGTTTTGAATTTTTTTTTTGGTGTAGGAGATGTGTGTGTGTGTGTGTGCGCGCACAGATTGGAATAAAAGCTTGGGCGGGGAGAGGCGATTTCATGACAGTACTGTTAAAAAGTGCCACTTTTTCTTCTGGTTTGATAACTTCTTTTGCAAACATACTCATCAGCGAACATACTCGTCAGCTATAAAAACGAGAAGCCTGCGACTGGCGGAGGGAAAAAAATGCAGTGTGAAATTCCTAACCGGATAGGACACATTTATCCTTAGATATGACAAGATTAAATATAGGATTGATTTAAGAGCCAGTCGGGTATTGGTTCATTAGGTTTAAAGTACATACACCGGAAAGGAAGAGAATTACCTGCTTCAGTATTTGTCCTGTTATCTTTTACTTTACTGTAAATCAGGAATTAATTGAAAAGTCAACAAGAGTTCTGTTAGAGAGTAGAAAGAAGCTTGACTCACTCTAGCTGGCATAGTATTGTTTACTTTTATACATTTGTCTCATGTCAGTGATCCAAGTAGGTTTGGGCTTAATTTTAGACGATGAACCAGGATGGTGTGAATATAGTAGATATAATGAACCAGTTCATGAATCTAGTACCTTATAGCTTCAGTGTGATATGAAATTGTTCAAGGATGATGCAGCTCAGTTGACAAAAACCAAGAGAACAGAAATACCAGATAAATGTTTTTAAAAATGGGGAAAGTCCCCGACAAATATAATAGTAGAGCACAATATAACATTTTCAGGAGCTTCCTATCCTAAATAAAAATATATAACAATGTCAGTACAAAGAGTAAAGTCCCAATGGATCAAATCAAATCGACTTGATTTGACTTGTATGAAAAGAAAAATCTGAACTGATGATGTATCTTCATTTAAGGACCAGATATAAGTTACCCTTTCTTATTTTTACTCTGTTCTTTATCTGTAAAATAAGCAAATGTTAATCTACTTTGCAAGGTTATTGTAGGAAGAAATACCACAAAACATGTAAAATGTTTACTAGTATAAGTATTTATCATGCTAAATAGAATTTTAATATTCCTGTTCTTGTCCCTAAATCTGTTTGACAAGTATTTTAATTATAAATATTTGGACATACTTGGTCTTATTTTAATATTACTATCAAGCAGAAGATTTCCAATATATACCCTCAAGTTGATAAAAACAGAAAAGAAAAAGTGCTTGACAGTTCATAAAATTCCCTTCCAGTCTTAACACTATTAAGTTACATATAATAAAGCTAAACATATAATTAAAAAACGTTCTAGGACTCAGATGAACTTAATATTGCAACACTATAGATGTGCACTTTGAAGTGTGTTTAATTGGGCAAGCTCAAGTAAGTCTATAGTTTGGGGGTTCAGATTGAGAATTGTAATCTAATATATACCGTATATGGGATCACCAACTCCTTTACTATCATAGTACCTTTGACTCTAAAAGGCCAAATATGTGTGCAGATATCATATTCTGTGTTGGATTACCTGATGGGCCTAGAATAGTCTTAGGATGGAGAACTTTTGTTATCTTGCTGGTGGATCTCCCATTGACAGGCCAAAATGCTAGATATAGTAAAGAATAGTTTTTTTTTTCATAGAATGAGTGAAATGACTAGACTTAAAGTTGTAGCCCAAGCAGCTTAGCTGACTTCCATTAGACTCCTTAGGCATGTGAAATGCCTAAAGACTAGGCTAGCTGTTGGTATTCATGGCTCCATCTGGACTTTCTGAGGAGGCTTTACCCACTAAAACTAGTACACCAGTTGAGGCCCTCATTAAAGTTGGGAGACCCTTGCTATAGTTACGAATGTCCTTATTACTTTTTGACTGGATTACTGCAAGGTGTTGTCCTTGAAGACAACTTTGAAACGGCAACTAGTTCAGAATGCAGGAGCCCACATGCTGACTGGATGGAGAACCAGTCCAGTATTATAATACCTACTATATATTGTGGATACCGCACTGGTCCCTATTAGGATAGGTACTGTCCAAGGTGCTGCATTTAGAGCACTGCTTGGGCAAAGAGGAAACTACACCCTCCATAGTGTTTCTGGCTGGTTTGCTTCTGTTCATGTTCAAGGGTGAATATTATAGGTTATTTTAGGTCTGGTGGTAAAAGGAGACCAAGGTGCAAAACCATATTTCTCTATTATTGCTTTCATTCCCTGGAATAAGATTCTTGCCTCTGAAAACTGGAGGATTATCTTTAACAACAACAACCCCCAATCCCCTTCTATCTTAAAAAAAAACAACACAGTTCAAACTTGGCTTTTCATGACCAACATCCAGCTTTTCCTTTCCACTTTTGCTGGCTGCATGTGATGTTTTAAATTGAAATGTACAGGTTGAATGGGGTTCAGTAAATCTTATTGTTTGCTTTGTAAATTGCCAAGAATGCTTGTAACAGAACTCTTAATAATATGTAACTTTTGAGAAATAAATACGTAAATAAATAATCTGGATTATTTGAAGCATGTTAGCATAATCAGAGTACATTCAGATGATTAATCTGTTTTTGAGATTAATTCTGTAATCCTAAATAACTAGAGCATTCTTGAATGTGTGAATGGGCGAAAGGGATATTGTGTATCCCATAGCCTTTCTTCTTTTCATTCTGAGTAACTTTAGAAAAGTAATTTATCAATAGGATCACAAGTGGGGAAGATAGAGGCCAACATGTCTTTCAATTCTTCAGATAAAAGAAAATGCTGCATACTTGGTTTCCTTGTCATGAGATGGGGGGGAAAAGATAATTGCTCAGTGCTGTCAGCATCAACAGCTGTAGTCATTCGTTTAAGGAATGTCCCTGACTTTAATAAGTTATTTCAGTTATAGTGGTTCAATCAATTGCATGTGGACAGTGGAATACTATTTACAGGGATCTAAACAGGTTTATGAAAGCTTAGGTCCTGGGATTACACGTATATGATTGAACACCGTATCATTTCTATAACCTATTCTGGTAGAAATGAAATAGTAATGTGTATTGGCTAGCATAAGTATACATTATAATGGAAGTAGAGGTCAATGGTCTTGTTGAGGTGTATTATAGATTTCCCATTTTGAATGGCGTAAAATGGTGTTTTCTACCCCGTTAGTAATGCCTCTTGGCTTGTCTCTTGCTTTTTTGGAATTTACATAGAAGCAACCTCTTTGCTGGGGTCAAGGCCAGCTGCCAGCACCTACAAAATTTGAGATTAGTGCCCATAAACAATTGAGGTGCCCACTGAACTGAGCTGAGATTTTAACACTATCACTGTTTTGATATTTTCTCAGCTCAGGAATGCAAAATGACAAAGTAGATTAAGAGTTGCAAAGATGTAGTATTTATTTCAGAGTAAAGTCTGGTCTATATGCAGTACCTATTATACAACATTTAATATACAATATAAACAATATAAATAAATAATAAAATACATATTAATATGTAATATTAATTTGGCCAGGTGTTTAATGGTTAAGTTAAAGTGAAAATCTCCATTAGAGTGGCTACACAATTCTAATTCATCACTATGTCAAATAGTTCCCAATTTTTGTTTTTTGTAAGCTTCATGAATGGAGTCCTTTATAGGGATTCTGTGACTTTTGTCATGTAACTTTACTGCATCTGAGCTGTCTGCTAGGAAACCGTTCACTGCAGATCCTAACTACACTGTTTTTGATGGCAAAGGGAACTCCTTATTTAACCAATGCCACTGGGAAGCAAAAGGCAAAGAGGTTAAGAAAGAAATAGATGGCAATAGTCATAAATGCCTTGTCCGTCACTTCTTCAAAGATGGAAGCATCTAGAAAACACTGCCCTGCAGGGAATACAGTTGAAGCACATCTTCACAGTCCAGTACCAATATTGGACATGTAGAGTTAATACTAGTTGTGACAATGAAGGTTTGAAGATTAGTATTTCAGTCCAGCAGGAATCATAAAGTGACACAATACTTTAAAAGTGTCTTTATAGCAGTGCAGTAAATTAGGTCAGAGTTGTGCAAATTGTGACTTGTCAAGCTGAACGGATCCCATTTGTTGTGTTATCCCACGTACTTAATCATTCCTCAGCTTCTGTAGTCCCAGCAAGGCCATAACAATAGAAGAGGGTTACCATAGATAACTGAGGATTGAAGGTCCACAAATTCTGCAAGTTGGATTTGAACTGTGTGGGAGATGGCTGGAACTCTGTCATGAGAGGCTCTGAAGGACTGTTGAGTGAAACAGTGCAGCTAATGAGGTCAGGTGAACAAGGTCTGATGAAAAGATGGGATGGGGAAACAATTTCCTTCCACAATAAATGAATGAATGGCAAGTTATTATTACACAATGCCTTTTCCTCTGTGTTTTTTTTAATGCTGTGCTTCTATTTGGGATAGAGCATAGATAAAAGATTAATTAATGTGACATCTTCTTTACTGTGTCAGCAGCAATCTGTCAGCGTAGCAACTGGGACTGTGATTCGCTCTTTCATTTGTTGAGAGCGAATTTTATAAAACCTGCTCCAGGCCGTAATGTGGCAAATTAATTTAAAGAACATATATCCTTAAATATAAAATCATTGGTATTTCTAACAGCTGCATCTCAACCTGCTGCCTGCTGGTTGAACTGAGTCACAGAATTACAAGCCAGCAGTTAACAGTATGAAAATGAAATTCTGACAAATGTATCACATGCTCTCTCTTTTGTGATGCCTTATCTATATAGATAATCATCAACTTACAATCGCCATTGGGACTGGAATTCTCATTGCTAAGTAATGAGGTTGTTAAACAAGATGTCATGACACTGCATCACTTAATGCCACAGTACCAGTACTCCCCATTGCTGTCATTAACTGAGAATCACATATTGTTAAGTGGGTACCTACCCACTCCAATCCAAAACATTTCAGGATCCCACCCCAGCCCCAAGCTTCAGGAAGGTAAGGGATTGCTTCTAACTTCTCTTCAACTGCCTATATCTTCCTCCATGTCTGCCCTTCGGGGCATCCTTTGGGCCATTAATATCAGACCAACAATTGAATAAACAATACCCCAATCAAGGAACTGCCAACCAACCAACAAAAAACCACCCAATCAAAGAATCTCTTAAGACTACCCCCACCAACACTGATAGGACAAGCCAATAGAATATCAACTGAGAGCAACCTCACTCTTTGTAGCACTGATGAGGTTATCTAGTTTGGCTAATGAAAGGTCTTCAAGAAAACAACCAAGCTCAGAGAGCACCAAGAACCCTTCATTCCAACCCTGAGCTACAAATATTCTCCTTTATTGGCCTACTCCAGTGGTGGGATTCAACCAGTGTAACAACCGGTTCACTGAGCGTGCACGGTGCATTTGAAAACAGTTCTAAAACTTACCTTACTGCAGCCCTGGTGAGTAAAACAGCTGAGGTGCGGCAACCTGCTCTGCCGTGCCGATCAGCTGGGCTTCTAAGGTCAGTATAGAGCAGGGGCGGGCAGACGGCGTAAACCGGTTCGCTCTCAGCTGTTCGTTGGAGCTACCGGTTTGCCCAAACCGGCCCAAATAGGTTGAATCCCACCCCTGGCCTACTGCTTCCCCTGTCTCTGCCCTTTGGGCCACCCTATAACCATGCAGGTCTGGGGCCACTTGCCACACTTCAGGAAACCAAACCTGCCCCTGCCCAGTCCTAGCCACATCTGCCCTTGTCATTCTGCACTCTGATATTGTAATGGAATGTATGCATAACCTTGAGGAAAGAGAAGGAGAGATGACACCTAGGAAACAATCAGACAAGAGGGTACAGGAGCCCACAATCACATAACAGACACAGAAAGAAACTGAGAAGAAAGACACCCCCCCCCCAATGGATCAGAGAGGTGGAAAGTTTGTACCTTCACACTTGCAAAGTTCTGTTAGTGTAGTAACCTTACAATAAAGTAGAATTTGTTCATCTAATCCTGTTTCCTGTCTTGTTTACCTTGGAGAGCTGGCATCAGTCTTGCAAGTCTCAAGGAACAAATTTCCTGCCTGCCACTTTTAACTTTCAACCATTAAGCAATTGTGGGCTTCTATTTTTCTTGTCTGATTGCTTGCTAGGAAGCATCTCTCCTTCTCCTTCCCCAAGCTACTCATGCATTCCATTAAGCTGACCTCTGCTGTCCTGCACTCCACTGCCCCAGCTGACCTTCACTGTCTTCTTGCTTCCACTGCTGGCAAAAAAAAAGGTGAAAAATAGTCCTAGCTTGGGGACTCAAAAAAAAAAAAACCTACTGAAAAAGCTCTGGGTTTGGTTTTCACTTTCTTTTCACAGCGTGAAAGGGCTTTCTGATGCCACACTGCTTTTCACTTTATTTTGTAATCCAAAGGCCAACCCCACCTTAGTTCACGAGTGTGGTGCAAAGGGGCTTTTTAGCATGCCATGGTTCTGGCATGTTTTTGTTTTGTTTTTGTTTCATGAAGCTCAGATCACACCTTATCAGCAGTGGGAGCAAGAACACAGTAAAAATCAGTTGAGGTGGCAAAGTTCAGGGCAGTAGCTGTTAAAAGGACAAGGCACCAGGCTAGAAAGAGGGAGACGGTGAGTTCTAGTCCCATCTTAGTTGTGAAAGCCAGCTGGGTGACCTTGGGCCAATCATGCTCTCCCAGCCCTATTCACCTCATAGGAATGTTGTGGGGGGAAATAGGCGAAGAATGGAGCATTAAGTACATTCTCTGCATTGAATTATTTAAAAGAATAATAAAGGTGGATACCATGTTTCCCTGAAAATAAGACCCAGTCTTATAGTTTTTGGGGCTCCAAAAATAAGTAATAAATAAATAAATAAAATAAATAAATAAAACTAAGGCTTATTTTCAGGGAAACATGATTTCAGGGTGATCAGCCCGGCTGGGCGCCCCACCCCCCGGCATGTGGCCATAGATCAATAAGTCTGTTTTTTTCAGTGCTGCCATAACTTCAAACAGTTGCTGAATGACTGATTGTAAGTTAACGACTACCTATAATCTATATTCTCTAGAGAGATTCTTAGGGCATCAAGCTTCAGTGCAATTTCAGTGACAGGAAAACAGACTTTCAATATGAGAGTGTTTAGATTTAGTTAATTAACCATGCTTGGAATTCAGGAAGCTACAGTTTAATGATTCTTGACAGCACCAAGTTGGGGACTAACACAATAACCCTATACATGCTGATGCACGTGGGGTTATTTTTTGAAAAGGCTATGCCATTAATTAATCAATCAATTAATTAAAGTATTTATTTATATTTCTTCCATTCAATTGACTCCGCATCTCAGAGAGCTCCCTGACAAGTCCCTGCTCTTTTCTTGGCAAGGTTTTTGGGAAGTGATTTGTAGTTGCCTCTTTCTTAGGGCTGAGAGAAAGTGACTGGCTCAAGGTCACATGGCTTTGTGCCCAAGGCAGGACTACAACTCACAGCCTCCTGGCTTCTAGCCAGATACCTTAACCACTACACCAGACTGGCTTTATATTTATACCCCCCATTAATCACCACAATTTGGATAGTTTACAAACAATAAAACCAGCTAAAGCAAACCGTATCCCCATTAAACTCAGAAGCCAATTCAAAAGGTTCTAGAACTGAGCATATTGTAAGTTTGCTTGGACTATTAAGGAACTCAACAATGCCCTGCGGCTACTCATTCCAGAGGAAACTGCTAACACTGACACTTTTTTCCCCTGTCAAGTTGAAAGATAATAAATTTTCTCACCAAGCTACAACATATTTGGAAAAGACAAACAATATATCAGATTTAGCCATCAGCAAAACATGTATAAGGTCAAATACTCTGGATAGGATAGACACAGATTTATTTGACTGGAAATGTTTGCTTCTGGCTTAAATTATCATTTAACTGCACATTTATGTCTTTTAATGTGTTATAATCACATTTACTATTTTTTCTATTTATTCTAAGAGCTCTTCAAAATCTTTCCTAAAGAGAAGTATATAGCTTTCATTTAAAAGCTTCTGTGTTGTCACGTATAGTTCATGTGTCCTAAATGCATATGCCAATCATTCTCTTTGAATGTAGTGTGTGTGTATATATATACATACATACATACATACATACATACATACATACATACATACATATATATATAAACCCCCACTAGCGGTTAAAAGGAAGAAACAGTTGCGATCACACAAAGATTCCAGAAGCACAAAGCTGAAGCCTGAAGATGACGAATGAGACTTCATTGAAACGTTGCCAAGACACTTCCAATTTTACACGGGAGAAAACTCGAACAACCAAAAACCTACATACAAACACCCGTGAAAACCTCGGAAAATATATATATATATATAACGTTAAAAGGAAGAAACAGCTGCGATCACACATTGCTCCCAGAAGCACGAAGCTGAAGCCTGAAGATGACGAATGAGACTTCGTCGAAACGTCGCCAAGACACTTCCAATTTTACACGGGAGAAAACCCGAACAATTTGCATTATTGATTGATTTGACTTAGGTTCCTGCACGACTCCAATTGACTCTAAGCATCTTACAGCATAAAACAAAACAAAATAAAACAAAACAAAGTAATATTCAAAAATAATCACGACAGCAAAGAAGATAATGAATCAGGTCAATGACAAATATCATGCAATCAACAAGGAGCTTCATCCATCCTGGCCCAAAGCCAGATCTTCTGGAATCTTTATAAGTTAATTCAGTAATGTGAGAAGTGCTTCTATGCAGCACACTTCCATTTCACCTTTACCAAAATTGTATTGTAGTTTGCATTCCACTGACTATTGTACAGTCTGACTGATGATTACAGAGCCTGAAAGAACAGCATGCTTTAGTACGGAACCTGTGAGTTATTTGCCATTTTTAAAATCACAAATATGCCCTGCTTTATAAACTACAAATATATAAGAATACTTACTCTGTTAAATATTCAGCTCTACAAAATTGCTATGTTTTTACATATTTTATGTATCCAATTCACTTTCTTATATAAAGAAGCTGATATTTTGAAGGGCACCATAGATGGAAAACTTCAAGATGAGTTAGATGGGAAATGAAATGCCTCTTATGTCCTTGATAATTGAACTGATCTTAATGAATCTCTTGAATCCCTAATCTGGTCCCAAGGGGTATAACATGTTGCTGAGTTTTGGAATATAGGGGAAAAAAGCACTGATAATAGTCTTTAAGAGTCCCGGGAGTCTTTCCATCAAATCCCAGACATGAAGATAACTCACTCCTCTTAACAGACTGTCTGGCCAACAAATGTACCTGATGACCACCTGCCTTGAATACTCCTGATTTTTTCTTTATGAAATGTATGAAGAGCTCTTCAGGGCAGAGACAGGAATATCTGCAATATGGATGTTTGTGGCAGCTGATGTTTATCCTGACTTTAGACCAGGGGTGTCCAAACTTGGTCCCTTTAAGACTTGTGGACTTCAATTCCCAGAGTTTCTCAGCCAGCTTTGCTGGCTGAGGGACTCTGGAAGTTGAAGTCCACAAGTCTTAAAGGGACCAAGTTTGGACACCCCTGCTTTAGACATATCGTTAAATTATATAGCTTTTTAGATTTACAATGATTGTAATGCTTTTCTTCCCATATTCCAAGGCTTGGGGATACAGCCCAATACAAAAGAATCTCTTTTGGTTTTCATATTGCACAGAAGATAAAATGAGAGCAAATACAGCTTGATGTATTGGAATCTGCACAGCTGTTATAAGTATCGGTATCTGGTACTCTTGACTAAATTATGCCATGGGCGAATAAGTGGCAATATTAGATAGATAGATAGATAGATAGATAGATAGATAGATAGATAGATAGATAGATAGATAGATAGATAGATAGATAGATAGATAGACAGACAGATAGACAGACAGACAGACAGACAGACCGACCAGACGTTTCATCTTGCCCCACCTTCCAGTGTTCTTGTGTGGATGATTTTTGTTTATGAAACATTTGAATCCATGAAATTTAACAGTAAAGCCCTTCCATAATTAAATGTGTAGATGTATAATAACAGAAAAGGTTTATGATGTAGCAAAACAAGATCAGGCCATTCTCCAAAATTTATCCAGTTGGAGAAATTTTTGTCATGTTGCCAAGTTTTATTTAGTGTGAGGAGTTTGTCATGGCAGTGAAATCTTATTACTATCATAGATAGTCATCTCTGAGCAATTCTCTACTTGCACCTATCCGCAGTGCATACGTGGCCTGATAGCATCTATTGTCTGCTGTGTCTGTATATCACTGCTTTCGTGTTGTTCCCAACTCAGGAATGAGGCAGGTTTTACTTGCCTTAGCTTTCCCTCCTTATTTTAGCATTGTCTAAGGACAGTCTTAAGTACAATAACATCTGTGAAGCTTTCTCACTTACGTGGGAAGGAAGTCAGATGACTGGCAGTATTTGGGAATTGAAGCAAGAGTGCCAGGAACATCAATGAGGACATGCTGATGTAGTTTACAGCTGACTCAAGAACGGATAGATAGCATTTCAATTCAGCAATAGAGAAAGGTCTTCTGTTTAATGGAGCTACTACATATCCAGGAGGGATCTGTTTGTTTTGGGCAGTGAGCAGTGTTGGCTTAATTTTATCTCTTGGCACTCACAAGAGGATGTACTAAGAACCAAATGAAAGATTTTGCAACAATTGTTCCCCTTATAGAGTGCATTAGTTTATAGAATAGCACTGTAAAAATCATGCTACTTTTATGTAATGATTAAACGTAATGATTAAATTACTGGCATGTTTTTGTTCCATGAGAAATAAAGTGACATTGTTTTATTGATGTATTGGAATCTGCACAGCTTTGAGATAATGTTTGGCAGTATTCGATGAAATAAAGAGGGTAAAACGATGGATTCCATCCACATTAAAACGAAGATTTTAATTTGTTCATCAGAGGCAACTGAATCAAGCCAAAATTTCATTCAAATGATAAATATCATTATTCAGGTTCTGCCCATATGTATTCTTGTGTGACATTGTGACACAGGTATTGTAAAAAAAGGAGTGGTGCTTGTTTGTGACCATGTGGTATCTATTTGGCAATTTCCTCCCTTGAAAACTTCCAGGTTTATTTATTTATTTATTTATTTATTTTTCACATTTATATACCGCCCTATCTCCCTAGGGACTCAGGGCGGTTCACAGGCAAGTAAAAAATACATATAAATACAGACTAAAATAACAATTAAAAAACTTATTCCACATAGCCGAATTGTTAAAAACAATATAAATAATAAAACCCATTTAAAACCAGTAAATTTAAAATCTAATCCAGTCCTGCGCAGATGAATAAGTGTGTTTTAAGCTCGCGACGGAAGGTTCGGAGGTCCGGAAGTTCACGAAGTCCTGGAGGGAGTTCGTTCCAGAGGGTGGGAGCCCCCACAGAGAAGGCCCTTCCCCTGGGTGTCGCCAGACGGCACTGCCTAGCTGACGGCACCCTGAGGAGTCCCTCTCTGTGAGAGCGCACGGGTCGGTGAGAGGTATTCGGTAGCAGTAGGCGGTCCCGTAAATAGCCCGGCCCTATGCCATGTTCTAGATTTGATCTTTTACGTGCTCTTTATATCTTCCAAACTTGTTTTTGGTTTCTCTTAATATCTTCCATGATACAATAGCTTTAATTCACTGTGCATTGCAAAGGAGTCATTCAACAACCAGAAAGAAATTGTGGAATGCAATGGATTGCTTTTTGAGCAACAAATATTTCTGCCCAAGAATAGTCAGAAGACTTCATGCTGCTTCTCTGTACACATTTAGAGATAAATTGCAAATGCATTTATTAATTTAAAGCATTTCAGTAAACATTATCCATCAAAAGCTCCCCTAATGCTTTACCAAACAATAAAAGTAGACTCTTTTCCAAGAGTCTTTTTCTAAAAAGAAAAGCAAAAAAAGGCACGTCAGTAAAAGAGTAACAAGAATGTTAAGAGATTAATTCTTAATGTTATTCAGATCTCGCAATGCAAGATGTGATCCAGAGATAATACCATAATGAGTGTCACCCCGTGTTAAAGTTGCACTTCTTTACATAATTATCTGGAAGGAAATATGGTCAGCTAACTAGCTGAGGTGTGCACAGTCAAATTTTCATTCCTCTGCAGTTCTGCATTCATCCTTTGTAATTGAGTGCTTTATAGTTTAGCATTATTGAACAATCTGTGTTCATAGAGCTGGGAAAATATAAGAGGTTCCAATTGGGGCACTTGAAATGGGCAGGCCAAATAAGGTACATTTGATTTATCACCCAAATTGTAAATTTAAATATTTAATTTTTTAAAAAAACCAGACACTGGAATACAAAATGGGTAATCTGTGTATAAATAATCCAAAATATTTCCACTGAGAGCTTTGAATAGTGTACACACTAATTTTACCTTAAAAATAGCAACCTATGCAGTCAGAACTGAAATAAAATAATCTGCTAAATTCCATGGTTGAGTGGGGACTCATACCTGGTGGCATAATTTAATCAAACCTTAAATGGGGTGAAATACTCTTCTAGGTGGATGGTATACTAGCTAGAAGAATGTGGTATACATCTAGAAAAATATAGCATACCCCTGGCCATAGAGGGTGTAGAATTACGGGGGTAGAAGTAGAAGACTAGTTCCAAATTTTAATGTCAATTGAGGTGTTTTTAAGATTTTGCTACTCAAAGTGGTCCAATATTGGAGTGCAAATTTATTTATTTATTTATTTATTTATTTATTTATTTATTTATTTATTTATTTATTTTCATATTTATATACCGCCCTATCTCCCTAGGGCCTCAGGGCGGTTCACAGGCAAGTAAAAACATATAAATACAGACTAAAATAACAATTAAAAACTTATTCCACATAGCCGAATTGTTAAAACAATATAAATAATAAAACCCATTTAAAACCAGTAAATTTAAAATCTAATCCAGTCCTGCGCAGATGAATAAGTGTGTTTTAAGCTCACGAAAGGTTCGGAGGTCCGGAAGTTGACGAAGTCCTGGAGGAGTTCGTTCCAGAGGGTGGGAGCCCCACAGAGAAGGCCCTTCCTGGGTGTCGCCAGACGGCACTGCCTAGCTGACGGCACCCTGAGGAGTCCCTCTCTGTGAGAGCGCACGGTCGGTGAGAGGTATTCGGTAGCAGTAGGCGGTCCCGTAAATAGCCCGGCCCTATGCCATGTTCTAGATTTGATCTTTTATGTGCTCTTTATATCTTCCAAACTTGTTTTTGGTTTCTCTTAATATCTTCCATGATACAATAGCTTTAATTCACTGTGCATTGCAAAGGAGTCATTCAACAACCAGAAAGAAATTGTGGAATGCAATGGATTGCTTTTTGAGCAACAAATATTTCTGCCCAAGAATAGTCAGAAGACTTCATGCTGCTTCTCTGTACACATTTAGAGATAAATTGCAAATGCATTTATTAATTTAAAGCATTTCAGTAAACATTATCCATCAAAAGCTCCCCTAATGCTTTACCAAACAATAAAAGTAGACTCTTTTCCAAGAGTCTTTTTCTAAAAAGAAAAGCAAAAAAAGGCACGTCAGTAAAAGAGTAACAAGAATGTTAAGAGATTAATTCTTAATGTTATTCAGATCTCGCAATGCAAGATGTGATCCAGAGATAATACCGTAATGAGTGTCACCCCGTGTTAAAGTTGCACTTCTTTACATAATTATCTGGAAGGAAATATGGTCAGCTAACTAGCTGAGGTGTGCACAGTCAAATTTTCATTCCTCTGCAGTTCTGCATTCATCCTTTGTAATTGAGTGCTTTATAGTTTAGCATTATTGAACAATCTGTGTTCATAGAGCTGGGAAAATATGAGAGGTTCCAATTGGGGCACTTGAAATGGGCAGGCCAAATAAGGTACATTTGATTTATCACCCAAATTATAAATTTAAATATTTAATTTTTAAAAACCAGACACTGGAATACAAAATGGGTAATCTGTGTATAAATAATCCAAAATATTTCCACTGAGAGCTTTGAATAGTGTACACACTAATTTTACCTTAAAAATAGCAACCTATGCAGTCAGAACTGAAATAAAATAATCTGCTAAATTCCATGGTTGAGTGGGGACTCATACCTGGTGGCATAATTTAATCAAACCTTAAATGGGGTGAAATACTCTTCTAGGTGGATGGTATACTAGCTAGAAGAATGTGGTATACATCTAGAAAAATATAGCATACCCCTGGCCATAGAGGGTGTAGAATTACGGGGGTAGAAGTAGAAGACTAGTTCCAAATTTTAATGTCAATTGAGGTGTTTTTAAGATTTTGCTACTCAAAGTGGTCCAATATTGGAGTGCAAATTTATTTATTTATTTATTTATTTATTTATTTATTTATTTATTTATTTATTTATTTTTCATATTTATATACCGCCCTATCTCCCTAGGGACTCAGGGCGGTTCACAGGCAATTAAAAATACATATAAATACAAACTAAAAGGACAATTAAAAAACTTATTCTATAGCCGAATTATTAAAAAACAGTATAAATAATAAAAACCCATTTAAAACCAGTAAATTTAAAATCTAATCCAGTCCCGCGCAGATGAATAAGTGTGTTTTAAGCTCGCGACGAAAGGTTCGGAGGTCCGGAAGTTGACGAAGTCCTGGAGGGAGTTCGTTCCAGAGGGTGGGAGCCCCCACAGAGAAGGACCTTGCCCTGGGTGTCGCCAGACGACACTGCCTAGCTGACGGCACTCTGAGGAGTCCCTCTCTGTGAGAGCGCACGGGTCGGTGAGAGGTATTCGGTAGCAGTAGGCGGTCCCGTAAATAGCCCGGCCCTATGCCATGGAGCGCTTTAAAGATTGTCACCAACACCTTGAAGCGCACCCGGAAGGCCACAGGTAGCCAGTGCAGTCTGCGCAGGATAGGTGTCACGCGGGAGCCACGAGGGGCCCCCTCTATCACCCGCGCAGCCGCATTCTGGACTAACTGAAGCCTCCGGATGCCCCTCAAGGGGAGCCCCATGTAGAGAGCATTGCAGTAATCCAGACGAGACGTCACGAGGGCGTGAGTGACCGTGCATAAGGCATCCCGGTCTAGAAAGGGGCGCAGCTGGCGCACCAGGCGAACCTGGTGGAAAGCTCTCCTGGAGACGGCCGTCAAATGGTCTTCAAAAGACAGCCGTTCATCCAGGAGGACGCCCAGGTTGCGCACCCTCTCCATCGGGGCCAATGACTCGCCCCCAACAGTCAGCCGAGGACTCAGCTGACTGTACTGGGATGCCAGCATCCACAGCCACTCTGTCTTGGAGGGATTGAGCTTGAGCCTGTTTCTCCCCATCCAGACCCGTACGGCTTCCAGACACCGGGACAGCACTTCGATGGCTTCATTGGGGTGGCCCGGTGTGGAAAAGTACAGCTGGGTGTCATCAGCGTACAGCTGGTACCTCACACCGAAGCCACTGATGATCTCACCCAGCGGCTTCATATAGATGTTGAACAGAAGGGGCGAGAGAATCGACCCCTGCGGCACCCCACAAGTGAGGCGCCTCGGAGCCGACCTCTGCCCCCCCGTCAACACCGTCTGCGACCGGTCGGAGAGATAGGAGGAGAACCACCGATAGACGGTGCCTCCCACTCCCAGTCCCCCCAATCGGCGCAGCAGGATACCATGGTCGATGGTATCGAAAGCCGCTGAGAGGTCTAATAGGACCAGGGCAGAGGAACAACCCCTATCCCTGGCCCTCCAGAGATCATCCACCAACGCGACCAAAGCCATCTCCGTGCTGTAGCCGGGCCGGAAACCGGACTGGAACGGGTCTAGATAGACAGTTTCATCCAGGTGCAGGGGAAACTGATATGCCACCATACTCTCTACAACCTTCGCCGCGAAGCGAAGGTTGGAGACCGGACGATAATTACCTAAAACAGCCGGGTCCAGGGAGGGCTTCTTGAGGAGGGGCCTCACCACCGCCTCTTTCAAGGCGGCCGGAAAGACTCCCTCCAACAAGGAAGCACTCGTAATCACCTGGAGCCAGCCTCGTGTCACCTCCTGAGTGGCCAGCACCAACCAGGAGGGGCACGGGTCCAGTAAACACGTGGTGGCATTCAGCCTACCCAACAACCTGTCCATGTCCTCGGGAGCCACAGGGTCAAACTCATCCCAGACAATATCACCAAGACCACCCTCAGACGCCTCAGACGCCTCATCTGAATCGCCGCAATTTTGGTCCAGACCGTCTCGAAGCTGAACGATTTTATATCATACATCATACAGAAAATATCATACATCTCAGAAACATTAATCTAGGCAAACAGAAAGCTTAGAGTTTGTCTGCTATTCACGGGATCTCAATTCTGTGCCTAGCAAATCCAACTCTTGTATTTTGAACAGGCAATTCCCAAACCCCTGTAATAACTTGGTATGGGAACCTGGCCTGGGTTTCTATAAAATGTTGATCCATAAATGACTAATACAATTTATTTTAGCCAAGTCTAGCACATTATAAAGAGACGGTCCATCAGTCTGGGTTTCTCTGCCAATTTGATACACTTCTTTGAGCAAAAGCTGTCACGTCAACTGATGAGTCCAAGAAACTGGTTTGTGCCTCTTCTTTTCTTTATAAACTCTCATTAACTACCAAAACAGTGTCTGTTAAGGGGCCTCTGAATAAAAAGACCACATTACAATCAGATCCAGTGATGGATGTACTTGCAGCAAGCCCAGGAGTGTAAGAAAACAAACAGCTGTTCTGTAATCTTGGAATCTAGGAATCCAGAACGAGTTTTCATTTTATGCAGCAAATTTATAAATTGGCCTAACTTTGCATATTAAGGTTAAGGCAGTGGTGAAATCCGGCCAGTTCTATCCAGCTCACGTGAACCGGTAGCGCTGGTGGTGGAAAGTTCTGCCCACCCTCCAGGACGTCATTACGTCTCATTTTTTTACCTTCTGCACATGCACAGAAGTGGTGCATGTAGTGCGCTCTCTACTCCTGTGTGCTCTCATTTCCGAACCAGTAGCGAAGTTAAGTGGATTTCACCGCTGGGTTAAGGGATGTTGGTGGCATCAAAAATAGTACAGAAAGTAAATATGTATTCTATATCATAAATAACTTTCTGCCTAAGGCTTGAAGCTAAATTAGTAAAGCGACAAAGGACAGATAAGCAATATATATGAACTTTTTGCTGTGTTTGGATTGGTGTTTTTTTTTCTTATTATACTTATTTGAAAATAACGTCATAGCAGAAGGCTAAGTGAAGAAATGCACTTCTTTGTTGTTGTTGTTGTTGCAATTTTAACTTTGCAGGGAATAAATGTGATTTAGAGAAATGTATCATGAGCTTGCTCAGCCTGACTAAGAGTTTGTGGGAGTATAGAAAATAGAAAATAGAATTGGAAAGAATAATTTAGACCAAGGATTTCTAATTTTTTTGCCATCGTACCTCCCTGTAATATAATCCTAATATAAACACCTCCCCTAAAAATCCATACACCAAATGAGCACAAATCAATAATGACAACAACGCAATGAAAGGCACATTTATTATGTGCTGTACAACTAAAAGATTCCACATATCTCCCCTAGACTCTGTCTGCATCTCTCTAAGAAAGATAACCACACAGCTTGGGATACCCTGATTAGGTATGTAGTGATCCAAAGTAAAGGACCATCAAGGATGACTGTCCACTTTTTGCTTAAACCAGTATTTCTCAACCATGAAGATGGGTGGACTCCCAACTAGCACAGGATAGGAGAAACCTATCAATATAAAATGTAACTTGGATTCCAAATGCAAGAGGAAATTATTTCTGTAAAGTAATTTCTATGAAGCCATTGGTTTTAATGGGAACATATTCATGTTACCTTACATGTACTGTATGTACATTATATTTATATTTCTTTTTGTAAATGAACATAGGCCATGGGGGGAAAAGCAGAGATTTACAATAATTAAAAGAGATGTTTAATAAACCATCATTCCTCATTTGTCCAGTTTTTCTTAATTTTAATTTTAATTAAAGACTTTTGCTCCACTGCTCAAAATGCCATTTAGTTAATTATTTAGTTAGCTGGCTTATCATACATTTATACTCCATACTGCTTGACTCAGGATGAGAGGTCAGATACATAGGCAGCAGCCTTGTATTAAATTCATTGATGGTGAATATGAAGATGATGATGATTAATAAGGGAGATCAGAGCAGCAAAAAGAAGCTACTCTGAAAAGCTAAAGAATCAGTTCTCAACAAATAAACCAGCAAACATGTGGAAAACTCTTAAAAATATCATCAGTTATGCCAAACCTCCTTTCCAGGCTGAAGGAAATCAGCAACTGGCAGAGGACCTGAACGTGTTTTACTGCAGCTTTGAAATGAAACTACAACCACCTATCTTCACAACCCCCATCTCAGCCACACCAACAACAGCCAAGCCTCCTACAACTGACCCCATCCCATTGGGTTCACAATCCCTAATGATAACAGAAAAGGAAGTGCAAGACCTATTTCACAGACAAATCCAGGAAAAGCTCCAGGCCCAGACAAGATGGGTTGTCTTGGCTCTAAAAGTTGTTAACCTAATCCTGCATAGCTTCTTTTCCAAAAACACCACACTGCTGACCAGAGCATATAAAACATTTGCTAGGCCAATTCTTGATTATAGCTTGCCTGTCTGGAACCCATGCCTCATTTCAGACATTAATACAATTGAGTGTATCCAGAAATATTTTACAAGAAGAGTTCTCCACTCCTCTGAATACAACAAAATACCTTATGCCACCAGACTTGAAATCTTGGGTTTAGAAAACTTGGAACTCCGTCGCCTTCAACAGGACCTGGGTTTAGCTCATAGAATCATCCGTTGTAATGTCTTTTCTGCCAACGACTACTTCAGTTTCAACTACAACAACACAAGAGCTACCAATAGATTTAAACTTAATGTCAACCGCTCCAGTTTGGATTGCAGAAAATATGATTTCTGTAACAGAATTATCTGTGCTTGGAATGCATTACCTGACTTTGTGGTCTCTTCTCATAACCCCAAAAGCTTTAAACAAAATCTATCCACTATTGACCTCACCCCATTCCTAAGAGGACTCTAAGGGGCGTGCATAAGAGCACAAACGTGCCTACCATTCCTGTCCTTTTGTTTCTTTCCCTATATATATATCTATGCTTATAATTCCTTGTTTCTCCTCATATATATGTTTATATATTATATAATATTTTTGTGTTATGCTCGTGTATATTGTTATGACAAAATTAAATAAATAAATAAATAAAGATAACTCCTTCTTGCTTAAAAGTCTGTGCTGACCAATTGATTCCCATCTTCACTCGTATCTTCAATAAATCACTAGAGATGTGCTATGTTCCTTCTTGCTTCAAACGCTCTACCATCATCCCAGTGCCGAAGAAGCCCACCATCAAGGAACTGAATGACTACAGACCAGTTGCTCTAACATCTGTAGTCATGAAAACCTTTGAAAGGCTAGTGCTGTCTCACTTGAAAATCATCACGGATCTGTTGTTAGACCCTTTGCAATTTGTATACCAAGCAAATAAATCAATAGATGATGCTTTTAATATGGCTCTGCACTACAGCCTACAACATGTTGAATCTCCAAAGACCTACGCAAGGGTCCTTTTTGTAGACTTTAGTTCAGCATTCAAAACCATCATTCCAGACATTCTTCTAACTAAACTAAACCAGATAGCGGTACCTGAACACGCTTGTAAATGGATGATAAGCTTCCTAATAGACAGGAAGCAACAGGTGAACCTAAGCAGAATCACATCAGATACCTGTACAATTAGTACAGCCCCCCCCCCGAAGGCTGTGTGTTCTCCCCACTTCTCTCTGTATACCAATGACTTCATCTGTAATGATCCATCCGTTAAACTACTGAAGTTCGCAGATGACACAACAGTGATCGGTCGCATTCGAGACATTGATGAATCTGCATACAGACAGGAGATTGAACAACTAGCCTCATGGTGCGACCGGAACAATCTGGAACTGAACACACTCAAAACCGTAGAAATGGTGGTAGACTTTAGGAGAAACCTTTTCATACTTCCACATGTTCTGTCCCCCCACCTCAGTCTGGGAGGCACAAGAAATGACTCAATTAACCAGCAATTGAGTCCACGGCAGCTATCAGCTCTGGCAGAAACCCAGCGAGTGTCTGCCAAGGTTTTTCTATTATCTTTCTTGATGCCGGGGTATCAACCAGGAAGTCAGGAATAAACAGTACTTCAGCTCAAGTTCTCTCTAGGCAGTTTGATTTGTTCGTCACGTAGCAGTATAGCAGCCGCTCCTGCTTTTATACCCTGTGGGGTGTGGCTCCATGACTCAGCACTTTCTAGGCTTGCCCCACTTCTCCTTCTGTTGTTCCCGCCTCTCTTGTCTATGAAACCTAGGATCTAACCAGGACTGATTGTCCTCAGCTGGGTCTGGAAGCGTTTCCTGGGCGAGGGGAGATACAGGAGACAGAGGCCTCGTCACCTCTTCCACCTGGCCTGCCTCTGGCTCCTGGAGCTGAGTCAGGGAAGCCGGCCCTGCAGAAGGGAGCCCTGACGGCCCTTCCCCCTCACTCTCTGAGTCACTCTCTGGCAGGGGGCCAGGCCCGGGGGTGGGTGGGGCTGGAGCCACAACACCACCTCTTACAATACTGGACAACACAGTATCAACAGTAGAGACCTTCAAATTTCTAGGTTCTACCATATTGCAAGATCTAAAATGGACAGCTAACATCAAAAACGTCATCAAAAAAGCACAACAAAGAATGTTCTTTCTGCATCAACTCAGAAAGCTCAAGCTGGCCAAGGAGCTGCTGATCCAGTTCTACAGAGGAATTATTGAGTCTGTCATTTGCACCTCTATAACTGTCTGGTTTGGTTCTGCAACCCAACAAGACAGACACAGACTTCAGAGAATAATTAGAACTGCTGAAAAAAACAATTGCTACCAACCTGTCTTCCATTGAGGACCTGTATATTGCATGAGTCAAAAAGAGGGCTGTGGAAATATTTACAGACCCCTCACATCCTGGATATAAACTGTTTCAACTTCCTACCCTCAAAACGATGCTACAGAGCACTGCATACCCGAAGGCCATCACTCTGCTAAACAAATAATCCTCTCAACACTGTCAAACTATTACTAAATCTGCACTACTATTAATCTTCTCATCATTCCCATCAACCATCTCCTTCCACTTAGTTGTCAAGTGATCCTATTTACTGTCACTAGTATCATTTTGACCTTTAATTTTCACACCCTCTTCAGTTCCTCCTTCAGCCCTGGTACTTCTCCAGCATCTGATACCCCTTCTTCCTGATGTTGCTTTAATTTGGCATCACTACATCTATCACCATTGCCGTCTTCTAATCCTTGACTATTACCACTATGTCTGCTTGATTGGCTAGTACTTGCCTATCTGTTTGGATCTGGAAATTCCAAAGGATATTAGCTTTCTTAATCTCTATGACCTTCCGTGGGATATCCTACCTGAACTTAGGAGGATCTATTCTACCCCATATAATTCATTTATTTCAGATAATTTATATAGCCACCCAGAATCATTTGTTCATGAGATGAGAGGCTATATAATTTTTTTTTAATAATAAGTAAATATTGTAAGCCATCCAGTGTCTTATGGCTTAGGTAACAGAAATAAATTTAAATAAATACATCAATTAAAAAAATCCAAACCTGTTATATAATATTCTCTCTCTCTCTCTTTACACACAAAGACACACACTCAAAGACTCACACTCTCACACACACTTAGTTGTTAGCTTTCAGGAAACATCTAAGGAATTACATCCTGGAAAAAATGTACACATATCTAAAAATGCTAGCTTGTAAATTACAAGACAGGTGGATGAGTAGCAGACCTAATTACAGTATACGGTACTGTGTTTTCCCCTTTCTTCTATGTTGTTAAGGCTGACTTTGAGAAAAATCAGATTGCAGGGGAAAAAACCATCCTAATTTCCAGTGCAATTAATCAGGATTTCGGTAGCATCTTTTCCAACATCAGCTTTTGTGAACTACAGCTCATTTCAGTCTTACAACATCCATCTTATTTCCTGTAAGTATATGTAGGATTGTAGCCTAGATAATGGTTTTATTTCTTCAAAGTACTTCTGTAATTTGTGAAGAAACAGCTGGGATTGAACAGGAGCTTTTCAACCTTTACATTAAATTGTAGTTCTCAGCATTCAGGGGAAACAAAACAGAATAAAACAAAACAAAACAAAACAAAACAAAACAAAACAACATGCCAGCTGAAGTGTTACACATTTCATGTCTTAAAAATGTTAAAGATATTTCAGGTTTTGCCTTGGCTAGGGTATCTCTTCATTATTGAAAGTCTTCATGAAAGGTAAATTAAATTACCTTAAGTGAAAAAATAATTGATAATGAAATAATTGATTCTGCATCAGAAAATGGTTTCTATGTATATTTCCATTTAAATCCCAACTATTTAATGGGAATTACAAACATCAGCCTCAGGATTGGTAGAATAAATATTGTATATTCTCTTAATATTTCTACCCTTAGTATATAATTTATGTATTTCTATTTTTCCTTCTAAGTTACTTTATTGTATACCACTTCTGCACTTGTCCTCACTGACAATGTCAAACACAGCAGCAGATGTCTGGACTTCTGCCATATCTTTTCACAGCTTCTTCCTGCATTTGTCTTCACACTCTAGTAGACACACATTGTCTGCCTTCTTGGTCTGCTCTGTCACTTCTCCTATAAGACTACCATAACCACACCGCTAAACTCCAGGGAACCATATATGACAGCAAAACGTTAATGCTTTTAAAAAGCATTAACATTTTGCATCCACTTAATGAATGCCCAAACTTTAGCAGCTCATATGTGATTGGTCTAATGTTTTATGGCTGAGATGGGGAGGCAATAAGAATATAAATGGGACTGACTGATTTGACTGGCCCACAAAGAGTTTGTAGTGGATAGATGGCCTTGAAGGACACAAGGAAGATCTGCTACTAAGATAAATGGAAAATGAGCCCAGGCCAAGAAAATAATTTGAGGAAATGCCTTAGAAAGCACTCTCCCCCGCGTTCTCATGAAGATAAAACAGGGAGAAAAAGAAACGCATTCTGGCTTGCAAGATTCTGCAGCTGTTGTAATAAAAGTAGCTTAGATTTGCATGGTGTCTGTTTTTTAGTCTGCTAGGGTTGATAACTACCTGTAGTAAGTCAGAATGATTGGGGTAGACAGAAAGTGGATAAATGCAGGAATAGCCCTAAGGGGGTTTTCCCCTTTTTTTGGCAGCTGCCCTCCTTTTAAAAATTATTTTAAATGATCTCTGCTGGGTTAGTTTTCCTCTCTCCCTCCCTCTCTGTCTCTCTTTCTCTTTCTCACTCATTCATTCATTCAATTTAAAATCTCACAACAGTGAGATGACTAACAGTGTTAAAAATTCAGTAAAAAAATCAAAAATAATTATTGGCAATTGAGGACAGCATCCATCTCACCCATCTCAGGTACCCTGTGATAAAACTTCAATGTTATGTGATACAGTAGGCTATTTGAGTGTCTCATTATAAAAATTATTCATTTATTCATTAATTTATTGAATTTGGATGCCCCCCCAACTAACCAATTCTGAGATCTGAAGTCTAGAGTAAACCAAGTGACAGGTTTGGATGAAAATAGATTGATTTAACCTCAGTTGGTCTCAGAATCTAAGCATGACTGGGTCTGGCACGTATTTGGATGGGAGAATAACACAACTGTAGGGCAGAATCACAGGGGAAGTTGAAAAATCATCCTTAAAAAAGTTAAGACATAGTGCTTCCATCTGCTGCCAAGAAAACAACATGGATCCATCTTTTAAAGTCACCAGGAATTTAGCTCAACTCAAAAGAGACCACCTACTCTGTGTAATCTAGATGAAAGTCAGCTCTAACTCAAGATGAAAAATATTAAAATACAAAGCAAAACCCCATGGAGAGGTATGGAGAAATGATACCCATAATTTTATCTTTTCAGAAAAGTATTATTCATACTTCACCCTTTTCTGTTTACTGTACAGTTAAAAGAATCTTTAGATCTAAGGATATTTATCACATGCTTGCAGCTGTAGACAAATATCACAATGCACTATACCAAAGAAAAGCAGATGGGACATATCTATACCTGTGGGGAATAAATAACATATGGTGGTAGTAAGTTTTACATTCTTGGAATTGCAAAATGCACCAAGTAAGCTGCATGCCTTGCAGCTACCTGAATCTGCCAAAACAATGACATATCCTGCATTTCAGTAAGGCTGCTTTGGCTTGTAACTTGCCATTGTTCATAACTTGTTCATCGGGGTATCAATAGAATAGAATAGAATAGAATAGAATAGAATAGAATAGAATAGAATTTTTATTGGCCAAGTGTGATTGGACACACAAGGAATTTGTCTTGGTGCATATGCTCTCAGTGTACATAAAAGAAAAGATACGTTCATCAAGGTACAACATTTACAATACAAATGATGGTCAATATATCAATATAAATCATAAGGATTGCCAGCAACAAAGTTGCAGTCATACAGTCATAAGTGGAAAGAGATGGGTGATAGGAACGATGAGAAGATTAATAGTAGTGCAGATTTAGTAAATAGTTTGACAGTGTTGAGGGAATTAATTGTTTAGCAGAGTGATGGCCTTCGGGAAAAAGGCCTTCTCCTTGTGTCTAGTTGTTCTGGTGTGCAGTGCTCTATAGCGTTGTTTTGAGAGTAGGAGTTGAAACAGTTTATGTCCTGGATGTGAGGGATCTGTAAATATTTTCACGGCCCTCTTCTTGATTCGTGCGGTATACAGGTCCTCAATGGAAGGCAGGTTGATAGCAATTATTTTTTCTGCAGTTCTAATTATCCTCTGAAGTCTGTGTCTTTCTTGTTGGGTTGCAGAACCGAACCAGACAGTTATAGAGGTGCAAATGACAGACTCAATAATTCCTCTGTAGAACTGAATCAGTAGCTCCTTGGGCAGTTTGAGCTTACTGAGTTGGCGCAGAAAGAACATTCTTTGTTGTCCTTTTTTGATGATGTTTTTGATGTTAGCTGTCCATTTTAGATCTTGCGATATGATAGAACCTAGAAATTTAAAGGTTTCTACTGTTGATACTGTGTTGTCTAGTATTGTGAGAGATGGAAGTATGGAAGGGTTTCTCCTAAAGTCTACCACCATTTCTACGGTTTTGAGTGTGTTCAGTTCCAGTATGTATGAGGCTACTTCAGGGAAAAGTATCAGAGAACAGTTTACACATGTGGTTTGTTGCATTATGACATTGTAATACTATGCATATTTACATGGAAGAAATATGCAGTTCTTTTCCAATAATTACCTATTACCTACCTGGTATTTTTTATTTTACACAAATCGTGATTTTTTTTTTAAAAAAAGAAACATGTGAACTAATGAAAATAACAGAATATTTCTTTCAGGCCTTGATAATTCTTTTGAACAAGTGGCCCAGACTGTAGGTCATTTATTCATTCATTCATTACTATAGGTAGTCTTCGGTTAATAATGGTAATTCAGAACAGAGTTTCTGTCACTAAGTGATGCAGTTAATTGTTTCGTGATAGAAATCCTGTCAGTCTCCATTGCTGTCATTAACCAATTAGGTGAAGAACCATCCCAATTCAAGCTATACCCTGCCAGCTTGGTCCATCCATCCCAGCCCTGAGCCTCAGTAAGTTAAGGGACTGCCTCCACTGTCTCCTTTTGAACTCCCTCCTTCCACCTGCCTATCTCCCTATATCCCTCCTCTTTTTAGCCACACACCCGCTCCTTGCCACCAGCTGCCCCCCCGCCCCCCCCCACAGCCCTGGCCTGTGCTGTCATGCCTGCTGCGCCACATGGCATATTATTCTTGCCCTGTCTTCTTTTCATACCACCTTCTTTCATCCTGGTGCAGCTGGGACTTTTCTTGTGCCTGGTCAGGGTCTTCATTTGTGTGCCAGTAGGGCCTCTTTGTATGCACCAGCCAGGACCTTTGTTCACATGCCAATCAGGGCCTCTGGATATGCCCTATCCAGGGCTTCCTTCACTAAAGAAATCTGGCATGTAAAAGAAGGCCACAATTGTACCAGTGCCAAATAAGGACCTGGCTGGAAGGGGCCTTCTTTTGCGTTGGCACAGCTTAGCTCTTCTTTCACATGCCAAGTTTCTTACATTGGGTCCTTCTTTTGCATTGGTATAGCCAGGATCTTCTTTCATGTGCTGGACTTCTTTTGTGAAAAGTGTGTGGGGGGGGGAGAAGACCTGAATGCAACAGTGAGAAAGGAGAAAACATGAAAAAAGGCCTCAGCTGGTACAATAATGGCGTGAAAGGTGGGCAGGGCAGGGCAGCAGGGCAGCTGGTGGCAATGAGTGGGAGGGTAGCCAAGAGTTAGTCATAAGTGTGGATGGCCCCAAGTGGTCCTGAATTTTGTTCATGTGATGTGGAGGTGCTGTTGATATGTATTTGTATGTGAGTAGGTATGCATTATATTTTTACATTTCCAATTTTACAGTTGCTTCCTCGGTACTTTTACGTTGACTTTTGTTGTGACTACTTCTGCATTTATTTTTGTCCTGGGGCAAACACAAAGGAAACAACATAGAGCTTTATTAGATAAACCAACCATGCACAACACTCACAGCTGCTTGGGTGATTTGTTAGGAACCCAAGAGATTTGCTTGCATAAACATTTGCATAATTTTTTAAAAAAACTGCATACAAACATATGGTTAGAAACTCTATTTGTTATGCTAAAAATGATAGGTAGAATAACAGTTATTTCTCTCATGAGAGTGAATGAATGACATATTCTGTGAGTTATACCAAGACATACCAAGGGAATCCAAATTGATGCAAGCCACAGTAACTGGAAGAATATTAGCCTAATTTTTCATTCCCAAGGAAAAGTTTTTGTTAAAAGTGCAGCTTCATAGAAAATGACTCAATAAATCTTTGCAATTGTTAAATTATACTGGACATCAATAAAATACAATAATACGTTTATTTGTTTAGAAGCAAAAAAAGGTACCACGAATGTCTTTCCTATAGCCGAGTACACATTGTATGGTTTAAGCTAATGGACTTCTAGGAAAACAAAGTATTTAAGGACCCATAATATTTTTAATTTTAATTTAGAATCATCACAAATAGAGAGGGGTTTTCAAGGATTAAGGCAGGAATCTTTAGATCAGTTTTTAAAGAATAAGCATTAATTGCTTATTAATTTTGCACCCTACCAACCTGCCTAAGGAGAACAGGTTAGTGTATAAGAAGTTAGCAACATAAGAATCTGACTTGATGACAAGTTGGAATATTGTTCCATTTAGCTCAATGAGTTGGTCTCCACAGTGCCAGGCTTCAAGTCTTGCCTTGAGATCCTGGCTATTGAATCAGAGGCATTTTGTAGCAGAATACAAGTAGTCCTTGAGTTACAACCACAACCCATTGACTTTGCTGATCGGAAAGTTGCAAAAGCTGATCACATGACCCCAGGCCCTGCAAGCGTCATAAATACGAGTCTGTTGCCAAGCATCTAAATTTTGATTACATGCTCATGGGGATGCTGTAATGGTCATAAGTGTGAAAAATGGTCATAAGTCACTTTTTTGATGCTGTAGTGACTTTGAATGGTACACACGAGGACTATGTGTGTACCATTGAGCTGGAAACTTTCATCCGAAGAAAGCAACTTAGGCAATCATATTTCTAATATAATGAGAAAGAGAATCTAAAAGAGAAAGAACAGTTGCCTAAAGCAAATCTTTTTCTTCTTCTAGTCTCTCAGCAAGGTGAAAACCAAAGACGGCTGTATCGAGAACTACTGAAAAATTACAACCGATTGGAACGGCCTGTTGTGAACGATTCACAACCTCTTGTGGTAGAACTTCAACTTTCATTGCTGCAGATAATTGATGTGGTAAGTTAACTACAATCCAGCTCCCTGTTCCTGAACCAATGACAAATACCTTTTAAAGCAATCATGTACCTAAAAATCTAAGAATTTGATAGAGCATTCCAGCCTACTCTATTTTCAAGGCATGGTAACCATGAAAGCAAATATCCAAAATTGCGATCAAAATAATAGTGATTGATAGCCCAATCTTTGATAAATTTGTCTGGTCCTCCTTTTAAAAACATCCAAATTGGAAGCTGTTACCATATCTGATGGTAGCAAATTGTACCATGTAACTATCTGTTCCTTAAAGAATTACTTTCTTTTATCCATTTGGAATCTCTATTTAGTTTCAGTGATTGAGTATATGATGTGAGAGGGCGAAGGATTCTCTAGCTACATTTCCCATTCTGGGCATGTATTTTTATATCTTTTATCAGCTCTCCCTTTATCTGCTTTAAGACTGAAGCTAAAAAGACAGTTGTAGTCTTTTTTTTCATAAAAAAGGATTTCACAGGATTTATTCTACCTTCCTCATAATTTTACTTGCATGTTTTGTTGCCTTTCCAAGTGTACAATGCAGTCTTTGACGCATGGTGGCCAAGAACTGACACAGTATTTCAACTAAAGTAACACCATTGATTTCTACAACATGATATTGGTTGTTTTAATTGCCATTTTTATTATTAATGATTGTAGCATGGGACTTACCTTT
This sequence comes from Ahaetulla prasina, assembly GCF_028640845.1. NCBI lineage: Eukaryota > Metazoa > Chordata > Lepidosauria > Squamata > Colubridae > Ahaetulla > Ahaetulla prasina. The sequence continues at coordinate 203,094,900 of NC_080540.1, read as the reverse complement.
TTATAGCGGCCACACACAAGGATTGAATTTTCATTGAGCTGTCTATGATAACTCCAAGATCCTTTTTCTAATTAATTGCTGCCAGCTCAGATCCCATTAAAGTACAGTATATGTGAACTTTGATGTATAGTTTTTGGGCCAGCGTTGCATAGAAAAGCATTTGTCATTCTGAACCCCACTTGCCTACTTTGGAGATATCTAGACTATACAAAATCCCTTCTTATTTTAATACCTTGAAAGATGTGGTATTACCAGCAAATGTGCCCAGCTTACTAGTCATTCTTGATTATTTATAGACAGATTAAAACCTGTCATATAGAAAGACAACATTTTCATGTCTTTCCTGGGTAAAATTGTTCATCTGTTCCTATTTTTCATTTCCTGTTCTTTAGCTAACTACCAATTCACAAGAGCATATCTCCTTATCCCATGCTTATTTATTTGCTTATTTATTTCCAGTGAGGGATTTTGGCAATGATCTTTTGAAACAGTAAATTGCAATTTATATTAAATTTCCTCTGCCTGCCTTTTTGATCACACTTTCAGAAAAATCTAAATTAGCGAAACAAGATTTCCTGAGTCCTTCGGGAGAAGGCCGGTATAAAAATTTAATAAATAAAATAAAATAAATAAGAAGCTTATATTGATTATGTTCAGGAGGGCTTATTATCTGTATATTTATTTTATTTTACATTATCCTATATCTTGAACAAACATTAAACTAACGAACTTGTAATTTAATAAGATTGCAATAGAATATTATTCCAATACTGGTTCATCTGCATAAATCTGTTTCAGGACATTTTCCAGAAAAGGTATTCCGCAGCAAATTTGTATCCTCTATATACCATTGTAGTAAATTTAAAGAATGGCAAATAATGTCTTTCTTCCTTAGTAGTAGAAAAGAGAAGGGGAAATCCTTCCATTGAGACCTAAATGGGTTCAAAATTCTTTTCATATTTTCTGTGATGCCAGTCATGTTCAATGAGATTAATATTTTTTTTCATGTTTTTCTTAGATTGTGAAGCAGGGGCAATGAATTTCTTGCTTTCAGATATTGTTGCACAAGTGTTACTTTCAATTATTGTTAGACACATCACTCTCACCCATGCTAAGGCAACCTAGGGTGATGGAAGTTGCACAATGTGAAAACGAGCATAGAAGAGGAAATGTCTTTTCCTGTTCTATACTCGTAATGGAATTTATGAGCATGCTTGGAAAGTAGCTTTTATATTTGTTTGTATGTTGGTGCTTCCATTAAAAAGCCTATCTGTAAGAAATTACATCTGCATTATTTTGTTAGATGATTTTACCAATTTACCCATCACAATTGAAAGTATGGAATTTCAGTGAGTTTGTGGCAGTTCTGCTTCCTGACTCCATCTTGTCAAAAAAAGTCAAAGGAATATGGAGGGTCACAATATCTAAAATGTTTCAGTATTTGGAAAGCGCTCATGTTTGAATCATCCTTTCTTTTTGACTTAAAACAGCTGTTTCATGCTTGAAATGTGGTGTCCTGCATTTTAATAGAGTTTGAATCAATATTTTGCACGCCCCTAATAGAGGTCTGCACACCTCTAAAATGGGTCAAGAATAAGGAAGCACCTACTGATCTGAGAGCTTAAAGGGTCTTTCTTGACATGCATTATACTGCTCCTTTCTTACAATGTGCTTACTTTTGCAGGTAGGGGCAGAATGATTAAAATAGATTTTGAAGCTTTTGGTTAAGGTTCATTTTGTTGATTTAACTACAAGTCTGTGTGGAGTTGAGAGCCTGAGGGCCTGGCCTATTAACTTATTAGCAACTTGTTAAGGAGCTTTTGCAAGTGAGCCATGAATTAGCTTCATCCAGAGCTACTCCATCTTAATAACGTTGTCTTTGCTTTTTGCTTGATATGCTGGAATCAGCAGTTAGCTAGCACTTACTTTGACACTTATCAAAAGAAGCTAAAGAGGCTAACTACAAACACTTCAGTTATAGGAAATGTTAATCTATCTGGCAGACCGGCGGCTTTACAATGTGCTGAAGAATTTTGCAAGAAATAAGAAAGACAATGTGGCATTTAGATTAAGCTGTGCTCATGAAAGTCCAGGCAAAGGTGTGGAGGAGGTGAAAACATCATTGTTAGCATGTTAAAAACACACACCAAGAGATGGAGAGCTTAGCTAGTTAAGTATACCCCACATACTAGCCTAAACCAGTGGTCACCAAATTATTTGCATTTTTAATATTGCACTAAATCAGAGGTCCTCAAACTACAGCCCCTGGGACGGATGTGTGCAATGAACGTTTGTGTTGCTGCAGAGTCTCCCCCTTCAAGGTCTTTTTGTGTGGGTTGGAGGGAGGCAGAAATTCCAACTTGGGGCCTGCTTTGGCCTCCTGGTGCGGGGTTTTGGGCGAAGGCTGGAGGGAAGTGCCGCTGGTGGCAAAGAGCCAGAGGACCTTGTTCTTGGGGGGCTGCATCATGGCCTGGAACTGGCTGACCATCTCAGCCCGCTGAGCCTCCAAGCACTGGTACCTGGCGTTGCACTCCTGCAGGTCTTCCCTCTGCTTAGAAAGCCTATGCTCGTAGTCCTCAGTGAGGTGCTTCTTCTGAGCCTCCTTCTCGGTCAGATCCAATTTGAACTGAGCTGTTTTGCCAATTCTTTCTCGTGGTGGCTGCTTAGCTCCAACAACTGCTTCCTGTTAGGGCCCTAAAGAGCCCGGGTGGGGAGGTGAGGAGTTGGCCATGCCCACCCAGCCTGTCATTAGGCAGATCATATTAATGGTCCACAGGATTTAAAATTATGAATTTAGTGGTCCCTGAGGTCCGAAAGATTGGTGATCCCTGGCCTAAACTGCGCAAGTCTTCACTGAATCAGGAACAAATGATGACATATCAAGAAATACTGATGTGTATCTGTGGTTTTGTGGTATAAAAACAGCTTGTTGAATGTTGTTTGATTTGGACTTGGATCCCAAGTGTGCATCTTTACAAACTCATAAAGAGTAAAAACCCAATATAAAAATAATTTTAAAAACCAATAAAAACCAATAATCCCCTCCCCCAGTGACAACACAGAGTCAAATGAGCCACTTGATGAGCTCCATCTCACTCTGAGTTCCCCAGGCTCGTTGGCTGAACCAAATCTTCTGTGCCTTACAGAACAGTGTCAAAGTGGGGGCTGGTTTCATTTCTGCAGGGATGCTGTTCCATAGAAGGGAACCACCATGGAAAAGGCCGTTCTTCTGGGTCCTACCCAATGTACCTCCTTAGGGGATGGCACCTGCAACATTCCTTGCCTCCCTGCTCTAGTGGGTCAGTGTTCTGTCCCCACCAACCACAACCAAGCAGACACGCCAGCTGACTATGTCTGCCAGCAATTTAGTCTGACGACAGATATCAGTTCTGGCAACGAACCTGCGATTGCCTGCCAAGTTCTCCTATCTCCTTAGACCAGCGTAATTGCAGTTCAGAAATAAACAGAAGCCAAAGTCTTAATCTCAAACTATTGCAGCCAAAGTTTCCAAGAGTCAGTTTTTGTCCGTCACAAGAAGCTACAGAGCAGCTCCTCCTGCTTTTATACCCTGTGGGATGTGGCTCCGTGACTCAGTACTCTCTAGGCCTGCCCCACCCCTTCTTTTGTTGTTCTCGCCTCTCCTTTCTGCGATGCCTGGGATCTAACCAGGACTGATTGTCAGCAGCTGAGTTTTGAGAGGGGGAAGGTGCGGGAGAAAGAGGCCTCGTCATCTCCTCCACCTGGCCTGCCTCTGGGACCTGGAGCGGATCCAGAGAGGAAGGTCCTGCAGAGGGAAGCCCTGTCAGCTTTTCCCCCTCACTCTCTGAATCACTCTCTGCCAGGAGGCCAGGCTTGGGGGCTGAAGACACAACAGTCAGGTGGATATACCCAGCAAGAACTGGTCCCTCAGATAACTCGGTCCCAAGTCATGAAGTGCTTTTAAAGATGCTATAAGTCTGTCACATCGCTGCAAAGAATGATGGCAAATTGTCTAACAATACAAGAAACAAGCTGGTTATATTTAAGAGAGTCATTGTGCCTTCCTCATTGGATACCACAGTGTTTAGTCAATAGTATGAAAAATCAGATATTCTAGGAAAAGCCAGATACTTATCCTTCTCTCTGTTCTGTATTTATTATTCTGTTCTGTATTCATTAAGTGTTGTAAGTGTTGTAAGTATTGTATCTTGATGAAGGTATCTTTTCTTTTATGTACACTGAGAGCATATGCACCAAGACAAATTTCTTTTGTGTCCAATCACACTTGGCCAATAAAAATTCTATTCTATTCTATTCTATTCTATTCTATTCTATTCTATTCTATTCTATTCTATTCTATTCTATTACCCAAAATGTGGATTGTAGAGTTGATACTCAGATGAGTTGGTACATATCATTCCAGGCCACCTCATTTGAAAGAGAAACACCCAGTCTTGAAGGGCTCTGTGAAGATCAAAAACAAAAGCAGTGCATCCTTTTAACTGCTAGGCATATTAGATCTAGATGGACACTCATCAGCTCCTAATCCTCTTTTTGAAAGTAATTGATCTGATTACCTGATTTCCATAGCAAATGACTATCTGCCTGAATTGTAACTCAGGACCAAAGGGACTTATATTAGGTGTTTTCCGGAATCTTAACAAATGGCTTTATTGCTTTGGAATCCTGAACTTTGAAATGAGCAGATATCCCTGATGTTTCACAAGTAATTTGTTGATTAATTATGAACCTTTTTACAATTTTAGGCAGAAGCATCTTGTATATTGAAATAAATTATGAGGCATGTGTTCTTTATAAATGATTCATTAGATGCTGTTCCCATAGGTTTCTGCGAAGCTGTAATATTAGGTGGTGTTCATTGCTTCCTTTCCAATTGTTTAGACTGCTTAGCTGTAAATGGGATGGTTATATGAAGTTAATAAGCAATGTAATTAGCAAAAATATGCAGTGAGAAAGGATTATAAAATGAGAACTATTCTTATTTTGGTCCACTGTACTATTAGGTATTTTCACTAATGTTACAGATTGTTGCTTAATTCTGAAATAATGCAACAGTCTGACTTTTTTGATTTTGTTACTACTATTGTTATTAGTAATGGGGTAATATGGTGTCTCAGCGGTTAAGACACTGGGCTTGTTGGGTGGAAATCAGGCAATCCAGGTTCAAGACCCGAGTGCCATGAGACAGTGTGAGTTCCTATCCTCGCCCCAGCTCTTGCCCACCTAGCAGTTCAAAAGCATGCAAATGCAAGTAGATAAATAGGTACCCTTTCAGTTGGAAGGGAAGCGTACTCCATGATGTCATGCTGGCCACATGACCATAGAAATGTCTTCGAACAGCCACTGGCTCAATGGCCTTGAAACGGAGATGAACACTGCCTCATGTAGTCGGCAATGACTAACTAAGTAAAATCCTCAGGGACTCCTTTTTATTATTATCATAAACAAAAAATGCCTATCATTCTGGGCCATAGTTTGTAGGAAATATTTTATAGCCTGGGAAATCATCCAGGACTGATGGGTGACCTTATTTTGTAGAACATTGTTCTTGAAAATTTAGGCTTTCCTTTAGGCAATGGTGCCTATTCATTTCTAAGGGAAGTATACAAAGAGTTTGGGCTTAGGGATACTGCTGGAGTAAAAGTAGGAAAGTGTTAGTCCATTTCATCTCAGGCCATGGCTCCAGTGAAAAGTTCTTGCTTGGTGTTAAAAGCCAAGCCAATGTACAAGTTCAAGCGCATATTTCTAGCAATGTTTCTAATCTTTCCCATCTTCTGCCAATTGGATCGTTTTAATTGAAGATGCTGGGAATTAAAGCTGAGGCAGTCTGCGTGCAAAATGTGTCCTTGGCTACTGTGATGCAATCTCTCTTTAGGGACATTTTTAGGTGGCTCCTTCTTAAAGTGTGGTGGATTCAGAAGCAAAAGCAAAAAGTTACTTTAGAATTTGGGAAGCCACGCAAAAAACATTTTTCTGGGATTCCTTACAGTAACTTCATCTTTTCCCAGGCTGAGGTTGGGAAAAGATGATCTGGTGGCAGATTGAAGGACATACAGTACTGTATGTACCCTCAGAACCTCCAAAGCACCTTTTTGTCTTTGAATCTAAAGTATTGCTCAGCCCTATTATCTACATTTTGGAAAGCAATCTGCTGATCAATTTCAAGTGAGACCAGACTGTTTCATACGTAAAGAATACAGATTTGATCTCTGACAAGCTCCCTATAGCCAATTCCTCAGCAGCTAGAAATTGGAAAAACTTACTTTAAATTCCATCATATAAAGACAGACATATGTTTCTTTTCTTTCCATGATTGAAAAATTACTAAGAGATAGCTCAAGATTTCAGTACAGAAATGTGCTTTGAACCTTGATTTATTTGGGTTACTCTCTGTGCCTATGTCTGCAAACCTTTTATTTACTGCGAATGGGATTATTATTTTTTTACCTAGTGATTTCTGCAAGGCAGATAAAAACCTTTGAAAATAGATTTGAAATATATATCAAAGACAGGTCATACAAAGCAATTGGAAAGCATATTTTGTTGGTGTATTTAATATCAAATATATTCCTTGATCTCTGAGAAAACTGATACTATTACAATTTCTAAAGAAATCTTCAGAATAATGCATTTTATATATGTTTTGTATTGGTAGTCCCTCCTAAGCCAGTTTAAATTTCTAATGTAATTTAAGTATTTTCTATTCCTGAGAAGAGAAATATGGAACTTATTTATGTTTTCCTCAAACCCGATGGAATTTAATTTCAGTTAGAAGAATTTACATTATTTACTATAATGTGATACTATCTGTCAAATTCTTCTTCTAGATGGCTGAGATTTAAAATGTAGATATACAATAGATGATAAAACTTTTTCTGTCCATATTCAAAAAGAAGCTTGTGTTCTATAGGCAATATTGAATCCAATGTATGGCAAAGAGAATGTTTTTCAGAATTTTGAGATAAAATTCAAAATTTTTAAAATATGACCAAGGATATACATAATAGGAAAGAGTATGCACCAAAAAGTCCTGGCAAATGAAGAATGCATAAAAACACTGTACAATATGGGACAATCATTTGCAGAATTTTGAATACTATCACATGTGCGCAAAAATATGTGTATTAGGAGAAAGCACAGACAAATTAAATGACTTTTTTGGAACATTTTAAATTGGTTTGGAAAGTCTGACAAGTCAGAAGTTTTTAATAAAATAAGACTTGAGTGAAACTTGATAGTTTGCTCTTCTGTAATCTAAAATAAATTCTGCTTTGGGAAGATCACTTGCAAATTTAATTAAATGAATTCTCTCCATGGCTTCCACTAATGCACAGATAAATTGTTCCTTAATTTGTCAGTTCCTGTTCTCTTTTTGAGAGGGAGAACATGAATAACCAAAAAAAAAAAAAAAGCATGGGAGGTAAAGGTAAAGGTTCCCCTCGCACATACGTGCTAGTCGTTGCCGACTCTAGGGGGCGGTGCTCATCTCTCTTTCAAAGCCGAAGAGCCAGCGCTGTCCGAAGACATCTCCGCGGTCATGTGGCCAGCATGACTCAACGCCAAAGGCGCATGGAACGCTGTTACCTTCCCACCAAAGGTAGTCCCTATTTTTTCTACTTGCATTTTTACGTGCTTTCGAAACTGCTAGGTTGGCAGAAGCTGGGACAAGTAACGGGAGCTCACCCTGTTACACGGCAGCACTAGGGATTAGAACCGCCAAGCTGCTGACCTTTCGATCAACAAGCTCAACGTCCTAGCCCCTGAGCCACCCTTAAGCATGGGAGACAAAACCTAACTGAGGGCTAATCACACTAATGACAAATAATTTCTTCTATGCAAAAGCTGTGTGGAGGAAGCTGATGTTGAAGGCTTTGATATCTTCAGTAGAGCTTGGCCAATTTCTTCTGCTGCAATTTTATGCAAATGCAATTAAAAAAAACAATAATTACAAATGAGACTTGGTAAAAAAAATGAGACAATGATAGAACACTTGAAATGCAACAAGCTAAAAAGTTAGCTTTCTATGAGGCCTAAATGAGGAGGAAATGATAACTCAAGATGAAAAGCAATTCTACAGAAACAACTCTAGACAATTTTTTTTACTACAGGACAAGGAAAGCAGGGAAGTGATCAGAATTACAGTACTGAAATTCTAACAGAAAGCGAGAGCTCTGATACTTGCCATATCTTTATCATCTTCATCCTGCTTGCCACGTCTTGAACATTTAAAATTAATAGCCTGTCAATCTGTAAGTCAATCAAACTTTACTGCAGTCTTTATCTCTCACTGTGGACAGTTTTTTGTTAGCTTTGGAAGGTGTATTTAGCCCCTGTGGGGTTTTTTGCAACAACCATTTACTTACATTTTATCTTGACCAAAGAGCTTTTTTCTTTCAAATGTTCAAATGTGTTCATGTGCGGCAGTATTTGATCACTGTTAGCCAGAATGAGAGCATGGACAAAGTTTTGTTGGAAAAAATGCCCATCTCGGTTCAGTTCCAAGTGGGGAGAAAGACACTGGAAACATGGAGACTGCTTGGAAGGATGGTTTTAATGATGAACAGGACCACATGGTTTGAGGTCCTGGGCAGTTGAGCACATGGGGAAGAGGGGAGGAGGGGGGAGGGGAGGGAGAAAAAGAGAAAGGGAGAGGGAGAGAGAGGGGGGGGGAGTGCCTGAAGGACCCCATCCCGTCACTGGGAGTCCAGGTGCTTCAGCAAGTGGTGCTCTGGATTTGTGTTAGTGGTCCATAACATTTAGACTCCCATGGGGCCATGCAGGGGTAACTTTGTGGTGTCTTGCATCCCAAGCTTGGTTGAATCTTGCTGGGTGATGTAATCTCCCCAGGTGCCATGTGGTGAGTTCTGTTGCTAGATGGGTAGAGGGCTAATCCTATCATGTCCTGAGAGCCATGTCTTTTGTGTTGTAGATAAGCTGGCCCAATCTTTGTCTTGTAGATAGGTTGGCGCCAAACTATCTGCTTGGGGGTGGGGCAGGGAGCTGAGGCTCCGAGTTTGTCTTTAGAAACAGTTTCTTCTTTAGGGAAAATATAATATTCTTCCTTTTTAATATTTCCTAGAATATTTCATTTTCCCAGTTGAGGGGTGGGTGCTAACTTCCTACAGCACCATGCAGGGGTAACTTTGTAGGTTGTCTTGAGTCCCAGGCTTGGTTGAATCTTGCTGGGTGACATAATGAAGGGGCTTTGGACAATTCCTATTATGGCTTAATGGCTTTGTTCTGGTTTGGATCTTGAGTGAGGGCTAGTTCACCCTCACCCTGGATCTGAAGGTCTTTTGTAGATAAGATGGCCCAGTATTTTGTCTTGTAGATAGGTTGGCACCAGTCTTACTGGGGCTATTAACAAAGTTGGGGGCTGCTTTCCAAGAGCATGTTTCTCCTTTTCTCATCCAGAGAAGGTATAATATTCTGCCTTTTTAATATTTCCTAGAATATTTCATTCTTCTAGGAGAGGGGTGTGTGCTAACTTCCTACAGTTTGAAATAGCAATAGCATTTAGACTTATATACCGCTTCACATAGCCCTCTCTAAGTGGTTTACAGAGTCAGCATATTGCCCCAACAATCTGGCTCCTCATTTTACCGACCTTGGAAGGTTGGAAGGCTGAGTCAACCTTGAGACTGGTGAAATTCGAACTGCCAAATTGCAGGCAGCTGTCAGTCAGAAGAAATAGCTGCAGTACTGCATTCTAGCCGATGCGCCCCCACGGCTCTTTAAGTTAGCTTTACTTTTACTGACTGTCTTATGGGCAGACAGGATATTCAAGATGTAAAGTCTCATTAGGAAGATAATGTGGAGAAGAACCTTCAGTAGAACACAGGATTATGTCTTAAATTAGAATCGGTAACATTTGCCCAAGGAGCACATTTTTCCAATGTTGCCCCCTAAAGTATATAAAAAATTTACATGAACATGATAAATTACTTTGCAGCAATTTAGAATGAATTGAAAATCGTCACTAATTTAAAGGGAAAATTGAGGCAATTTTCTCAGCTTCCCCTCTCAAAGACACTTCTTAGGAAACTTATAAATAATTTATCACCACCATAGAGATGTTTATTTTTTATTAACTTTCAAGAAACCGGGGTTTCTTGTAGGGCCAGTGTTTTAAATGGACTTTAATCTTCGATCTCAGACAGTATTAATTCAATGCAAAGTACTTCAGTCTTAGTGAAAAATTCATAGGCATCAAATTTGAAGTTTGAGGGTCAAACCAAAATTATTCATGCAAATTCACTCCTGTACATTCTTTTATGAAATGTTATAGATTACAGACTTCATCGTTTTGGTATCATTATGATTAGAAACAGATACTCGTAGTCCGATTCATTTCTAAGGAAGCCTTAGGATTATTTTTCTCCTGGGAATCACACATTAATGAACCTATTTCAGTAAAAATGCAGCTCCGGACCTGAATATTTTATTTTTTTCAACCATAAAATGTACATAAATAAACAAAGCGATATTCCTAGCAACGTGAAGTGTGCAAAATCTTAATCATCCATTGGCATTAGACAACAAATATTAAACAGTGTTAATATTGTTAATATTAATTCATCATCCAAAGTTCTTTTACTACTCTGTGTATTGTGCCATTGACTACAAGAGTAATCCACTTTTATTGAGTTGTTGTTTGACCTCCAAAGTTAATCAACTTCTTTGCTCTTTCTCTTCCCATCACTCCCAGCCTCATCAAAAGCTTAACTAATAACTTGACAATCATCACAGTCTGAAGCAGCTAGAAACATATCCTACCTTAGCCAAAGACTTCACATTTGATGAATTCATGTATGGAGCCACACATGAAAGAAATGCTCTACTTCAAACATAAACTCAAAATATTTTTTTAATTTTTCTTTGAATTTTATATATATATTTAAAACAATAAAAGTTATTAAATGGGAAACATGGGGCAGGCTGCATACCTCCGTTTTGGAGTGTGGATGGAGAAATGTGTGGGACTTAAAATGGAGCATTTTAACAGTATCCTGAGTTGCTGACTGTTGTGACCCAGGCCCAAGTAGGTAGTAATAAACGCAATCAGTTCAAAAACAAACAGACTTTATTAGAACAGCTGAGAATTAACTAATTCTCAGCATCATCCAAACTAAATCAAAGCAAATTCTTCATAACACAATTCTTCAGTCTTATCACCAACCTTGGTCTGATTAGGCAAACTGCCAAAGGCTTTTCTTGCCAAAAGTTCAAAAGCAGAAGATGCCGACAAGAAATAAATGCAGCAAGACAAGGAGCAAGTCTATCAACATTGTTTTCCGGCAAAGAGCCCAAACACCGTTGCTGCTCTTTTAAGCCTTATGGAAGGGGCAAATCATCTCTTGGCCCTACTCCCGAGTTGTTTTCTTTGCTTTAGCTGCTCTTGCCTTCTGGCAGCTCTTCTCATGCGTGCATCAGGAATAGGCTCCTTCTGTTCTTCTGCCTCACTACTGTCAGCCTTTGGAGGCTCCGGAGTCTGCACATCACTCCCAGATGGCCCTGGCCCCACCTCTGCCTCTGATGCAGAGCCCTCATCCGGGCCTTCCCCAGCCTCCAGGACTGGCCCATGTTCTTCCTCAGCCTCATCACTATCCAACTCTGTTGCCAGCTCCACAGGCTTCTGTCGGACCACAACACTGACCACCTGTCTCTCTCATGAAAATGCATTGTTTGGTTTGGTTTTGGTTTTAGTTTTTTTTAAAAAATGTTTTCTCTAGCCCTCAGCCAGATCTAGGCCATTTTCAAACTTGATTTTTATTTTTCTGGCTTCTCCCATTTCAGCAAATTGAGTTCCATCCTGATAAATTTTCTCAGAGATGTTCTGTTGACACAAAAACAGTCCTGAAAACAGAGATCAGAGTCTTGAGCTATTTTACATAATTTCCCCCTAACATTTCTTCGCATTGGAAAGAAGAAAAAAACCCTCTCTAGGAAAAAAAAAAATACATAAATGCCTAGATTGCAATGTCTGAAGATCAGAGAAGATAGCCAATGATTTACTGGTTGGCTTAAAAAACAAGCAAGTTGACAGTTTTCATGTGCCGACTATCAATTTTCAAAGTGAAAAATTACCGCCTTTGCCTGAAGTTGTATGCATAAATGGATTTAATCATGTCCTTCAGTGCAATTGATTACAGAGTTAAACCTGTTTAAAGATGATGTGTTTTTTAAAAAATATGATCTACATTTTTAATGCAAAATTAATGGTTTCATCAGAATTCTTCCAGGAGATGTTTGTTCTGTTTGATTTCCAATAGTTATACTACAACATTCAGTGGTATTAAGGATTTCAAATGGTAGATAAATCAAAGCACTTCTTTAGTTTCTTGAAATGCTTCCTGCTTATTGCAAGCAATTCTTTTTTCAGAGAAGGAACTGGATTGATTGAGATGCCTGAAATATTGGCAGCTTTAAATAGATACAGACTTTGTCCTCATCCCACAACTTTCTTTTGTATTATGAAACTTCCGCATTTTTAAAGAAACTACTAGGAGAAATAAATATGCCTATATAAAAATTAAATGATTTATTCTGTACATAAAAATATTTCTCTTAGAACAGGGGTATCAAACTTGCGTCATCACGGCAGCGTTACGTGACTTATCGGGATTTCCCCCCCCCTTTGCTAAACTAGGCGGGGCTGGGGCCAGCACGTGATGCATTTGGCCTGTGGGCTGTGAGTTTGACACCCCTGTCTTAGAACATAATGAGCCTTGGTGGCACAGTGGTTAGAGTGCAGTACTGCAGGCTACTTCTGCTGACTGCCAGCTGACTACAATTTGGCAGTTCAAATCTCACCAGGCTCGAGGTTGACTCAGCCTTCCATCCTTCCAAGGTGGGTAAAATGACAACCCAAATTGTTGGGGGCAATGTGCTGATTCTGTAAACTGCTTAGAGAGGTTTGTAAAGCACTGTAAAGCAGTATATAAGTCTAAATGCTATTGCTACAGTGGGGTAAAAAAGTATTTAGTCAGCCACCAGTTGTGCAAGTTCTCCCACTGAAAAAGATGAGAGGGGCCTGTAATTGTTATCATAGGTATACCTCAACTAGGAGAGACAACATGAAAAACACATCCAGAAAATCACATTGTCTGATTTGTAACGAATTTATTTGCAAATTATGGTGGAAAATAAGTATTTGGTCAATATCAAAAATTCATCTCAATACTTTGTTATATATCCTTTGTTGGCAATTACAGAGGTCAAACGTTTTCTGTACGTCTTCACAAGGTTTTCACACACTGTTGCTGGTATGTTGGCCCATTCCTCCATGCAGATCTCCTCTAGAGCAGTGATGTTTTGGGGCTGTCGCTGGGCAACACGGACTTTCAACTCCCTCCCAAGGTTTCCTATGGGGTTGAGATCTGGTGACTGGCTAGGCCACTCCAGGACCTTGAAATGCTTCTTACGGAGCCATTCCTTCGTTGCCCAGGCGGTGTGTTTAGGATCATTGTCATGCTGAAAGACCCAGCCAGGTTTCATCTTCAATGCCCTTGCTGATGGAAGGAGGTTTGCACGCAAAATCTCACGATACACGGCCCCATTCATTCTTTCCTTTACACGGATCAGTCGTCCTGGCCCCTTTGCAGAGAAACAGCCCCACAGCATGATGTTGCCACCCCCATGCTTCACAGTAGGTATGGTGTTCTTTGGATGCAACTCAGCATTCTCTCTCCTCCAAACACGACGAGTTGAGTTTTTACCAAACAGTTCTAGTTTGGTTTCATCTGACCATATGACATTCTCCCAATCCTCTTCTGCATCATCCAAATGCTCTCTAGCAAACTTCAGACGGGCCCGGACATGTACTGGCTTAAGCAGGGGGACATGTCTGGCACTGCAGGATCTGAGTCCCTGGCAGTGTAGTGTGTTACTGATGGTAGCCTTTGTTACGTTGGTCCCAGCTCTCTGCAGGTCATTCACTAGGTCCCCCTGTATGGTTCTGGGATATTTGCTCACCGTTCTTGTGATCATTTAGACCCCATGGGGTGAGATCTTGCATGGACCCCCAGATCGAGGGAGATTATGAGTGGTCTTGTATGTCTTCCATTCTCTAATTATTCCTCCGACAGTTGATTTCTTCACACCAAGCTGCTTGTCTGTTGCAGATTCAGTCTTCCCAGCCTGGTGCAGGTCTACAATTTTGTTTCTGGTGTCCTTCAACAGCTCTTTGGTCTTCACCATAGTGGAGTTTGGAGTGTGACTGTTTGAGGTTGTGGACAGGTGTCTTTTATACTGATAACAAGTTCAAACAGGTACCATTAATACAGGTAATGAGTGGAGAACAGAGGAGCCTCTTAAAGTAGAAGTTACAGGTCTGTGAGAGCCAGAAATCTTGCTTGTTTGTTGGTGACCAAATACTTATTTTCCACCATAATTTGCAAATAAATTCATTACAAATCAGACAATGTGATTTTCTGGATGTGTTTTCTCATGTTGTCTCTCCTAGTTGAGGTATACCTATGATGACAATTACAGGCCTCTCTCATCTTTTTCAGTGGGAGAACTTGCACAACTGGTGGCTGACTAAATACTCTTTTACCCCACTGTATGTACACAAATTGAGAAAGTGGAAATACTCCAAGTAGAAAAAGATGAGGAGGAAAAGGTTTCTGGTTATCACCAGTTAAAATTAGCAACAAAAAACCCCCCTTATTTTTCTTTTTGATGGATTCTTCAAATAAAAAAAAATAGAGAAATATATTCCTAGGCTTCAACGTGTGGTTTCAGATTGCTTATCTGTGATGGAATGTAGCCTGGATTCCCAGGAGGGAGGGGCTGCATTCCAGAGAACAAAGAGGCAACGAACTTGGAACATGTCGTGTCCCACTCCTCCGCTGACGGCCGGGTCAGGGAAATCCGAATCAGGCTTGCCTCTGCAGCTCTGCCCAAAGTCCTAGCAAAGTCCTCAGAGCAGGCAGGAGACCAGTAAGTGACTTCAGCAAGATAAGTTTGACTTTGCCTGACTCAGAGACTGCCAGAAAGCAGATCCTTTATATAGGCCATGGGGTGTGGCTCCATGACTCAGCACTCATTAAGGCCTGCCCCTCCCTTCCTTCTGTTGCCTCCGCCTATCCAAACTTCTGATGCGAGGGTCACTCCAATCAGCAGCTGTTGGAAGTAAACTTTCCTCAGGCTCACATGCTGTGGAGGAGGGGGAGGGGTCTAGCTGCTCCGTTTGCCTGGGCATGGAGCCAGGGCTGGGGCCGGGGGATGCTCCCTCCTCTGCAGCCTGCTTGGGCATGGAGCCAGGGCTGGGACCGGGAGGTGCCCCCTCCTCTGCAGCTTGTCTGGGCATGGAGCCAGAACTGGGGCCGGGAGGCATACATTCCTCCGTGTTCGGGAGCAGATAAGCAGACCCAAGCTGCGGTGAGAGCGGACAAGACACAACAGAACATTTGGTTGGAGGAAAAGAATAAATATAAGTCAAGCACATCTAAGGAATTATTCTGATGTGATTCCTGTCATTGGAAGATATACTGTTCTTGTTTCATTGAAACCCAAAGCTCAAGTTCAATGCTTCATTGAACCCAAAATTCTTTCCATACAGACTTGTCAGTTGTTGTTTTTCAGATCTTCAGTGACTTGTATGTCAATAACTGTTCTTCTGAGTTCCTTTAAGTTCATGCTTGTGATATCAATAATAGTATCTAGCATGTTGTGCCAACCTCATTTGATACTGCCTTGAGTTTTTCCAGGCATCAGGATCTTCTCTACAGCCTCTTACTTCTGCATTGCATGTTTAAAATATCTAAGCTTCAGCTTTATAATGAATATTTCTAGGGAGCTGTCTGCTTTATCTATCATGTAATGCTTTGTGTGTCTTATTATATAGCTTGTCGTACTATTTGCCATGTGGATTTTTTAGTTTAGAAAAATAATCTGTTACTACTTCTGCTAATTCTTCAGTTTTTGATTGGCACTAGCAATTGAAATAAACTTTTTGGCTTTGGTTTTTTAAAAAAATATAAAGTATCAAAGTGCCTCTTGCAGTTTCATCTTTTACTGTCAACATGGGACTCCCTGAGTCTTCCTTATTTCCATCCACTAAGGCGATACTATCAGCATAATTGGGATCATTAATATTTCTTCCAGCACCTTTAATTCCAATTTCTGTTCCTTCCTGCTTAATGTTTCTGATGATAACTTCTGCATATTAGGTTTGGTAAATAAGATGACTATATACAAAGTAGCCCATACCCCTTTCCTAATTTTGAGCTAATTATTGTTCTGCGTTTCATTTTAATTGTTGCTCCCTGGTGAGTTTACAGCATACAGAATTTACAACATATAGAAATGAGTTTCTTAGGGTCTTGCATAAAAATAGGGTGGAACAACAACTGATGACCTCCTTTTACCGGTCCACAATAGAAAGCGTCCTCACTTATTGCATCACGGTATGGCATGCCAGTCTGACAGCTGGGGATAGAAAATCATTACAGAGGGTGGTGAGCACAGCACAAAACATCATGGGCTGTCCCCTGATACCACTAGATGAGATTGCTAGAGCTTGCTGCCTTAGAAGAGTGCGGAAAATTCTCAGGGACGACTCTCACCCTGGTCATCACTTCTTTACCTTCCTACCATTGGGAAGTATAGAAGTATAGTCAGCCGTACAAACAGGCTGAAGAACAGTTTTTATCCGTGGGCTGTCAGACTCCTGAATGAGAAATAACATCATAACTACGTAGTATGATGGACTGCAGGGCCGATGCAATGTGTAACATGTTCACACTGGTGCAATAGGACTGGGTGTTTTGTTAATATCACTTATTGGGATAGGGATTTTCTATGTTCACTGTGAGTTGTATTGTGTTGGGGGGGCTGCACTGAGGGAGCTCAACCAATCTCATTGTACATATGTTGTGCACTGACAATAAAGATTTGAAATTGAATTGAGTTGGCCTGGAGTACAGTAAATAAACTTGACTTACAGATAAAAGTACGAAAAATGAATTGATCCATTGCTTAGTTGAGCCCAAAGGACTTGCTCATAAGGAGCCTGTCTGCTGCATCATTACCCCCTTTCGAGACCTCAGTTTTTCTAGTCAGCCTCTACCTACTCTCTTCATCTGGTATGATAAAGAGATGCAGCAGAATTAGCCATCCACAAAGCACAGTGCCAACTGTAAGACTGCATATGACATTAGTAACTGGGACACATGCCCAGAATACCGACTTGGGCAAAAGCATAGGTTAGGGATGGGGTGGGGGAGAGCTTGTCTGATGACTGAACTGCAGATGTCTTTCCTAGTTACTGCACTGCAAATGTAGTCTGTCTCTCCACATATCTGTCCAAATAGCTCATGTTGCCGCTTGTCGTTTTCAGTGAGTTTCTATAGGAGGTTCCTGATCTCATTTTGAACAGCAATGTCTGTTTTACCACCTAGCTGTAACACCTACAGATATTTGGAGAGATTCCTGGCCTTGAGCTAGTCTGTTTTTAATGCCTGGAATCTATGTAACCTATAAAGAATATCTCAAAATCCTTTATAATGAGCATCTGCACACATCTCATAATTTATATTCCAACATACAAGGGATGCTAGGCATATGTGATGTGTGGTGTGTTAAAAAGTCTTATGGAAGGTCTAATTGTAGGTTTGGAGGATGGATAGATGGGTGTATACAGGAAAAGTCAGAATGTGTATCTATCTAAAAATAATAATAATAATAATAATACTGTATAATGGAAACAGCTCTCTGCAATTTTAGGTTTTCAATTCTACTATGAGACGCCAAAAATATCACAAAATGCCAAGAATTGAATTGGGACGTTTTATATGCAAAGGATATACCCTATTGTTGAGATATGGCAACCTAAATATATAGGAATGCATAGCAAGTATGACTGTTCAGCATAATATTTGTATATTGTGGCTTCAGGTCATGTAAATAGAACAAAATATAGTGATGCCCCACTTTATTTGCTTACAATAAATACATGATCTGGATTGCCTTTGCAGTTCTGAAAATGACTGATATTGACATTTAATAAACCCAGAACCTCCAAATATTCTTTATCTAATCTTCAACTGATGGAATTCCATAGCCTCTCTTGACAATTTTCTTCATTTTTTGAGTCTATCTTTAGAAAATTGTCCCTTTTTAACAATAAAAATCTACTAAAACGAATACAAATTAAGAAAAGAAAGAAAGAGAAAGAAAGAAAGAAAGAAAGAGAAAGCTAAAAGTGCCAAAAAGAAAATAAAAGAAAAATAGAAAACAAAAAAGAACTGTATTCCTATTTTCTTTACACCAGTTATAAGTACAGTTATAAATCTACAACATGTCTCTCCTTTCTGTAATCTAGGCTGTCTAATCATCAAAAACATAAATCATGAGAGCATTTTTTTTCTGTTTTCCAGTGTAGACAGTTAGCACCCACACCCAGAAGAATGAAGTATTTTGTGAAATATTAAAAAGGCAGAATATTATAGTTTCCTAATGGAGAAACATGTTTTTTTTTTAAAAAAGGACAGAAAGCAGACTCAGTCTTTCTTAATAGCCACCAGCAGATATTTTGTGCCCATTAAGAAATATTGGGCCATCCTATTCAGAAACTAGCCCCAGTTTTCCTGCCCCAAGCAGAAATTAAGGAGGCCAGCTTTTAGAAATTCAGATTTGGTAATCTATTCAGTCAAGACAGAAACTCAAATAAGCAACAAACAAAAGGTTGACAAAATTAGTTCAGACAAGCACCTAGGATTTGTATTTCCTCCTTTGCCTATAGAGCCAGCTATGAACCCTACATAACCCCTGCATGACCCCATAGGAATCTGACAGCAGCCAATAGAATATTAAAGGACATGTTCTTGTACAGGAACAGGAAGCTCAAATACAAAGTTCAAATTCAAAGCCCAAAGAAGGTATAAAAAACTCCCCACTCTCAATTCCATGTTGTCTGCTGCATCAGAACCACAAACCCTGTTGGTTCTGTTCATCAATAAATGGACCCTCTTTCCAATCAGCCTCCAACCTCCATTTTATCTCCAGTGCCTTTCTCCTGGCTTGGAACTGAACCAGATGGATATTTCTTCCATCACCACAAAAAGTTTGTAAGGGTTTCCAATCAGTAATAGATGCTGATATTTTCTTTTCTCCAATCAGTTTGGTCATTTCAGCAGGTACAATCATCTTCACCAACTGTTCCTCCATTGTACGTATTGCTGAGTCTTTCCATCTATGCATACAATACTCTTGCTGCAGCTATCATATACAAAAACAAAGCACCATTACATTTTTCCAACTCTTTGTCCCAAAAGAAAGTCCTCTGGTCTCAATTGTACAATAATCTTTAAAATCCTCTGAATCGGTGTATGTATTTTGAATCCAACATTTTCTAGTTTTTTTTAACGTATCTACCAGTATGATAAAATGTCCTTCTTGTAAAAATTCTTCCTGATAGTTAAGCTTCTCTGGTCTAAGCCACACATTTTTCTTGTCCTTGAATGAAGAGAATGATATCATGTTTCCATGTATATGAAAAAAACTAATCCAGTTGCTTTTATTTTTAATCTTTACAATCTTCTCTCATTTTGTGCCAACAGTCGCGTTAAACAATTAATTCTTTGGAATAACCATTGATGTCTCATTTCCTTTGTTGCAACATCTGCAGATTTTGGCATGAAATGTGCCCTTGAATACTTAAAATGACAAGTCAATATGTAAGCCACTAACAGAATATGTATGTAATATTTAATGCATTGTTTAGAATCTTGGTTGGTGACACAGCTTGGTACATGTTTCCTGCATGCTTCCAAATTGATATCCATAAAAATTCTGTAAGACCTCATCTGAGAATATTGTTTATTTTTTAGAATCTCACTTCTATCATAAAACTTGGTGGTTTAGTCAAAGGCTTACTCACAAATGTCTCATCACTACTCAGATACCTCATCGCTACTCAGCATCCTGTTTCCATGACTTGCCAGTTGATGATTTCTAGCTGAGTGTGCGAACAGCTTTTGTTTTGTGTATTTAAAATGTTATTGTTCTCTTTTCAATCTACAAATGGAAGTCACAACTAAACTTTTTTGGGGTGGGGGGGCTTCCTGATGTTTTTTAAGCAAACCATGGAATGGTAAACGGTTCTGAAATTGAAATCCCTGGATCATGTGGATATGTGACCACAAGGGCTATAATGCGGTTGGCCTTTCAGTCATTCCCAGAAATTTATTTGTTATTTTCGTAGAGAAATTAATAATAGGTAATTTGTTATTTTCTAGAGACTAAGGGAACTTGTGCTTCAGTGAGAGAGTGGCGATAAATAAGGATCATAGACAAGGCAATCTGAACTGATCTTGTGAAGAGTTCCAACACAGAATCCTTCAAGGGCATTAAACACTTTGTTAAGTGATGAATTGTCAAAGTGGAAGGAAACAGGGACACTTGTCTGCTTTCTTTTCTTTTTCTTCTTTTGGTTTAACTCGTCCATTGATGCCAATGAGAAGAGAATTAATTTCAACTAATGTCTGGCATAGATTAGAAGGAAGTTTGAGGGGCAACAGGGCTTTGAAGCTTGCAGTTCTAAAGCACTTATTATTTTTTATTTTTTTATTTTATTTGTCAAGCATGTATAAGATAACAGATATAAGTATAAACGTGATTATGAATACAGGAAATGGATACAAATAAATGGAGACACAATAGGACAGGTACGGTAAGCACGTAGGTGCGCTTATGCACGCTCCTTACAGATCTCTTAGGAATGGGGTGAGGTCTACAAGAGACAGTCTAAGGTTAAAGTTATGGGGGTTTGGGGATCAAACACTACCAAGAGTCAGGTAGTGAATTCCAGGCATTGACCACCCTGTGGCTGAAGTCATATTTTCTGCAATCTAATTTGGAGCTGTTTACCTTAAGTTTGTATCTATTGTGTGCTCGTGTATTATTGCGGTTAAAGCTGAAGTAGTCATTGACAGGTAGGACGTTGTAGGAGATAATTTTGTGTTGCTCAAGAACAACTCGTTTTCTTATTCTTTGATGTTCTATCAGTAAAGGCTGTTTGGCAGCATTCAATGTTGAAAGGGGAGATTCCATCTGGTCCTTACCTTTAGTACAATAGAGCAGTGGTCACCAGCCGGTGGTCCACGGACCAATGGTGGCCCGTGAGAAAATGTTGGTGGTCCACGGTGCACCTGGGTGGAGGAGCTGTTCCAGGATAAGCAATGGCGAGGCCTGTGATTAGAGCTCTGGAATATGGGATTGGCCAGGCAGCTCATGGTGGGGCTGTAAATATTTGTCATTGAGGGAGGTTCGTGCAACTTGCAACTTTGCAGGGTAGCCCTCACCGGCTGGATTGAGGTAATGGTGCAAGGGGTGGTGGCGGTGCAGGCTGGCCGAAGCAACAGGTGGCGGGAACCCTGGGCTGTTTTTTCCCCCTGCTGTAGCTTTCTGTTGGCTGAACCCACCAGTGGCTGTCCCCCCCTCCCTTGCCCCCCCTTCCAGTCACTCCTCGTCTGGCAAGGAGAGGAGAGGGGGAGATGGAGATTTACTCCATATTCCAGAGCGGGAGTGAAGCTTCGTCTCTTGATGGATCTTGGGGCTGTTTCTTCCGGCCTTTGGTGCTCCACACACCTTAGTCTCTCGGGGTGATGCTCTCAGCCCCAAGACACTGGCTGGCCCATGAGATGACAGAGAGAGAATGAGAGAGAGAGAGAGAGAGAAAGAGACAGAGAGAGAATGAGAGAGAGAGAGAGAAAGAGACAGGAGGGAGAGTGCCTGAAGGACCCCATCTCATCACTGGGAGTCCAGGCACTTCAGCAAGTGGCGCTCTGGATTCGTATTAGTGGACTGTGGTATTTAAAATTATGAATTTCGTGGTCCCTGAGGTCCAAATGTTTGGGGGACTTCTGCAATACAGAATATTTGGAAATTGCTGTTATGTCTCCTGCCAGTTTGTAGGCTAAATATTCCCACATTCTTTAGCTATTCTTCATAGGAGTTCATTCATAGATTTGGCCTTCTCAGTCTTGGAAGGCCTCGTTTAATTTGCTCCAATGTCTTTGTTGAACTTTTGTGCCAAAACTGGGCACAATACTAATCTTTAAGTCTTAGGTATCTTAATAAGAGTTTGCATATCATTTTTGATACAATACCTAAATTTTCTGGTGGTGCGTGATCAACACTACCCTGCATTGTTCACATCCTTATCCTTAAAGTGGTGCAATTGATCTCCAATGTGGCTTTTTTGGGGGAAAATATATTACAAATATAGGAAGGGACGTGGTGGCTCAGTGGCTAAGATGCTGAGCTTGTCGATCGAAAGATCGGTGGTTTAGCAGTTCGGATCCCTAGTGCCGCGTAACGGGGTGAGCTCCCTTTAGTTGTCCCAGCTTCTGCCAACCTAGCAGTTCGAAAGCACATAAAAAATGCAAGTAGAAAAATAGGGACCACCTTCGGTGGGAAGGTAGCAGCGTTTTGTGTGCCTTTGGTGTTTAGTCATGCCGCCCACATGATCACGGAGACGTCTTCGGACAGCGCTGGCTCTTCGGCTTTGAAAAGGAGATGAGCACCGCCCTCTAGAGTCTGGAATGACTAGCACATACGTGTGAGGGGAATCTCTACCTTATGATTACAAATATAAGAAGAGGGAACCTGTTAATTAACACCAAGTCTTTAAAATCACCTGCCAGCATATGACGTGTTGTTTGGCTATCTTGACCCCATGTGCCAAATACACCAAAGAGTTCAGCTGTTTTTCAGCAACAGGTTGTTTTATCATTAAAGTTTGTTTTTTTTTAAATGAGGACCTTGCTGAAAATGTCTGGAATTTTCTCCATCTGGATATTTATTGGTCAAAATATGAGACCCCTTCAAAATACATAATA
This sequence comes from Ahaetulla prasina, assembly GCF_028640845.1. Taxonomy (NCBI): domain Eukaryota; kingdom Metazoa; phylum Chordata; class Lepidosauria; order Squamata; family Colubridae; genus Ahaetulla; species Ahaetulla prasina. Next base: position 203,072,053 of record NC_080540.1, on the reverse strand, counting down.
TTACACCAGCTCAGACATTTAAACAAAATGCTGTGTTTAACGTGGATGGCTGCCAAACGTCTATCTTATCTCTATCCTTGACAACAGGGAGTGTAGCTAAACGCTCTGCCAGCATAAGAAAAACATCACTTAGTCCTTTTGAAAGTGACCTGATTAACTCACAGAGCACAATGGCTAAAAATGAACAGTCAGAGATATTATCTAAAATTGAAGGTCTTGTGCAAGCAATGAAGCTGATCCAGGAAACAGACAAGCCCTTTGCTGCTTTAGTGCATCTAACTATAAAGACCCCAGTCCTGCCCATAAGACAAAATGGCAATTAAGGCCAACAGAGAAATGGCCAAGGTTCAATGTCTTCATTGATTAAGATAACTTTGACCTTCTGATGGAAATGAGGTATCTTGCAAAAAAAAAGCTAAAATGGATACTTTGTCTAACTGCTGTGCACAGCATCTGTTTTTCCCAACCCAAGTTCTTTAAAAGTCAAGATGAATAATCCATCAGCATCTTCCCCATTTCATTGACACCAGGCAATGGTACAAATAAGATGTCCTGTGAGCAAGCTTGTATCACTGAAAACCTTGTCACAGCTGGGAGAGGCAGCTAGAATGCAGGATGTAGTATAATGGATAACCAACATATATTCAATATTGCAAATTTCATCAATCACTCCAAATCAAAATTTAAATATTTTATAAGCATTGGTGTTTTTTCCACATGTGATTTATTACCTCTTGCCACACAGTCCAACTCTAGGCCAATTAACAGTGGTCATAAAGTTCAAGCTGAAGAACTCATAGGAGATATTTATCACCTAATCTGATCTAATAATTTTATCTCTATTGCTCTGTTCTGCTTTTGCCACTTAAAGCCTCATAATTTTCTTCCACCCCAAATAGCTTCCAAAGGACCTTTATAACCTTATGCTCCACCATCAGTATGGGTGGGATCACTTGGGTGCCCCCATTCCCATGTAAAGTGGACCGGGCTGCTCAATGTAATAAATTGATCTCACCAGAAAGAACTTCCTTCACCAGAACAGGGGGTCTAATTTTGCCACCAACCATCGTACTGACCTGGCAAGGGACAAAGGGTGACCTCCCTGATTTCTTGGAACACCACTGGCTGGAAAACGTTTCTCTCTTGGATTTAATTATTAAATATCATTTTATTTTGTTACGGAAGACTTGGTCCCTAGAGCCCTCAATACTGTAAGTTTATTCAATGCGCTGTTAATGCTGCCTCCAACTGCCACAAGGGATTGATGCCCATGGAGATGTTTGCACATGGTTATCCAACAGTTTTCTGTCTCCAATTATACAAATAAATGAAATTTAGATAAGACAGTCTCAGTTACCCATCTGCACTATAACACTATGCCTACAGATCTATAGTTCAAGAATTATTGCAAGTATATATAATAGGCATATACTTGTGGCTATCTAGATGTTGTCAAGATTTATCTTTCAACATCCACCAGCTACACTGCTGGGGTTACTACGAGTTCATATTCGGCAAAATCTGGCTTGCCAGAGGCTGTCCAGTGAAGTATACAAATGTTGATTATTAGTCTATAGATTCAAGAAAATCTATATCCAACTCACTTTCTTTTCCAGCGCAACATAGCCCTTATTTTTTAAAACACATTTCCCCTGAAATTAATCAAAATAACTGATCTGAATGAAGTCGTTTCCATGATGAATGAAAGGGCTAAAAAAAGATATGCCGGAAAATATGAATAGGTGTCAGTGTTACGAAAGTAGGAATCTACAGGTTGGTAATAGTAGCATTATCTGGAAGAACAAGAGATGACATTTGTAACATGCTGAATGAATATGATCCAGGGTTAAATGGCATGCATAGATGTACAGGTAAGTGATGAGGAGCTGCAGAAAATGTCATTGGATTTTAATAGATCTAAAGATAAATGCAAACAGTGATTGATGCACATACTGTATGCTTAAAAACAATTTGTTTTAAATCACAACTTTATACACATACAGATAACAAAGGAATGAACGTAATTCTAAAAACAAGACTGCTTTTATTTTTTATGATAAAAGTCTGAGAACATTAATATGGATACAAGGATAATGAGAGATTCTGAATTATTATTATTCATACAGATCATTACTTGGCATTGTCTAGAGCAGGGGTGTCCAAACTTGGCCCTTTGGAGAGTGGTGGACTTCAACTCCCAGAATTCCCCAGCCAGCATGAGCTATAAATTTAAGCAAGTTGCTAGTTGGAGAATTCTGGGAGTTGAAGTCCACCACTCTTCAAGGGGCCAAGTTTGGACATCCCTGGTCTAGAGGGATCTTGGAAAAAAATGGACATAGAAGAAAATGAAGAATCTGAGAGAGCCTAGAGAGGAGCAAATAAATTTTAATCACTGATGGCATAATTAAAATGCAGTATTGCAGGCAAACTCTATTTGATCCTGACCGGCTCAAGGTTGACTCACTCTTCCAACCTTCTGAGGTCCCAGATTGTAAAATGAGGACCCAGATTGTTGGGGCAATATCCAAACATTGTAAAGAGTTTACAAAACATTGTTAACGTAAACTACTGTAGAACAATGTTTACCAGAGATTGCTGTAAATCTCTTCTATTGTAGAACATGAGCCTTAGTGTTCCTGGTATTGCTAAATGAAAAGGGAATATCAAGAAAGATAATGTAGAACCTGCTTGGAACAGAGTGAAAATAATGCTATTGGATTGTTGCCAAAAATGACAGTTTGAGAAGTGTGTGCGTATGTGTGTAAAGATAGCTCAAGAAATATGTTAAAAGAGTGTAAGGAATTGCAAAGGTTAGTAAAGTGCAGTAAATGAATAGGGATTTTGATGGAAATAAAAACAGTTTTCAAATGAAGGAAAGTGTATGGATAAACATGGAGGAACCCTTCACATATTCATAGTGACCTTTGCACATAATAAATGCATAGGGTTTTCCTTTAAAGATTGCTATGTTTTTTTCACTTCTGAAGTGTGTGTGCAGAACTGTGATTTCATTCCCTTTGTTTGAAAATTCTGATTCTATGCCTGGACTTAAGTTCTTCACTGCATTACTTTTATGTTACAACAAAGGAGAGGTGGGAACCAACTGTGTAGGGGAATAGGTCAAAACTGGCCCTTCAAGCAATTCTGAACAATGGGACAGATTGTTAAATTGCCTTGACTTTCAGGCAAGAGAAGGTTGCCTTCAGGAGCTGGGAAACCAGATGAGGTGTGAATTTCTACTGTTGTTTTTGAAACTTTTCAGAGAGGACTTTTCCCAAGATTTTCATTAATTGCCGAGAACATTTCTGTTAAAATAAACAGCTTATCTATACAGCTGATAGTTATTGTTGCTTGTTGTTCGACTGCTTTGTGCTATAATCTCCATAGACTGTAGATGGCAAAAGTAAAAATATTTATTTGTGCTATTTTTAAATATGGATTTTGTTGCCTTGGATACCTTTAATGGGAAAAAAGTGATACATATCTAATAAAATGAACATCCACAAGGATTTGTTTATATTTGCGTGGGAGGAATATTGAATTTTGCAAGCTCTCCTAAAGATTGAATAGTGTTCTGGCTCAAAAACAGGCTTATCATTTCAATGAGAAGTAGATTTTCATTCTGAAATCCCCCAGCTCCCTTGAAACTGTCAGTACAAGGACTTTTATTTTCTTGAAGAAGGAGCTGTTACTATCAAGAAATGAGCAATGTTGGGAAGAATGATAAAATGGTTTTATTGTAAAATCTAGTATTGGCAGTGGTAAAAAGGAACACATCAACATTTCAAATCATGCTGTCATTATCAATGAAAGTGGCTTCTAAGTGAATCAATGCTTAATAAAACTGAAGTGATTGGATATGAAAATAAGTATATGCATTTTAGTTTTATTTTTGAAAGAGTAAGCTAAATTTGAGATATGGTAGGAGATGGACATACTGCTCTATTGCACTAAATAGTAGTTGAATTATATAGCAGTGGCCAAAATCGTGGAAACCTTTAAAGGAAAGTGTATTTTCTAAAACTAGCTAATAACACCACTTTTTTTTGGAGTAGTACCATAAAATTATATATCAATGGAAAGATAATTTAATCAAGAATGTAATGCAATAACTTTCATGAAGGATTTGCTATTAGAATTGCAGTTACAGTATAAAGAAGAAAAGTGAAACATGTAGAAAAAATGAGATATACAAAAATTATCACGTCAGTTAATAGTTGGGTAACCTTTACCATGAATTATGACCTTACAACATCTTCCCATGGAATGAACCAAGTCTTTTAGTTCTGCAGCTATTACAGTGTGAAACCAAGTTTGAATGATTACTTCTGCTAAGTGGGTTTTATTGCTGGGTCGCTTCTGACTAACAAGTTTCTTTAGTCGGCTCCATAGATTTTGAATTGGGTTAAGGTCTGGGCTATTCCCAAGCCATTCCAGCAGTGGAATATGATTATCTTGAAACTCCAAAAAAAGTGGTGTTATTAGCCATCAAACCTCAAAAATACACTTTTCCGAAAGGTTTCCACAATTTTGGCCACTACTGTAACTCAATCTAGTTTTAGAGTTCGGTGAGAAGAACTGAATGTTTTAAAATGTCAGTGTATTATTTCTCTGGTTATTTTTATTCATTTGATCTGATCCAGAAGACAGATATGCTTTGGGTCCCATTGACTAAGGAATGCCAATTGGCATAGCCCAATTGGCATGGCCCAAGTAGTGTGTCTTTTCTCTGTACCAGCCACTTTGGCAAACATTTGTCTTCTGAAAATTAGGATGTCTTCAACCCTCCTGGCCTTTTGTAACATCTTGAAGAGCTGCTTCCATGCCTGGGCCTTTACACACTCAGGGTCCCATATCCTGACAGTGCTAGTGACTGTCAATTATGATATCTTCTTTGACTGCTGTGTATTTTAATTTTTACATTTGTAGCGGGAATTGTTTTCAACTTATTTTGAGATGGTTCACTGCCCAGAGTCACTTGTTGAGCTAGGTGGCTATACAAATTAAATGAATAAATTGTTGTTTCTTCAATAAAGCACTCATGATTCTCACTGCTTCATGTGGAGGACTGGAATTCTGGATTCATGGAAGCCTTTTGGATGAAAGAATGTTGATAGTGATGAAGTGACGCTGCCAAATTGAAAATACGCCTTCAAGTTCCTCACTAAGTGTAATATTTGGATATATTGTCGACTTAAGATGAGAAGAGGATAAGCAATAAAAATAGTTTCAACACTGTGCAGAGTCCTAATCGGTCCATGACTACTGTGCATGATCTTATGCAGGGGTGTCAAACTCAAGGCCTGTAGGCCGGATCTGGCCTGTGGGGTGCTTAGAACTGGGCCACGGGGCTGCTCCGCCCCTCAGTGCCTTTGCCAGTGAAAACAGAGCTCGGAAGGGCCACACGCAACCCTCCCAGGTTCTGATTTTGGCCGGGATGGCCTCCTGCAGCCCACTATTAGCAAAAATGGAGCTCAGGCAGCTGTATGCAACCTCCCTTGAGCTCCATTTTTGCTGGCAGAGGGCTGCAGGAGGCTGTCCTGGCCAAAAACGGGGCCATGCCCACACCGGCCCAGCCACCCTGACCGTGCCCATCTAGCGCCCTGAGGTCAAACACAACCCTGATGCAGCCCTCAGTGAAATTGAGTTTGACACCCCTGATCTTGTGAATTATGTGTGCAGGGGTTGTGTATTATATCTTCATTCCTGCAATCAGAATATATCTTACGTTTCTTTCACAAAGAGAGAACTTTTATGCATCTACGATATACTTTTATTGAAACCAGTGAACTTAATAAGTGTAGCTGGATTCATTTTTATGCTGCTCCTATACTGTTGATTTCATTTTTGTTTCTTTCCTGGTTTGTTTATCTCAGTGTCATGGTGTAATAACCTCTAGGTAAGGATTTAATAAATATTGACTGGATTCTGTAACAGAGAAATGCTGGCACACTCCAAATGAACAGTATACTTACATATATTTAATTATAGTTTGTAGGAACTGTAATTGATTTTTCTTCCTGCCCCTTCCCCTTTTAGCTGATCATGCTGAGAGCTAGATGTAGTTATCTAAATGAAATCCAATGTCATGCTTGTAGTTTGAACTATTTCTCTCCTCCCATTATATCTCAACAACCTGGGCTCTTAAAACCTACTTTGGAAGATTGGGGCAACTTCTAAAACAGATGCTTAGGAAAAGAAATGTTACCTAGGAAGGAAAACTGCATCTATTGATAGAAGCACACCTCTATATTCTACTCTGTACTCTGTAGAATAGAATAGAATAGATTTTTTAATGGCCAAGTGTGATTGGACACACAAGGAATTTGTCTGGTGCATATGCTCTCAGCATACATAAAAGAAAAGATACATTCCATCAAGAATCATAAGGTACAACACTTAATGATAGTCATAGGGTACAAATACGCAATCAGGAAACAATATCAATATAAATTGTAAGGATACAAGCAACAAAGTTACAGTCATACAGTCATAAGTGGAAGGAGATGGGTGGTGGGAACGATGAGAAGATTAATAGTAGTGCAGATTTAGTAAATAGTTTGACAGTATTGAGGGAATTATTTGTTTTACAGAGTGATGGTATTCAGAGAAAAAACTGTTCTTGTGTCTAGTTGTTCTGGTGTGCAGTGCTCTATAGCATCATTTTGAGGGTAGGAGTTGAAACAGTTTATGTCCTGGATGTGAGGGATCTGTAAATATTTTCACAGCCCTCTTTTTGACTCATGCAGTAAACAGGTCCTCAATGAAAGGCAGGTTGGTAGCATTTGTTTTTTCTGCAGTTCCTATTATCCTCTGAAGTCCGTGTCTGTCTTGTTGGGTTTCAGAACTAAACTAGACAGTTATAGAGGTGCAGATGACAGACTCAATAATTCCTCTGTAGAACTGTATCAGCAGCTCCTTGGGCAGTTTGAGTTGGCGCAAAAAGAATATTCTTTGTTGTGCTTTTTTGATGACTTTTTGATGTTAGCTGTTCATTTTAGATCTTGTGATATGGTAGAACCTAGAAATTTAAAGGTCTCTACTGTTGATACTGTGTTGTCTAGTATTGTAAGAGGTGGAAGTATGGAAGGGTTTCTCCTAAAGTCTACCACCATTTCTACGGTTTTGAGCGTATTTAGTTCTAGATTGTTCTGGTCGCAGTTCCAGTTCTGATTCCTGTACAGAGTGCAAAGTACTCTGCAGGTTATATTTGTTCATTGAGATCTTCATTCTCAAAGTGTCAGTTCTTATATGGTCAAAAGTACATTATTTATGAAAAAAGACCCCACTTGTATAGAACAGATGGGCTACAGACCCCACTTGTATAGAACAGATACCCACACTATATTAAAAGTGTGTGTGATTTTAATAACATTTACTTTTCTTAAGGTCCTAGGAAAATGATCTCATTAATTGAAGGAATACTTTTCATTACTGTCATTGGATATGTAACAAATCAAATGCAGTGGTAAATATAGCAGTTATAGAACAATTGTACAAAGAAAAACGGGGGGAAAGAATCATAATGTATAATATTTATGAAAAGCATCCGTTTATCTATTTTATATTACTTGCTGGGTTTCTAGAAGCAGAAGACCGTTTCCCAGTTGGCCACCAATTCATCCTAAAGAGTTAAAGAGTGATCTACTTTTAGACTTGAAGCTCACAAATGGAATAACATTTATAGATTTAAAATATATTGCCAATGAATTTTTCAAGCACTGCTATAAAGAATCAGGAGCTGTGCAGAATTTTGCCACTCTTAAGGAATAATACAGACAGTTAATATATAAACAGTGAGTCAATCCCTCGTCTGCCAAGTTTTTAATAATTAGAGCCATAAAAACAGTCCATAATAAGCCTATTTGAATGTATCTACCTGTACTCAGTCTGAATTCTCGTGAGCCTATCTTTTAAAACCATTGATTTATACATAATTAAGAAAATGGCTCATTTAAATGATTTTTCCTCCTATTTTTTTAAGGATGAAAAGAACCAGGTCTTGATAACAAATGCATGGCTACAGATGGTGAGTAATTTTGCCTTTATTCTAGGTGAGCCACTGGCTGAATTTAATTATTTGCCAAAGAACAGATTCTCCAGATGGAGAAAAGATTGAATAAATCCTGCCTATTTAGAGTTTATGTTTGTTATAATTCTTGGGATAGAGAAATTAATAGTTTGGCTTTATTGGATTTCAGAGAAAGCTGAGTAATTTCTGGAAGAGGTTTGATCCAGATTAATGTTGAAACTAAGCTTCAGTTTGTGATCAAAACTGAACACTGCAATTTGTCCCTCCTCCTGACCCCTAATTTAGTAGGCCCCACATTATCCTGTTCTGCTCCCTACATTTCTTATTAATGTGGATGTTGCTAATAAGGCATGCTGGCAGAGAATGCAGAATGTGGTATCATCTGGTAGATCCTATTAGGAATTACAAATAAATCAAATCCTCTGATTGCCATTTTGGGTGACTGCTATACTTCTAACCTAGCCCATAATCTTTCTAATAGTAACCCAGGGGTGAAATGCTCCCGGTTTGTACCAGATCGCCCGATCGGTAGCGATGGTGGCAGGTGGTTCAGAGAACCAGTAGCAAAAATTCCTGCCCCCCTCTCAACCCGCCCAGCTGAGCCACACGATCGTCAGAGGGTTTTTTTTTTTACTTTTAAAAGGATTTTTTCTTTGGCCGAAAAAATGCTTTTAAAAGTAAAAAAAAAGCCTCTGATGATCACGCAGCTCAGCTGAGATCGTCAGAACTCTTTAAAAGCATTTTTTCTACAACCTCTTTGCCCAAAGAGGTTGTAAAAAAAACCTTTTAAAAGGCTCCTCTGGTGATCCCAGCTGAGTTGCCTGATCGCCAGAACCTTTTAAAAGCATTTTTTTACAACCTCTTCGGACGAAGAGGTTGTAGAAAAAATGTTTTTAGAAGGTTCTGGTGATCAGGCAACTCAGCTGGGATCGTCAGAACCCTTTAAAAGCTATTTTTCCTCTGGCGATCCCAGCTGAGTTGCCTGATCATCGCAGGCTTTTAAAAGCATTTTTTTACAATCTCTTCTATTGTAGAAAAAATGCTTTTAAAAGTAAAAAAACAAGTTGGCCACACCCACCCAATCACATTACTCCCACATCAAGCCACGCCCACAGAATCGGTAGTAACAAATTTTACATTTCACCCCTGTAGTAACCTAACAGTTGTATTCAGTGTTATTGTACATTACTACACATAGTTTAGAAGAATGTTTTTTCAAATTTGGCAACTTTTAAGACATGTGAACTTCAAGTCCCAAAATTCCCTAGCATGCTGATTGGGGAATTCTGGGAGCTGAAGTCTACAAATTTTAAAGTTGCCAAGTTTGAAAAACACTGGTTTAGAATAGTCTTCATGAGCTGCACTATCCCTGAGGCTGTATCATGCTGTATCTTGCCTCTTTTCCTATCTGTGGGCGGGAAACAGTTACTAACATTGCACTTCAAGGTATTGGTTACCACCTTTAAAGCGCTCCATGGCTTAGGGCCCAGGTACTTACGGGACCGCCTACTGTTACCTCACGCCTCCCACCGACCCGTACGCTCACACAGAGAGGGTCTTCTCAGGGTGCCATCCGCCAAGCAATGTCGGCTGGCGGCCCCCAGGGGAAGGGCCTTCTCTGTTGGAGCACCTACCCTCTGGACCGAACTTCCCCCTGGTTTGCGTCAACTACCTGACCTTTGGACCTTTCGCCGTGAATTGAAAACGCACTTGTTTATTCAAGCGGGACTGGCTTAACTTTTTAACTTTTTAAATTTTTTGAATTTTAATAATTTTAGGGGTATTTTATTTTTTGGGTCAAATTTGATGGTTTTAATTTTTGGCCAATTATATAATACGTTATTTTAACTGTTGTTTTAATTTGTATATTGCACTGTTTTAATCTGGCTGTACACCGCCCTGAGTCCTTCGGGAGAAGGGCGGTATAAAAATCTAAATAATAAATAAATAAAATAAATAAAACTTTCTGTCATTTCTTCAAAATTACTCTTTTTCTTTCTTTCACTATATTAAGCAATTAGAACAATGATGAAACAGAGCAGCAATGGATTTATTTTTTTAAAAAAGCCCAGCAAAAAAGCAGGTAGTTTTACGTCATGAAAAATAGTATTTAAAAAAACAGAACGTGGTTTTGAAACAGAAATGCTCTGCATATTAGTCAATTACTAAAACTATTATGGCATATCTAGTCTCCCCCCATGAATCCAATATCTTCCATTATCATTTTCTGTAGGTCATTGGCAATTTTGTCTATAAAGATGGATATATATCTCATCACAGATAAATCTGGACCTGGGATGATGGCACTGATTCCACATATTATTTTATATAATGACAGCATTTAAGATGTTCTAATAAATATACAGTGTATATTTCTCCATAGTACTGGATCGATGCATATTTGTCATGGGATCAGTATGAATATCCAGGAGTTCAGAATTTGAGATTTCCAGCTGATCAGATTTGGGTGCCAGATATTCTTCTGTACAACAGGTAAGGCAATCACCTATGAAGTAATTTTTAAAAATTTGCAGAATAGTATTGTGGTTACTCAAGTTCATCTAATCAAATAATTCAATGTGATCAATTCTTTTCCTTCCAAGGCACATGTAACCTGTGGACTTAATTACTACAAAACACGTGACAACCATTAACTTTAAAAGAAGATTAGACTTTTAAACTTGAATAGTCACCCTTTCCTTTTGGCAACCTGCCCACAAATATCAAATTATGAGGAACAACAGCTGGAGAGTGGTATACATCCACTTTCTAATTGTGAACATCTCCAAGACTAAGATGGGTCTTGTTCTAATTCAGAAACATGTTCCTCTAAGCAGGTTGGATCTCAAGCACCTCTACTTTAATTCCAAAGCTTATCAGAGTTGATCAGAACGTTGCTGACTGGGACTATATATGATCATTAGTAATGGTCAACAGTTATCAAATTCTTTGGTTCTTGCTCCATTCTGAGCTGACCATAAGTACATTAGAGGTTGTTGTGGCTGAGCCCATTTCATTCAATACTTAAAAAGAGAAAGCAACAAATATTGAGAATATTTCCCTTCTCCAAAATCTTTCAGTGTGTGGGGGTGAACCCTGTTATTGGCTAGGCTGGTTTAATGGAACGGCGTATTCAGCTACTTACAGAACAAATTATTAGAATGCTTTTCATCTGGTGTCGGTTAGACAAAAATGGAAAGTCTGTCAGCACTGCAATAGACATCTGAGATATCAAAGTAAAGGAAAGACAAGCTGCAGAAAATTAAAGCAAAGGCTCAGCAAACGTCTGGAAACAGGAAAATCTATGGTGTCTTGATGAGAGAGGAGTGGAAAGTTGAGAGCAGTTGAGAGCTAGAGATGGAAAGCACTTGTAGATCAAAGAATAGCTACAAATGCCTTTGGAGTATGCTATGCTATGCTAAGCTATGCCAGGCTATTCTTTGTGACAGTAAAAAAACACCAAATCAAATAAAAACAGTGTGATTCTTAACTAAAGATTATACAGGCTGTCCTCAACTTACAACCAAAAAGAAGCCCAAAGTTTCTGTTCTTACGTGAGACATTTGTTAAGTGAGTTTTGCCCCATTTTACGACCTTTCTTGCTTCAGTTGTAAAGTGAATCACTGCGGTTGATAAGTTAGTAACCCCGTTGTTAAATGAATCTGACTTCCCCATTGGCTTTGCTTGTGAGAAGGTTGCAAAAGGTGATCACATGACCTTGGGACACAGCAATGGTCATACATGTGAATCAGTTCCCAAGCATCTGAATTTTGATCACATGATCACGGGGATGCCGGAACAGTCGTGCCTCTGAAAAATGGTTATAAGTCACTTTTTTCAGTGCCGTTGTAACTTTGAACAGTCACTAGGTGAACTGTTGTAAATCGAGGACTACCTGTATCCTAAACAAAGACATTAAAATACACATTTTAGTAAAATCAACTTAAACTTGGCAGCAATGGTAAATGAATAGAATTCAGTTATCCTTTTTCAGATCTGCTATTTGCAGATCTCAGATGACCCATCAGTTAAGAGAGGACAGAATTCTCTTTCGAGAGCTACTATGAATTAGAAGAGTTAATATTCTTATCATTATTGTGGTTGGTCGCACAATCAGCCAGACGTTTAGACCAGGGGTCTTTGCTGGCTGAGGAATTCTGGGAGTTGAAGTCCACAAGTCTTAAAGTTGACAAGGTTGGAGACCCCTGGTTTAGACCACATCTGACTTTTTTATCCTCCTTTTTGAATCCTCCCCAAGTAATTGGGATTGCTTGATAAGGTTAACAGTAGTATGTAAGCTAATACTATCATTATGAAACATTTTATAATTGCCATTTTAAATTTTGGATTAATGTTTCGGTGTACCAAAGGGAACAGTATTTTAAGAAAGCAACACAAAAGTGCCATCAAGTCCCAACCACACATTTAAAAAATGGACTTTTATTAATTAATCTGCTGAAGTTTTAATTGAGTAATATAGTGGTTTAAGCGTATTCATCTAATTGCTACACACTGCAGAACTAAAGTCTGATAATGAATTGGAAATTATATGTGCATAGTTGAAGCATGTGATTTATAATTTACAATCCCTACTCCACTACATATGTATTCTGATAGTTCTGCTAAAATTGATACTTATAGTAAAAAAAGACTCAAATGATAATAGCTACTATTATTATTACTATTATTATTTTTTATGTTTTTCTAACCAATATTTAATTGTTTCTAATGCATTTTATAGTGCAGACGAAAGATTTGATGCAACATTTCATACAAATGTTTTGGTAAACTATTCAGGATCATGTCAGTATATACCTCCAGGTAAGAGAGTTTTTAATATAAGCATTTTAATCAGGAAGGAAGGAATATTTGTGAATGTACTGTAGATTAGAATGTTTAGGTTATGTTTGCATTATTGTCATTACTGCTGCACAAAACATTCTTGCTTGTGAATAGGGATGAATTTTGCTAAGCACCCAACTATCAGGCATAACTTTTGTAAACATGACAGTTATTCCACCATCAGAATTTATATTAGCAGTAAGCTATGCATATGTCCCCAGGTTGCTTTTGTGGAGAAAAACGTGAAAGTGTCAAGCAGGCTTGTCTATATCTACTTATCTTTGTTCGACAGGTAAAAGAGCAAAGGGTTGCTTTGAATGATCTAAACACAATTTATGTAAAATAAACATGTTAAGGTCTCACTGAAAGAAACACAGTCCCTTTGAACATCTGTTCGGAGACAAATCGTGCGGACTTCTAAAGATAATTTTTTTGAAGGTTGAAATATTTTTGAAATAAAAGTAGCTTCTCTCTCTCTCTCTCTCCCTCTCTCCCCTCCCTCTCCCTTCCTCTCCCCCTCTCTCACTCTCTGTGTGTGTGTGTGTCTCTCTCTCTTCCTCTCTTTCCTTTGTTTCACTGGGTTGCAAATTATGAAATCATACAATGAGCTATCAAACCTTTACATCAAAGCAGGAGAACAGATACATCATGAGCAATGATTTTGTGTTCCAGTTTTCCGCAACAATATGGTTTCATATGATCTGGATTAGAACTGTTGCATGGATGCTGGCAAGAGTTAAGCTTTTATTCCTACCTTTCAATTACCTCTATCCATTTCTCACACTGAGAATTCCAACACAACCACCCCTCACCACATACACACACACTACTGTTGGCTGGCAGCCCTGGAATTCACAGATCCAAATATCACCCAGGGACAATTTTGCTTACCTTCCAATTCCAGCTGAGGTCAGCTAGCCCTGCCACCACCTACTTGATCTGTAAAAATTTCAACCTAATGGTGACAGGAGGGAGGCAATAAAAACCAGATCCCATCTGCCCACTGAACATGAGCGATATCATGGAGGGAAATACTTATTTGAACTGGAAGGCTATTTCAATGGTCTTGTGCCCATGCTGGAAATATTGTGCTGGCTTTTTGTAAACAGCCTAAAATGTAATTTCCTTCCCATCAGGAAGAAGGGTTTTCTGTCCTCTTGTGGAAGGAGGGATGTACATTTCCGACTGTAGGGAGAGAAAAACTTTAACCATATCTCTTATTTGCTGAGCCCCAATATTTCATGGCAAAGTCAATTTAAGTCTCGAATAGACCGCAGTGTTATAGAGCTCTAAGTTTTATGTCAAGCATTTTGGAGATATCTCATTGTTGTTTTCTTCCCCTTCTGTTTTTATTTTTAGCCACTGAAAGATGGAATAATTAAGTGGCAAAGAATGTGTGATAAATATTAATTGCTGGTTAGACATGAAGTATTTATGTCACAGCAGACAGTCCTTAGGGAAAAGCAAAATTAGAGAGAACATTTTATTGTAGAAAAAGATGTTAAGCTGATATAAATCCAAAGAGAAAAATTAGCTATGGTGTTACTTTTTTTTTTAATGATAATTCAAAATTCATATCAGTCTAAAATGTGTGTGTTTGTTATTTTGTTTCAAGCATTATAAATGCAGTTTCAAACAGTTAAGGCACTCTGCTCATGGTTTATCACTGAAGTTTGAAGCCTTCCACTGAAGTTTATTGAACAAGCATCTTGCCACATTTTTCACAGAGGACGAAACTATTCTAGCTGTTGACAGATTTATGTACTTTGAATCAAGACATGCTTCAATTACATAAAGTGTTATGTAATGCAATTTAAATGCAAATGGAGTAAAGGATATTTAATCCCGTTGCCACAATGTATTGCTTACCTTTATGCAGCCAAACTCTTCTAAGCAATTTTCTTTCAGTAGATTCACCTGCAATACTGGAGCTCGGCTAAGGGAAAATCAGTGCCATTATTGGGCATATTGGGCATAGAAAGTAAGCAATGCTGCATTGCTAGGATGCAATGACCCCACATTACTTGGGAATAAGCAGCACTATATTCCTTGGTAGCAATGATTCATGCATGTTAGTTATCTTTAAATGTGATATTATTCAGTAGTGTACATCTTGATTTAAAGATATAGATCAACTTTTACAGTTCTGCAGTCATGGATATCATGACTTTAATGAAAAGAAGGACTAGGGGTGACATGATAGCAGTGTTCCAATATCTCAGGGGCTGCCACAATGAAGAAGGAGTCAAGCTATTCTCCAAAGCACCTGAGGGCAGGACAAGGAGCAATGGATGGAAACTAATCAAGGAGAGAGCAAACCTAGAACTGAGAAGAAATTTCGTGAAAGTTAGAACAATTAATCAGTGGAACAACTTGCCTCCAGAAGTTGTGCTCCCAACACTGGAAGTTTTAAAGAAGAGATTGGACAACCATTTGTCTGAAATGGTATAGGGTTTCCTGCCTAAGCAGGGGGTAGACTAGAAGACCTCCAAGGTCCCTTCCAACTCTATTATTCTATTTTATTCTATATGAGAATTCTGGGTCAAATTTTACTTCACCTGTAAAATTATTCTTTAATAATTTATTTTTAAAAATATTCAAACAGAACTCTTTAAGTTTTCTGCATTAATCCTAGCAAGCTGTTAGTTTCTTTTTTTATGATGTTTTTCATGCCAGCTTGCATTTTGATGATAGTCACCAAGATGGATATTATTAGGTTTTAAGACCAATAAGTATGAAAGTAGATTAGAAACATTAATGATACTTTCTGTCTTCCTGAGTGACAAATTATTCAGAGTCAGGAAAAACAAAATCTCGGAGAGCCCAGCATTTCTCTTATGTGGAAATAAGGTGATATCAGAAGACCAATCTGATACTTCCAGACATGGAATATAACAGGTTACTGTAGGAATTTTTCACTCCCACCCACAGCATTTGAAAAATATTATTAGGTTACACAGTCTTTGAAAATGAACCTACCTCTAAGCTAATAAATTAAACTAACAAACTTAAAATGCCAAAGAGCTAAGTGCCCTGTGGGCCGTCCTCAAAAAACCTTTCAGAAAAGTCCCAGTGGCCAGAAAATGTGAGGCAGTGAAGTGAGAACATTAGTTTCACAGTATGAATAACTTCCATAGCTAGCAATTCAGCTGTTTTTGCTGAGGCTGAAATGGATAATATACAGTCTTCACGTCAACACACGCTACTGTGGAGAAGAATTTGATATCTGTGCATTGAAGGCAAGGCTGCATTGAGCTTTACTGATACTCTAGAGCAGGGGTGTCCAAACTTGGCCCTTTGGAGAGTGGTGGACTTCAACTCCCAGAATTCCCCAGCCAGCATGAGCTATAAATTTAAGCAAGTTGCTAGTTGGAGAATTCTGGGAGTTGAAGTCCACCACTCTTCAAGGGGCCAAGTTTGGACATCCCTGCTCTAGAGTAAGGTTTCCCAACCTTGACAATTTTAAGACATGTGGACTTCAACTCCGAGAATTCCCCATCCATCCATCTTAAAATTGCCAAGATTGGGCAACTCTGCTCTAGATATTTCTTCTGTTAAATTTTGCTCTTCTCCAAAGGGAGCAGCTAGGATTTAAAATTACAGATTTAATTTATTAGCAGATGGGTTTGGAACACACTTTAAAGCCATCAGCCCCTTTAATATTTTGGTGTAAATATATATAAATGTATATAAATGCAAATTCATCTCATTTTACTCTTGTCTTCATCAATTTAACGTTGTCTTTCCTTCCAGGCATCTTGAAAAGCACATGTTACATTGACGTCCGCTGGTTTCCTTTTGATGTGCAGAAATGCAATTTGAAATTTGGTTCATGGACACACAATGGTTGGCTGCTTGATCTGCAAATGCTCGAAGCTGATGTTTCTAACTACATATCAAACGGTGAATGGGATTTAGTAGGTATGTTGAATTTCTTAAAGAAGCTTAATGAATCAAGATTTTCTTAAAATCCTGCTAGTGAGGGATAATTATATTTCTGTTTCCGTGATGCTACTCTAGCCATGCTTCAATGTGTTTTCGTATCAGGTGTAAGATAAATATTGCATCACTCATACATTGCCACTAAGTAATACCGTTCCTAGGACCCTGCACCTTTTGGTTTGAGAGAATGGAATAAAGTAGGTCAAGTTTAAGATAAAGATAAAAGACTCTTTCAAATCAAGTTGAAATCTTGAAAATTTCTTGATTGCACCTTTATAGTTTTCATGGAATCAGTTTGGAGGTTTGTTTTTCTTTTTATTTAAATCTTTCCAGTCTCCCTACAGCCAAGATATTTTCAAGCTAATACTGCCCAGTCGTAATCCTGCTTATCTTAGATGAGATAAATTACATAAATTATATCCCACTAGCTCAAGGAATCAGAGGATCTCTGATTAGCCAATCCAACAGAGGAACATCAGGTCTCCTGCTTCCTCTCAGTAAAAGGACTGACCATCCAGCTGGCTGTTTTATCCTTATCGATCTGCCTATCCAGCACTTGGACTTTTCCTCCTTGTCAGTAACCTCCACCTCCAGAATCAAACATAGTATATTAACTCTGCTTTCCAACTGTATTAAAGGTTGTCCTCAACTTACGACCACAATTGAGCCCAGAATATATCTTGCTAAGTGAGAAATTTGTTAAGTGACTTTTTCCCCATTTTACGACTTTGCTTGCCACATTTGTTAAGTGAATCACTGCTGTTGTTAAAATAGCAGTAGCACGGTTGTTAAGTGAATCTGGCTTCCTCATTGATTTTGCTTGTCAGAAAGATGATCACATGATCCTGGGACACTGCAACCGTCATAAATATGAACCAATTGCCAAGCATCTGAATATAAATCACATGACCATGGGGATGGGGCAATGGTCATAAGTGTGAAAAATGGTCATAAGTTGCTTTTTTCAGTGCCGTTGTAACTTTGAATGGTCACTAAATGAACTGTTGTAGTTGAGGACTACTTGTGTGCTGTAAATCCTTTCAGGGAAACAATAATGCTTAAGATAATGCTGAACTACAACTCCCAGCATGCTTTGCTGTTGACTTGCATGCTAGCAATTGTAGAACAGCCAATCTTACGAGGAAGAGGTTCTCCATCCTTAATAATAATAATAATAATAATAATAATAATAATAATAATAATAATAATAATAATAATAATAATAATAATAATAATAATAATAATAATAATAATAATAATAATAATAATAATAATAATATTTTAATTTGTATACCGCCCTTCTTCGAAGGACTCAGGGCGGTTTACAGCCACAATAAAATACAAAAACAATACATACAATGCTAAAAACAACCATTAAAAAACTTATTCAATTGGCCCCATTTAAAATACAATATCAACCCTGTAAAATTTATAAAAATTTAAAACCCATAAAATCAATTAAAAATTTTAAAAATTCAAGCCAGTCCAGCAAGACGAAATAAATAAGTTTTAAGTTCGCGGCGAAAGGTCAGGTAATTGTGGAAAACTATGAATTGCAAACTAAGTGTACTTTCCCCCCCCCCTTTTTCACAGTTTTTATTTTTAAGAAAGGACAGAGTTGCAGAAGGGGGTCCCTTGCACTAACATATCTGAGATGCAGTGGTGAAATCCAAATTTTTTTACTACCGGTTCTGTGGGCCTGGCTTGGTGGGTGTGGCAGGGGAAGGATACTACAAAATCTCCATTGCCACCCCACTCCGGGGGGGGGGGGAAGGATAGTGCAAAATTTCCATTCCCACCCCAGGTGGTATTTGCCGGTTCTCCTAACCGCTCAACATTTCTGCTACCAGTTTTCCTAGAACCTGTCAGAACCTGCTGGATTTCACCCCTGCTGATATATCTTTCCTGACAGTGATAGTGTATTGCACCCATTTGATTCCTCTACTCTGGCTTCAGTCAGACTACAATTTCAGTTCTCCAGCACCCTAAGAACTGAACCCCTAAGAACTTGCATATTTTATTTCAAAACATTTCTCCTGTCAGCTTATGTTTAAATATTCATGGGCTTGGAGGTGGGCCTGAGAAATCTATGCCGCTCCTACAGCTGATTGACTGTGACAGCAGTGGATGTGTGCCACAAAAGTTATTTCCAGTGATAACAAAATCCTGGGATTTAATCCTTCATTCATGAGAGCTGTTGCCCAGAGCCAGGATTGGATTTAAACATAGTGAGGCCCTAAGCTATGGGCTGTATTTGGCAGGGACTACCAGAGAATATAACACAAGTAAACATGGCAAGAATGTTGCCAAGATGCATAACAATCCCAGGTTGGGATGGAGGAAGACCCCCTATGAACAGAAAGTCTGAATGCATACTGAAAGGAGGCGTACTTTAATCAAACTAGAAAGTGCCATATTAGCCATACAGGAGAGCTTAATTTATGGAAGCTTTCAAATGTGAAATTATAATAAAATCTGAAATATTGGAGGCCCCCTTCAGACATTGACGTCTTAAGCTGTAGCTTGTTTAGCTTATGGCTAAATTCAGCTCTGCTTGGAGGAAGGGAGAAATTCCCCCCCCCCTCATTATGAGTGCCTGCATATTTATATATTTCTTGCTCACACTGAAAGCTGGTGCTTGGGTGATTCCCCCCCCCCCAAAAGCTGCAGAGCTTTTTCTGGTATGCATTTTTTTTTAAAAAGGCTGATCGGTAACGTCACAACTTTTTAAAACTAGGTTTCTGAACGTCCCCGTGTTTGCCGTTTCAGAGTTGATGTTCATACCGCACATCTGTTTCTGTCAAGCCTATTGAACTTTTCCAGCCATGTACTTTAGGCTTGCTTAATCCATAGTCTGGATGAAAATAATTAAAAAAAAATGTAAAGTGGGATGCTAAAAGAAGCACTAAAAACAGAAGTAGCATTGGTTCTGTACAAAGGCAACACAATGAAAATATTTTCCATCTGCTGCCCTATAAATAGCTTGAGACCTACAACCTCAATCACTAAACATTGTAATAATGGTTGATTACTGTTTGCAATTTGATAGAGAAATTGAAGAATAGTCCATTGCACCTTACAGTTCTATAATGAAACTGATCAGAAGAGTAATGGAACATTGACTAATTCTTCACGGGCTGCTTCATAGATTTATATGGATTTTTCAGTGTGTACAATCATATGCCCTTAGAGTAAGATTAGTGCCGTGACAAAACTAAATATTTATCCAGAGATGGTACTCATGCATTATTTCCTAGAATATTACGGTGTTCACAAGAATTACTGAAAATGAATGGGATGGAAGCATTAAATAAGCTTTGGCTCTGTGGATAGTCAGGAATTCAGTTTTCAGCATTTCTCACAAATAGATAGGCTATTCAACAATTTCTGCAGGACCTCCACACTTTCTCTAAGAAGTAGTAAAAGGGTAAAATAATCAAAGTGATCTTGTATGGGATACCTGGTAATCTACAAAATGAACAAAGTCACTAATGAATTGGTAGGTTCTGCTGGGCTCGTCTCCTGTTCCTAAACTGGGAATCGGTTTAATACTTAAGATGTACATCTAAGAGAATGCAAAGGTTAGATGAGAGATATAAATAAACAGTTGATAGGGAGGAAATAAAGGATATGAATTACAACTCATATTTAAGTCATGGAACCTACATGGCTACAAATTACTTTCCAATCTTGAAGTCTAAATTCAAATTTGCTGCCTCAGCTCAAAACATATTATCCATTCAGATATCGTCAGGAATCATGACTAATTTTTACAAACCGTGATTTCACACATCACCTGAACTGACCTAACACATTAATAGAAAAGAAGAGTGTAGACCAGCCTTTCTCAACCTTGTGTTCTCATGGTATATTAGACTTCAACTTTCATAATTGATAACCACTAAATTCAGTAAGGGACGTGGTGGCTCAGGGGCTAGGAAATTGAGCTTGTCGATCGAAAGGTCGGCAGCTCGGCGGTTCGAATCCCTAGTGCTGCCGTGTAACAGGGTGAGCTCCTGTTACTTGTCCCAGCTTCTGCCAACCTAGCAGTTTCGAAAGCATATAAAAATGCAAGTAGAAAAAATAGGGACCACCTCGGTGGGAAGGTAACAGCGTTCCGTGCGCCTTTGGCATTGAGTCATGCCGGCCACGTGACCACGGAGATGTTTTCGGATAGCGCTGGCTCTTCGGCTTGGAAACGGAAATGAGCACCGCCCGCTAGAGTCGGCAACGACTAGCACGTTTGTACGAGGGGAACCTTTACCTTTACCTTTTAAATTCAGTACATCTGAAGACATCAGATAAGGTCTAGATTCCTGACTGCCCTCAATTAGCAAGAATGTTGACTGTTCAGCTGTTTTGAGAATGAAATTCCATATTTCTACTCTTATTATATTTTCAATTTGCTTCTGTGCAGGTGTCCCAGGCAAAAGGAATGAGCTGTACTATGAGTGCTGCAAAGAGCCATATCCAGATGTGACTTACACTGTTACAATGCGCCGTCGCACCCTTTACTATGGGTTGAACTTATTGATTCCCTGTGTCCTTATTTCAGGCTTAGCATTGCTTGTTTTCTTACTTCCAGCTGACTCTGGAGAGAAAATATCTTTGGGTAAGGTCTAAGACAATGCACAATTTAAATATGTAGAAAAGAAAGTATCCGCAAGAGTTGACAAAGGCTATACCTCTTCAAGGATGATTTGTGTTTTTGATTATATATACAAATATCCTCCAATGTATTGATTAAGCCAAAACATAAGAGAGCGCCTTTCAGTGTTACTGTCTTGTACTATACTGATCTCCTAAACATAGGGAAGCATTTATTTTGATTATGCTCATATGTTCATCCAGAAATACTACAGTCTAGAATTGTACCATCTTAGCCTCAATTCTGCTTTCTAGCCTTTTTTTTAATGTTACCTGCAGTGTGAGACTATGTACGGGGAGGGTCCACCGTGAGGCTATTTCTCCTGCCTGTTGGCCCTGTTCAAAATTGGGGAAATCTGGATTCAAAAGAAGAAAGCAGATTAATTGGAAAAATCTGTTGTTATTCAAATTATATTAGAATAGTAATGTTTTCATGATGTTCAGAACAACACACATTTTTCTTAATCTAGAGATATTGCCTATCTAATAAATGGAAGGTACACTTTATTTAATGTCCCTTAAAGTGGAAAACATGCATGACTTCAGTCCTGCTTCACTTTTTGTCTCTTTTACAATTTTGTTATAGGTATAACTGTTCTTCTGTCCTTGACGGTTTTTATGCTTCTTGTAGCAGAAATAATGCCTGCCACATCAGATTCAGTTCCCTTAATAGGTATGTTGATGGTGTACCACTTCTCACGATAAAAAATGAATCAGGTTTAAAACTGCGTAAAATTTATCTGGATCAGGTTCCTGGGCAACTGATGGGAAAGTGAAGGTGAAAGAGAGGAGGTGGGGGAAAAAACTTTTAAAAATATTTTTTTCCCATATGGGAACACAAATTTATTTGCATTTTAGAATTAGATCATGACTGTAGTTACCGGTAGCGCAAATTTTGTTGTCCTTTGGGAAAGGGAAAAATTGTTTCCAAGATATTTCCTTTCTTCTCCAAAGGAATTTGGAGGAAGAACCAGTTTCTTCTGAGTTGTCAATGGACTACATTAAGAATTATAAATACAGATAAATAAAATCAAGTTCTGATGAGAATGGGAATTCTTTGGGAACCTTTTTCATTCTTACAGTTGTTCTGTAGCTTAGTTCACAAAATGCTTGGTCACTCTAGAAAAACTGCAACATAAATTTACTGATCAACAACAGATCGATTATTACAAATGGAATGTTAAGTCTGCATAAAACCATTGTAAGCGTAAAATTTCATGTGGTGGTGACTTTTCCATTCAGGATGACAAATGATGCACTTGTGTGAATGAATTGTAGACTATCATGCTGCCAAATACCAGAAATGTAGTTATTTCATAATGTGTTAGTAGAGTAAGATGCTAGGTAGGGACTAAATTACATTTTGCCCATCTCAGTTTTTAAAGCAGTAAATGTTAAAAATCATTTTAAAAAAACCCATAAATGCTGACATTCCCTCATCCAATCACTTACTCACAATCTATCTGGATCTCACTCAAGGTTTAGGAATCCGAGTAATTGGGTTCCTTTCCTTCCTTATTTTTTACCCATAGAAGTTCTATGATAGAAGGTCCTTGTGCTCAGTCCAGGCAGCCAAAGATTAATAACTGATGTTTTCTTTGTTTGAGAGCATGACTCCATATTCTCAGTTCTACCCAGATGTGCCATCTCTTTCAAGAGCAGTGGTAAAAGTGTTCCTAGAAGTCTCACTTGTTTTACTATTCCCACAATGCAGTGTATACAGGAATGCACTTCAGCTGCCTCTCTCCCTTTTAATAACACATTGGTATTCTCCTCCAGTCCCATCTTTTCTTTCTGCTAGCCATTTGTACTTCCCCAATCCCCTTCATTCTCCCATCTCACTCCTCTGTATTCCATTTCTTCCCATAATCATCTGTTTACTTCTTTTTTCATGAATCAGGGCATCACATCATTTTCTTCTTCACCTTTTTTACAACTCAACACCAGCCTCTGGCACATTCCTCTAAGCATCAATGAGTGACTTCACCCGCTTCCTGATCCATTTCTGTGTACATCCTCAATATTTCTATTTAAATATATACTTAAACATTTCTATTTAAATATATACTTAAACATTTCTATTTAAATATATACAAAAATATTTCCTTTATGTCAGGGGCGAAATCTAAAAATTTCCCCTACCGGTTCTGTGGGTGTGGCTTAATTGGTGTGCGTGGCTTGGTGGTCAGATGACTGGGTGGGTGTGGCCAATAACAATAAATAATAAAAATAATAAACAAAGTATAAAAAAACAATAAGAGGTACCAAAAACCAACTTTCACACTTTACACACACACAACACAACACAACTGACACACACAATGTAAAAGCAGTTGCACTTCACACTTCACACAGCCACAGAAAGCTCAAAAACCAACTTTCACACTTTACACACACACAACTGACATACACACACACACACACACACACACACACACAAAATACCGCATACAGCTTTCTGAGATTTTGTGTGTTTGTGTAATTAGAGTGAAACACTATAGAAACACACCAAATCTCAGAAAGCTGCGCAAATATTTTATTTTATTATTTTATTTTGTTTTATTTTATTGTGGACTTAAATTCCCAGAGTTCCTCAGCCAGACAGCATTAATCACTCAGTGGTGAAATAGATTAGCTAAGTTTAGATTAGTTCAGTCTAGTGCTAAAAGCGAAGCTGGGGCTTTCTGGCTGTGAGAAAAGCCATGAGGTTGATCAGTAATCAGGTAAGTGGCTTAGACTCTTTTAAAAGGAGTTTTTCTACATGTTTTCTACAGAAAACATGTTTTTAAAGGTTCTGCTGATGAGGAACTCAGGTGAGTTGCCCAGAGTAGCCTTTAAAAAAAATTTTTTTAAGTTTAAAGGCTGCCGATCTCAGCTAAGGGGCAGGATCCTCAAAGGCTTTTTTTTACTTTTAAAGGCAGGTTTCGGCTGAAACAAAATCTTCTTTTAAAAGTAAAAAAAACAACCCTCTGCTGATGGTGGGGCTCAGCAGAGGCAGGGGGGCGGGGCCAGGGATTTTTGCTACCGGTCCTCTGAACCAGCAGCCACCATCGCTACTGGATCGCGCGATCCGGTCTGATCCGGGAGCATTTCACCCCTTCTTTATGTTTTAAAACTGTTAAAATAAAATGGAGAGGAGCTGAAAAACTTGGGGGGAATCCCAAAACGTGGGGGGAATCCCTATCCCAATCATTGTGAACCTCAGTTAAGAATTGAACAGATGCAAAACTGAGAACTGTAGTTTAAAAACATTTGGGAATGACAATAGATAATTGTGCAATGGAAATTGTGCAGCGCTTCATCAAACTAAATACAGTAGGACAAGACTGAAAAATGGTCTGAGTTTTAATCTCACATCCCAAAATGTGGATTAGTCATGCAGGAAAAACATCTTTATTGAAGGTTAAGGGCCTAATGAACAGACCAGGTTTTCCAAGTTGATTTTGAGAGCTATTCTCCTTTCTTTTGACAAAGAATCCCTAAAAAGCCTCACTGATGCTTCAAATATTTTTTTGTAATGCCTGAACAATTAGAGCATATCGAATGTATTTGAAATGCACCGTACAAAGTAGCCATCTGGGTCAGACATACTTGGTACCTTTCATCTGCTTAGCGGATTCGATTTTCCCTGCTGAATTGTCATAAAAGAAGAATGACGGCTTTCACTACAACACACAGGAAGATCGATGACTCAAAGACAGTGCCACTGGTTATGCCACTAAAGTGAATAACCTGTCCAGGAATGAGACCAGTCCAATAAATAGAAGCTTCCCCTTCTATCTTCCTAAATGGAAATAGAGATCTCCAGCTCAGTTCTTAGTAGTCTTTACTGTAGAGGAAGACGCCATCTTAATTAATTAAGCAATGAATTACTTCAGCTTTTTTCACCTAGGAGACCAAGGCTTAAATTTGCTTTAAGTGCTAGCTTTTCGAAAGCATGCAAATGCAAGTAGGTAAATAGACACCATTTTGGTGGGAAGGTAACATGCCAGCCACATGACCACGGAAGCATCTTCAGACAATACTGGTTCCCTCGGCTAGGAAATGGAGATGAGCACAACCCCTTAGAAGTCAGTGGAATTTTTTACCTTTATCTTAGAGCAGTGATCTCCAAATGTGGCAACTTTAAGACTTTTAGACTTCAACTCCCAGAATTCCTCAACCAGCCATGCTTTAGCGTTCAAATGCTTTTTTATGTCTAGAGTTTGTTAAAAACAAAAATGAGAAACTTTCTGCTTTTCAAATTAGTAAGAGAGAAAGGAGATATTTAAGCGGTTAGGAAGAGCGATTAGAAAGGAAGAAAGCTGGTCTCTCCCCCCTACAAATACAAATACAAAGCGTTCTGAGAGGCATACTGATTTATTTATATTTCTGGAATTTAATTTGGTTTGAAGAATATTACAACCAAACCAATGATATATGGAGGGGTCTTGGAAAAATACTACTAGTGCTATAATAGAACTTTTATGTTCTGAGCTCTGCTGTGAGGTTAGACTACCAAATATAAAGAAGCAAATTATCCTGAGGAATTTCATGCAAACTTCGTTTGAGTCCAGGAAAATGTTATTCCCCATAACGTAGCAAAGTTCTGTACAGCTGCTAAAAATACGCATGAACAATTGACTCAGGGGTGGTATTCACTTACCTTCGCTACCAGTTCGCATATGTGAGCGCACACGCCACCTCCGCACATGCACAGAGCATCAAAAGCGGGACCTGATGATATCCGGGTGAGTGGGCGGAGCATCTCACAGCCACCGCTACCAGTTCACCCAAACCTGATAGAACCAGCTGAATACCACCACTGAATTGATTACTGCACATGCCTGACACCCAGTTCATTTATCTTATGGCTATGTGGTTTGTTTGCTTGTTTTCTGTCTTTGCTGAAATTAGTTTATATGTGTTCTGTTGTATTTGATCACTTACCAAATAAATACCATAAAGAGGAAGACCATAATTTGTTTTGCCTAAGGTTCAATATCAATGTTTTGGAAACTTGGCAACTAGCAATTATATGGATGTCAACTCCTGAATTACCAGTCAGGACTATTTCTAAATTTTTTGTCATGTAGCATTTTTCTCTTGTTTTTGTTTGTGAAAAGGTTTAGAATATTTTTATTGCTTTGGACATTTGTTTGGCTAATTGTATTAAAATAATCAGTACCTACAGATTTGATGTTTTAAATTTAAATGCTAATATATCAATATCTATATATCTTTATTTATATATCTATCTTTCTATCTATATCTTTACCTCAACCTTTACTTTTATCTCTATCTCTATCTCTATTAGATATTATGAGCTGCTGAAAATATATTTTAAATAGCTAATTAAAAAAAAACTCTCATGGAGAAAATTAAACTCAACAAAATGGAGATAATTAAAAGGAATAGTATTTTAGATATTTAGTCAAATTATTTGAACCTCCACTATATGCATGTAAGTAATCAAGATACAGTGTAGTGTAGTAAAAATTGGGTGGAAACATCTTTAAAGAACATTCTTTGGTTAAAGTAGCCTATTATTACGGAGAGTCATCTATGCCAAAAGAAAGCCATAGAGACCAGTTATATTTATTAGCTCCACCATTCCTGCTGACAGCTAGTGGAGGGCAGTCCTTGAAGAAATCCTTGGGCTCAGATGATATATAGTAGTGGCCAAAATTGTGGAAACCTTTTGGGAAAAGTGTATTTTCTAAAACTAGCTAATTACACCACTTTTTTTGGGAGTAGTACCATAAAATTATATATCAATGGAAAGATAATTTAATCAAGAATGTAATGCAATAACTTTCATGAAGGATTTGCTATTAGAATTGCAGTTACAGTATAAAGAAGAAAAATAAAATACATAGAAAAAATGAGATATACAAAAATTATCACCATAGAAAAAACAAAATATACAAAAATTGTCACCACGTCAGTTAATAGTTGGGTAAACTTTAGCATGAATTACTGCCTTAAAACGTCTTCCCATGGGGTGAACCAAGTCTTTTAGTTCTGCAGCTGTTATAGTGTGAAACCAAGATTGAATGATTGCTTTTATTAACTTGGTTTTATTGCTGGCTAACAAGTTTCTTTAGTCGGCTCCATAGATTTTGAATTGGGTTAAGGTCTGGGCTATTCCTAGGCCGTTCCAGCAGTGGAATATAATTATCTTGAAACTCCCCCCAAAAAAGTGGTGCAATTAGCCATCAAACCTCAAAAATACACTTTTCCCAAAAGGTTTTCACAATTTTGGCCACTATTGTAAAGACATTGCTTTGTGAATGCTAAAATTTCTTAATATTGCTTTGTTGTCCTTATTTGTAAGAGAAGGAAATTTCAAAGCAGTTTTCCAAAATCATATTTGTTATGAAAATCAAGGAGGCAGTGTGGTTGCTAGAATCTTGTGATTGTTTTGCATTGTGATGTTGTTTATAGATATGCAGTTCAACAGAGACTATATCATTGGGGCAGCTCAGTAGTAAAGCATATGCTTTGCCTGTGGAAAAGTCAAAGATTAGATCCTGAAGCTGGAAATACTTTTTCATGAAACTTGGTAAGTCACCGTTTGATGGAAGTCAAGTAATCCTTGACTTAGGACCACAGTTGGGGCTGGAATATCCATTGCTAAGCAAAGCGGAGATGCTCCTGATTTTACGGTCTTTTTTCCTATGGATGTTAAGCAAATCATTGCGGTCATTAAGCAGATCTGGCTTCTCCCATTAACTTCTTGCTGAGAGCCAGCTGGGAAGGTTGCAGATGGTAATCATGTGACAATAAGATGCTGCAACAATCGTAAAATCACCCCGCTTGCCAATTTTGATCCCAGGGATGCTGTGACAGTTGTAAGTGCGAGGACTGGTTGTGAGTCAGTTTTATCAGTGCCTTTCTAACTTCAAATGGTTGTTAAGGAAATGGCTGTATGTGAAGTACTACCTGTAGATGATCAGTTAAATGGACTGACCAGGGATTTTGCTCAGTTTTTCCAGAGAAATATATAAGCCAGTGGTGGGATTCAGCCACTTCGCACCATTTCGGGAGAACCGGTTGTTAACTTTCTGAGCAGTTTGGCAAACTGGCTGTTGGAAGAAATCATTAGGGCAGAGAACCGGTTGTTAAATTACTTGAATCCCACCACTGATATAAGCCCAGGTTATAGACTGAAATAACCCTCCCTCCCCCACTTGATTGTATGAGGCTGTGTCTGGCTTAAATGATATCCCATGTCCT
The DNA here is from genome assembly GCF_028640845.1 of Ahaetulla prasina. Taxonomy (NCBI): domain Eukaryota; kingdom Metazoa; phylum Chordata; class Lepidosauria; order Squamata; family Colubridae; genus Ahaetulla; species Ahaetulla prasina. The sequence continues at coordinate 203,043,372 of NC_080540.1, read as the reverse complement.
CCAATGTCCCAAACAGTAATGGCCACTCTTGCAATGACTGTGTCTCCCCACTGATGCTTATTAGACTTCTGTAAGCACTCTGAGAAAATGTGCACACGTCAGCTGAGCACTGGGTGACTGACACTTCTCTGTGATCAACTATTGGCCATCTGCTGCTTGACTGCTCATTCTCTATCATCACTGTAAGCCCATAGTAGTAAACCATGTCATTGCACATAAAGCATTCTGAGGTTCTTGTTCAGATCAATCCTTTTTGTGTTTTAAACTGCAAAAAAGGAGAGTTGGAAAACAGAAAGGCTGGTCGTCTGGGCAGAACTTAGGACAGTTTCATATAAACTTTGTCCTCCCCTTTACCAGTGAAACTAGAAATACTTCGTACTCAAGGAAGGCTAGGAGAAATTGGATGGAAATTAATACGCGAGTTGCGTGGGCAATATGATCAGGCAATCTACAAACACAGTGATGTTTTTCAACTCTGCCTGAAATGTCAAAGCAACACAAATAGTTTCAGTGTCAGCTTCGGAAGCCATACTAGGCCGAAGGCTTCCGCGCTGCCACTTTCTCCTGTGTGGGAAAGAGGGTGGGGTTAGTAGAAGGGACCATTAGACATAATAACATTCTTCCTGCCGGTCAAGGTCAGGCCAGGACTGTGTCTGAGAAGGAATGGTTGGAGTGATGTCTCGAAATGGGATGGTTGGCGATTGGAGCATGTGATCAGCAGAGGGGTCGGAGGTGGTGGCTTTGGAGTGTGTTTCACTAGGGGGAAGACCTGGATCTCCCAGATTCGGATTTTCCCAGTTGTGCCAGTTTACCTATTCTAGTAAAAGAACTTGAAAGATGCTTGCTTCGGAGTCTTTACTTGAAGAGGGGTTTTTTTCTGGAACGCTGACATTCAGCTCAGTCCAACTTTTTTCCCCCCCACGCTTAATGCAAGAAATGATGGTAGAAATTCAGTGGTGGGATCCTTACAGTTTAACAACCTGTTTGGTGATTGCATGCTTAGCGCACCTGTGCACCAGACACACACTGTGCGTGCATGCGCAGTTGAATGAAAAATCACCATCTGCGTTAGTTCTAGGGAATTAAAACAGCTGAGGCACATCAATCTGTTCTGCTGCGGTAATCAGCTGTGAAAATAAAGGTAAGTAAAGTGCAGGAGCAGACAGGCGGGTCCAGCTGATCATCAAAGCAAACTGGTTCGCTCCCAGCTGATCGTCGGAGCTACCGGTTCGTCCGAACCAGTATGAATCAGTTGAATCCCACCTCTGTAGAGATTTCACATTTGTAAGAAAATACCCATCATGTACATAACAGGGAGTGTGCGTTTCTTATCATTGTAAAACACACACACACAATGAGTGTTGTGGCACATTTATTCTTGTACAATAGATCTATTAATATCACCCAATATTTGTTTTGCATATTTTCTCCTGTGCCTTTCATGGTGGTCATAGAGGATTGGGGATGAACTGCCCTCAGCTTCAGAGTAGCCATTCAAGATCATTTCTCGCACTGTGGCTTCCTTCATTCCCACGGGGACTTTTTGTACTCATGAGCTGGGCTGAGTTCTAGAGCTAGACATATTTTCAGCAAGACAAAAGATGTGCCATGAATGGTCCTGGCTAGAGGCAGAGCAAGGCTGATCTGTTTCTTGCTATGTTTACGGTCTTCTGCTCTCATACTTGTTTTGTGGCCACTGAAACTCCTGTCTCTTCCATTTTCTTTGCCTCTTTGATTCTCTTTTTGCAAGAAAAGTGTTAAGTTGGGAAGATAAGATTTTTTCCCCCAGTGTCTTGATTTTCTGGGTCATCCTAACCGAGTCTTCAGGCTAAATAACAAGCTTGCCCCTTTTAGTGTATGTGGAGACTGTTTTATATTTGTATTCTTGCCTGATATCTGTACTGGTACAGATTTACCTCCTTGGTGGGAGTAGAAAAGAAGGCTGTTGCTTTGGATGTATATTTTAGAAAACATGCATATTTATTCCATTTGCCTTTCCTATAAAAAGACCATAGAATGAACTCATACATCCCAAAGCAGCTATATTTTTTCCTCTTGATTTGTTAGCCACAGAAATTAGATGGATTTTGTTTTCTCTCCCCCCCTCTCTCTCCCTCTCTCTTTTCTCCCCTCTTTACCAGCTAAGTAGAAATGGCATTATTGATGAAGTTACAAGGGCATGGCAACCTCCATAGATCCTTCTGAGATATTTGCATGATTCTATAAGCTTCATTAGCACACACAGTTCTTTATATGATGCTACCTTTGCTAATTGCAAATTTGATAAACAAGAATAAGAAAGGAGGAGGAAGAGAAAACAAGGGACATGTACTATTTCAATTAGATAAAACCAGTGCTTTTTTTCTTACTTGAGGTCTATTACTTTCCTCTACTCATCTGTAAAACACAGGACTGCACAGAGAAGGTGATTCAAAAATGAATTCTTCTTTCTTCCAATGTGCAATATTTGTTCTTCATTTTTTGATGATATCGTAGCAATATTTTGCTTGTCTCCACTAGCAGTCATTCAGGTTGGACAGGATAGGAGAAGCAACAAAATAAGTCAGCATTTACTTAGTGGTTTCAGAAGGGGCCCTCATCCTGCAGTGGATGGACAAGGGCTAGAATGATGATGTTGATGGTGAGTTTATTACCGCATGTCTTCCTATTCCTACTTACCTAGGACTTCCACATTTTTCTGAGAACATCACTTCCTGATAATATTTAATCAAATGAAAGGATGTGTTCATATGTTCTTTTAAAATTGAACCTATGAACCTTCTTTGAAGCAAGAATATTGTGTTTAGGGAGCTTAGGAATTAGGGTTTCAGCTATGACTGACCTACAATTCCCAGCAACCTCAGTTTTGGCTAGGCTGCGTGGGAAGGTGTAGTTCAGCAATGTCAGGAGAATCGCAAATGTTCTGTTCTTGAGTTAGCTGCTATTCAAGGATCTTGCACAAGTGAATGGGTTCATATACTTCAAAAAACCTCACTATGAATTAGGTGGTTTTTTTTTAAAAAAATCCCTACAAAGAGACACATTTTAAGATAGGATAATGAAATGTTGATATATCTTGAAATACAGTATATAGAAGGATCCATAAAATTAGGTTTTAAGGTATAGGATAAAAAAGGAAAATTGTTTATGAATGGAAACTTGTCCATAATTTGGGGTTCCTTAATTCTGGTTATAAGTTCCTTCTATAGCTAAATGTCTATGGAGATTCTCAGTCACCCAGGTCATGGTTGTCCCAAAGGCGCTTTTTCGAGAGGAAACTGGTTTTTCTGGTTTTTCTTGGAAGATGTTCTGCTTCTCATCCAAGAAGCTTCTTCAGCTTTTTGAAAAAGAGCAGCTTTGGGATAAGTTCCTTCCTATGTTCATTCAAATTCTGTCTTACCTAAAAATTCTATCCTGCAAGTATCAAGAGTCTGCAAGTACCGGTATCTTTTTTCTTCTTTCCGTTCAATTGTACGTGATTCTTACAGTTTGCCTGTCAAGTCCCTACAGTTTTCTTGGCAAGATTTTTCAGAAGGGATTTACGATTTCCACTTTCCTAAGGCTGAGCAGAAGGGATTAGCCCGGGGTCACCCCAGTTAGCTTTGTGCCTATGGAGGGACTAGAACTCTGCTGGTTTGTGGCCATTCCTTTTCCCCACATTCTGCGTAAACTATGATCCTCCAGACTTCTTCACAATTTAAAATCAGCCTCCCTGCCACCCATATTACTTTATTACAGCAGCAAAACAAATTCCTCTAGAAAGTGCACATGTTACTCAATGGGTAAATGGTCTGAATAGCCCAGAATGTCCCTTGAATAGTTCTATCTTTCTCAGTTGTATTCCTAACCAGGAAGAGAGTTCAGACTGCCTTGAGCTGCACATATGATTCTTGCTTACAATTACAATCACTACTACTACTACTACAATGACGACATGGTTGCTTCTCTAATGCATATGAGGTAGCTGCTCAATATTTGTGCTGAAGATGCAAATAATTGCTTCCAACCAGCCATTTCCCCCTCCCAGTGATGGGGTTTAGATCATCCATCCATCCATCCATCCATCCATCCATCCAATTATCATATTTCTGAACTGCCCATTATCCTCAAAGAGGTACTTTACATGAGCTTTCAATTCTAACTTCTAAATGACATATATCTATCCTCTAGCTAATTTACAATATCTGACAATATCTTCCAAACTACTTTCCCAACCAGCTTGTGTAATGTCTTGCAGGACAAAGAAATCGGAATACCTTAAAGGTTTCTATCTTCTTGTAGCCTGTCAGTTGTCTTAATGAAAACATTGCCCTAAAATGATCTACAAAGGTTACTTGGCCAAAAGAAAGAATTCGCTTTTCACTCTTCTATCACAGATCTTTCTATTAGTTGTTTTAATCCCTATAGTATTAGCATTCAGACTCTTTCTTTATTTTCTTTCTGATTGCCAAGCAAGATTTGAAAACTAAAGATCTTCTTCTCATCCTCTTTCTTGACAGTCTTCTACAACTTTCGATTATCTCTTGGTGAAGGTTACATGTTTAAACGGAAAAGTACTGTTCTTATGAAACTTGGATTCACTATCCTCTTAGCAGAGATACTTTTGTGTCTTAAAGAATATTGTGTTTGCTAACTAAATTTGCTAAAATTTAATGAATGTGCCACTAATTTTTTCTAAAAAGAAGATAAGCCTCCTTCTGCGTGAGAAATGTGGATTCAAAACCCTCCGGTTCCTTTTCTTAAGGACAGAGGATTGCCAATTCACATTGAGTTATATATATACATGCGTATCTTAATCTGTCAGAAACACTCCTAAAAAAAAAATACGGAAGGAAAGAGCACAGTAGAGCCAGGGAGATAGAATTAATGTTACTTGAATTATTAATTAAAATAGATTGTCTATTTAAAAAGGCCACTGGTTTTAAAATTAATTGAAACCCATCTGCATATTAGTTTTAATAGATTAACAGAGTTGGAAGGGACCTTGTAGGTCTTCTAGTCCAACCCCCTGCACAAGCAGGAGACTGTACACCATTTCTGACAGTCCAGTCTTTTCTTGAAAGCCTCCAGTGATGAAGCTCCCACAACTTCTGAAGGCAATCCATTCCATTGGTTGATTGCTCTCCTACTGTCAGAAAATTTCTCCTTATTTCCAGGTTGAATCTCTCCTTGATCAGTTTCCATCCATTATTCCTTGTCTGGCCTTCGGGTGCTTTGGAAAATAGCTTGACTTGACCCACTCCTCTCTGTGGCAGACCCTCAAATAGAATAGCTATTCTCACACAAACAGAAAGACTGTATATGTGCATATACTTCTAGCAGACACATCAAAGAAGCAAGAGAAAACAAGGTAGTGATAGGGTAAAAGAAAGAGGTAGTTGCTATAGAATAGAATAGAATAGAATAGAATAGAATAGAATAGAATAGAATAGAATAGAATAGAATAGAATAGAATAGAATAACAGAGTTGGAAGGGACCTGGGAGGTCTTCCAGTCCAACCCCTGCACAAGCAGGAGACTGTACACCATTTCTGACAGTCCAGTCTTTTCTTGAAAGCCTCCAGTGATGAAGCTCCCACAACTTCTGAAGGCAATCCATTCCATTGGTTGATTGCTCTCCTACTGTCAGAAAATTTCTCCTTATTTCCAGGTTGAATCTCTCCTTGATCAGTTTCCATCCATTATTCCTTGTCTGGCCTTCGGGTGCTTTGGAAAATAGCTTGACTTGACCCACTCCTCTCTGTGGCAGACCCTCAAATAGAATAGCTATTCTCACACAAACAGAAAGACTGTATATGTACCTCAATATACTTCTAGCAGACACATCAAAGAAGCAAGAGAAAACAAGGTAGTGATAGGGTAAAAGAAAGAGGTAGTTGCTATAGAATAGAATAGAATAGAATAGAATAGAATAGAATAGAATAGAATAGAATAGAATAGAATAGAATAGAATAACAGAGTTGGAAGGGACCTGGGAGGTCTTCCAGTCCAACCCCCTGCTTAGGCAGGAAATCCTACACCACTTCAGACAAATGGTTATCTAATCTGTTCTTAAAAACTTCCAGTGTTGGAGCATTCACAACTTCTGGAGGCAAGTTGTTCCACTGATTAATTGTTCTAACTGTCAGGAAATTTCTCCTTAGTTCTAAGTTGCTTGTCTTGATTAGTTTCCACCCATTGCTTCTTGTCCTACCCTCTTGTTTGTAGCAGCCCCTGAGATATTAGAATACTGCTATCATGTCTCCCCTAGTCCTTCTTTTCATTAAACTAGACATACCCAGTTCCTGCAACCGTTCTTCTTATGTTTTAGCCTCCAGTCCCCTAATTATCTTTGTTGCTCTTCTCTGCACTCTTACTAGAGTCTCAACATCTTTTTTACATTGTGACGACCAAAACTGAATGTAGTATTCAAAGTGTGGCCTTACCAAGGCATTATAAAGTGGTATTAACACTTCACGTGATCTTGATTCTATCCCTCTGTTTATGTTATAAATATAACTGTTTAAATACTTACAGGCTGTCTCATCTGTCTAATCTTCTTCTGTATGACCACCTATTTTCCTTTCCCCTTTTTCTTTTTATCTTATCCCATATTAAGTCATGCCTCGGATTAGCTCTTCCATCCATCTGATGAAGCAAACTGTACTTCAGTAAAATGGGTTAGTCTGAAAACTCCTCACCAGACTGAATTTTGGCTGTTCTGTTTGATTTTTCCGCAAAGGCTAGTAAATTTCCCCTGAGGGCCAAAAATTATAATCTGCCACTTTGTACAAAAGCCTGTGACAGAAGACTCCCGGAGGAGCTACTATGACATATGTTGAGGCTAATTAATAATCTTGTTTGCTTTCCTTTTAAACTTCATTGCATTTTTTCTTCCTTCATCTCTACTACAATACGTTTGCCTGTCCAAAGAGTGAGTAACCTATGCCCTTGTGCATATTTCTCTCTGTGAAAGAGAAAACGCAAGGATAGATTTATGAAGGCTATAATCACCCTTGCAGTTCTTTCATTTTAAACTATGAAAAGCGATAGTGAGCCAGGCACTGTTTTATGGGCAGACAGATTGAGAACCTAACTTGTAAATCATGAAGTGGCCAACAAGTCCCTAGTTCACTTTGGGGAAAAAATGTTAAGATGTAAACAGGTTCCTGCCTTCATCAAAATACATAGGCTGATCGAAGTCCAGTGCTTCGGCTGGCGTGTTTCTGTGATACGTGCTCCTACGCTTTCTGGTTGTGGCTGCAGGGTCTGAAAGAGAGGAAGGAGATGCACTATTGAAAGAGACTTCCAGCTTAAACAGAAATGCTTAGGTAGAAAGAGAAGTTGAGAAAGATGATGATCCTAACGGATGAAGGCAGGAAGCTGTAACACTTAGAAATAGGCTACTAAAACTGGCGAGGCATGACATGAAATTAGAAAGGAAGCGACAGACGTTCTAAGCATACCAGTGAGTTGGGGAAACCGGTTTTAGTTTAGAAGGTAACAAATGTACGTGTTACATTTCATGGTTGCCTTTTTCACAACTGCTCTCCCTTCTTCCCCTGCTTCCAGGATGTAGACATCTCTTTCCTCCACTGCATGATTGGTTTATGTCAGTAGAACTATCAAATTGGGTTTGTTCTTTACAGGAGCTATTAAATTTTGATTCTAGCTGTTGTGTGAACAACAGAAAAGCCAGACTATAAGCAAAAGCATGTGTATAGATGGGGATAATAGTGGCTGGACAATTGAATTTTGTAATGAAAGTCATGAAAGTAGCAGAAGTCTCTTGAGTAGAGTAACATAGAATGGCTACAACAGTCATAATAATTACTCTGCAGCGTAGGTATGTGATACTAAGCTGTAAATATCATGGTTGTACTGGAGCCTGTCCTCAAATAATGTAGTTTGACATCTGGGATAGAAAGTTTAGGAACTCATTTGTACTGGAGATCAGTGCACTGCTCCATAGCAGGGGAACACATTGACTTCTGTTTTCTGCAATCAAGATTGTAGCGGTTAACATTAAGTTTAAATCTATTGTTTGCTCTTGTATTATTGCGATTGAAGCTGAAGTAGTCTTTAACAGGAAGGACATTGCAATAGATGATTCTTTGTGTTAAACACAGGTCTTGTCGGAGTCGGCGGAGTTCTAAATTTTCTAAGCCCAGGATTTCAAGTCTGGTGGTATAAGGTATTTTGTTTTTTCAGAGGAGTAGAGAACTCTTCTTGTAAAATATTTCTGGACGTGTTCAATTGTATTAATGTCAGAGATGTGATATGGGTTGCAGACAGGTGAGCTGTATTCAAGAATAGGTCTAGCAAATGTTTTGTATGTCTGGTTAGTAGTGTAGTCTTACTTGGTGAAACCATGCCCCTGCGATTCTTCACAGACAGAAACAACTCAGGGTGTGTTTCTTTGGTGCCTCTACTACAGAGACATTTGCACAGGTTTTATTTTACCATTACTAAAGAAATATCCAGGGTGTACAGGAACATTTTATACCTGTTGGTTTCAGGTGCCCACTCTGCTACAGTATACAATCTTCCCAGGCTCAACTAGTAAATTAAATTAGGCTTAATAAGTGCCTAGTTTGCCATATTAAGCTGCTTCGTAACTTTTTATTTTTATTTATTTTATTTATTTTGTCACAACAGTATATATAATCATAAGCATGAAAGTAACTATATAATATATAAGCATATATATATAAGCATAAGTATGTAATAACTATATTGATTGGATATAATGAAAGAAAACAATAGGACGGGAATGATAGGGCACGTTTGTGCTCTTATGCACGCCCCTTACAGACCTCTTAAGAATGGGGTGAGGTCAATAATAGACAGTTTTTGGTTAAAGCTTTGGGGATTTTGAGAAAAGACTACAGAGTCAGGTAGTTCCAAGCATTAACAACTCTGTTACAGAAGTCATATTTTCTGCAATCAAGATTGAAGCGGTTAACATTAAGTTTAAATCTATTGTTTGCTCTTGTATTGTTGTGATTGAAGCTGAAGTAGTCTTTAACAGGAAGGACATTGCAATAGATGATTCTATGAGTTAAACACAGGTCCTGTCGAAGGTGGTGGAGTTCTAAGTTTTCTAAACCCAAGATTTCAAGTCTGGTGGCATAAGGTATTTTGTTGTATTCGGAGGAGTGGAGAATTCTTCTTGTAAAATATTTCTGGACACGTTCAATTGTATTGATGTCTGAAATGTGGTATGGGTTCCAGACAGGCGAGCTGTATTCGAGAATTGGTCTAGCAAATGTTTTATAAGCTCTGGTAAGTAGTGTAGTGTTTCTGGAGAAGAAGCTACGTAAGATTAGGGTTACAACTCTTAAAGCCTTTTTTGCGATGTAGTTGCAGTGGGCTTTGGCACTTAGATCATTGGATATGAAAACTCCAAGGTCTTTGACAGGGTGGGGGTCATCTGTAAGGTAATGTCCATCGAGTTTTTATTTAGTGTTTGGATTCTTTTTTCCAATGTTGATAGATATAGGTTTCACATGCTACCTTTTTACTTTCCTATACCCATCTAAATATCTTACCTTTCGTTTTAGATTCCTACTGTTACATATCCTTTTAGTTTTTAACTAAGATATCTTTTTATAATTCTTTTTTAAAAAACTTTTTCATTTTTTCTTTTTCTGACTATACGTATCTTTGTAATGTATAATCAGACACATAAACTTTATACCTTTTTTAATGATAGCTTCCCATCCCTTTATGCTGATCTATGGCCGTAATAAAATTTTGATTTGATATGAGGTCCAAATTAGTTTATTTCAGCCACTGAGGTCTATGACATGGACACATATAAATTACATTATACATTTACAATGTACATTTAATCAATATAGCGAATGATTTGATTGCATTATGGCAGATACGTGTCAATGAGGTGAGGAGAGGGAGGAAATGAGGTGAATATAATGGATTTCTTGAGTTAAACAAAGAGCATCCTGAATGCTCCTGGTTGAGATGTTTCCTTCGGTGAGTGTTATATCAAATGTCCTTGCTTTCCAGTGTCTCTACTTATCTGAATCAGCATTCCTTTGTGTTTTACGGCTGAGCTAGCCATTTATTGTTATTTTTTTGACAAAAATGCAGATCGGGAGGGGCTGAGTGTCTTTGGAAGATGGTGATTTATGTATCTGAAGATAGAATGCTAGTTTGCCTTCAATCACACAATGAGAAGAGGTCGTTCATTAAAGGAGCTCAGTTTCCATATCAGAATGCATATTGGACCATCAGGCCTGTGTAGCAATTTGCACCACTTGCTTCTTGGATACACGTGTACAGGGGTGAAATTCAACAGGTTCTGACAGGTTCTGGAGAACTGGTAGCGGAAATTTTGAGTAGTTTGGAGAACCGGCAAATACCACCTCCGGCTGGCCCCAGAGTGGGGTAGGAATTGAGATTTTGCAGTATCCTTCCCCCAGGAGTGAGGTGGGAATGAAATTTTGCAATATCCTTCCCCCAGGAGTGGGGAAGGAATGGGGATTTTGCAGTATCCTTCCCCTGGAGTGGGGTGGGGTGGGAATGGTGTTTTTGCAGTATCCTTCCCCTACTATGCCCACCAAGCCACACCACACCCACCAAGCCACGCCCACAGAACTGGTAGTAAAAAAAATTGAATTTCACCACTGCATCTGTATTACAGATTTACAAGTGAAGGCCTCCACTGCACTCCAATCTAAACTCAAGAGGATATTTTAAAGTGAGAAGTTAGATTTAGGATGTGCTTATTTTTAATTAGAAATTATTTGGGAAAAGGTCTGGGATTCTTATCTAGAATAATGTCAGAGCTTTGTAGCATAAAAATATAAATTAGAAGAAGAATGAATGAATCAAGCAAGCAAGCGAGCAAGCAATCCAACAATCAATAATGCCAATCTTTAAAGCAGCAAAACTACAGGACCTATTGGAATATGATATATAATTCTGGTTGCACCTTTCCAAAGATTAGTTGAATTCTCTCATAAAAAGAGAATAAAGAAGTTGATGGTGATAATTTAGGTGGGGGGAAAGGGACTGGATTTGGGGAAAGTGGTTAAAGATGTTTTGGTCAATAACCTTGCATAGTAAAAAGAATGTATGGAAGGAGAAATGCTAAAGCTGTAATTTTTCTGAGAAAGATTTCTCGAGTCTGGGGCTTGAGTGAAATAAAAGTAAGTTTTATTTAGGAATAGAACATGGTAATACGAAAGCCTCCCTAATTTAAGTAGGTTTACAACTAAGAGCCCATGATGTGCTTTCCATTACAGAGGGAGAGTAAGTCAGTTGGGAATGTGAACTGCACAGAGATAAGAGAGAATTGAACTGAGAATAGCAATAGCAATAGCACTTAGACTTCACAGTGCTTTCCAGCCCTCTCTAAGTGGTTTCCAATCAACCTATTGCCACCAACAATCTGGGTTCCCACCTTGGAAGGATGGAAGGCTGAGTCAACCTTTAGCCGGTGAGACCCAAACTGTCCGCAGAAGTAACCTGCAGTACTGTATTCTAACCATCGCGCCACCACTATTCTTAAGGAAGGAAAGGATAGAAGTGATAAAATCATTCCCCATCTCTAAAAAATAGTGTATATCACACAACAATATGCAGAGTAAGTGTCTTAGACAAGGACAGGAAATAAAAGTGCAGAATGTCTCTCAGCCAAACTGGCTCAACATCTATTTTTCCTAGTGGTCAGTAGGTTTATAGATGCAGAAAGCCAGTGTAAGCAAGGTTGAATTTTGACAAAAGACACATAATATGAAGATTGCCTAATCTTAGAAGTCTGCATCTTCTAATTAAAGTTGATTGTACTTAAGTTAATCACCCAGCAAAAAAGAAAATGAACATGAAAAGCTTTAGAGTTAGAACAAGGGAAGTTGAGTACAGCATGCTTTAGACAAAGTTATGGAGAATGTAACGTAAGATAAAGGAGTCCCTGCAGATTTTACTCTGTCATTGTCGACTATTGGGGGCAGTGCTCACCTCCATTTCAAAGCCATTGAGCCAATGCTGCCTGTAGACATTTCCGTGGTCATGTGGCCAGCATGATGTCACAGTGCACGGTTATCTTCCCTCTAAAGCGGTACCTATTTATCTACTCGTGTTTGCATGTTCTCGAACTTCTAGGTTGGCAAGAGCTGGGGCAAGACGGGAACTCACCCTCATGTGGCACTCAAGTCTCGAACCTGGGCTGCCAGCTTTCCAGCTGATAAGCCCAGCATCTTAACCACTGAGCCACTGCACCACCCCTTATGGAGAATATATGTCAGGAATATTAGCCTCCTTTACCAGGGATGCTGTATTGTTAACCACTGAATGCTAATAGAAAACAATTGTTCATAATCCATTTTGCTTGACCTGCAAATTTATTGCTTGGGGGAAAATGGGGGGCATTGGGCTAAATGGTCCAGCATAATCATCCAAAATGATGGATGATGAAACAAGTATTGTGACTTCACAATGCAAACTCCACCCCTTTTATATCTGCATCATGATGTCACAGACATACATCGGGGCAGAGCTTAACACATGTTTCATTGTTCTCGCCAAATTGTTGGATTCTACGGATGCCTGTATGGATTGGCGCTTAATACTCTTTTATACTACGCTGTATGCACAAGTGTATGAAAGACAAGATGCCCCAAAACTAGATCAGTTGGTTAAATCTTCGTTAGGATTACTGACCAATCCAAAATAAATGCTCTTTTCTTAAGAGTTTGGAATAGTAGCCTTAAAATAAAATAATGATATTTCTGGCATTCTGAACTGTTAAAATGGTCTCCTTAACCATTAATATAAAAAGATAATAAGCAGACCCTTATCCAATCCTAATGTATTGAATAAAACTGTGGAGGAACAAAAGTCGTTATGGGTTAGGGGGGAAAAACATCCTCAAACTTGATTTAGAGCAGGGATGTCCAACCTTGGCAACTTTTAAGACCTGTGGACTTCAACTTGCAAAATTCCCCAGCCAGCCATTTCCACAAGTCTTAAATTTGCCAAGGTTGGAAACCTCTGATTTAGAGTTTGTTGTCTGCAGGAAATATCCAGAGCAGTTTTAAAATTTATGAAGCTAGTGTACAGAGACAACTTGGGTGACTGCATATTTCTCTGTCAAATGCTATGCCATTAAGACCTGATGAACTAAGTTCTTTTTGTTCTTCTGTAAGGATTTTAAGAGTTTTAGCCAGTGCCATAACTTTCCCAGCAGTTGTTTAGCGTATAGTTTGCAAATGATACTTAGACTGATTTTCCAATAGCTACATGGAAAGTAAATTTTCCCCTCTTTCTAATCCACTGGAATGTTAGAAAGGGATTATGTAAAGAGGCATGGAACTCTGTGAGCAGTCTAAGTTTTAAGCAACAGAATAAATTGAGACTACATCTTGTGTGCCAGAAGAAGCCAGTGAAAATAAAATAAACTTTGAAAATACCTTGAAACGGACCATGGACTGCCAAGGAAAAAAACATGTATCCTCATGAGAGAATGATTTGGGCAGCAAGTAGGCATGTTGCTAATCACACCATCCTCATCTGACTCTCTTCTGGTCATGTGGCCCAGAGTAGACTATTAGACACTCTGCCTGTTGCTTCTTTGTGAACAATACACAAATGCAGTATGATGGGTTAGTATAACACACACACACACACACACACACACACACACACCCCTAATATGCACACTCCCTGATTAAACAGGGAGACATATACACACTCAGACATAGGCAACACACATAGGCACACCTTGATTAGTTCCTGGGAGCTAAGTGTATTCACACATCAGTAACACAAAAGTCCATTGTACAAAATAAAATATAGATGTCTGGAATTTCTCCCAACACTTTTATCAGCACAGGCTATAGGAGACATCTGCCACCAGTTGCCAGAGGGTAACTGTTTCATAGAATAAGCCATGTCAAGTATTCTTGGATTTCTGACTTTTAAAAAATCTCTTAGGGTGTTTTTGTTGTTTTTGTTGCCTTTTTCTGGATCAAAACATTTGCCACAAGACCTCTGTATGATTCACCTGTAAGCTTTATAAGCTGAGGATCTTTGCTTTGTTGCACTCTACTATATGAGTCTGGAGTATCATCATCATTGGCTGCCCACACATTGAATAATAATAGCCATAGTTTCTGAATCAATAGCAGGCAGAATGTTGGGTCCAGTAGAGATTAATCTCTTTCAGCTTGACAGAGAAGTAGCACTGGCAGCCACTGAATTTATTTGATAGCTTTCCTGGGCTTTCTCTAGGGAGGCTCACAGCAACAATGCTGAGAGTTCAGCAAAATGGATGAATTAATGAACTCAGCAACATACCAAGAAACAGAATCTCATATTGATTAATTGTTATTTTATTTATTTATTTATTAATCACATTTATATACCGCCCTATCTCCCAGGGGACTCAGGGTGGTTCACAGGCAAGTAAAAACATATAAATACAGACTAAAATGACAGTTAAAAAACTTATTCTAACGGCCAAATTATTAAAAGACAATATAACTAATAAAACCCATTTAAAACCAATATAAATTTAAAATCTAATCCAGTCCTGCGCAGATGAATAAATGTGTTTTAAGCTCGCGACGGAAGGTTCGGAGGTCCGGAAGTTGACGAAGTCCTGGGGGGAGTTCGTTCCAGAGGGTGGGAGCCCCCACAGAGAAGGCCCTTCCCCTGGGTGTCGCCAGACGACACTGCCTAGCTGACGGCACCCTGAGGAGTCCCTCTCTGTGAGAGCGCACGGGTCGGTGAGAGGTATTTGGTAGCAGTAGGCGGTCCCGTAAGTAACCCGGCCCTATGCTATGTTATCAAATACAACGTTATGGATGACGAACAATAAGAAGTAGCTGGGAAAATGTTGTAGCTCAATTGAAAGTCCAGCTTACAACTATTTCAGGCATCAAAGAAACAAAAGAGAAGTTTGCTTGTAAGTGAGGTATAGAAATTCACACACAATTCAGCTAAACTAGAAAGCAATTGTAGAACACCGAGTCCATTTAAAAAAAAAAAATCCAGATGATTCATATATTGCTACTTTCATTTGAGAAAACTGGAGCATGTAAGAGTCCCTAAGTAACTTTAGTTAGTCTTAAAACCTAAGCAGGGTCATGCTGGATTATTACTTGGATGGGAGAAACTCCAAAACCTAGAAACTCCAAAACTATATATTAGGCTGGGAAATTGAAAAATAACTCCCTCCCATCAAACAAAACAAGGTGCAGATAGAATGAAGGAGTAGGGTGGTTGCATCTGGAAGGAAGGGAGGGAACAGCTGAAGTGGGAAATGAAGTTGGATGTGAGGGACAAAATAGCTGGTTAGGAAAGAAAGAGCAAAGTCCTATTTAAACATTGCAGAAAGGAATTAAATTCAGTAAGCAAGAGGCTGTTAATTTTCAGGCTCCAGCCAGTTGCAGCACCAAGCTAACCAGGCTTGGACCTGGGTAGTGGTTGGATGGGACAACCTCAGGGAGATCCCAGCACCATAGATTATATTTGAGAAGCTGAAAAGCTTCCTGGACGAAGGCAGTAGAAAACAACATTCATACGGCTGTCAAAAAAATTACATGGTCACATCTAGGGAGCCTAGAGGAGACTGAGTTTTGGCCGTTCAGTGCCTTCCAGATAATTGGGACCTCAGCTTCTGGCCAATGGCAAGAGATGGTTGAAACTCTAGTCTGAAATACCTTGAGCACAGAAAGGAAAAAAAATGACCCCAGGGACTGTCCTTTCATCCCTGATATATTGATGATGTGCAATCTATTTCAAGAGAACACATTCTTTGCTTTAAGTAGAAAAGTTTTCTTCTCAGGTTGTTATCTAGTCAGAGTCGCTGTTAGCTCTGCATGATAGATGTTTCAGACTGATGAAGCAGCAGGTGAAAAAAGAGTGAAGCCTCTTTCCTTTCTCTTTCTCCCCTCCCCTGTCCAGCTCCTTTTCCTGCTTGATTTGACAGCCCACCCCACTCCTTTTCTTGGATAGCGAAGACCTTCCCTCTAAGAATATTCTCCCTTTTGTATGTTTACTTTCTCAGTATTGTATCAGTTCTTGGAATCGGAAGTAGGAAACAAGTTGGTCAATGTTTTGAGAAGGATGGTTTGCTGGGACAATCCAGAGGGTAGGAAACAGACAGGAGCTCACACACACACACACACACACACACACACACACACACCCCAACTAAAGTGATTTGACAAAGTCATTGGTGTGTGTTTATCTTTCCAATAGACAGTGGTCTTCTTTCTATTATGATTGGGTGATTGATTGATTGTATATCAAGTTATTGTTGACTCCTAGCAACCGTATAAACAGATCTTCCTCTTACATCGTAATTACATCTTAATATAAATATACTTACAGAGTGTTCATTGCATTTCTTAACTGTTTCCATCCCTTCTTTTTCATTACATTTCTAAAACTAATCCCTGGACTTTGCTAAATCCTTCTCTTTGCTTTATTTTTGGTTTTCTGCTCTGGATCTTTTCTAAGTTAAAAAGGAGGATGGGGGAAAAGGAAAAAAATAACTCTTTTTCTGAGGCTTCTTGGTCATGCTTCTTTATACTTTGTCCTCTCCTGAACTGTCCTTCCAACATAGCTCCTTTTCTCCATTGTCCAGCCCAGTGGTAAAATCCAATTTTTCTACTACCAGTTCTGTGGGCATGGCTTGGTGGGCGTGGTGTGGCTTGGTAGGCATGGCTTGGTGGGTGGTGCAGGGGAAAGATACTGAAAAATCTCCATTCCCAACCCACTCTGGGACCAGCCAGAGGTAGTATTTGCCGGTTCTCCAAACTACTCAAAATTTCCGCTACCGGTTCTCCAGAACCTGTCAGAACCTGCTAGATTTCATCCATGGTCCAGCCCTTTTACCATTCAGCCTGCTCTTCAAGTCTTCCTTCTCAATTCTTCTGGATGAAGTCTTCCAGCATACGTTCCACCTTTTTCTGATTATCCTTTCTTCTTTCCTTCAGCATTTGCAGTTGACCTGTTCCATGATGTACATGCATCTTCAGCCTAGAAAGAAATTCAAGAAGCCAGATGTGCTTGCTTGGGGGTGTCCAAATTAAACCAAGTGTCTTCTCAGGGGCTCTGTGAAATCTTTCACGCTGTTGTATGAATCCAATTCTGTCATAAAGTACACCATCTTACTCATAGCAACTGACTCTACCACAGGGATCCTATGTTGCTTCTCACCTGGCTATCAGCTCTAATTAGCATAGCTAATATTCAGAGGCAATGGGAACTGAAGTCTACCACAGATTCTGATCGGCTAGAATGTTTTACAACTTCATCTATAAAGAGAGGCTGCTGAAGCCACCCTGAGTCTTCGGAGAAGGGCGGGGTATAAATGTAAACAAAAAAAAAAAAATGGCATTTCTGTGGACTGTTGTCTTTTCAGAGAGCAGCCCAAAGAAAAAAAGGCCACTAAAATAAGAACTTCACTTTATAAGGATCTGCTTATATTACATACTTTGGTAGGTTAAGTTCCCCCATGTCCTGAAGTTCTAGTTCCTTTTAAACTTCTTCTAATGAAGAAACATTCAAAACCTGGTTTTTAGATGGTTTTTTAGATGTCATCTATTATCAAGTATATTTATCTAGTCTTCATAGTTCATTTCTTGAGACTGTTTGATGTCCCAGTGTACTCTTCTTCCAAATAGTAAGAAGCTGGATCAGGTTCATCAGCTTCATCAGGTTACTTAAAGTGGATTATGAACTTCTCCCTCCCCCCATCCCTCTTCTCTTTTTCTTTCTTTCTCAACTGATTCTCCATTTTTACAGTAAAAATGCAAGATAAACATTGATGTCTGAACTGTCTCTAAATAGGCACATTCTCAATAAATAGTGTCACAAAAGACATCAATAATATGCCAACTTAAATGTTATAGCTGTCCCCCAAAGAGAGATCTGCCATTTTTTTTCCTTGTTAAGGTTCCATCCTGTAAAGCTGGTTGGGAATTGTGAGCTGGTAGTTGGAATGGTTGAAGTTATCTAGAAGCATGAGCAAGGCTTCCCCTCTCTAGACAAGAATCTTATATTTTGGGAAATAAGAGTGAGTTTATGGACACCTGGAAAAGGGCAGTTTGCAACCAAGAACAGCCGAGTTTTCTTCGTATGCTGTAAAGAATGCTGGGAATTGTAGTTTGATCAGTAGACTGATAAATCTGCATTAGATATCAGAGGCAGGCTGATATCTGCTATTGTGTAAGAAATAAAATAATGCGGCCACATAGAACAGTGATGGCTATCCTTTTCTGGACTGAGTGCCCAAAGTGCGCACACAAATGCATGTGTGCGTGCCCGAGCCTCCAAAATGCAATGGCCCCTACGCATATACTCTGTGCATGTGCATGCGGGGCCCCTGCATGCCTCCTCCCGTGCATGCACATGCACGCGCTGGATATACCCCACGCATGCACGTGAAGCCTCCTGCACGCACTCCACCCTGGCGCATGTGGCCCCCCACATGCGCCTTGCCCTTGGGGACCCCCGAACTGGGGCAACAACTTGCGTCCCCACAGAGAGGGTGCTGCGTGCCACCTCTGGCACACGTGCCATAGGTTCGCCATCACAGACATAGAATGTGTTAGTTTGAAAGGATATAATCTCTGTCCTCTCTCATTTACATTTTTGGATGAACAGTTGATAATTGGACAACTTCTCATTCAGAGAAGTAGGTGATGCTCAGATACATAATTTAATATCAACTAAAGCAGGAGTGTCAAACTGGCGGTCCACGGGCCGGATGTATCACACACAGGCCACGCCCACACCAGCTCCACAAAAGGGAAAAACATTGCAAAATGTCATGTGATGGCAATGTGACGCCACGAGCTTGACACCCGTGAACTAAGGGATAGGAGGGATTATGCTCAGTTGTACTTGGGAGCATTTGCATTCCAGACATCCAGCTCAACAAAACCATCCTTTTACGTTTGGAGCAAATTATAATTAAATCCCAATATTCAGTTCAATGTTTTGAGCTCGATTCCTGGATGTAAAGAAATTTAAGGATGATCTTGGGGGAAGGTATGGAAGAACTAATAAGAAGAAAGCTGCAACATCAACCAAATCTTACTTTCAGTCATGGGACAGCCTAAAATTTGCAGAAAACTTTGCACAATCCAGAAAACTGAAGCAAGCATGAGAAAGACCTGCCTTGATTTTGTTTGGTATAAGATGGGACAGAGAGAGACACTGGAAGAGGCCTTCAAAACGGATGCCAGCCCTTCAAGGCAGATGCCACTGAAATTTCTGGAGTGCCCCTTTATTAGTGTAGGGTACAGTACAGTGGTGGGATTCTACCGGTTCGAGCGAACCGTTACTCTGACTTTCAGCCCTGGGTAAACCAGTTTGCTCAGATTTTGAAGTGCGCTCGCCCACCCCTGCATTATACTCACCTATATTTCTGTTCCTGAAGCCCAGCTGATCAGGGCAGCCGAGTGGTTTGCCGTGCCTCAGCTGTTTTCCTTGCCAGCAGCAATGTGGAAGGTGAGTTTTCTCCAAACTGTGGAAATGCGCGCAGCGTGTGTCTGGCTTGCGCACTTAGTGAACCAGTTGTTAAACCACTAGGATCTCCCCTCCCCCGGTACAGTACATCTTACAATAAACAAAATCAAGGTGGTGTTATTTTGAGTTTGTTTCTTATATTTCTTTCTTCGTACTGGGTAATCTTTCTGTATCTCCTTCACTCCAAAGCAATTTCTATTTTTTTTTACTCGGGATCAAGTGGTTCCAAATAGTCTTTTGAGATGTACCATCTTCTTTCTTTTTATGAATGAATCCTTACTGCTGGTTTATCTTATAGAAAATATCCACCTTTTTGAGCAACACAACATAAGAGGCTCAATCTCTTGTGTTATGAATGTGCTGTTAAAAAGTGACATAATACCAAGATCACATCTACTAACTCATGTTAATTTAATTAACATGAATACTATGTATCTAAAGCTTCTTTTAGGTGGCTCAGCCAGACCAAATCTTTGCTTGTGATCTGTTGGGGGAACACAGTGGAAGAACATAAAACAATTATTGGATGCAATTAGGCCTTGTAGGCTGGGGAGAATGTAAAGAGACTATTTTGGTTGCTTGCTGTTTTAAAACCATGTTGTTTTCCATTAATGTCATCGTGCCTGGGGATCCAGTGGCAGTATGGAGCCTGTGAGTTGGTTATATTGATAGCAGTTGTATAGATTGTACTCTCCCGCAAATTCAGTCTTATGGTTTTAACTGTTTTAATGGGCTTTGCATTGCTTTTTATTTTTAATTGTTTATTGTTTTGTTATTTAACTGTGTTAAATAAGGGGGGGGGGTTAAGCACTGCATAAATTAAACAAACAAACAAACAGTGTGAAGTTGCCTAGAGCCATTTTGGATTTGGGTAGCCTAGCAACTTGTTAAATGAGTAAGAAGCACATCAGTGGTATAATTATATCTACACAATACTCATCTAGCATGGTTCAAATATTTGTTCAGGATTCCAACATGAGGTGGAATTAGATGTTAAATATTAGGTAATTATTTTCTTAAACATTGCTGGCTTGCTTTAGATTCTGAGCGTAGGCTTCAAGCTGATGCTCCTAAGTTTAATTATCTTGCCTGTTGGGGAGTTAAGCTCAAGCCTTCCACAATATCTTGCAACTACTCTGTTGACTTAATAAAGTTTTTGCCATCATATTGCCGGCTCATCCATAAACACATTTCTATGCACCATGCATAGCATTTGCAGTTACTAAGGATTATTTTCTTGAACATGTAAAAAACAAAAGTTGCTGATACGTGATCTAATAACATTACTTTTCTTTTTGTCATCAGCATTCTAGAGCAAAGGACAGGATGAAAACAGGAAGTGTGGAATTAAATTTGTTAGAAATATGTCGTTTTTTCAGTTTTTTTCTTTAATGTGCTTAAACCAGATGTATTTTGTGGTAACTGTTTTGCAATGTAGCGTTATGTATTACTAAAATTATTTTTTTAGGGCTTGAAAATTATAAAATAAACCTGTGGTCAGTTACTCTGGGAATCCGAAAACAATAAGTAACTGTTCATTCTTGTTCCCCTTTTAAATCTGCAGCTCAGTATTTTGCAAGCATCATGGTCATTGTTGGTTTATCTGTAGTAGTAACAGTCTTGGTGCTTCAGTTTCATCATCATGACCCTCAAGCAGGAAAGATGCCCCAGTGGGTAAGTGATCACTACAAATCAGCCTTCACAAACAGTGATATCATTTATATTTCATCACTTAGACTAGGGGTCTGCAAACTTGGCTTTGCTGGCTGAGGAACTCTGGGAGTTGAAGTCCACAAGTCTTAAAAGAGCCAAGTTTGCAGATCCCTGACTTAGACGATGCTAGAAAGAACAGATGATTTTAAGGATAGGATACTAATTCTTAACTTTCTCTCCTCACATTGGCTTATGTTGAACCTGCAGGATTTATGACTGACCAAGCAGGAGACCTTTCATCTTTTCTTTTGGCTTTTTCAAAAAAGTATTTTTGTTTCTTTTAATATAGGAAAAAAGAAAAATAAGGAAAAGTGAATTGAAAATTAAACAAAAACAAGAATACAGAACAGTCTCTCTCTCTCACACACAGACTTCTTACTTACCGTTATGGGTGGTTTGTGTCTTCCTTAGTCATGGTTCTCTACCAGAGGCCTGAGAGTTTGAGGGTTCATGCACTATCTTAGCTGTTCCTAGCACTGCACTCCTTTGGACAGAAAGCTCTGATGCTCTTCCTGGGATCTTTTGGAGCCACTCTTCCCGCTTAGATGTCACAGCCCCAAGTGTTCCTACTACCACTGGAACTACTTTGACCTTTGTTTTCCTCATCCAGTCTAGTTCCTCCTTCAGGCCCTGGAACTTCTCCAGCTTCTGCTACTTCTTCTTCCCCATGTTATTGTTACTTGGCACTGTTGCATCTATCACCAGTTCTTCTACATGACCTTCTGTGGAATCTCCCATATGGACTTGGGAGGGTCTAGTTCATACACTGTGCATCTCAGTTTCGATTCTTAAATTTATAATTGAGTGGACCCTGTTGCACAGTTACTTTCCGTCTTGAAAAATATTTTTAATTTACGGAAGCATCTATATATCAAAAGATTGGTCGCAGAAAAATTGTTCCCAACAAAAATCCTATTTTGTAATTAGTAAAACAGTAAATACTACCATAAGTCTTAGTTTCACCTGAACTTTGGCCCATTTCTTTAAAAATGGCCACCTAACCACAAGCCATGGCTTTTGTTCTGCCGAAAGCATGCACCTCTGAATTCAGTTCAACTCTTCCCACAACATCAGTGTCTTCATATAGGGTTTGGTTTTTTTTGTCCATTACCTTCTTTTGAAATGTTTTCTTGACTTTTTTAGTCTACAGTTTTAAATATCCCAATGAGTTTCATTTGAATAATAACCAGATCTGACTCTGCTTAGAATCAACTATGATCAACTTAAAGCAGTAAAAAGAAATGTTTTTCCTTAGTCTTGGCATTTCACGATTATCAATAACACCTTCTGAAGTTTTTTCCCCCTTGCTTTCTCATGTATACTTTTTTTGAATACATCATCACGTATGGTATTGCACTTTTGCCCCTCCTCCACTGTAAAATTCCTTCCACATGTAAACACTCTAAAATGTAATTTTTAAACATTAAATATTCATCATCAGGAGCGTATTATTTCTTCCTTGTACTTATTAAAAAGGCTCCATTGGTATCTTGGGAGCTAAACATTGTGATATAACAAAACATTGCACGGCAGAAGTACTAGTCTTATTCCTTTACATTTCTGCCACATAATTCTCTGAGAGCTACTTGTTGCAGGAATCTGAGTAATAGCTCCAAGACATGTTCTTTAGTTGTACGATTGTTTTCCATCTTGCAGATATTTACATAAAGTTCAAGAACTGTTTTGCGTATTCTAAGTAGCACAGATATTAGTTTATTTAAAAGCTACCCAACTAAATCCCCAGTTAAAACAGACTTTGCATTAAATATTTTGCTGAGTATTTTTCACTAAACAAATATAGGTAATCCTCATCTTACAACCATCTGTTTAACTATGATTCAGAGTTATGATGGCATTGAAAAGAAATGACTTATGACCCATCCTCAAAGTTGTGATGGTCCATGATTTGCTTAATGACGACAGTAAAATGGTCATAAAAATGAGTTCGATCACTCAATGACTCCTTTAATGACCTTATCGCATAGCAGTCAAAATCTTTGTCCCAGTTGTGGTCATAAGTCAAGCATTACCTGTACAGGAGTGACACCTTTCTCAGGTCTGAAGCTGGCTCAAAGTTCTTAGGGATTTTTCTGCCCAACAATTAGAATAAAATAGGAATTGATAAGAGAAATAAATGAAAAAGTGTAGACTGGTTGTGTCAAAATAGCAGTTGGCCTTTTCCCGTTCATTACATTTAGCAGGCTTAGCAATCGCTTTCAATCAAATTAAATTTCTTTGACTTCAATAAATGCAACTTTCCAGTGATTGGATTCTTGGCAAATGTTAATTTCTTGAGAGCAATCAAATTCTTCCTAAAGCTACCTGTAAGCCTTATTATGAAGGATTATAGGTATCTTTAAGAAAGAATCTGTTTCTGCGGCAAGAATAAAAAAGTGATTTTGTGAAAATACCTGAGATGCAGTCCCCTCCTCCCCCAAGGAACAGCTTAAGGCTAGAGGAAGGGCTGAAGGAAGCAGATAATTGAAAAATGATTTTGTCCAAGATCTTTGTAATGAGCGGTTATACTTCATACAGCAATTTACCAAACGGCAATATCCTTTCTGAACTGCATTGCTGTCTTTTGTGCAATCATTCACAAGACCTCCATGAAGGGCACTGAGCATTTCTGTCTTTTTCAGGTCCGTATCGTCTTGCTGAACTGGTGTGCTTGGTTTCTCAGAATGAAAAAACCAGGGGAGAACATCAGGCCTCTATCTTGCAGATACGGCCACTCGAGGCACCAGTCCAGTGTCAGCAGTGTAGAAATGAACATCTTACCAGGACACCATTCTATCAATGGCAACATGATCTACAGCTACCATGCCATAGAAAACCCCTGCTGCCCACAGAATAATGAGATTGACACCAAGGACGGAAAGGACCAAAGCTCTTCGCCTGAAGATAACGACAGCACTCAGAGAAAAGTTTTAATGGACACTATCCCAGTGATTGTGAAAATCCTGGAAGAAGTTCAGTTCATTGCAGCCCGTTTCCGGAAACAGGATGAAGGGGAAGAGGTCTGCAGTGAATGGAAGTTTGCAGCTGCTGTCATAGACAGATTATGCCTTGTGGCATTTTCACTTTTTGCCATCATCTGCACACTTACAATTCTCATGTCTGCTCCAAATTTTATTGAAGCTGTTACAAAAGATTTTACATAAGCTTCTCCAAAATGAATAGAAGAATGCCCCAGTGTAATTGGAAATTACGAAATGATGCCATTAGTTTTAAAGAACAATGAGATTTCAAATGGAAATAAAGACTTTCTATGCTGAATTCAGTATTAAAAAAAGAAGTCGGCATGTGTTTCAAATTCCAATTGTCTCCCCAGTGTTAGATATTCTAGATACAGAATTGGCTCTTGTTATTTGTTATTTGTTTCAAATAGTGTCTTCTCCCTATACTTGTGATCATAATCACCAATAATATTAGACAAGAAATCAGATACACAGCATACACTTTACTGAATAAATAGAATCTAAATGTGCTACTAGGATGTTGCTGCATTGGTAAATTCTTCCTAGAAACATGATCTTTGCTAAATGTATCGTTTTCAATATTTTTGTTTGACATCGTTGTTTAACACAGATTTCACCTCCAGTAATGTATTGAATGATGCTGTTAGTTGCTGTTTGCCAAATAAATGGCAAGTTTTAGCTTTTACTATCACTGTGATAATCTGAAACATTTTCCACTTGATAACAATGTGAAGTCAATGCAATACTTTTTTCTAATAAGTTAAAAATGTTTTCATTGTTGAATATTCTGTTTTTCTATTACATAAATTACACCCTTTCCCTAACTTGAGTGCTGCGGCTGCACACTTATTATCTTGGTATTTGAATTTATGTCTGAACATCTCCAATGCCCTTAAATTGCACCAACTTCATTGATTTTAATTCTCTTACAATTAATATATATCGCAACCCCAAATGTGCATGGAATGCAGCATGTTTCACTTATTACTGACAACCATTGATAGAAATTGCCGGTGAATAGCGCAGGCTGGTAATGCCTGTTATTAAGAACACAAAGCCTGTTATTAAGAACACAAAGCCTGCAATTACTGCAGGTTCGAGCCCGGCCCAAGGTTGACTCAGCCTTCCATCCTTTATAAGGTAGGTAAAATGAGGACCCAGATTGTTGGGGGGGCAATAAGTTGACTTTGTAAAAATATACAAATAGAATGAGACTATTGCCTTATACACTGTAAGCCGCCCTGAGTCTTCGGAGAAGGGCGGGGTATAAATGTAAACAAACAAAAAAAAAATTGGAGATAAAGTGAAATGAGCAAAATTAATACATGCCAAAGCAAGGTTCACTTTTTCTGCACTATATTGCTTTGAATGGAATACACATTCCCTTCACACCTAATTCCACATTAAAACCTGGTCATGATGACTTGTAGTTTTTACCTTCGACAGAAAACAATTGCAAAGTTTTTTTCCTATAGAATAAAAAGATTCAAGAGTCTAAGAAGCCTGTAAAATCACAGAAAGATGTTATTAATCTAGCTTTCCCCTCCCCCCCGTTAGACACCACGGTTAATGAATAAAGGAATTGTTCATTCTAAGTACCCAGAATTGAAATAGATAGTGATTTGCCAAACGCAAATAATCACATCATACATTAAACTTGCCCAAGATCACAATTTGTACGTATCAACTCTTGGAAGTATACAATGTAAAAAAAATTCTAACTGTTTGGAAGCTGCCAAATTGTTGTGATGATATCTTTCCCCGATAATTATTTCATGTGGAAGGTTTGAGAGAAACCGAGGAAGGGTTTACAGCATTTTACAGATAAAACAGAATCGGCCAAAACCATTGTTGTTGTTTTTTAAAGGATCTTCTTTTATAATCAAATCACATTTATAAAGAAAATGAAATATAAAGACTAAAAGGATAAGATTCACAAAAAGTTAATTTGATATAAAACATGTGCTTTTTGTAGACATTTTTTAAACACCTGTATTACTGATGCAAAAATCCATGTGATCTGCCAGTGAATGCATGCAAAGGAATCAAGAGAAATGAACAGCGAATATTGATTCCAACGTGTTGATAAAATGTAATGCACTTAAAAAAATGAAATTGAAGAGAAGGATGGCCTTTTGACAATGTGTATATACTGGAATCTATTTCCATAGGCATGACAGTGATGGAGGGTTACTGTTCCCCACCTGGAATAGAGTCTCAGCATGATACCAAGGTCTTGCTAGAAGACAGAAACCCTGCCCTGCTGATTATTCATTTAGCTGGCAAAGTAAGGCAGATCCTTTGGATATCCAATAGTCGCTTGATCTTTTTGAAGGAAGTAAGACGGTAACCACAAAATTGGTAGAATGACCTAATTACAAGAAAGAAAATTGTTAAGTGTTTCAAAGTCCTCATGTTCCTAAGCTGTCACCCCCCCTGCACCTCCCCTGCCCCCAATACACACAAAATCCAGAATAAGATGTAGAAGAAAGAAAACAATAGAACATGCTCATTATATTTGGTCGAGAGAGGTGGGCAAACTTTGGGCATCGATATGCTGCCAGTGTTAAGCAGTTGGCATGCATGTTGGCAAAAGTGTGCAGACATGAACAGAAAACCTCTTTTTCATCTTATTAGGAGGAGAGAACTATAAAAAAGGAGCTCATAATACTTTCTTCCTTGATGCAGTATCACGCTTGCCTGAGTTCCCCTGCTGATCTGATGACTGCTGACAGAAGGGCATGTGAAGGTGACAGCAGGAAGTAGTGGTAGAGAAAGTCATCCAGGCAGACTGCCTTGGAAGCTTTGGGATCTGCATGCAGCCCATTGGAGGCCTAGAATTCCCAATGAATTGGGTCAGCTTGTGTGCAGCTGTGGAATAAGCTATAGCTTTTCTGGAAGGGGAAAAAGTCTATATTTCCAAAACTGCCTACCCTTTTGGCAAGGTGTACTTTGATGTACTTAGGTACATCAAAACGCAAGCACCATAAATCAGAGACCTGCAAGTATATTTTGGGTTAATGTGACATTATTCCTCAGATACTTGCATTGATTATGGTGAATCGCAAGAAAAGGCTTGCCATGTGCTTAAACATGGCACACAAGCACACTAAACCATAATGCTTGAAAATCATGCTTCTACCATTCTAGGAAATAAAAACCATTCCATAAAAACCATAATTAAAAACGAAGATTTCTTCTGGTCCTTTGGCTCAAAAAAATTAAAGACAAATTTTAATCTGATGGCCGCAAACAAGGGCCCTGAGTTGCCCAGCTCTGCTATAGATTATGAGACCATGAGATCAAACCATTTTCTTTATGATAATGGGAGACACGGTGCAAACCATACCGAAAGAATGCACAAATGTTTAGCAAATTATTTTAAAACAACTACACGGTTGGAATGAAGTTATTTCTAAGCCTCTGTTTCTGTATTAATGGATGGTAACCAGTTGCACTAAAATTCATCCCTAGAGCTGAATAAAGATTCCAGTCTGGATCAAATGTGACAATAAATCCTTGTCGAAACAGGTGAAAATGAACATGCTACATGAGAACAGTATGAGTTGGAAGACAGGGTTTTAACTAAAGAAGTTTAAAACAGCAGAGCCATTTAGAGGAATTTATGTATTAGTTGAAATTCTAAAATTCTGCTAATTTGTTTTTTCTTCACTATTGATAGGGAATTCAGCTGAAAGGGGCAACAATGCAGTCAGAACTTGAGTTTGTTGTGCTGACCATAAATAACCATCAATGTTGTAAGATTATCTAATACTTTCATATAAGAAGGCTTTTAGTTCATATGACATACTAGCCCTATGAACGATTTCTATGTTTATACTACCAGTAGTGTATTAAAGGAAGCAAGCATATGGGAACCAGCAAAACAACCAACCAACCAATCTGTGAAGGTTTTTCATCTGTGCTACTCACTTTTGAGCTGAGCTGAAACAGAAGTTAGCAACAACAGAAGGATGTTAGTCACATCCTTATATACTGTCCAGAGTGGAATGCCCCCAACATATCACTACTCACCTTCTCCCTATTCAAATTACCTGGAGTTTTTCATTTCCACTTTCTCATTCCTAATTCTAGGGAAGTATCTACTGTATGATACTAGTGTCAGGAAGCAGGAATATCAGCCCACATTCTTTGACTCACATTCCCAGAATCAAGTTCACCGATAAACAGGAAGGCAATCTGCCCTCTTACTCTGTGAGCTGTTTGCAAAGAGGAAAATCTCTTGCAACAAAGCCTCCATCCTTTTTAAGGAAAAGGAATGACTATCTGATAACTATCCAAAGAACTTGATTCTGCACTTTTTGTACCAGCTTCTAGATAAAAAAAGGAAACGTACTTGCTTTTTAGGAAGGATTTATCTATTTATCTGGTTCAGAAGCAGGACCTATTCCAAGTACATCATTTTGAAAACCGTTGTAAACACTATTGATGTGGAAAATGTCAAGAGTGGAACTTTGGTAACATAGATGATATCCTTGCATTTTTTAAAAACTTAATAATGTCACGACAGGGCTTTACTTTCAGGCCTCTGGCCTTTTATCAACCTGTTCTTCAGCCTGAATCATTGGGTCTTTGCGATCTCTTGCACCCTTGATTTAGATGGGGGATTCTCTGAGACACCTGTCCCAGGAAGCCCCTTCAAAGCATCACCTGGAAGATGACTGTTATTTGGGGGTTGAAGAAAAGTTATTTGCTAGGCTATCATTCGTGTATATTTGCCAAGTTGATATTAAAAAAGAGTTACCCGTGGTGGACAGAGTTCCTGCTCTAGCTCCAGTTTTGTAGAGGGGCGCATGATACAGCGAGTGGTGGGGCTCATAATTTTGATGTGGCTCAAAATGAATTACTGGAAGCATTGGGTTCATTTGTCGAGGTAACGCATCTTCTATAACCATTTCATCGTCATCCCAACGACTGGCATCCATAAACATGCCATGAACTAGCACCCCGTCCTCAGGAGAAGGCAACTGAAAAAAAAATAAGATGGAAGGTGGGAGTCAAAGCTGAGCAAATCATTCATTAGCACTATCAAGTTCCTACCTTACTCAGGTACATATTCTTGAAATATAGCAAAACATTTTTAAAAAAGAATCAGAAATCAACCACAGTACAAGATAAACATGATGGTTTTATATAAAGATATTTCATGTGAATTCAAGATTGTCCTTCTTTGTGACTGGATAGTCATTGGAGTTATAGATTTATAAATACCTTTTCATCCATTGGTAATTCATTGCCAAAGTGGCACAGTTTCGAAGCTTCCGATACTTGGGTTTGGTCTCTGTAGACAGGAATGACGTTGTAACTAAAACTAAGCTCATCAATTGGTAAGTTGTATTTTCGAGCATGATTCTGAAGAGTTCCTGAGAAATAAAAAAGGGCCTGGTTCTCTTTTTAAGAACAAACAGCCAGTCATCAAAAAACCATTAACAATGCACAGTAATTGGAATTCAATTTGCCCTCACACAAACTCAGAAATATGTTCTATATTTACAATCTCTCTTGGCAAAGTCCAATTCATAATTTAATTTTCAATATTGTAAAAAAAAATTTATACAGCACTGTTTTATTATACTACCCCACTGTTCCAAGCCATCTTTTTAAAACGAAGAAAATGGGAACCGTATTATTTTGAACAATTATTATGGCCCTAATGTATTGGTTTACTTGCGAGTACCATATTGGCGTTTTATTTATTATTCTTATTACTTTTGTTAGTTCAAAATAATAACACAAAGGTATAAAACTTTCTAGTAGAGGGCTTAAGGACCTCTCTTTTGAAAGTCAGGCAGTGCATGATTTCTACTGTATTGCAGAGTGCGTATTTTCCAATCCACTTGGGATTCTTTTCACTTATTCTAGATTTCTTCTATCTTAGAGCAGGCAATACATTATAAGTACATACGGTTTTGTAGGGTGTTTTGCTGCCAGATCTTAGAACCATAGAAATATGGTTAACAGGAATTGAGGTGCAAGATTAATATAATGAGCACTGCATGTTTATGTCGGCAAACTGCTTCTGACTGTGAATTTATTTTCAAAATCGAGAAGGAAAGGATAGTCTGCTCTATATCATCCACTGCCTAAAACAGCATTCAATAAAAATGCTGCTTCAGATGCCCTCTTTTCTGGATACTCTTTTGAAATGAAATGAGCTCTACCAGGGGTCTCCAACCTTGGCAACTTTAAGCCTGGTAGACTTCAACTCCCAGAATTCCCCAGCCAGCAAAGCTATACAACCCTCTCATCCTCTCATCGACACAATGAACAACATGGTTTCAGGATACTAATTCAGTGGCTTTACAGCTTCCCCCTTTTAATAACAGCTTTATTTCCTTTTTGCACAGATTCAACCACCAAAGGGTTTTGGGGAGGCCTCAGGCCCTGCAGGGCAGGACACTGATTTTTTCTCACTGATCAGCTGGCGGAAGAAGAGAGTCTGGTTCCCATTACACCCTCTTGGTTTTTAGAAGCTAGCAGCGGTGGTGAAGAGAATTCTGCGGCCAATTTAAAAATGGTTTGAAGGGGATTGGGAAACGGAAACAATGCCCTGTGAACAAGGGTGAAATGCTACCAGATTGGACCGGATCGGGCGAGTAGGTAGCGAAGACTGGGGCTGGTTCGCCGAACCGGGAGCAATGGCTGGCTGGCCACACCCCCGAACCGATCCACGGCCCGCAGTCCTGCCATGCTTGCCTGCCTCCCACGCTGCCTTCCCAGCGTCCCGGTGGCCAGCTTGCAAAGGCAGGCAAGCTGAAGTCCATGTGGAAGGCAGGCAAGCAAGGCAAGGCTTCAGAGAGAAAAATGCCGGAATAAATACATCAATTCCTGTGGCACAAGCCCCGCTACCCCGCCCACCCCCACCGCTTTGCCACTCCATTTCTTCCTCCTTGCCAGCCAATCTCCCCATAAACTCAGCTGACACTTCCACACCACTGAGCACTTCCTTTCCTTCCCCCCCCCCACAACCTCCCCACGCACACTCAGCATCTGGTTCTGCAGTAAGGCAGAATCACCAACCCATCGGCAGGCACCGTGTGGGGGGGGGGGAGGAGGAAAGCTGCACTTACGAGAAGGGGGATGGTCCCCTCTTCTTTATGGGGCTTGACTTTGCCAGAGCTTCTCTGCCCACTCTTAACACTGCCGACACTGCTGCTGCTGGGAGACCAGCTGGACGCAGCCGAATGAGGCTTGCTCATTCCTGCCACAATTAATAGAAAGTGCCTAGGATCCAGGCTACGTTCAGGATCGCAATGGCATTAGCCCGAATCCGCCTCATTGCGGGACCTCCGGGCTGCCTGGGAGCTCTGAGTCAGCTGAAAAAAGCTTCAGTTCTTGGGGAGAATAGAAAAGAGAGTGAGAGAGCAAGAGAGTGATGGGGAAATGGCGACACCCGATTCTCTCTCCCTGCCTCTCTTCTTTGGCTGGCTCAAGCACACAGCTGTTTGTTGGCGCTCTTGTCTCCTAGCTTAGTCCCACAGAGCAAAAAGAGAGTGAGAGAGACCAAGGAAGACCGAGGTATCAAGGGCTGCGGGGGAAGGAGCTGCGGGGGAAGGAGCTAGCAGCTTCCCTGAAGCCCTGCCATGCTTGCCTAAAAATTGGATGTTGCCGTTTCCCCATCGCTCTCTTGCTCTCTCGCTCTCTTTTCTCATCTGACCATAGCCTGGATCCTAGGCACTTTCTATTACTTGTGGCAGGACAGCAAGCCTCATTCGGCTGCGTCCAGCCGGTCTCCCAGCAGCAGTGGCGTTGGCAGCGTTAAGAGTGGGCAGAGAAGCAACCAGCGAGTGACAGGATGCAGGGCTAGCAAGTGGAGGCAGGGTGAGGCTTCTGGGGTGCCTGGAATGTGGAACAGTTGGCTCCGTCGACCGCCAAAATGACAGCCCCAGTGCAGCGGGGCTGATAAGAGAAAAAGAAGAAAGAAAGAAAGGAAAAAGGGAAAGAGAGGGAGAAGAAAGAAAGAGAAAAAAAGGAAGGGAGAGAGAGAGAGAAAGAGAAGAAAGAGTGACATGAGTGATGTCAAGTTGGCCCCGCCCACCCATTCACATGCACACCAAGACACGCCTACAGAACCGGTGGCAAAAAAAATTAGATTTCATCCCTGCCTGTGAATCTGATCCCAATCAATCAGCTAACAATAAAATGGCTTGGCAGGCTATCCTGAGCATCTGAAACCAAAAGCAAGACAACTAGCTGAGCAACTACTTTTCCAACCCTTTTGTGGATGTGCTACCATTTAGAACATACACAGGTGACATCAGAGATGGAGACATTTATGAATGTTTACCGGTCAAAAATCCTTGTGGAAAAAAGAAACCAGAAATCCAAAATGATTTAGGTTGACCTCTTTTGAGCCAGAACTGGGAGGGGAAAAAAAAAACAGTTGATATATGTTAGGCATAAAATCCGACATTCCATTTAACTTATTAAACAACGGACTGCTGTTATTTTATTTGCAGAGAGGGACAACTGAACTGGGTTTGCCAGGGTTTTACTTCTCCATCTAAATGGATATGGCATCGTTCCTTCTGGTCCTAATCCAGGAAATCTTTGGTGCTGCAGGATGACAATATTTGAAGTTCTCCCAGACAGAATGAAGCTCAGGGCTTCTCTCACACAGATCAGAAGCTGGAGGAGGTGAGGAGCCACTCTTAGCATCTGCCTTAGTTTTTGCCCATAATCATTTTGGGTGCTTAGTGGGAAGATAGCAGGGTGAAATAGAGTGAACTCTTTCTTTTACTCCCAATCTTCCTGATTATATGACTGGTTTAAGATTGGAACTCATTCAAAACAACTACGAGTACTTTGCACCATGTTTGAAGTTAAAGAGAAAAGCATGGTTTTAATGCAAGGTCGAGGGTCTTCAGATCAGGGTACCTGCATAAATGCTGATATACTCAGTTTGTATATACAGCACACCAGCAGCATATTATTTCAAATATCATAATCATATGGCATAATTATCTTAGAGAAGTGGTAAGTCCAACATCTGATGGCAATGTTATTGTTTTGTGGAATTACGAAGGTACATAAAATCTCACTGTTAATTTTTGATGACAAAACTGTATCCCTTTTGCAAATAATCAGCTAAACTATTTAGGGAAAGCAATAATGCCATTACTCTCCCTTCTCCATTATTCTCCATGCCAAGAACAGGGAATATTACCTTCATTCTGCCAAGCGTTTTCTCATTAGTTTATTTGCTGCAAGTCATATTTGGCATATTAATTTAAACAAGACAGAAGCCAACTTGTAATAAATGGAAAGGCAAGCATTTGGCATGGTTTTTAATCCCCCCCTTTAAAGTGTTTCTTGTACCCACTTGTTTCATCATAATGGTGCCTCTGACCTTCATTTTTAACAATTTGATCAGTTTCAGCTATCTGAAATTGTTACTGTTCCCTGAACTCATTTTTCTTCCAGGCATGATTTTTTTTATCCTGACATACATACTTAATATCAGTGGTGGGATTCAAGCAATTTAACAACCGGTTCTCTGTCCTAATGATTTCTTCCAACAACCAGTTCCCCAAATTGCTCAGAAAGTTAACAACCGGTTCTCCCGAAGTGGTGTGAACTGGCTGAATCCCACTACTGCTTAATATGCATATTCTTTCAGATATGTTTTTTCTGTGCATATTTTTGAGTTGCAAATTGCAGTTTGGTATGCTAATGCATACTGGTTTGTATACACATTTCACAGGTACTCACTGGCCTGTGTTTACATGAATTTACCTCACATTTTATCTTTATGCCAAAATAATCAATGATGTCATGCAGTATTTCTCAACCTTAGCTATTTTAGGATGAGTGAACTTCAATTCCCAGAATTCCCCAGCAAGCCATGGGAATTCTGGAAGCTAAAGTCCACTCATAATAAATAGGTCTTTGGTGCTCTCAACTTTTTTGTGGGAAAGGGACAAGAAAGCTGAAGAATGAACTTGGGTTATATTCTTTTTTAACTTTCCTAAAACCCCTTACACCTGAAACATAGCCTAAATTATAGACCATTGGTACAGTGTACACCTATGAATAGCATTTCTACTTACATCTATGAAGCTTGTCCTGAGCACAAGGTCTTTCACCCAGCTCCCTAAAGGTTTCAGAGATGGATATGCGGCATTGGCCCAGAGGCCTGGAACCTGATTGTTAAGAAAGCTGTGGTACACTCTCTCCATTTCTTCAGACATTACTACAAACCCTGCAATGGCTTTGTTGAGTGTTTGTAGAGAGTTCTGAAAGTTGAACAACAATACTACGTTTTAATCTGCTGATACAGCAATTGTATCTTCCCAAAGCAATTGTATTGCTAACTCTCTCACTCACATTAGCTTCAATTTAATGCATTGTTTCTCAACCTTATCAACTTTAAGATGTTGTTGTTGTTAGTCACGAAGTCATATCCAATCCATCGCAGCCCCATGGACAACGTTCCTACAGGCCTTCCTGTCCTCTACCATCCTCTGGAGTCCATTTAAGCTCATGCCTACTGCTTCAGTGATTCCACCCAGCCACCTCATTCTTTGTAGTCCCCTTCTTCTTTTGCTCTCAATCGTTCCCAGAATTAAGCTCTTCTCCAGTGAGTCCTTCCTTCTTATTAGGTGGCCAAAGTATTTGAGTTTCATCTTCAGGATCTGGCCTTCTAAAGAGCAGCCAGGGTTGCTCTCCTCTACGACTGACTGGTTTGATCACCTTGCAGTCCAAGGGACTTGCAGGAGTCTTCCCCAGCATCGTAGTTCAAAGGCCTCTCAATTCTTTGGTGCTCAGCTTTCCTTATGGTCCAACTTTCACAGCCATTCATTGCAACTGAGAAAACCATGAGTGGACTTCAATTCCCAGAATTCCCCAGTCAGCCATGTTAGCTGGGGAATTCTGGGAATAGCAATAGCACTTAGACTTATATATCGCTTCACAGTGCTTTATAGCCCTCTCTTGTGTGTCCAATCATACTTGTGTATCCAGTCATACTTGGCCAATCATACTTGGCCAATAAATTCAATTCAATTCAATTCAATTCAATTCAATTCAATTCAATTCAATTCTATTCTATTCTATTCTATTCTATTCTATTCTATTCTATTCTATTCTATTCTATTCTAAGCAGTTTGCAGAGTCAGCATATTGCCCCCAACAATCTGGGTCCTCATTTTACCCACCTCGGAAGGATGGAAGGCTGAGTCAACCTTGAGCCTGGTGAGATTTGAACTGCCAAATTGCAGTCAGCCAGCGGTCAGCAGAAGTAGCCTGCAGTACTTCACTCTAACCACTGTGCCACTGTGGCTCATTGAAGTTGACTCATCTTCAACTTGCTAAATTGAGAAACATTGATCTAATGACCCTACAAAATGGAGCAGTAGAAGAGAAAATCAGTGATAAAATCTCAGCGGTGCTGCAACAAGTTTTTCTGAAGTTGTCTATACAACATATGCAGATTGCTTTCACATCTTCCAGCACATTCTTACAAGTATCCTTGCCTAATTGTAATAAGGAGTTTAGCAGTAATATACTGTTTCTGCTTTATCTGCTTTATATTATTTATGTTTATAAGAGGTTTTCCTAACAATTTTTATAGAGGATTCACAAACAAATGGAAACCATCTACTATATTAGTTTGAAAAGACAAAAATGCAACTATTGTGTCTTAACCTCTTTCAATTAAAGGAACCCTGGAAAACAAACATGGTGTGTCCAATGTTCTGAGAAATAAGGATGAATTTTTTCTGTCAGTAAAAGTATATGCCTGTGAAAATAGTGAGATAATTCATGGGACTGTTTTCCTGATTTGTCACTCTCTTCCAACGAGGTTAATGCTTTCTTTCCAATGATGCATTCTATGAAAGCAACATTTCTCCCATTCAGCCTTCATATCAATCTTCATTAGCCAGAAATTATTTCATGCTGCAGTAGGAGTGGGAGGGGCTTTTGACTTCCTGTTCGCTTCCCAAATGACTTTGTTGTGGGAAGCTGGCAGAGAGTGTTGCAAATCATGATCACATGACCATAACTGACTATACTATAGTGATGCTGCAGCAGCCACAACTCTGTGAATACAACTGATGTGAAGAACCTTGAAATTCCCTATTATACACAAGTAATGCATCCTGGATTTTGTAGCAAAATCTTTAAATTAGTGG
Organism: Ahaetulla prasina; assembly: GCF_028640845.1. Classification (NCBI taxonomy): domain Eukaryota; kingdom Metazoa; phylum Chordata; class Lepidosauria; order Squamata; family Colubridae; genus Ahaetulla; species Ahaetulla prasina. Next base: position 203,007,038 of record NC_080540.1, on the reverse strand, counting down.
ATTTAAGATATAGAGAGTTCTTGACATACAACTATTTGTTTAGCAACTGTTCAAAGTTGAATTGAAGACAGCAAAGCCCACATTTTGGATAGAGAGGACCACTAGTTTGAAAGATGGGGTCAAAGAGGCCATTTATGTAAAAAATTGAGGGATGCGACATCATCAATCTCCAGTCTACAACACAGTCCTTTCAGCAGTTCCAAGAAGGCTCCACACCCATTTGCGCTACTCAGGTGACCCTGAGGACAGATAAACCTCCAGGTGGCCTCAATGACTCACTAAAAGAATGCAAATGACCAGTTGTCTGCAAAGAATATCAATCCTTCCATCCCCCACCATCCAGTCAGAGCTGAAGAAGCTTTTTGGATGAGAAGTAAAATGTCTTCAAAGAAAAACAAGAAAATCAAGTTGCCTGTTGAAAAAGCACCTTTGGGACAACTATGACCTGGATGACTGAGAATCTCCAGAGACATTTGACCTAATGTAAGGTTACAAATAGAAAGGAGAGCTTCAGTAGTATATAAATTAAAGCAGTCCTCAATTATGATTGGGACCAGAACTTCCAGTACTAAACAAAGCAGTTAAATGAATGATGCCCGATTTCATAGCCTTTTTCTTGTTGTTATTAAGCAAATCACCACCGTCGTTAAATATGTCCCATGGTTGTTAAGGAATACAGCCCCCCCCACCTTGCCTTTGTTAATTGGAAATCAGCTGGGAAGATTGTAATAACAATCACATGATCTTAGGAGGGTGCAACCATTGAAAATCCCTACTGGTTGCCAAGCACCCAAATTTTGATCATGTGACCACAGGGACACTGTCACAGTCATTAGTGCAAAGACTAAGCACAAAATTAAGTCATTAGGCCATTAATTAAGTTGAGGATTCTCTGTGATGCCATATGTAGTAAAAGGAATAACACAGATAAACCACCCAAACTAGGCTTGCTAAGTCCCAATGATATCACAGGTATTATTTAGCAACACTCAGTCTTACATATTCTTTCTATCTATCTATCTATCTATCTATCTATCTATCTATCTATCTATCTATCTATCTATCTATCTATCTATCTATCTATCTCCCCTCCCCCCCATATCATCCATATCATCTTTCTTTCATACTTCTTATCCACCTATCACTTTTGGAGAAAATCTCTGCTTTCCAATTTATTTACTTTTTCTGGTAGTATTGGAAAAGAATGATAGAAAACATTAGACAAACATTTGATTTAAATCCCAATCATAATACCAGAATTCATTCCATTAATTAAGAAATGTATGTTTTTATACCCTCAGCAGACTGAGAAGACCATTAAAGCGATCTACTTCTTGCCCAAGAACGGTAGTTAGAGAATCTATTCGACCTTTGCTATCCTTCACAACAAGTATCTCTGCAGCAAGGTCCATGTCCAGCTTCTCTGAAAAAAATAAAATAAAACAAACCCACATTGTTTTCATCTCTTAGAAAGTTAGTTACCATATATTTAAAACACACAGTGATGGCTAATAGATGATTTGAGGAGGGATTCGTGGGACAGCAGGCTCTGCTCAACACCAGAGTTCACACTAACTTAGAAACCCAGGAATGTTCTTTTATTGTTAAAAGGCTTTGATGGCAAAAGAGATGCTTGGTCAAGGCATTTACTTAAGCCTTTGGTGATGGCTAAGCATCTAATCCCCAGGCCCTCTTAAAGTCTGAGAGTTTACCGCCAACCTTCCTAAAGGGGAATTGTTTAGTGGCATTGCATAATGCATAGAGCAATGGCAATTAGTCTTCCTGGCCTCGGTTTCGACTTTTTAATCTCCCCCACTCAGCCAGAGGACAGTGTTCCATTCTGGTAGGAAATAGGCCATGCCTGTGAGGGTATTCTGGCTCCTGGCTCCTTGCTGCGTGACTACAGCCCTGCCTGAGTTGTTAGAGTTGCTGGCCGGCTTGGCAGTTGAGACCCCCAGACTGCTGGTCATGGGGGATTTCAATTTGCCATCAGCCGGCGTAGCATCCTCGACAGCTCAGGAGTTCATGGCTTCCATGACGGCCATGGACCTGATTCAGTTAATTGACGGCCCTACCCACGTCGGGGGAGGTACCCTAGACCTGATTTTTATCTCTGGCCAGTGGTTTAATGATCTGGTTTTAAATGATTTAGTTGTGGAACCTTTGTCATGGTCAGATCATTTTCTCCTTCGTCTAGACTTTCTGACCGCTACCCACCATCGCAGGGAGACGGAACCAATGCGTTGGTTCCGTCCCAGGCGCCTGATGGACCCGGAGAGGTTCCTGGCGGAGCTTGGGCGTTTCGAACACCTGTCCCACGACTCGACTGAAGAGCTAGTTGCGGCCTGGGAGCGGGCGCGGCTGGAGCTTTGGACCGTGTCGTGCCTTTGCGACCTCTGACCCGGCGCCAGTCTCAACCAGCTCCTTGGTTCTCCGAGGAGCTGAGGGAGATGAAGCGCCGGAGAAGACGCCTAGAGAGTGCCTGGAGATCCAGCCGCTCTGAGGCTGACGGACACTAGTTAGGTCCTATAGTAGGACCTACCTAGTGGCAATGAGGGTTGCGAAGCGTTCCTACGTTTCCTCCCTCATTGCGTCGGCAGATAACCGCCCGGCCGCCCTGTTTCGGGGGGCCCGCTCGCTCCTCCAACAAGAGGGGCCGGAGGACCCTACAGGCGTGCCGAGGAGTTTAACGGTTATCTATCGACAAAATCGTTCAGCTTCGGACGGATTGGATCAAAATTGGGTAGATCCAGGCGAGGGTTCGAGGCCCGTCTTGTTGAGGTGGTTTGGGATGACTTTGATCCTGTGACTCCGAGGACATGGACAGGTTGCTGGGCAGGCTGAGCCACCACATGTTTACTGGATCCGTGCCCCTCCTGGTTAGTACTGGCTACTCAGGAGGTGACACGAGGCTGGCTCCAGGGGATTACAAATGCTTCTCTGCGGGAGGGGGTCTTTCCCGCGGCCTTGAAAGAGGCTGTGGTGAGACCCCTCCTCAAGAAGCCTTCCCTGGACCCAGCTGTTTTAGGGAACTACCGGCCAGTCTCCAATCTTCGCTTTACGGCGAAGGTTGTAGAGAGTGTGGTGGCATGTCAGCTACCCCAGTACCTGGATGAAGCTGTCTATCTAGACCCGTTCCAGTCCGGCTTCCGGCCCGGATACAGTACGGAGACAGCTTTGGTCGCACTGGTGGATGATCTCTGGAGGGCCAGGGATAGGGGTTACTCCTCTGCCCTGGTCCTATTAGACCTCTCAGCGGCTTTTGATACCATCGACCATGGTATCCTGCTGCGCCGGTTGGAGGGGTTGGGAGTGGGAGGCACCGTTTATCGGTGGTTCTCCTCCTACCTCTCTGATCGGACGCAGAGCAGTGTTGACAGGGGGCAGAGATCGACTCAAGGTGCCTCATGTGTGGGGTGCCACAGGGTCGATTCTCTCACCCTCCTGTTCAACATCTATATGAAGCCGCTGGGTGAGATCATCAGTGGCTTTGGGGTGAGATACCAACTGTCGCTGATGACACCCAGCTGTACTTTTCCACCCGGGCCACCCCAGTGAAGCTGTCAGTGTTGTCCCGGTGTCTGGAAGCCGTCGGGTCTGGATGGGGAGGAACAGGCTCAAACTTAATCCCTCCAAGACGGAGTGGCTGTGGATGCCGGCACCTCGGTACAGTCAGCTGCAGATGCGGCTGTCTGTCGGGGGTGAATCATTGGCCCCGATGGAGAAGGTACGCAACTTGGGCGTGCTCCTGGATGGCCGGTTGTCCTTTGAAGACCATTTGGCGACCGTCTCCAGGAGAGCATTTTATCAGGTTCGCCTGATCCGCCAGTTGCGGCCCTTCCTGGACCGGGATGCCTTATGCACAGTCACTCATGCCCTTGTTACCTCTCGCCTGGACTACTGCAATGCTCTCTACATGGGGCTCCCCTTGAAGAGCACCCGGAGACTTCAGCTAGTTCAGAATGCGGCTGCGCGGGTTATTGAGGGAGCGTCTCGGAGCTCCCACATAACACCTATCCTGCGCAGACTGCACTGGCTACCTGTGGTTTTCCGGGTGCGCTTCAAGGTATTGGTTACCACCTTTAAAGCGCTCCATGGCTTAGGACCGGGCTATCTACGGGACCGTCTACTGCCGGCTTCTATCTCCCATCGTCCGGTACGCTCCCACAGAGAGGGACTCCTCAGGGTGCCGTCAGCCAAACAGTGTCGACTGGCGGCCCCCAGGGGGAGGGCCTTCTCTGTGGGAGCTCCGACCCTGTGGAACGAACTTCCCCTCGGACTCCGACAATTACCTGACCTTAAGACCTTTCGCCGCGAACTTAAAACTTATTTATTTCATATGGCTGGACTAGCCTGATTTTTATTTTTATTAGATGGGTTTTTAAAATTGTGTTATTTTACAGGGGAGTATGTTTTTAACGTTTTGGGCATTTAAATCAGTTTTTTAAGGGTTGTTTTAAATTATTGTGTGTATTTATATTTTATCTGCCTGTTCACCGCCCTGAGTCCTTCGGGAGAAGGGCGGTATACAAATTAAAATATTATTATTATTATTATTACCGACTTCACACACCACAGCAGAGATCCAAATTAAATAGTTTTATGAGATAATATATACCAATCAGGGAAGGATGACAATCGTAATTTTTCACAGTAGGCAATGTTCAAACCAAACCAAACAATAAAACAAAATAAAATAATCTTCCCAAATTTTCCATGGCTTGGTAGGCTAAAAACTTCTCCTACACTTTCACTATGAAAGAGAGTAGTCCTGAATTCAAAACAGCTGGTATCCTTTCAAGGAAATGAGTTTTACATATATTCTCATATAAAATTTCAGCTAAAAGTATCTCTATTTATAAAAGGAAGGAAGGAATCATAAGAAAGACTTTTTTCCTTTCCTCTTGTCAGTTCTGACTTTCCTTTAGAAAAGTTATTACTACAAAATAGTTGTTTAGTTTTGTTTTAATATATTGTATAAATGCAAGTGATCTCTTTAAAAGGTAAGGGCTTTATTTCAATAAAAGCTGGCCCTTTTGTTAGAAATTTTGAAGTAAACCTTTTGGAAAATTGGACAAATGAGAGCACTACAATATAGCATGGAACTATACTCAGTGTCAATATACTGAGTTAACACCATATTCCCCAAAATTGCTAGATGCAATTGCTAGATAGGGCATTCTCCAGATTAAACAAACATCTTTGGAAGAAAGTACCGTATTTTTTGGTCTATAAGATGCACTTCCCTCCCCCCACAAAAGTGGGTGGAAATGTCTGTGCATCTTATAGAGCAAATGTTGCCAAAGCCCCGCCCACCTGCCAGCCCCCACCCTTCAGCCGTTTTTGGCTTTTGTGTGCCCTGTTTTCAGCCTTTGCGCACCCCATTTTTGGCCTTGGCACGCCCTGTTCCAGTTGGCTGGAATTACTGCTGCCACTGATCAGTGGGGATAGACAGCGGCAGTAACAATCACTGCTGCCTGGAACCGACCAAAAATTGGGCATGTGGAGGCCGAAAATAAGATGCCCGGAGGCAAAAAATGGGGTGCGCAGAGGCCGAAAACGGGATGCACAGAGGTGGTGATAGGTGCTAAATCAGGCTGTGATAACGTGCTGAAGCTGACCAGGCTGTTTGCTGTTTGCTACAAGGACGCTAGCCAGATGAATACCGATGGATGCTGGGAGGCAGAGGCAGATTTTTTTTTCTTCTTTTCCTCCCAAAAGCTAAGTGTGACTTATGGTCCGGAGCGTCTTATAATGCAAAAAATACGGTAATAGGTGACTTCCTTTGCTAATGAAGCAAAACAAAGGAACAAACCTAAGGATAGATTTTAAATCTACAGATGCACTGGCATATTCTGGAAAGCACTGCAAAATTAAGTATGCAATCTATGGACATACAGAGCAAGTAGATACAGATTTTATATTTGAATAAACATATACAAGAAGCTGCCAAATGGCGTTTTGGCAAGTGGATTTAACATTCTCTTTCTGGACTGTACTAACTCAAGTTAGATATTACACCCAACTATTTAACAGGGCCAACATTAACAACAATTAACAATTAACTATATTTTTCTAAATAATTACTCATTAAGAAAATATTTGCAGATATGCACTTAAAAGAATAACTTGCCTCAATAAAGACCATAGATCATCCCTCAAAAATGGCTTATCAATAGCAATGTCATTTGTATTGTATGTTATTTTTTAAAAGAAGCTAAAATTAAATTAGATTTAATCTGCATTAAATAAAATCATTATGCTGATTACTTATTGCTTTATAGCAATTTTATTTCAGAGTCTGCAGAGCAGAACTATACAAACCACAAATGGCCTGACAAGCATTTTTCAGGGTGAAGATTTTATTTTATGCATTTTTGAAGCAATGTAGGCAAAATCCATGGTGAAGTCCAGCACAATGTCTATATTGTGATTATAGAAACAAGATATGTTTTTTTAAAGGTATGAAGATTACTTTTATTCTGCATCCCTATTCTCAGTTACAAGATGTTTCCTCAAACAATTGTCATATTTTTACATTTTTGTTTATTTTCTCAATATTAAACACGAAGAACAAAAGAAACAAATTAATTCTGTGTGAACCTTAAGTAGCACACAGATTTTACTAGAATAACATGATCTTAAACAGCGGATAGACGAATTACATACAAGTTATTCATCTTGAAATGTTTATGTTCCAATTACTTTGTAATATATACTGGAGAATATTTATTTTTAAATGGCTTTTGTTGTTCGAATCGTTTAGGAGACTGATGTATTTCCCCAGCCAATATGTACAAAGACCTAAGATATTTTTTATTTCTTGAAAGGAATCTCTGGCGACTTGTTGTGATAGTTTCAGTTGAACAGCCCCCTTCTGTATAACCATGTTTGTTGTTGAAGATGACCTTAATATCTCTACTTATAAAATACAAACACAAAGAAATATTCTACTTCAGAGACCATGTCTCTCTCCAATTCTTTTTTTTCTCTTCCTCTAAACATTTACAGTGGCCGACCTTCTTGCCCTGCGAGATTCCCCTCTCTCGCGGGTTTGGCCCCCCACATTATCGAGGGCCCATCTTGAGGACGGGTTTTGGAACCCCGAGAGATGGCATGCCAAAAATAGGAGACTTAGGGGATTTTTAATTAATTGTTTTAATCGATTTTTTAAGGGGAATTTTAATGGGAATTTTATTTATTTATTTATTTTATTTTATTAGATTTTTATACCGCCCTTCTCCCGAAGGACTCAGGGCGGTGTACAGCCAAATAAAAACCCACAATATACACATTAAAACAAGACTAAAACCGAACATATTACAAAGATGGCCAAAATTTAAAACAATTTACAACCCTAAAATATAAATAGCCCCAATTAAAAATTTAATAAAACTTTTAAGCCAGTCCCGCTTGAATAAATAGGTGCGTTTTCAGCTCACGGCGAAAAGTCCGAAGATCAGGCACTTGACGTAAACCAGGGGGAAGTTCGTTCCAAAGCGTAGGAGCTCCAACAGAGAAGGCCCTACCCCTGGGGGCCGCCAGCCGACATTGTTTGGCGGACGGCACCCTGAGAAGGCCCTCTCTGTGTGAGCGTACGGATCGGTGGGAGGCATAAGGTAACAGCAGGCGGTCCCATAAGTACCCGGGCCCTAAGCTTTAAAGGTGGTAACCAAAATCTTAAAGCGCACCCGAAAGACCACAGGGAGCCAGGAGCGGTGTTACATGGGAGTAACGAGTTGCTCCCACTATTACCCACGCAGCTGCATTCTGGACTAGCTGCAGCCTCTGGGTGCACTTCAAGGGCAGCCCCATGTAGAGAGCATTGCAATAATCCAAACGGGAAGTGACAAGAGCATGAGTGACCATGCATAAAGCATCCCGATCAAGGAAGGGGCGCAACTGGCGAACCAAGTGTACTTGGTGAAAGGCCCTCCTGGAGACGGCCGCCAAATGATCGTCGAACGACAGCCGCCCATCCAAGAGGACACCCAAGTTGCGCACCCTTTCCATTGGGGCCAATAACTCGCCCCCAACAGTCAGCTGCGGTTGCAGCTGACTGTACCGGGGTGCCGGCATCCACAGCCACTCCGTCTTGGAGGGATTGAGCTTGAGTCTGTTTCTCCCCATCCAGACCCGTACGACTTCCAAACACCGGGATAGCACTTCGACAACTTCGTTGGGGTGGTCTGGGGTGGAAAAGTACAGCTGCGTATCATCAGCGTACAGATGGTAACTCACCCCGAAACCACTAATGACCTCACCCAGTGGCTTCATGTAGATTTTGAACAGGAGGGGCGAGAGAATCGACCCCTGAGGCACCCCACAAGTAAGGCGCCCTGCGGTCGATCTCTGCCCCCCTGTCAACACCGTCTGCGACCGGTCGGAGAGATAGGAGGAGAACCACCGATAAACGGTGCCTCCCACTCCCAAACTCTCCAACCGATGCAGCAAGATACCGTGGTCGATGGTATCGAAAGCCGCTGAGAGATCTAATAGGACCAGAGCAGAGGAACAACCCCTATCCCTGGCCCTCCGGAGGTCATCCACCAACGCGACCAAAGCTGTCTCCGTACTATGTCCGGACCGGAAGCCGGACTGGAACGGGTCTAGATAGACAGCTTCATCCAGGTACTGGGGAAGCTGCCATGCAACCACACTCTCTACAACCTTCGCCACAAAGCGAAGGTTGGAGACTGGACGATAATTTCCCAAAATAGCTGGATCCAGGGAAGGCTTCTTGAGGAGGGGTCTCACCACCGCCTCTTTCAAGGCAGCGGGGAAAACCCCTTCCATTTTAAGGGGAGGGTGGAAATTGACGGGTTTGGATTGGGGGGGAGGGGAAGAATGGGTGGGTGGGGAAACCCGTCGGGGAGGGAGCCAAGTCCAATGTGCGTTCGCGGCGTTAAGTCAGGTCCGAGGGTGGTGGGGGAGGGTTTCATTCCAGCTTATCAGGGTTGTGCTCTTGACACGGTAAGTGGGAGAGGCAGATATGGCGGAAGGGGGGGCGCATCAGGTTTTGGGAGTACGCCCTCGCTATTTAAGAGCGTTCGCGTGCTCCGGCCCCCCTGCTTTTTCCCGTTCTCCGGATGACCAGAGTACTTGGGCCTCCGGCTGATGTTATGTAATGCAAGGTCCGTGGTTAACAAAGCCCCCCTGATCTCAGATTTAATTCAGGAGGGGACCACGGACGTTATGGGCATTACGGAGACCTGGTTGGGCACGGAAGGGGGGGGTTCCCCTGGTGGAGATGTGCCCACCAGGTTTCCGAGCATTCCATCAGCCGAGGGCCCAAGGTAGGGGTGGCGGGGTGGCGGTTATTGTTAAGGAAAGCCTGGAACCGAGGGAGACCACTGTGCCTCAGATAGCTGGTTGTGAATCCCTCTTTGTGAAGTGGGGTCGTAGGACTCAGGTGGGCCTGTTGATCACGTACCTGGCTCCTTGCTGCGTGACAACGGCCCTGCCCGAGCTGTTGGAGTTGCTGGCCGGGTTGGCAGTTGAAACCCCTAGACTGTTGGTCATGGGGGATTTCAACTTGCCATCAACTGGCTTGGCCTCCTCGACATCTCGGGAGTTCATGGCTTCCATGACGGCCATGGACCTGACTCAATTAGTGGACGGCCCTACCCACGTCGGGGGAGGCACTCTAGATCTGATTTTTGTCTCTGGCCAGTGGTTGAATGATCTGATTTTAAACGATTTAGTTATCGAGCTTTGTCATGGTCGGATCATTCTCTTCTTCGTCAGGACTTTCGGACCGCTACTCACCACTGCAGGGAGATGGAACCAATGCGTTGGTTCTGTCCCAGGCGCCTGATGGACCCAGAGAGGTTCCTGATGGAGCTTGGGCCGTTACCTGAGAATCTGGCCCGCGGCACGACTGAAGAACTAGCCGCGGCCTGGAAACAGGCCGCGGCTGGAGCTTTGGACCGTGTCGTGCCTTTGCGGCCTCTGACCCGGCGCAGGTCTCAACCAGCTCCTTGGTTCTCCGAGGAGCTGAGGGAGATGAAACGCCGGAGAAGACGCCTAGAGAGTGCCTGGAGATCCAGCCGTTCTGAGGCTGACCGGACACTAGTTAGGTCCTATAGTAGGACCTACCTAGTGGCATTGAGGGATGCGAAGCGTTCTTACGTTTCCTCCCTCATTGCGTCGGCAGATAACCGCCCGGCCGCCCTGTTTCGGGTGACCCGCTCTCTCCTTCAACAGGAGGGGCGGGAGGACCCATTACAAGGGCGTGCCGAGGAGTTTAACGGTTATCTATACGATAAAATCGTTCAGCTTCGGGATGGATTGGATCAAAATTGGGTAAATCCAGGCGAGAGTTTCGAGACCCGTCTTGTTGAGACTGTTTGGGATAGTTTTGACCCTGTGACTCCCGAGGACATGGACAGGCTGCTGGGAAGGTTGAATGCCACCACATGTTTACTGGACCCGTACCCCTCCTGGTTGGTGCTGGCCACGCAGGAGGTGACACGAGGCTGGCTCCGGGGAATTACAAATGCTTCCTTGCGGGAGGGGGTCTTTCCCGCTGCCTTGAAAGAGGCGGTGGTGAGACCTCTCCTCAAGAAGCCTTCCCTGGACCCAGCTCTTTTAGGAAATTACCATCCAGTCTCCAACCTTCGTTTTACGGCGAAGGTTGTAGAGAGTGCGGTGGCACGTCAATTACCCCAGTACCTGGATGAAACTGTCTATCTAGACCCGCTCCAGTCCGGCTTCCAGCCCGGATACAGTACTGAGACGGCTTTGGTCGCGTTGGTGGATGATCTCTGGAGGGCCAGGGATAAGGGTTACTCCTCTGCCCTGGTCCTATTAGACCTCTCAGCGGCTTTTGATACCATCGACCATGGTATCCTGCTGCGCCGGTTGGAGGGGTTGGGAGTGGGAGGCACCGTTTATCGGTGGTTCTCCTCCTACCTCTCTGACCGGACACAGACGGTGTTGACAGGGGGGCAGAGATCGACTTCGAGGTGCCTCATGTGTGGGGTGCCGCAGGGATCGATTCTCTCGCCCCTCCTGTTCAACATCTATATGAAGCCGCTGGGCAAGATAATCAGTGGTTTTGGGGTGAGGTACCAACTGTACGCTGATGACACGCAGCTGTACTTTTCCACCCCAGGCCACCCCAATGAAGCTATCGAAGTACTGTCCCGGTGTTTGGAAGCCGTACGGGTCTGGATGGGGAGGAACAGGCTCAAGCTAAATCCCTCCAAGATGGAGTGGCTGTGGATGCCGGCACCCCGGTACAGTCAGCTGCAGATGCGGCTGTCTGTTGGGGGCGAGTCACTGGCCCCGATGGAAAGGGTGCGCAACTTGGGCGTGCTCCTGGATGGGCGGTTGTCCTTTGAAGACCATTTGACGACCGTCTCCAGGAGAGCTTTTTATCAGGTTCACCTGATCCGCCAGTTGCGTCCCTTCCTGGACCGGGATGCCCTATGCACGGTCACTCATGCTCTCGTTACCTCTCGCTTGGACTATTGCAATGCTCTCTACATGGGGCTCCCCTTGAAGAGCACCCGGAGACTCCAGTTAGTCCAGAATGCGGCTGCGCGGGTTATTGAGGGAGCAGTTCGGAGCTCCCATGTAACATCTATCCTGTGCAGACTGTACTGGCTACCTGTTGTCTTCCGGGTGCACTTCAAGGTATTGGTTACTACCTTTAAAGCGCTCCATGGCTTAGGACTGGGATACTTACGGGACCGTCTAATGCCGTCTTCTATCTCGCAACGACCGGTGCGTTCTCACAGAGAGGGATTCCTTAGGGTGCCGTCAGCCAAACAATGTTGACTGGCGGCCCCCAGGGGGAGGGCCTTCTCTGTGGGGGCTCCTACCCTGTGGAACGAACTTCCCCCTGGACTTCAGCAACTATCTGACCTTAGGACCTTTCTCCGCGAACTTAAAACCTATTTATTCCGCCTTGCTGGACTGGCTTGATTTTTAAAATTTTAATTTGATTTTATGGGTTTTAAATTTTTGTCAATTTTATAGGGTGTTATTGTATTTTAAATTTGGCCATTTGAATAAGTTTTTTAAGGGTTGTTCGTAGAATTGTATGTATTGTTCCTTTTGTATTTTATTTTGGCTGTTCACCGCCCTGAGTCCTTCGGGAGAAGGGCGGTATACAAATTAAAATATTATTATTATTATTATTATTATTATTATTATTATTATTATTATTATTATTATTATTATTATTATTATTATTATTATTATTAAACTTTTCTCCACTTCAAATGATATCTATAGAGGAAAGGCTTTGATCACACTGTCATGGCTGCCATATTACTTCCTGCCATACTTTTCCCAGCAGATGTCAATATCCTTGTCTTCAATTAAAATAAAAAGTATTGAACCTAACTCACTATGCACCACTTCTTAAAGATAGATAAGTTATATAAATGTGAATATGTGGAAAGTGATTGTTTAATTGAGATAACTTTGTACATAAGGGATACTTTGTACATAAGGGAATAAGGTAAAATAATCCCTGATATTAAGAAAAGTAAGCAGTGATTGTCATACCAGGAATTTTAGCAAGGATTGAACTAGCAAGCTCATGCACAATCTCATCATTACTTTTTCCTGATCCCTGGGCTGTTGTTCGTGGCTGTACATCAAGTATTGTAGTAATCAGAGTATTAGTTTCTTTTCGCTATAAAAAAAAGAGAATATGAAAGATATTAATTTTTAGAAGCCCATATTAAAAATAGCTGACACTTAAATTTGAAAGATTTCTTTGTTTAATTTCACCATCACAAATTCTTTATCAAGGTGAAGATTCCACTCATTAAAAAAATGGTTCTGTGTGAAAATCTTCATACAATATATTTTTCCCTTTGGTCTTTGAAACTGCTTATAAAATGCATTCATATTACATTTCTCATTTTGATTCTTTAATCAACAGAAATATTTAAAGCTGATTAAACTAGTTGGCAACTTAGTCAAGTAAATAATTTTAAAGCTTTCAGTTGAAAGAAAGGCAATCCATCTACATGTTTTTAACTTAATGATCCAGTAACTTTTTAGAATATAGATCAGAGGTAGCCTTAATGATGAAGGTTAAATTCATATTTAACTGTTTTATGTAATTACTTTCTAGCAAAATATTTTTTTAAAATCCTTTTGATCATTCTGAAGGGTCACAATTTCTTAGGCGATGTACATCTTGTGAAATGTTTTTCAAAATGTTGAGCTTTAAGCTTATTATAACCTTCATTTGTTTATAATGACTGATATACCATCAACCATCATTAACACTTTTAAAAACCTGTTCCTCAATCTTGAAGTAATAGATTTTGATATTTGCTTTGGAAATTTTAAAAATGAGCTGATGATACACAAGATAAAATGAGCTAAGGAGTCCTTGGTGCTCTCTGAGCTTGGTTGTTTTCTTGCAGATGTTTCATTACCCAAGTTAACATAATCCAAATGAGCTCTTTATCATCAAATGTCAGTGTTTTTACGATTTGCTTTTCCGTCTAATACTCCATTTTCTCACAGGAAATATTATAGATAATGAAATGATTTATAGTAAGGTAATATATCTTGTTTTGAGGAAACACTCAAGTTCTTTCTTTCTTTCTGTGCCCCTCTGAGTTTATTTATTTGTTTTTGTCTTGTACAGTTTTTGTGACTTTTGCATTGTTCCTTATTTTTAAATATTTTAAGTTGCTGGAAGTCAAACAGCATATAATAAATTGCCAATATTACATACACAACATGTGAAATCATAGCTGCCAGTTTTTTAGCTGGTGTTGGCTGCATATACATCGAATTCTTCCCAAGAACCTAGGGTGTTGTTCCAAGGGTGCTTTTCAAAGGGCAAGTGGAGTTTCAGTTCTGAATTGAAGAAGCTTCTTGGATGAGAAATGAAACATCTTCAAGGAAAAAAACCAAAAACTCCACTTGCCTTTTGAAAAGCATCTTTGGGACAACCATGACCTGGATGACTGAAAATCTCATAAAAACCTAGGATATTGTGTAGCATAGGAGTGAATCCAAGCAGTGTGGCCTTTTGTAATCAACAGATGGGTGTTGTGTCTGCGCCCCCCGAGCCAGGCCCCCTGCCAGAAAGTGACTCGGAAAGTGAGGGGAAAGGGTCATCAGGACTTACCTCTGGAGCACTGGCTTCCCTGGCTCAGCTCCAGGAGCCAGAGGCAGGCCAGGTGGAGGAGATAACGAGGCCTCCGTCCCCTGACTCTTCCCCCCCCAGGCCACGCCTCCAGACCCAGCTGATGGCAATCAGGCCTGGCTAGATCCCAGGTTTTGGAGATACGAGAGGTGGCTACAACAAAGGAAGGGGTGGGGCAGGCCTAGAGAGTGCTGAGTCACGGAGCCACACCCCATAGAGTATAAAAACAGCCCTGGCTGCTCTTCTGCTCTGTGACGAGCAAAAATTGAGCTGAACTATTTGACTCATGGAGACATTGAGCTAAACTCTTTGACTCGTGGAGAAGTGAGCTGAACATTCGGCCTGGATTGCTAACTTCCTGGTTGCCCGGCAACCCCAAGATAAGGGAGACTTTGACAGGTAGCTGCAGATTTCCTGCCAGGACTGATAGCAGTCGTGAACTCAATTACTGGCTCGTTTAGCCAGCTCGCATGGCTGAGGCCGGGAGGGGACAGAACAATGGGAAATTTATCAATGTACATATTTTCTAAATATTGTCCAATATTTTTTGGTATGGCACCCAATGTGTTCATGACCACTGGGACCACCTCAGCTAGTTTAAGCCATAATTTTCCAATTTTCATTTTTTGATCTTGGTATGTTGTGATAGTCTCCAATTCTTTGTCTTCAATTCTACTGTCACCTAATATTGCTACATCAATTATCCACATGTCCTTCTTTTCAGCCACTGTTAAATCTAATGTCAAGATTTTATATTGGAAATCCTACAATATTTCAACCTGCTTATTCTCAACTATTTTTTTTCAACTCTATGTTCCCACCAATTTGATTGCATTAATTAAAGTAGCTTGCCCTCCTTTTTTTAATGTTCCAATTGTAAGCTAAGGTTTTACCTTAGCCACTTTCCTCTTAATCTTTTATAAAAATTGTCCATGACCTGGCAAAACATTAAAAAATGAAACCGAAAGCTTGATTTTAAATGCGTAAGAGCAAGCTATTGAAAGTAATGTAGTCGAAGTCAGAATTGAAAAACCATCAAATAGTTCAAAGTGCAGTTTATGTAAAAAACGGAAGAAAAGTAGATCATATACTCAACTGGTGCAGGAAGATCACACAAACTGATTATAAACAATGACATAACAGTTGTCAGAATGATTCACTGGTATAGTAGATATATTAATGGGAAATTATAATAAAAAATTCAACACATAATGTTACACATAATAACAGTGGCAAGAATTGTTTATGCACAAAATTGGAAGAATGAAAGCATACTTTCTGATGGAATTTTGATAAGGAAAGTGCTAGAATGTGCGGAGATGGGCAGGATGACAATGGAAATAAAAGACAGAGGAGAAACTGACTATTATTTGATTTGGACTTTATGGTACGACTGGTCAGAGAATAGAAGTAAAGATTAAGGATGTTAAAGTATGATAAAATGTGAAAAAAATCAATGTATATTTATGTAACTATAACAAACACACAGTGTACAGATCAAGGTACATTGTTCATTTATAGTCATGAATTATAATGCATATAAGAAAAATGGAAATAACCTGTATATACATATGAGGTATACTGATGCGGTATAGATGAAAATTGTGATTGAAAATAGAAAAATTGTTTAATAAAAATTATAAAAAAACAAAAAACAAAACAGAATGATTCACTGAAACATCTGTAAAAATTATCATGTAGGAATAATAGAAACATAGATTTGAAAAATTAATTTAAAAATGAGCGCTTAGAGAATCTATGCATTGACATTATGACATCCTAGCTTCTTGGGAAGAACTTGGTGGCTATAAAGAACTGGCAGAAGTGATTTCACATTTTTGTGTACCTAATATTACTTGATAGGTGGATAAAAATGCCAAATCAGTTCTAAACATCTGGCTGACTATTCAATCAACCATAATAATTTATTATGTTAATATTACACAAGGACTTAGGCTGTATAACAGATGACAGATACCTGAAATATTCCCAGGAAAATTTTGCCCTTGAAATAAGATTTTGTATTTTAGACTGCAGGAGTGAATTTGTTCTGTCTGCAGATTGCTTCAGATTTCTGCCAACTGTAAAGGTGACCTGCCCCATGCTGAAAGAACTAGGAGATGGTGGAGTTTAGAATGTTGGTCATTCCATTGAGGATAATTAAGATGATTTTCAATGAATGATTTAAAATAACCTCAGAGAAACTGCATTAAATGTTAGAGAGCACAGTTTTATTTAACAAGAATACTGCAGGCTGAGAGTGTAAGTCTGAAGTTATTCTTCTATTAAGCAAAATTTTAAATTGATATGGCAATATTATTGGTATAAATATGATTGGTAATGAAATATGTATAGCATACATTATAATAGGTTTTAAAATAACTGAAAAGAAAACCTTTTACATGAGTGAGAATTATCTTAGTAATATTTTAGGGATGGACACATTTTAGCAATCCTGCACAAAACACTTAACAATTACTGCTTGTTATTTTTGTGCAATTGATTAACACTAGCAAAGTCCTCCTTTTACTCTGAGCTGCAAAACACAATTTATCTTAAATTAGTTTTGAACATTTATTTTGAGTATATTCGCACCTGGAATGCTAAATTGGCATTTTCATGCATTCCAAATATTTCTGGGTCATCAATCAAAGGAAGGTTTTCAATATACTCCTTAAAATTTTGCAAATTGTCAGCCACGGGGGCAAAATATATTCCTGTTTTATTAAAAAGAAATAGAAACTTATTAAAAGTCAAACACAATAACAATTTCATACATTCTATATGATGCAATTTTATGTAAATACAACTTTAATAATTAATGTCATACTGCTAGCTTTCAGAGAACATTCTACCACTCTACATGATATGTGTCAGATTAGGTCTTCCTAAAGTTACAAGAGTACAAGTATTAAAAAATAACTTCCCAAACATCTATGTTAAAAATTGTCTAAGCATTTTATAATACCTTCATAATTTTCCTCTATTGTTTTACAATGCAATATTTGTTGCTTTATGAGAGTACAGAAAACACATTCTTATGGAACACTGATTATATAGAGCTTATTTGAAAAAAACAAATAATATTGCTTTTATTTGCTGTTTTGATTCTTGCTCTTTCTGCGTATTTAACTGAATGCTGGTGTTTTATCTAATTGAGCTTATAATATTTTAAAGTTATTTGTTATTTCAAATAACTTTAAAATATTCTAAGCTCAATTAGATAAAACACCAGCATTCAGTTAAATACATAGAAAGAGCAACAAGCAAGACAGCAAATAAAAGCAACATTAAGCACATTTTTTTAGAGCTTGAAGTTCTTTTTTTAAAAAAAAAAGTTTGAGAAATAGAAAGAGCTTCACTGAATGTGGATTTTGGGGAAGCATCCTTGAGAAGAGCCTCTCTCTTTGCGCTATCCTCAAGGATGCCATCCTAGAGAAGCTTTCTCCCCTACCACCACTGCAGATTTGATGAGGATACGTAGAGAAGAGCTTCAGAATTTCTAGTCCCTAAACAGCTGCAATTTGCAAGGTCCCTTTTCTTCTAAACTGGTCCTTAGTGAAGAGCTACTGAAGTATCAGTCGCTGAGTAAGCAATTTTAATATTCCTTGGGGAGTCTTTGGTTGTGTTTTTAGCACATAGAATAGAATGACATTGACATTTAATTACAAGGTGTTGACAGCACAGCTACCAGGGTGGCAAGGAGAGGGAAAACTTGCTGAAATTTCCATTGTGAATTAGAAATAATATACACACTTCTTTGGAGTGTATTCTGGTTGAATTTATGAGAGATAAACTATTTGTATGGGTGTTTTTTAGACCAACAAGAAGAAATAATACATTTCAATTAGCAAATAATTGCTTACCCATAGAGAACATTAAATTGTTAATACACACGCAAATATTTTATATTTATATACTGTATATAGCAATCTGATTGTGTAAAGTGAAGACTGGCTAAGTAAAGTGATGGGTTTTCATTTCAAAACAGGAAGGAAATTATAAAAAGTTATCAGAGATAGTGTTAATTCACTTGAGCAATGAGAAAGCTGTTCGGTAGGAATGACACGCAAAGAGTTAACTAAAACGTGTCCCTTGGGCATGCAAAGAAAGCCAACCTTTAAGATAGGATTAAATAAGATTGAGGAGATCCAGTTTGGGGTAGCAGTTAAGGCACCAGGCCGGAAACCTGAAGGCTGTCTGTTTTAATCCTGCTTTAGATATAAACCAGCTGGGCACTTTTGGTCACTTTCAGCTCTGGGAAGATGGCAAACCACTTCTGAAATCTTGCCAAGAAAACTGCAGATGTTGGTCCCGGCAGGAGTGACTTCAAAAGGATTTTTAAAAAAAGATTAAAAGTGCAGAAGGACTTTTAAAATGTCTAGGGTAGCAGAAAAACTAGGAAGCTTAAAGTAGAAAAACTAAAAACAGATATTGTGGTAGCTAACTAATAGCGAGAATAAAAGTAGGAGAACAGAATTTAGGCCGTGGGAAAAGCACAAGCTCTCCAGAGCCCTTGGGAAGTTATTATTTTTTAAGTACTGTGGAGGAGAGTCTCAAGAAAGTTTCAGCAGCTTTCAGCAGTTTTTGGTATTTTTCCCCCCCCAGATAAAATCACTGGACGCATGTAGAGAATGAAAAACAGAATGGATCAAGGGCTGAATTTTCTCCAGTCTTTGGATTTAGAGAGAAAGAGTACAGAACCTATTCCGACAAGATACAAACTTTGCTTGGCATTGATTTTAATTAAGACCAATAGTGTTAACATTTTCTCTTATCGTGTTTTATGAGAATGGAGACGCTTGGGCAGTTCAGGCTCAAATTAGTACCTGAAACACTTCTGATTGAGATAGATATACACATAGATACATGCATCCTAATGACAGGAGGAAAAAGGTGAATTACCTAATCACCCACACTAACAGCATGGAGTAAGGTATTTTTTTGGTACAGAAATACATTCTTAATTTGTAGAGCATTAATGCCAGGGAGAATCAGATCATGGTTGTACTCAACAGCTAGCAGGAAGAGTAGGAGAATGAAATCAATGCAAATGCTCTGAAGGACAAGACCAGAAGATGAATTACAATAAAAAAAACCTGAAAACCTGCAATGAGTACAACTGAAACCACTAGGAAAACTATTCACAAGGATGGCTTGGAAAGAACACAGCTTTCTTCATATTGTTAATGAGATGTAACTGTTTGTTTCCAAATGAACTGAGATTAGATCAGAAAGTGCAAGTTATGAGACAGATGTGCTCGTGTGCTCCACTGAGAGTAAATAAGGGAGGCTTTGTAAGAACATGAACAGCACATTTCTTCCTTGTAACCAAAGGAAATGGGCAAACAAATGTTAAGGTTCCAATTATTACATGATATTTGACCATTTTAAAAGACAGGATGCATCTATTGGGATTAAAAGACCAATGGGTAGATCAAGCCTTGCAGAAATTTCCAGAGCTTTATATTTGCATTACACATTCCATTTAGATAATCTAATACACATTATGTATGCCTACTACAGCTTGTAAAATATGTAGTAATTGTGAGAATGTGTACAGCCAGCAGGCTTTCTGGACTGGAAGATTTCTATTAATAACTTCAACATGCAACTCTAATTGAAAAAAATAATTATATAACAACAGCGTGCTAAAATCAAATGCTTGTATTCTTCCAGTGATTTTCAAAGCAGGTGCATAAGATTTCTTCAACAAAATCAAATAATAATGATCTGGGATTGTGACCCAAAATGGAGTCAAGGCAAGGTTAACATGGGTGCAAGCACATACACAGTTGTGGCTGGGGAGTTTAGATGCTGTTAATCTTCATGGGCACAAATTGGAGAAAAAGAAGATTGTGTCCGAGGAAAACAGCTCAAGTTTTAAAAAGAAGATGCTGGTTATTATATTAGACCAAAAATTTGATACAATTGAACATGAACAGGGTCTTAGCAACATTAAAATAGGGCATGTTGGAATGCCTGAATCTATGGTAGAATTGTTTTTTTAATACTGCTTTTTATAACTATGACTTTGCTAACCATACATTTAAATTATATTATTATGTTGAAAAATCTTTCTGTTGAGCTGGAACCAATTACCATATTTTCCATAGAAATATCACCTTGAATAGTGTGAATTCAAATAATACAGCCAATTTGTAGGATTCATTAATTGCACTAATCATTACCTATTTATATTATTCAAGTGCTGGTTCCTATACCTAAATGTTTCCTCTATACACCAATAAAGACACATTTTTTCTGTAAATGCTTTTCATCAACAGCTTGATTTTTAGGAAACAAGTACTGCTCCTGAAAAAGCAAGTTAGTGACTCAACTTGAGCTCCTATCAAGAAACCACTAATGGACGATTATAATTTAAAATAGCTGAATAAAACATTTTGCTAATAATGGTCCCCCCCCCCCAAATATAATGCGGGCTTAGAAATGTCTAACTATAGTATGCGAGATATTTTTTTTTTCCCTTTATAGAAAACTTTTTGAGTTGCATCTACTGAGAAATAAACTCAGCAAAAAGAGCAGTAGGGAATAAAAATAAGCTCACGCAACATATTGTTGATATGTAAGTAGTGTCTTTCCGGAAACTTTTATTTGAAAAAAAAATGGAACCAGGTGACATATTTGGAAAAGTTGATCAAGAAAAGACAAAACTGAAGTCGAGCACAGTTGGGAATCAGGAAGTATGAAAGGAGAACTTGAGTAAAGTAACATCATATCCTCATCTAGAAGACATCACTCATTTGCACTCAAAAGTCTGGGAATAAGGATGCTGGCGATGCATTTGCCATACGCAGAACTAATAAACCATTGTACTGTGACGGTGTGCTCTATTTAGCTCACCAGCAAAAGGAGCTACTGCAGCTGACCTTGAAAGGAACAGAAGGAAACACTGCATCACAAGGGCAAGATCTTCTATATTTGAACGTACAGAAACTCGACCATCGAAATTCTAAGATGCTTCTCTTCATTTAACTTTACACTTTAGCTCTTCTGAATTCAGGGAAAGGTTTTCAAAAATGGCAGCTGCATGATCCAGAGATCTTGCCTTTTTTTGACTGGGAATAATCCAGAAAAAAACAGCCACATGCTGATACTTATAACAATTCAGATTTTAAGAAATTGAGGGAGAGCATGTTCTAACATATGCCCAATTCCTTGTAAGATAGAAATAATCATGAGGACTAAATGGCTGAACATAAGGATAGATGGCAAATGAGCAGTTGGGGGTGAATGAGAATATATTGCAGTCACCTAAGAAACGGATTAAATCATGAGAATCTGAAATGTACCGCTGAATACCTGAAATTGTATTAATTTAGAATGAAATTAGGTATACCTGATTTTTATAAGATTATGTCCATGCTTTTAAGGGAATCAATTACTTATGTATTTATGTCATTAAAAATTATACTTGGTGAGTTCTTTTGAGGGTTAGGCTCTGGTGCACATATTCAAGGTTTTATATGTGACAGGTGGCCAATACACCTCAGGTTGTGTATTCTTGCTCATAATAAACATTCCAGGGAAGAATGCACTGCCAGTAATGAGTTTTATTCTTCTCCAACACAATTGAATTATCGAGCAATTGCAATCAGTTTAATAGAAGCTTTTACTGATGTCAGATATCGGCAACTTAAAATGTATTTACCTGATTCAGAATATTTATACTCATCTTCCAAAGTTTCAGGAGAAAAAAACCTCTTTAGGATTGTGCGAAGACACCTTTGATCCCAAGCATCTGTAACTCGTCCTCCATATGTAATCTCCCCTGCAACATGATTTGTTTTACAAATAATCTCATCATTCATTAGGTTTAATGTAACACATTTTTAGCTCTATTTTCTCTGAATAATTATTGAACTGGTGACTTCTAAAATGTGTTATCACGCATCTAAATTTCCTCTGACTACATTAATAGAAATGTGCAAAATGCCAGACTATCAAAATATGTGTGATAAAAGATTAATTTTAATAATTGGTGAATATGCAAAATTTTGCAGGCTGATTGATACTTGCATAATTATATAATGTGCTATTTGGTAGAAAAAGTGTAAAATATGGATACCTGTGTATCTTATAACTAATTTTTTCCTTAACTATGGCAAGCTTTGGTGTACAAATGTGGGTTACGAAAACAGTAAGATTATTCTATCATTTAAATAGAAACATGTAGCCAAAATGATAAACATAATAGATACCACTAATGCAAATTGTGACTTTCAATTTTCAAGTCAGATTTTGAAAATTTGTTTTTAAAAGCTTTTATTTGAAACAATATTCAACCTTTTATATAAAAATTATATAAAAATGTGATTAAATAAATAAATAAATAAATAAATAAATAAATAAAGCTTTATGGCAATTGTAATAACTTCATAAATATATAAAGTTGTACTTTGCAGTTTTCACTGAACTGCAGCGTTAAGTATATTGCTGGCCCTGTCGCACATTAACAATAGTAAAGCTGAGAGTGCCAGCAGTTGAGCTCTGGATAATAAATGCATTGAAAGAGCCGGAAAATTAATAGAGACTGAAATCATAGTAAGAGTCTAATGCTAATTTTTACTACGTGAGTTTGTGTTTTGTCCACAAATCAAGGCAAACACCATGTTTTTCCTACAATAATAATAATTTATTGATTAAAATAATAATGAATTCATTTTATAATCCTTGGGAAAGACTCCATAGGTGGAGTCAGATCCAATCTGAACATCTGGCTGATGGTGTGACAAACCATAATAATATATAAATAATAATTTATTGATTATTCATTAGGCCATATCAGAATAATACATGTTCCCACGAGATATACAACTTACCCTACTGCTGGTCTGGAAGTATAAAATGTAAAACAAGAAAAGACCATGTGCTACAAAATAGAGCAAAAGAACTAAAGGAGAATGAAAATCTTATTTCTGTGTCACTCCTACAATTTACCCCAATCCAGGCGTGAAATGCCCCCAGTTCGGACCGGATGGCGGCGGGTGGTTCAGAGAACTGGTAGCAAAAATCCCTGCTCCCCCCCGCACATACCAATGTCCACCGAATTGCCTGGTCGCCCGCTTGCTGTTTCTTTTAAAAAATGCTTTTAAAAGGTAAAAAAAGCCTCTGACAATCACAGCTGAGCCGCGCAATTGACAGAGCCTTTTTTTTAACTTTTAAAAGCATTTTTTAAACAACCTATTTGGCTGAATAGGTTGTAAAAAATACTTTTAAAAGTAAAAAAAAAAGTGTGCCCACAGCTGATTACCCGCCCCCCCGCACGTTGTTCTACTTACCTCATGCCTCCTTTTGGCGCACACTGTGCGCACATGCACCTCGCATTTGGTGTGTGGTGTGCACTGTGCACTGTGCATGCATGCGCATAGCGCGCATGGGCAGCCAGCTAACTGGTAGCAAACCGATTCAGATTTCACCACTGCCCCAATCATATCCACGTATTTGGTTCCCAATTGTGCTGTTTTCTTCAGATGAAGGACTATATCATAAATATTTTCAAAGGGGAGCAAAATCCAGTCCTTTTCAGACACTTAACCTCCTCAGATCACTTAAAACAGATCCATGGAGATTTCTGTATTACTGGGTAACAAAATGGAGCCTACTTATACTTTAAAAGGGGCTTTCTCTTGTTTTTAACTACTCATCTATCTGCTGGGTAGATTTAGTTTTAATACATGGGAGGAGGGAGGTCACTTATTTTCCTGAAAAAGAAGACATATGCAAATCTGCAGCTGCTGTAGATCCAGATCCCTCTCTGTTTCCTCAGAGCCATTCCTTAAGAGTGCCTTTTATCAATTTTCGCTGATGTGGCAACTGTGCCTTTTCCTAGAAGAAAATTGCTTTAAAAGGTATACTGGTAGCCACCTTGCTTTTTGATTACCCCAGTATGTTTTGTAAGGTGATGCCTTTGAATCTAGCCTAGAAATCTCAATTAACACTGAGCTCAGTAGTCAGGCTACACTTGTACTAAAAGACCTTCACTGGCTACATGTTTTTTTCATGGTGAAAGACAATGTGCTGGTTTATATATTTAAAGCCTCTTAGAGAGCACATTTTTCTAGATGATGAAGTAACTGGGGAAGTTTTTCTAAAGTTGCTGTAGCTTTTTTAGTGGAATCCAGGGGCTGAGCCTTCTTTGTAATTGCCCCGATCGCTAGAACGCAGTCCCTATGGATATGGACTTAAAACAACTTGTTGGTATTTAAGAATTCCATAAAACACATTTAAACTTGATAGTTCTACCCATTTTCATGCTTAATTTTACTTGCTTGTTTTAACAACAAAGTGGATTGTTGTTATAATTTGCCCTCAAACCTGTAGCTGCAGAAGATCCTGCATTCTACTGGTTTAAAAAATGTACAATTCTGTATTAACAATTTACTGACAAATGGACAATTTTGAGCTTTCAACTTTTCAGCTAGAAAATTTTAGTATGTTGCATAATGGTATGCATATATCACACACAACTATCAGTTGTATTTGGAAATGAAGATACTGCATAGAGACAAACAACAGTCACCAGATATATTTTTTTATGCAGGAAAGAATGATTTGCTTGTCCCAGCAATTAAGTTGTTGTTATGTATAATTGTGAGCTCAGTGGGATAATAATTACATCAGTAATCAGAAAGCCTTGAAAATGAGTATTTAATATCCCAAACAAACCTTCCTAAATTCATTTGGTCAGCAAATATTCTCAGGCTCAAAGAACTAAGAGTGAGACATGGAGCTACTTCTGAGTAGTACCTTTATTTTGTTGGCCTGCATAAAGCAATTATCTGCAATAACTATACATATGCTCTGTGAATTGCTAGGGAGGGCTTGACCTTGCTCTCTTCCTGCCCACCAGATACTCCATTGTCTCTTTGCCCCTCCTTCCTGTGATTCTGGAGTACATTCCACCATATACAGTGTATTCCATTCCTCAAATAAATATGTAAGTGGATCTATGAGCTAATGATTATGACTTATAATCAACAGGCCCTTTTGTGCTATAGCAAACTATTTTTAAGCTGAGAGAATTTGGCATAATTCCACAGCTTGATACCACACAGATTTATGGGGACAGTTCAAATAAAATTCCCAGCTGATAGTCATACTGGAGGATTATGTTTTTGTTTTTACGTTTAAGGTTAAAAAGTGCATTGGATAACACAAAGTCCTTGGTCTCACATAAATAATGCTCTGACCCCAATCACTTACAGCAGACATTTATGATATGTATGGATAAGTACAGATGTCACAAAATTATTAACTTGATACCTTTACCTGTTATATATGTGAGGGCATCCCAGGGTATTTTTCCTTCTTGGCAATAAAGATTGAGGTTTAATAAGGCACATTCTCTGTCACTGTCATTAAATTCATAACATATGTTCCAACCAAGGGGTCCAAATTTTTTCCTTTCCTTGAAGATTAGAAAAATTATTTTTTTTGGTCAGCATTGAAGAATCTCATGACAAAAATAAGAAATCCATAAAAAAAACCCTGTAAGAATTATTCAGTTCCTTCACAATTTCTATACCCCCCTCCCGATTCTATTCTGTGGGTTCCCATGGCTTATTTCATTTAGTGATAATATCAGATTTTCATTGTGATAATGAATTAACAGAAGATATGTTTGTCTTAGAAAACTGACAAAATAGCTCCTGCTTTTCTGAAGAATGAGATAAAAGAGCTGTTTCCTTTTTTGTTGCTTTTTCTAGCCGTACCTAGTTTTCTCTTGAGATCTATATTACCGGAGGAACATCAGGAAACCAGAGGCTACAAACTAAATGGCAATGATTAAGAAACTAGGGAGAACTATATAATACATATGTACACATGCTGATTAGAAAACAAATCAAGGTTTTCCCTGACATTCTATTTTCAACAGCTTGAGTAAAAGCAGCAGTTGAAAACCTGGCTAGAATGTCACCCTGATTCCAGAAATCTTGGGAAAACATTTTTATACAATTATCACAAAAATACAAAAACTGTTAAAGATGGCTGCAATTACCAGCAGATGTTTCTTTATATTTATAACCCTTCTTCTACATACAGAAGATGCATGTAGTTTTCTAGTGTACCACTTGGGAGGAAGGAATAGATTACAATCTTCTTTCTAAGGATGATACTGCATCTCTGATGCAATGAGTTTTGATGCCCAGAAGCTTACCTGTTTCAGGGTAAAAGATTAGTGCCCTGTTGAAAACACTGATATGCAGGACATCAGAATCAATTTGACTGTAACATAGGAAATAGATGGAGAAGGAATAATGCAGTCTGCAAGACTACTTCCAGATCCAAATTGTGGAACTATTAAGTGTATTAATTATTGACGTCAAATAAATATGAGTTTCACTTAGCAAAATCAAAGAAAGTAACATGGCAGCAATGTTCAATCAAGAGTACAGATAGTCAGAATTCAAGTTCAATGTAAGGAACAAATTCAGCATGCCTAACATAGGCATAGGACAACTTCAGGGGCAATTCAAATAAATAAGAAATGCTGACAACTAAAGCAGAAAAGATTATTCTTCAACTTTCAGAGAGGAAATGATGCAAGTGGCTTTGAGGATGAGCTATTGTGTTTGACAAAAAATGTCAGAGGATGAAAATCTGGGCAACAAGAAAGAAGTGTGATGCCTGAACACAGATTTTCAGTATTAAACACGTAAGGACAAAAAAGATATCTCAATCAAGAATGTCAACAATGTTTTGAAAATAACAAGAAAAATGAGAGGTATTTTTAAAATGAGAGGTAGCACCAGAAAATTTACAGCAAAGGAAGAATACTCAATCATAGAAGAGGTCTAACAGAGACAAATGAGGTTAAAGGAAGATGGAAAGACTATTCTAAAACCCTTTACAAATGGGATTATAGAATGACAGAAACATTTATAGAGAGGACATATATTCAAAGACTGATTCCACTAGAGAGTGAGGTACAATAGACAATAGACTAGCTGTCAAATAGAAAAGTACAAGGCACAGAAATGAACTATTTAAAGCTTTAGAAGAAACACTTAAAATTAAGAACTTTACACCAACCAACATGGAACAAGAAAATATGGCACAGAGTTTGAAAATAGACACAATAATTAATTCAATAATAAGCAAATTACTGAAGCACTCCTCAAATAAACAGGGTTGCTTAAAATCTTAGAAAAACTAGAGAACCAAACATGGACACAAAAATGTCAAATAAAGAGGCACATTCCAGAATAAGCAATGAAACTAATTATTTTTAAGGAA
Organism: Ahaetulla prasina; assembly: GCF_028640845.1. NCBI lineage: Eukaryota > Metazoa > Chordata > Lepidosauria > Squamata > Colubridae > Ahaetulla > Ahaetulla prasina. Next base: position 202,979,650 of record NC_080540.1, on the reverse strand, counting down.
TGTTTACAATGAACAAGAAGCTTCTGTAGGAATTGAATTTGAAGAAACACTAGTTCAGAAAAGAGAAGAAAGTGAGCTAAGGATGCATTTTGTTCCTGATATGTTTAACTAATTCAAAAAATATATTCAACGAACGACAGGATTAAAAGGGATGATACTTTGAATCAAAAGTGGTCTTCAAACAACTAAGAATTATTAGATGAAATAAAATTTAAAAACAGAATTTGAAAAAGTTCATTATGAAATTGAAAATGTGAAGTGAAAAAACTTTATTAAATATTCAAATATTAATGTCAAAAACAAGACTTTAACAGTCCATAGTAAAGAAAAGAAACCAGTAGATAGACTGATGTTCTTGGGCACAAGGGCATGTAAAATCATGTGCTGAAAAAGTGAAGAAGAGATCAATCTAGGGAGAAATTATATGACAAACTAGAAATATCTTTTCCAACATTTAAGTTAGAATGGTTAAAATGGGTCTTTTTGTGGAAGCATATGGAGGTGAAAGCTGAATGTTAGAAATCAGTCCTGGACATATAAAGGCTGATTACTCTATTGATCAGTAAGGAGAATTTCAAATAATTATGCAAGATTTGTGAGCAAATAGTGAACTACATAAATTAATAAATATGCTTGGCAAGACTGAGTGGAGCGAGCAGAATGGAAAAACAATATATAAGGTAGGGAGATGACTCAAATGTCTTTGGGAGAGCTACGCACATATGCAGGTCAAGATGGTAGGCAATTGTCCATATAATCACCAACAGCAAATTAATGGCTAACTTTTTCCTTTAACGTAAGGGCCGGTGAATAGCGCAGGCTGGTAATGCCTGTTATTAAGAACACAAAGCCTGTTATTAAGAACACAAAGCCTGCAATTACTGCAGGTTCGAGCCCGGCCCAAGGTTGACTCAGCCTTCCATCCTTTATAAGGTAGGTAAAATGAGGACCCAGATTGTTGGGGGGGCAATAAGTTGACTTTGTAAAAATATACAAATAGAATGAGACTATTGCCTTATACACTGTAAGCCGCCCTGAGTCTTCGGAGAAGGGCGGGGTATAAATGTAAACAAAAAAAAACAAAAACGTCCAGCCTATATGGATGAGATCTCTTTTCTGCAACAACCCTTACGACTAAAAGAGAATTGCTGATCCAAAGACACACTATGGTTGCACAGCAGATTTAAATCCAGATCTCCCCCGTGCAAGTTCAATCAGCCCCTATACTTCTATTCAACACTGGCTGGCTCATTTCCATCACATGGATCATTCCCAAATTGAGATCAGGAATTATACACCATATTTCTCTTCTAATCTTAGGGAGGAGAAAAAGGATTCTACTTCCAGAATTAGAGATAGTTATTTTCATTTTATAATCAGTGGGTAAGATAAGAGAAACTGAGGTATATCTGAATTCCATTGAAATCAGTATTTCATCAATATTTGTATTTAGAATTCAAAATGTGTCCCTTCAGTAACTCAGTACAAATAAAGCTTCTGAATAGACCTGGATTTCTATACCATAAATGTCTATAATATTTCATTGCACAATATTAACAATCTGCAGGTATTATAAATATTATATTTTACTATGAGAAACTTGGATTCTCCTTTTGATGTTTTCCAACATTCTTTATGCTTAGTTTTATCACAAACAGCTAAGAGAATTTGAAGCAAAATGGAACGGAGAAAAAATTTCAACTGAGATGAATGAATTGTTACATAAATATTTACAGAATATATTTCTTTTCTTTAACAGCAATAAATTGGATTGAATGAAATTAAATTGAAATGTTTCTGAATGCAGCAACAGGAATGCAAATCTTTCACTCCAATAAATACTTGATATCTTAAATTTTCTTTAACTGAAAATATTTTCTGGTTAACTAAGATTTTACTGGAAGTTTGATATGATGATAATCTTATGAAGTAAATAAGAAGGCATTAGTCAAGGCAAGCAAAGCCACTTTCCCAAGGAAAAAAATTGTTTCCACAACTACAGAAACATTAAGACATAAGGAAGATGTTGGGAAGCAAACTCTATACTGAGGGTCTGCCCATCCACGCCTTTAAGCTTTGCTGCCTCTGATATCATATAAAAACAATTTGTGCTTCAATAAAAAAATGCACTTGATACTATTTCCTCTCTTTTCCAAGCTGTGTGTTGCAGCGGAAATGCAGTTTGCTTTCACCAGTGATCTCAACTGATCGTTTGCACTTTGCAGGCTGTTTTTTAAATTATGATGAATGCAAGGCTACAACTCAGAGAAATGTTACCAGAACTTCTGAGTTTTGCAGAAAGATTACGGAGAAATTTTTGATGTAAATAATAAAATGAATAGAGTAGGCTTCATGAACACTGCTGTTCTGTGCTAATATACAAGTGTTAATTACCTGTATGACCCATTCCTCAGAATGGAGTGATGAATCTGAAACAATCTGGCCATTCTGATGGTGATTTATCTGTTTGTAGGGTTTAATAGTTCAGAACTGGAGAGGTTAGGACTCTATCCAGAAACCACAAATAACTTACAGTCCTTGAAGATTTATTTCAAGAAACAGTCAACTCATTTCCAGACTGACTGATTCAATGTGTTTTCAGAGAGAATAAAAGGAACATTTCGAAGAATGCTCCAGGAGTAGAATCATAAGTTTTGCACATCCTTGATATTAATATGCCTACTAAAAAAAATCTCATCACTACAACATACACGGATGATCACTATTAATTATTACCTAATATATTCTTAGAATATGAGATACCTGAATAATTGCATGAAAAAAGCAAATACCAAAAATGATTTTTCTCCAGGTTTTGCCCAAGATATTTTCCTCAAAAAATGTGGGAGTCATTTCTGTGAAGGCTCTTCTGATGTTTGCCCGTAGACCTTTAGGGGGTTCATTTGTTACCTGAATGGAAAAATATATGTACACACATGTATCAAATTGATTTTCAAATATATCTATTAACAACTTCCAAATAGTATTCCTACGATGCTTCTATAAAATTATGTAATATGAAATAGCTATGAAGCAGCGGTAATTCACACACATCATGCCTCATTGCGTTTATTCATTTGCACAGCTACAGGACTAAGTTTTCCAGTGGTGCACTGTGTTGTCAAGTTAATGCATGAATTAGTAGCTATCTGTATGCAAATGGCATTTTCTAGTCAGAGGAAAACTCTCAGCTTTTAACCAAGTTAATATATAAGATTACTTATCCAAAGTTGCATATAGAAATGAAAAGCTACCTTCAGAAAGTAAGGATATGTAAGACAGGAAAAAAATGAATCTGCTTACATAAATGATAAATATGGAGCAACTGTAGTTAGAACTCATACAATAATTTTTTTTATTGTTTTCAAATACAGTAATTCTCAACTTATGACCACAATTGAGCTCAAAATTTCTGTTGAGACATTTGTTAAATGATTTTTGCCCCACTTTACGACTTTTCTTATCATGGTTGTTAAGTGAATCATTGCAGTTGATAAGTTAGTCACCCGGTTGTTAAGTGAATCTGGCTTCCCTAGTTGACTTTGCTTGTCAGAAGGTTGCAAAAGGTGATCACATGACCCTGGGACACTGCAACAGTCCTAAGTATGAACCAGTTACCAAGCATCCGAACATGGGAATGCTGCAAATGTTGTAACTATAAAAAATGGTCATAAGTCACATTTTTCAATGCCGTGGTAACTTTGAATGGTCACTAAGCGAACTGTTGTAAGCTGAGGACTACCTGTACCATTTGAGATACTTGTCTGATATAAGTCTGTTTTGTGGGTAGAAAGCATTTTAATCAGAGATACAATTACTAAAATCAATGGAAGTGGAAGATTTAATGGAAGTTAAAATCATTTTCAGGGCAGAGATTTTCCATATTTTTGGAGAAGGATAAATGATTATTTGCACCGATATTCATTGTGACCAATGAAGAGGAAAAGAAACATTTCTTCCCTTCTGAGGAGGTGATCTGGATTGATATGTGATCTAGAACAGCATCAGAGAATGTATTCCAAATTTCAGAGGTGCTACTGAGGTACTGAACAGTGAAATATGAATGGTAATGAGAAGTTAACACTTCTGGGAAGTGAAGTGTTCACATTCTCAGTCTTTTAAAATCCTCTAACTTTTCATCCTCAGATGCCTCCCCAGACTGTGAGGATTGAGCTATGGTTCCTCAGGTCAAAAAAGAGTGGCCATCTCTGGCATAGATAAAATAACCCACAAATTAGCTTTGTTTCCAATGAATGGGGAATAAATACCGGCATTTTGACTTTGTTTATGGAACAGGCAAAAGAACATGTGGCCTGTATTTCAAATGACTGATTGCCAAAGCAGGCTTTCTTAAAAAAAAATCAGTTTGTTTTTAATACTAAGGGTTAAAGTATTTACTTGTTATGGCGTATCAAAGTGTATTACAGTCATTGACTAAGTCTGCACGTATGGAATTACTCAAGGAACTGTCTCACTCTACTGGAACTGGCTCACTCCACCTGTACCACCTGCATCATAAAGCAGTTCATAATTAAACTTAGGGTATTTTACAATATGGAAACAACAATGTTCATGGAATAACCATGAAGTTATTGAATCTGAAGGGGGCATGAATTTTTTTCCATCACAACTTAATTTTTTTTTATCAGATTCGATGCACTGCAGCCTTGGATGAGCCTAAACTTTTTATTCATGGAAAAGATCTTTTATGTAAAACATAATAAAACAATCACTGCATGTGTAAAAGCAATCAATTCTACAGAAATCTTAGAACAATTTTTAATGGATTTGAGCAGCAGCTCTTTCGTTGACTGGATTTTAACTTGATGGACACTAACCAATTTGAGAATCCAAGTCAGAGAAACAGCTGTCAAGGGGAAAATGGGTAAAGGGAAAAAAACAAAACAAAAAAGATAATGCTTCCAGTGGCTGCTTTGTGCTTCTTTCTGATGTATATTTGCTTTGAATATTGCAGAACATACCGTATTTTTCGGTGTAAAAGACGCACCTTTTTAACCCCCAAAAAAGGGTGAAAATCTGAGTGCGTCTTATACATCAAATGTAGCCCCACCCACCTGCCGCCCCCCATCCTTTGGAGGTTGTCGGCCTCTGTGCGTTGCATAGCCGCGCGTCCTCATGAAAACGGTCTTGCATCTGCCACGGCGCTTCAAAGGGCCACACTACAGCTGATCGGTGCTGTAGGGGGCAAGTAGACCAGTGCCTCTATTTTCAAATAAGGTAGACCGGTGCACCCCAAAAACAGGCAATGAGCAGACCGATGTCTCTATTTTCAAAGAAGGTAGACTGGTGCGCTCCCAAAAAAGGCAAGTAGACCGATATGGCTCTGCTAGGCAGAATTCTTTTTTTCTTGTTTTCCTCTCCCAAAATTAAGGTGCGTATTATACTCCGGGATGTCTTATACACGGAAAAATACAGTAATCTTTTTTTAAAAAATCAAACTTCCCTAGTCTTCACCAACTGAAATGAAAATTTAATATAAATTAAATAATGTAATTGCATTTAAATAAATTCTTCCAATTCATCATGCCCCTTTAGGTCTTCTCTTCCACTCACTGTGGTGTTCCATCATTATTTAGGTTATAAATTCCTACAGAATCTCTTTTGGATTTTGATGTTATTTTGTTACCTAAAAACAATTAGATGGAACAAAGGAAGTTCTAACAATTAGGGTGCTTGGGCTTTTTTTTAATGCTCATTTTTTTATGCTGCTCATTTTCTCAGAGGAAGCAATTTCAGAAACAGATATTTGCAGCTGCAGTGAATTCAATTTGTTCTGTATGCTGAAAATAATTCACGCTGCAACTGTATTTTCCATTTTAATTTTTTAAGAAATCAGCCCTACCTTGACAGAATTCTGAAGGACAGTAACAGGGAAAGTAGTACATGGCATGGAACTCAAATAGAGTCGAAAGCTTTCATGGATAGTGGCACCTGAAAATATAGAATTTTTAATAATACGTATGATAAAACAAGACATTACTAATATTGTGAAACCAGAAACCTTACGATGCCTTCTATTTCATTTCCTGGTCTCTGAGACTACTCCAGTGGAGAGCAGAGAGGGGATGTTACAATTTCTGTGAACCCTGACTAGGGCTATTTTTTTTTAAATATTGGGAAAATGTAAGATTTGCAAGAGGCAAAGGAAGATTTCTAGGAGAAGGTTCACATTCACACCTAAATTCCCTCCTTCAGCTGGTATACAAATCCTTTAACAAAAGTTTTGAGAGAAAAAGAAGATAATCAAAGATCTTTCTTCCTTCATGTTCCCTTTTGGAATGCTGAATTCATCAAAAATCTGAGCTTTCTAGTTGTGAAGGAAAAATTGGTCATCAGGCCAGTTCCCAAAACCAAATGCATTTTATTATGACCATCACTCACCAATTACTATTCCTCACTTTTCAGCAGATTCTATTAAATAAAAATTAAACACGGGAAGCATTCTGAAAGCTAATAATTCTAAATTTTTCATGCTGAATGTGACCTAAGTTTCTGTGATAAACATAAACTGTATGTATTTCTGAAAGGTGGCAAAGCAACAAAGCATATATTTTCATCTACAATATAGATAGTTCTTAAGTTATAACTGAGTCTTGCAGTCATTAAGCAGTTTTTTCCTCTTGAAACTAGAAGTAAATGCCAGTAAATTTTTCTGGCAAAAATATAGCAAATCGCAATCATGTAGCCCTGGGTTGCTACAATGATGTAGTTGTGTATGTCAGTTGCCAAGCACTGAAAATACAGTCATATGACTAGGTGGCGGTGGCCCAGAGATATTGGGTCATAAGTACCTTTTGGGGGTTCCCATTGTAACTTTGAATGGTAGCTAACAGACTGGTTTTAAGTCAAAGACTACCTGTATATAGGTGAAACATTTTTATCATAGATCCAAAGAGATACAACTTTGTTTCTTTCAATTAGAACACAAAGAAATCAAGACTGTGTAGGACAGAGGTTAAAGGTTAAATTCAACATGATCTAAATCTATTGACATAAATAGATTGGGAGAAAAAATAAACTATTGCTGCAAAAAGGAATGAGGATTAACATCCTTTCCCTCATATTCCTTTCCATATAATTTAACATTTTCCTAGTGATTATTTTTGAATTTTTATTTATTTGTTAGATTTCTATCCCATCTTTCCCATAAATGCTCAAGGCAGTATCATACATTCTTCTTCTGGACATGAGTATATATAATTTCCTATTATGTTTAGTTTATTCAACAGAAAATGAACCAAGAACCAAAATCCCATGATTCAAGTCTTGACTTCTATTGCCAAGAGTCTACAGCCAATCTATTTTTTTTTCAGCAACTGTCCAGCAATATGGAAATAATAATCAGGTTCCATTTTCTGAGGTTATTGCAAGGATAACTGAGATAATGTTTCTGAAAAAAAGTAATAAGCATTAAAAATCAGAGGTACGTAAAACCTTCTGTCAGGAATGTTTCATTCTCAAGAACTGCAGTAGAAAAGTAAAATAACCATAGAAATGTAGCTATTAAATTATAGGATTGAAATATTCAGAAGGAGATCACCAACTTTTCATCCACCTTTCTTTTAAATGTTACAATCTACCCCCAACCTCCAACACGGCCCCGTAGTTTAAATTCTGAATCAACTCTGATTTCTTTCAGATGAAGCATTCCTGAGAAAGAAAAATAATTTTAAAATACTTACCTGGCTCTGTAAATGTTTTTATGAGCTCTTCCATTGGTAACATCCATGAAACAGCTAAATGGCAATTCTGAAGAAATATCCAGTTTCCTGTTCTCAGGGCATCCTTAATCATTCTTTCAGCAATAGGCCCTTGTCCTTGTCCTAATGAGATTGATTGCACTCTGAAAAATCAATGCATTTTGTTAGTATTCATATTATACATATCTGAAATACATTATTTAAATATTCTAGATGCTTAGTGATTATCAGGATCAATTATTTACATCTAAACATAAAAATAATTCAACTTTCACATAAATTGAGCAATCATTTATTTATCCACCCAAATCAATACAGGATGTTCTGTATGCTACGTTATTATGAATCTGGACTACAATATACGTCTTCTGAAAAGTAGTTTTATTACTTGATACTGAATACATTCCACACTCAGAGCTCACGTTACCTGCTCTCTTTATTCATTTATTTCTTTTATTGTATTTATTCAAAAAATTTGTACACACCTCATTAAAAATATTAAGAAGAAATGATCGATAAAATTCAAACCATTAATGCATTAAGTTTTAAAATGATTAACAAGCCTTTTTTGTACAGGTGCCTCAACCAGTAGGAACAGCTATGTATTTTTGAAATGGTAGAAAATCCTCTGGCTAAACCAGGGTGTCAAACTCGCGGCCCCTGGGCTGGATGCATCACACGGTGGCCACGCCCACCCATTTTAGCAAAAGGGAAAAAAGTCACGATATCTCATGTGACAACAACATGATGTCGTGAGTTCGACACCCCTGGGCTAGACCTTCTCAAATAACAGCTGACATGAATCAGTTGTAAAACTCACACCATCTCCCTGTGAAATCTGAAAATTGCAAAGCTCAAAGTGAAGGCAATAAAAACTCATTTTGAAAGTTCCATGAGGTCTTTGTCCCAAGAAAAATGGTAACATATCAAAGCTCTTAGGCATGACCCCAAAAAGGTATGTCTGCCCTCAATCACTCTTTGAACCCAATGAAGTACAAAAAGGTCTCCTCTTTCAGTTCAAGAAGCGGTATCAGCCTCTGAAACAAATAATCTGACTTGAAATCCTGACTGACAAAAAATGTTTGTGAACATTTTTATGCAGTTCATAAAAGATCTCTAGTTTGGCATCACATTAGGGAAGAGCAGGAGACTCAAAATGTCCAGAGGAGCAAATATATCTTTAATGCATACGAATCTAATTTGACAGTTTACTTGGCTGTGCTTTGGAACTAAAGCCAGAATAGTGCAGCTAAATAGTGTCAGCCAGTGGCCAAATTACAACATAGGAATATTTAGCATAGTATTAATAAGTACAGGCAAAGTTAATTATTACTGCTCTATTTTTTCCTCACATGATCTCCTTTCTTAGAGTTTTAAAAATAGAGAACTAAAACATTAAATGTATCACTGCTTGAGGTTTTGGCAGCTTCTTTTTTAAAATTATCAGCATTAAAATGTCACGTCTGATTCATCCAACTTCAAAACAAGCAAGACAGATGTCAGAAACAAAATATTTTTTTTCTTCTTATTGAAGCAACAGTTTTCATTAATGAATCCAATCAGAACTAAATGTTGTCACTAGTGACAGCATACAACATATTATTAGGAAGGAAAATGGAAGACTTCAGAAGGAGAATTAAATGTAGACAACACTCTAAATGGGGCACAGTGCTGCTAAAAACTACATAACCTGGGGATATTTAGCATTTTTTCTTATATTTTGCAAGGCAGCCTTTTTCAAGAAGTTTACCATGTATGTATATAATCTCATTTTCTTTAAAAAAATCTTAATACATCATCTTGAATACAGTCAAATTAAAGAATGCATAGTTTTACATTTAAATGGTATGTCTCATATAGAATACAGAATGACAATCTATACCGTTCTGAATAATCTCGCTCTTTTGCAAATCTTTGGAAAGCCCCCATGGGGTCTGAGCCTGTACTTAAAATGAACACCAGTGGTGTGGCAGGAGACATATCTTGATAAAGAGTTGCCAGATCAACTGGAGGATTCTCAATGAATTGCTTCCCAAGATTCTCCATTACAAACTCGGTAAGTGCTGACACGATCTAGAAATAGCAACACAGTTCATTTGCTAGCGCAAGAGCATAAGGGGTAAGCAAGCACATCGGTTCCAATATGAATAAAAATAGTGGAACAATATTTGCATTTATTTTTGAACACAATTCATATAAAGTTAAATGGGTTACTTATTTGAGTATACAGGAACTCCTCGACTTATGACCACAATTGAGCCCCAAATTTCTGTTGCTAAGTGAGACATTTGTTAAGTGAATTTTGCCCCAACTGTTCTTGCCACAGTTGTTAAGCGAATCACTGCAGTGGTTAGATTAGTAACATGGTTGTTAAGTGAATCTGGCTTCCCCATTGACTTTGCTTGTCAGAAGGTTGCAAAAGGGAAGCACATGACCCTGAGACACTGCAACCGTCATAATTATGAGTCAGTTGCCAAGTGTCTGAAATTTGATCATGTGATCACTGGGATTCTGTAGTGTGAAAAACGGTTATAAATCACTTTTTTCAGTGCAGTTGTCATTTTGAATGATCACCAAATGAACTGTTGTAAATCGAGGACTAGCTGTATTTTATTATAAATTACAGGTAGTCCTCTCTTACTGACTGCCTTGTTTAGCAACTGTTCAGTTACGACAGTTAAAAAAAATCAATCAAAGTCAAGTCATGATTTTCTGCATTGCATTTTATTTCAACCCAATCTATGCGTATATATTTATTTTTAAAATATAATTTTCCGAGAAGGCATCCATGCGTTTCACTAGATTCTCCAAATGTTCCAGGGACAAAAGTTTAAGAATGTTGAGTCTAAATCATTAACATCTTATTGGGAATGAAGGCGAGTAGCTTTTCTTCCTGCATGCCTGAAAGGACACTACTAAAATAGCAACAATGCCTTAAATTGTCAATAGAAAACTTACCTTCTCTTCCACAAAACATTTCACTATAATTAATTTCTGAAACATGGTCAGCCTACTATCCCAGGGAATGTATGGCTTGTCATCTTTTTTTTTCTTTTCATCAACATCAGACTTATAGCCTTCCCACTCTTCTGGATTGATACGAATATCAAGTTGCCCTAAAAATTGTAATGGTTTCAAGTCATTTTCACAATGGGGTTGACATGGTATTAGAATATGTCTAATTCTATCTCCACACGGATCATTGAAAATATAGATCTTTTAAAAAATATGGCCATAATGATATCTCTTTGAAGATCATGTGCTAGTAAGTGTATACCCCATATTTAATTTAATTTAATTTAATTATTATTATTTAATCAGTCATTCTATTGAGAATCAGTCATTGAGAATCAATACAGATACACATTGGTTGATAAAACTTACATGCAGTTAAGACATACGTGTCAATGTAAAGAAATTAAAACAACCAATAATAAATTGAAGTTAACATACAATTTATAAAAATAAATAAAATAAATCAGAAAAAGATAAATAAAACAATTAAACCCATAAAATTAATTAAAATTAAAGTAAATTAAAATAACAAACTAATCAAATGCTCTTTAGAAAAGTTGGGTCTCCCAAAGTTTCTGCAACATTGGAAAAGATGAAGAAAATAATGGGAGGGTATTCCCTTTACAGGTACTCCTCGACTTATGACCACAATTGAGTCCAAAATTTATGTTGCTAAGTGAGAAATTTGTTAAGTGAGTTTTGCCCCATTTTGCGACCTTTTTTTCTTAAGTGAATCACTGCAGTTGTTAAATTAGTAACACGGTTGTTAAGTGAAATTGACTTCCCCATTGACTTTGCTTGTCAGAAGGTTGCAAAAGGGGATAACATGACCTCGGGACACTGCAACCGTCATAAATATGAACCATTTGCCAAGCATCTGAATTTTGATCACACGATCATGGGGATGCTGCAACGGTCATAAGTGGGAAAAATGGTAATGAATCATTTTTTTCAGTGCCGTTGTAACTTTGAATGGTCACTAAGCGAACTGTTGTAAGTCAAGGACTACCAGTATTCTACAAAAGTGGAATATTACCAAAAGGTCTCCTGTGAAAAATGCACTGGATGTTTAATTTGCCTGCTTTACTCATGCAGTTCTTTTTCCTGATCTGACTCTAATTTCATTTAGCATGCTTTCAAACCCTAATTTTAAATCCTGGTTGCCATCAACTCTAATTAGTGTGATATATAATTAGTTTAAATGTAGCACTATTACACATGACAAAAAAAAGAACAAGGAAGCAGAATTTGGGAATGGCATCAATGTTACTGTGGTTTTTTAAAAAAACTTTTTATTGGAAGATGTTGTGAGAGCTATTACTATTAGAAACTGGCATTTACAAAGATTATAAAAACAATGGAGTGGAATAGAAAAATAGGAGAGATTCCATATCCCCCAAGTTGCCTCTTGATTTGCAAACCATGGCTTGCAGACAGCCAGGATACTGTCTTAATGGGAGTATTTGCTGGCAAAGGAAGAGGCTCCAATTATGCAAATACCAGTTGATACAGTAGGCTTTAGTTGCTGAGACTGTCATTAGGGAACTTAAAAAGAAATTTAGCATAGATCTCTCCCACAGTGGATTCACTAAAAAGCAGTCTGCCATTGCAGACAGCAACTCTGAACTGAATCCCACAAGGGATTTATCTTTTTAAAGTCTCCAAAACAAACAAACAAATATATAAACAAAAACAACAAAGTTGTATACGATTAAAATACTTTCCTTACCATTTGAATTTCCCAATGCAAGCTTTTCTGATATTGTTCTTTCTTATGCAAATTTCTCTAATGTTGAACATTTAAAACATAAAATGAAGTGGCAGCTGCACTTGCTTTACATGGCTATAGTTCTCCCCTCAGGGAGAGGTTTGGAGTAGATCAAACTAACTAGCCAGAAAGAACACCTTTAAGCACTTCTCCCTCCTATGCTACCTAGTTTGGAAAACAAGATCTTTATAGTAACTAACAGATTAACAGAATAACAGAATTGGAAGGGACCCTGGAGTCCTTCTAGTCCAACCCCCTGCAGAGGCAGGAAATGGTATACTATTTCAGACAAATGGTTGTCCAATCTATTAACTGATTGACTGACTGACTGACTGACTGACTGACTGACTGACTAGCCAACCAACCTAACTAAACCAATTAAACCAAGCTAACTAACTCTTATTAACCATTACAATTAGAATATACACAGTAAGCAGTCTTAAAAGGGGAATTTAATTATTTGAGAAGAGTCCAATTTATGCAGGAAAAGCATAAAACCATTTCTTGTATAAACATTTTTTTACAATCTCTTTTCAGAAATATGTTACCTAGTTTAATGAAAATGGGCTTGAGCAATATGTCTTTCTGAATGCCCTCAAAACTTGGAAGTGTTTCTTCTAAGTCACAGCACATAAACCACGTATTGTCTTCCAGCCATGGAATCTGAGGTTTGGCAGGCCGCTCCTGTTACAAAGATGATAGATGTGTCAAGCAAAATGGGCAAAAGTTGTATAGAGAATATATTCAGCCTACACATTAGATAACACAGAAATATAGTTGAAGAATATCGAAAGCATGACGTAATTACTGTATTGCCTGGTTTTCTGATCAATCCTTAATTTCAGATCTGTGATCAGCTGCTTAATGATAACAGAATGGGTATAGGTCGTCTTTGACTTACAACCATTCCTTTAGTGACCATCTGAAATTACAACAACATTGAAAAAAATAATTTATGACTGCTCCTTGTGCTTATGACTCACAACATTCCCAGTAATCAGTATTTCAGGCACTTGGCAACCAGCACATATTTATGACAGTTACAGCATCCCAAGATTACATGATTGCCATTTGCAATGTACTCAGTCGGCTTCCGACAAGCAGAGTCAATGTGGTAAGCCAGATTCACTTAATGACCACATGATTCACTTAACAACCATAGTGATTCGCTTAACAATTGTGGCAAAAATGTAATAAAATTAGGTGTGACTACTTTTTTTAGAGTTTTTCTATTTTTGGTGCTCTTTCTTTGTTTCTTCCACTTTATGCACTCTAAAACACCAAAAAGAACAGCACCTTTCTGAGCATTTCAAAATTAAGTTGATTTGAAGGTTAATACCTACAGAAAAGGAAGTCTCAGGCTAGCACTGCCTAGGCCTTTCCCTGTTTACTAACAGCATACTTGGCTGTATCCTGAATGGTTGCATCTCTATTCATTGTTTGTTATAGGTGTAAGACAGTACACCTATAGTAGACAGACAGGCAGAAACTTTATTTTGGTCATTGACTAACAAAAGTATATTCAATTAAATAAACAGCACAAAGCTATCCCGTAACAACAAGAATAGAATAGAATTCTTTATTGGCCAAGTGTGATTGGACACACAAGGAATTTGTCTTGATGCATACGCTCTCAATGTACATAAAAGAAAAGATACGTTCATCAAGAATCATAAGGTACAACACTTGATGATAGTCATAGGGAACAAATAAGCAATCAAATCATATTAGGAAACAGGCAATATAAATCTTAACGATACCAGCAACAAGGTTACAGTCATACAGTCATAAGTGGGAGGAGATGGGTGATAGGAACGATGAGAAGATTAATAGTAATGCAGACTTAGTGAATAGTTTCACAATGTTGATGGAATTATTTGTTTAGCAGAGCAATGGCGTTCGGGAAAAAACTGTTCTTGTGTCTAGTTGTCCTGGTGTGCAGTGCTCTATAGCGTCATTTTGAGGAGTTGAAACAGTTTCTGTCCAGGATGTGAGGGATCTGTAAATATTTTCACAGCCCTCTTTTTGATTCTTGCAGTATACAGGTCCTCAATGGAAGGCAGGTTGGTAGTAATTGTTTTTTCTGCAGTTCTAATTATCCTCTGAAGTCTGTGTCTGTTTTTTTTGGGTTGCAGTGCCAAACCAGACAGTTATAGAGGCGCAAATGACAGACTCAATAATTCTTCTGTAGAACTGTATTGGCAGCTCCTTGGGCAGTTTGAGCTTTCTGATTTAGCGCAGGAAGAACATTCTTTGTTGTCCTTTTTTGATGATGTTTTTGATGTTAGCTGTTCATTTTAGATCTCGCGATATGATAGAACCTAGAAATTTGAAGGTCTCTACTGTTGATACTGTGTTGTCTAATATTGTAAGAGGTGGTAGTATGGGAGAGTTTCTCCTAAAGTCCATCACCATTTCTATGGTTTTGAGTGTGTTCAGTTTCAGATTGTTCTGGTCGCACCATGAGGCTAGTTGTTCAACCTCCTGTCTGTATGTGGATTCATCATTGTCTCGAATGAGACTGATCATTGTTGTATCATCTGTGAACTTCAGTAGTTTAACAGATGGATCGTTAGAGATGCAGTCATTGGTATACAGAGAGAAGTGGAAAGAGCACACAGCCTTGTGGAGCCCCTGTGCTAATTGTACAGGTATTTGATGTGATCTTGCTTAGCTTCCCCTGCTGCTTCCTGTCTGTTAGGAAGCTTATGATCCATTTACAAGTGTGTTCAGGTACCGCTAGCTGGTTTAGCATATAGACGAGAGGTCGAACGACTAGCCTTGTGGTGCGACCAAAACAATCTGGAACTGACCACATTCAAATCTGTAGAAACGGTGGTAGACTTTAGGAGAAACCCTTCCATACTTCCACCTCTCACAATACTAGACAACACAGTATCAACAGTAGAAACCTTTAAATTTCTAGGTTCTATCATATCGCAAGATCTAAAATGGACAGCTAACATCAAAAACATCATCAAAAAAGGACAACAAAGAATGTTCTTTCTGCGCCAACTCAGTAAGCTCAAACTGCCCAAGGAGCTGATGATTCAGTTCTACAGAGGAATTATTGAGTCTGTCATTTGCGCCTCTATAACTGTCTGGTTCGGTTCTGCAACCTAACAAGAAAGACACAGACTTCAGAGGATAATTAGAACTGCAGAAAAAATAATTGCTATCAACCTGCCTTCCATTGAGGACCTGTATACTGCACGAATCAAGAAGAGGGCTGTAAAAATATTTACAGACCCCTCACATCCTGGACAGAAACTGTTTCAACTCCTACCCTCAAAACGACGCTATAGAGCACTGCACACCAGAACAACTAGACACAAGAACAGTTTTTTCCCAAAGGCCATCACTCTGCTAAACAAATAATTCCTGCAACACTGTCAAACTATTTATTAAATCTGCACTACTATTAATCTTCTCATCGTTTCCATCACCAATCTCTTTCCACTTATGACTGTATGACTGTAACTTTGTTGCTGGTAATCCTTATGATTTATATTGATATATTGACCATCATTTGTGTTTTAAATGTTGTACCTTGATGAAGGTATCTTTTCTTTTATGTACACTAAGAGCATATGCACCAAGACAAATTCCTTGTGCATCCAATCACACTTGGCCAATAAAAAAATCTGTTCTATTCTATTCTATTCTATTCTATTCTATTCTATTCTATTCTATTCTATTCTATTCTATTCTATTCTATTCTATTCTATTCTATTCTATTTAGCTTAGTTGGAAGAATGTCTGTAATGATGGTGTTGAATGCTGAACTAAAATCTACAAAGAGGACCCTTGCGTAGATCTTTGGAGATTCAAGATGTTGTAGGATATAGTGCAGAGCCATATTAATAACATCATCTGTTGATCTATTTGCTTGGTATGCAAATTGCAAAAGGTCTAACAGCGGATCCGTGATGATTTTCAAGTGAGACAGGACTAGCTTTTCAAAGGTTTTCATAACTACAGATGTTAGAGCAACTGGTCTGTAGTCATTCAGTTCCTTGATGGCACTAGGATGGTAGTACAGCATTTGAAGGAAGAAGGAACATAGCATATGTCTAGTGATTTATTGAAGATATGGGTGAAGATGGGGGCCAATTGGTCAGCACAGACTTTTAAACAAGAAGGAGTTATCTTGTCTGGGCCTGGAGCTTTTCCTGGCTTTTGTCTGTGAAATAGGTCTTGCACTTCCTTTTCTGTGATCACTAGGGGTTGTGAACCCAATGGGATGGGGTCAGTGGTAGGAGGCTTGGCTGTTGTTGGTATGTCTGAGATGGGGTTAGTTGTAGGAGGCTTGGCTAGGGTTGGTGTGTCTGAGATGGGGTTGTGAAGATAGATGGCTGTAGTTTCCGTTCAAACCTGCAGTAAAAAGTGTTCAGGTCATCTGCCAGTTGTTGATTTCCTTCAGCCTGGGAAGGAGGTTGCCATAACCGGTGATATTTTTAAGAGTTTTCCACATGTTTGCTGGTTCATTTGTTGAGAACTGATTCTTTAGCTTTCAGAATAGCTTAAGGTAGGTAAAATGAGGACCCAGATTGTTGGGGGCAATAAGTTGACTTTGTATATAATATACAAATGGATGAAGACTATTGCTTGACATAGTGTAAGCCGCCCTGAGTCTTCGGAGAAGGGCAGGATATAAATGCAAATAAAAAAATAAAATAAAATAATTTTTGCTGCTCTGATCTCCCTTGTTAATACATTTCAGGCCTGATTGTACAGCATTTTATGAGAAGATTTATAAGAACTATTAGTAACTATTTTTATAAGGATGTTTTGTGTTTCTTTGTTTTCTTTAAATTCTCAATTAGAAGCTGGAATGCTAACCTCTTGTTTACAATGACGAAAAATAGAGATTTGAAATTTCACTAATTATAAAAATCATGCCTGAAATACCTTATCCAAACCAGCAGCTCCACGCAGGAAAAAATTCCATTCAAGGTCTGTAAGTTCTTCTTTCTGCCGCATGATTTCAATGCACAGCATGAAGCTGTAGATGAGTTTGTGCTGTTCAAAAAGGCCTCGGGAAACATTAGTGTAAGTTGCATAGAGAGTCTGACTAAGTAGGATTGCTAATCGCAATACCAAAACATCATTTTTTTCTGAAGTTTCAATTGTTGTATTAAATAGCTACAAAGAAAAAGAAAATGGGCATTAAAGAGTAGGGAAAGTGAGATCCTGAAATAATAAAAAAAGAAGAAGCAGAACACTAATTTCAATTTTTAAAGTTTTTTATCTGGCCTTTATTGTTTTTATAAATAAATGGATTTATAAATACTCCTTCCTCCTCTTATTTTCTCCACAACAACAATACTGTAGGTGAGTTGGGCTGAGAGATGGTGACTGGCTCAAAGCAGTGGACCAACTAATTTTATTTAAATTTATGTGCTGCCTGACTATGAGTGTAGAATAACAGAATGACAGAGTTGACAGCGACCTTAGAGGTCTTCTAGTCCAACCCCTGCTCAAGCAGGAGACCCTATACTAAGGATGTCAAACTCAAAGCCCGCAGGCCGAATTCGGCCAGTGGGGTGCTTAGAACTGGCCTGCGGGTCCGCTCTGGAAACAGCGGACTGGCCCGTCGTGCCTCTGCCAGTGAAAATGAAGCTTAGGCAGGCAATGCGCAGCCTTCCCAGGCTTTGTTTTCAGCCATGACACCCTCCTGTAGCCCTCTGCCAGCAAAAACATAGCTCAGGGGGGCCATGCGACCCTCCTGAGCTCTGTTTTTGCTGGCAGAGGGCAACAGGAGGCTGTCATGGCCAAAAACAGAGCCCAGGAGCGTTTTACTGGCAGAGCGCTTGGGCTACCACAGGAGCCAGAACACAACGGACATCAAGATGGCCACACCTACTCTGGTTATGTGCCCCCGCCCCTGCAGGTCAAATACAACCCTGATGCAGCCTCAATGAAAACCCTGTCCTATACCATTTCAGACAAATAGTTGTCCAATCTCTTCTTAAAACCTTCAGTGATGGAGCATCCACAACTTCTGAAGGCAAGCTATTCTGCCAAATAATTGTTCTGTCAGGAAAGTTCTCTTTATTTCTAGGTTGCCTTTGTTCTTGATTAGTTTCTATCTGTTGCTTCTTTTTATGCCTTCAGGTGCTTTGGAGAATAGGTTGACTACCTCTTCTTTGTGGCAGCCCCTAATTAGTATGGTATGCTATACAGTTCTTCTGACAATTTATCTTATAGAAACACCAAGATCTAACAAATGAGGTAACCAACTGTCTATTTTTATGAGAAAAAAATAGCTAATGGAAATATGCAGTTGAAAGAAAAGTTACCAACCTGTTTGAAATATTTTAAAGAAAACTGATACATTGGATCAATATCGGAAAGACTTGCAATTACAAAATACATAACTGATCCTCGAGTAGCAACAGGGCGATATTTTTCACGAGCAGCGTTTATCTTTTCTTCTGTAGTTTCTGCTTCTACAAGCCTTATTTTAATGGCACCAGAGGTAATCTAAAAGTACAAATTATAAATTTTATTTAAGGACTTATATTCACCCCTCCCCCAATCTCTCAAAGCAGCTTACATAAAATGGCCTCCTACAATTTTCCTCCACAAAGTCCCTAAATAATAGGTTTGAAAGTAACAGGTCCAAAGTCACCCGTGGCTGAGGATAATCTTAAACTTGAGTCTTCTTGGTCCTAATGTTGTTTCTAATCATTATAATACTGTCTCATTTTAAACATGGAAATTTTTTTTCACAAAAGAAACCTGCTGTTCCATTTTTGGGAAGACATGGATAACAACAACCAAAATAATAAACAATTTCTCTATAATAAACAATTTGGTTTCAGAAAAAAATTATTTTGTAATCTACAACTTCTACACTGCAAAATCATATAGACTACAAACCTTGATCAGGGCAAAGCAATAGATGCAATTTACATAGACTTCTGTAAAGCCTTTGATTCAGTGGTACATGACAAACTACTTCTAAAACTAAAATCCTATGGCATCTCCGGACCTCTCCATAACTGGAGACCACGTTCCTGTCAAACAAACAACAAGTGGTCAAAATAGGGAGTGCTGCACCTGTTATCAAATCCTGCACCTGTTAATAGTGGTGTCCGCCAAGGCAGCATTCTAGGACCAACACTCTTCATACTATACATAAATGATCTTTGTGATCATCTTATAAGTAACTGCGTTCTCTTCGCTGATGATATAAAACTATTTAACACCACCAACAATGCTGCTACCCTTCAAAAAGACCTTGACTTTGTGTCAGAATGGTCAAAAAATTGGAAACTCCAAAACTCAACCAACAAATGCTCTGTCTTACACATTGGCAAAAATAATCAGAACACAAAATACAAACTGAGTGACATGACCTTATAGATGACCCTCACTCTGTTAAGGACCTTGGAGTACTCATATCAAATGATCTAAGTGCCAAAGCCTACTGTAACAACATTGCCAAAAAGGCATTAAGGGTTGTAAACCTAATCTTGCATAGCTTTTTCTCTGGTAATATTACATTACTAACCAGAGCATACAAAACATTAGCTAGACCAATTCTCAAATACAGCTTGTCTGTCTGGAACCTGCACTGCATATTGGACATTAATACAATTGAACGTGTCCAGAAATATTTCACAAGAAGAGTCTTTCTGGGTTCTATCATATCGCAAGATCTCAAATGGACAGCTAACATCAAAAACATCATTAAAAAAGGACAACAAAGAATGTTCTTTCTGCGCCAACTCAGTAAGCTCAAACTGCCCAAGGAGCTGCTGATCCAATTCTACAGAGGAATTATTGAGTCTGTCATTTGCACCTCTATAACTGTCTGGTTCGGTTCTGCAACCCAACAAGAAAAACACAGACTTCAGAGGATCATTAGAACTGCAGAAAAAATAATTGCTACCAACCTGCCTTCCATTGAGGACCTGTATACTGCACGAATCAAGAAGAGGGCCGTGAAAATATTTGCAGATCCCTCGCATCCTGGACATAAACTGTTTCAACTCCTACCCTCAAAACGACGCTATAGAGCACTGCACACCAGAACAACTAGACACAAGAACAGTTTTTTCCCGAAGGCCATCACTCTGCTAAACAAATAATTCCCTCAACACTGTCAGACTATTTACTGAATCTGCACTACTATTAATCGTTTCATAGTTCCCATCACCAATCTCTTTCCACTTATGACTGTATGACTATAACTTGTCCTTATGATTTATTTTATAATCCTTATGATTTATTTTAATATATTGATCATCAATTGTGTTGTAAATGTTGTACCTTGATGAACGTATCTTTTCTTTTATGTACACTGAGAGCATATGCACCAAGACAAATTCCTTGTGTGTCCAATCACACTTGGCCAATAAAAATTCTATTCTATTCTATTCTATTCTATTCTATTCTATTCTATTCTATTCTATTCTATTCTATTCTATTCTATTCTATTCTATTCTATTCCACACCCCCGCTTGCAATAAAATACCTTATCCCACCAGACTTGAAATTTTGGGCTTAGAAAATTTAGAACTACGCCGCTTTCGGTATGACCTAAGCATAACTCATAAAATAATCTGCTACAATGTCCTACCTGTCAATGACTACTTCAGCTTCAACCACAACAATACACGAGCACACAATAGATACAAACTTAAGGTAAACTGCTCCAAACTCGATTGCAGAAAATATGACTTCAGCAAGAGTGGACAATGCCTGGAATGTACTACCTGACTCTGTGGTTTCATCCCAAAACCCCCAAAATGTTAACCTTAGATTGGCTACTGTTGACCTCACCCCATTCCTAAGAGGTCTGTAAGGGTCATGCATAAGAGCACCAGCGTGCCTACCATCCCTGTCCTAATGTTCCTTTTAATTATATTCATTTTATGTATTCAATTCATGCATATACTTATATATATTATCTAATAAGTACATGACAAATAAATAAATAAAAATATTTCATTTTTGTACATCCCTTTTAGATGTTCAATGGGTTGAAACCGTACTCTGTTACAGTATGTAAATTTTCTCATATTAGGATTTGTAGGATATAATTGGAGACTGTGTTTCTAAGGTGGATTAATTGTTCTAAATTGGCTTGAAATATGAAGGAGATTCTTTATGTTAGGACTATGAACTGAAGTAGTTGCTGGCAATTAATGTTTCTAAATGTTGTAATTCTAATGATGTCACTGTAATATAAGACCTAATAAGCTGATTTGTGATCTTGGCATAAAGAAGAGGTTTTTACGTGTCATCTTTTTTCATATTCCATTGTTTGCAGAAAATTCAAGAATAGAATCTATTTCTTAATGAAAAATGATAGTATTTCCACTTTGTAATATGCACAATGTCAAATAAGTTATCCCAATTATTCAAATGTAACCTCATCTAGAATATAATCACTGAAAACTACAAGCTTAATATATTTCCTTGATTATAAGCATGATTAAATTTGATGATAGGTATGTATGTTGGTGGGTAGGTAGACATTCTGTATAGATCGATAAAAGACTCAGACAGACAGACAGACATAAGACAGACATAGGGCCTCTGTGGCTCAGACTGGTAAGACAGTCTGTTATTAACACAGCTGCCTGCAATTACTGCAGGTTCTAATCCCACCAGGCCCAAGGTTGACTCAGCCTTCCATCCTTTATAAGGTAGGTAAAATGAGGACCCAGATTGTTGGGGGGGCAATAAGTTGACTTTGTATATAAATATACAAATAGGATGAAGACTATTGCTTGACATAATGTAAGCTGCCCTGAGTCTTCGGAGAAGGGCGGGATATAAATGCAAATAAAATAAATAAATAATAAATAAATAAAATGCCTCCTGCCTTTGAATCTTGAAGTGTACTGATGAGTTCTTCATTGTCCAGAATATTCCCTTCTGATGTAAAAAGCATTTTTAGAATTTTATCTTCAATTGCTTTCAGTTGATTCTTATCAGCATTGATTCTGATAATGAGCTGTGTTCTTTGTTCCTCTAGTTCTGGTCTCTCTAATCGCACAACGTCACTGAAATGATAGTTAAAATGTACAATTGGTGAACATGAGCAATGTTATTATAAGTTAATGGTTTAACTATTATTTGGTACAAAAAAAATCTTTATTTCTGATCCTTTGGCACTCAGGAACACAACCCCAATAATGTCAAAATGAATTTCATGACACTATAATACGAGCTCCACTATTCTCTAACTGCATCTCAATTCTGCATGCAAGCCTGTAATGGATAGAAATTGCATTTCTATGTCATAATGCAGGTTTTATTATTTGCCTCTTTCCCTGATACCCAAGTGCTAGATGGGATGCTTTATAGAGGGGGAAAAAAAAACAATGGACATTCACAAAAGAGAAGATCAGCAGGCTTGAGAGAAGCACCCCACCCCTTAAAACAGCTTAATGTGAAGTAAGCTTGGGCATACAATTCTTATTGTCTATAGGGCAAAAATAAAGTAAGAAGGAGAATGCAATGAAGAACTTGGAAAAGGAAGCCATTTTCACTTGTCTTTGGAAACATATTTCTAAAAATCCTCAAGCTGTGAGAACGTATTTTAGAAGTCAATGAAGAAATGAAAAATTCGAATGTAATTTGGAATTAATGCTATCATGATTATAGGTAGTCCTTAACTTAAAGAGAATTTTGTTAAGTGAATTTCCCTTCATTTTCTGACTTTTCTTGCCACAATTGTTAAGTGAATCACTGCAGTTGTTACGTTAGTAATACATTTGTTAAGTGAATCTGGCTTCCGCATTGACTTTGCTTGTCAGAAGGTTGCAAAAGGGGATCACATGACCCCCGGACACTGCAACTGTCATAAATGTGAATCAGTTGTCAAGCATCCAAATGTAAATCACATGACCATGGGGATGCTGCAATGGTCATAAGTGTGAAAAATGGTCATAAGTCATTTTTTTCAGGGCCATTGTAATTTTGAATGGTTAACAAATGAACTGTTGTAAGTCGAAGACTACTTGTACTGAATTCTGTCATAAGAAGGAAAAAAAGCATTTGATTATGATCATTCTTAGCCCTGTAGCAATACATTATCCAAATCACCTCATAATGTAAGAATACGTGTAGGTTTCTACTTTTTCCCTTATAATTTATAGTAAAACCACTGTGTGATGTATATACAAAGATATTTTAAATACTATTAGAAAATAGGCATATAAATTAATACACACACACACACATATTTATTTTAAAATATTTATTATTTATGAAATCCCGAACCATAGAGATAAAATTGAAAGATTGGAGCTATTTCAATATGGAAAGCAAGGTTGCTCTTTTAGCAGTAATCATCTCCATTTTGCCAGATAAATATTGTTTCCATTGTATTGGTAGCATTTGGCAAATATCAAAATTGAGGGATACATTTTGTCAGAATTTTTAATTTTATTTAAGTAATTATTAGTAATTTGTTTATTGTAGTCACAAATGCATACATTGACATGCTGTAGAACAATTTGTCTGCCATTGAACATTATGAAAATTACAATCTTTCTGCACTTTTCCTCAAGCTGGTTTGAAGGTATATTAAAGCTAGGAATTGTGAGAGTTGCAGTTTCCCAACAATCTGTTTGTGCATATGTGTTGTTTTATTATTAAACCACTCAAAATACACTGAAAATATCTTTAATCACATTGATTATCCTTTTGAAACATGCTACTAAGAATATTTATTTTTCTTCTGTTTAATCATATCTGATTCTCTCAGAGACTGCCTGAATAAGTTCCTCCAGTTTTCTTGGTAAGATTTTTCATAAGTGATTTGCCATGGTCTTGAAAGAAAGTGACTAGCCCAAGTGACTAGTTTTGTGTCTATGGTGGAACTAGAACTCACAGTCTCCTGGCATCTAGCTTGATGTCTTAACCACTACACCAAACTGGCTTTCCACTGAGAAGATATCAAGCCTTTAAATGTATTATAATGCCTTGCTTTTTGAATCATGGTGCCCTTTCCATTCAAAAAAGCAATCTAGGCTCTCTCTTAGCTATAACTTGGATACAAAAGAAATTCATTAAGGAAACATTGACATAAATAATTTCATTTATCTAAAACAATAAAAAAAATTCCTGCTTTTTGGAAGGGGCTCACTACTTTTATACATCTTTTAAATCTTTACTGAACATTTCACAAGGCAAAAGTTACCTCAAATAATTAGGAGAATTATTAGGGTTCATTGCAAGAACTTCATGAAATATTTTGGTAAATGTATTTTTAACTGCAATCATTGTTAAACATTTGGTAATTTCTAATTCCCCTTCATGGATTACTACCTTGTTGTGGTGAAGGGGCTTGCGTAGCTCAATGAAGCTATGAGCTATGCCGTGCAGAGACACTCAAGATGGACAGGTCATAGCAGAGAGTTCTAACAAAACGTAATCCACTGAAAAAGGAAATGGCAACCCACTTCAGTATCTCTGCCATGAAAACCGTATGGACAGTACAAAAAGGAAAAAAGATATGACGCCAGAAGATAAGCCCCTCAGGTCGGAAGGTGTCCAATATGCTACAGGGGAAGAGCGGAGGGCTAGTACTAGTAGCGCCAGAAAGAATGAAGCGACTGGGCCAAAGCCGAAAGGATGCTCAGCTGTAGATGTATCTGGTGGTGAAAGGAAAGTCCGATGCTGTAAAGATTTTTTCTCCATAGGAACCTGAATGTAAGATCCATGAATCAAGGCAAGCTAGACGTGGTCAAACAAGAGATGACAAGACTGAACATCGACATCTTAGGAATCAGCGAACTAAAGTGGACAGGAATGGACGAATTTAATTCAGATGACCATCAGGTATACTACTGTGGGAAAGAATCCCTCAGAAGAAATGGAGTAGCCTTCATAATCAATAAAAGAGTAGGAAAAGCAATACTGGGATACAATCCCCAAAATGACAGAATGGTTTCGGTTCGAATCCAAGGCAAACCATTCAATATCATAGTAGTTCAAGTCTATGCCCCAACCACTGGTGCTGAAGAAGATGAAATTGACCGGTTCTATGAAGCCCTACAGCACCTGATAGAATTAACACAAAAAATGATGTCCTTATCATCATGGGAGATTGGAATGCTAAAGTAGGAAGCCAAAAGATAACCGGAATAACAGCAAGTTTGGCTTTGGAGTACAAAAAGAAGCAGGGCACAGGCTGATAGAATTCTGTCAAGATAATACGATGGTCATAGCAAACACTCTTTTCCAACAACCTAAGAGACGACTCTACACATGGACATCACCAGATGGTCAACACAGAAGTCAGATTGACTATGTGCTCTGCAGCCAAAGATGGAGAAGCTCTATACAGTCAGTAAAAACAAGACCAGGAGCTGACTGTGGCTCAGATCATGAGCTTCTTCTTGCAAAATTTAGGCTTGAACTAAAGAAAGTAGGGAAAAGCACCAGGCAACTCAGGTATGAACTAAATCATATCCCTGATGAATATACAATAGAGGTGACAAATAGATTTAAGGAATTAGATCTGATAGATAGAGTGCCTGGACGGAGGTTCACAACATTGTCAAGAGGTAGCAACTAAAACCATTCCAAAGAAAAAGAAATGCAAGAAAGCAAAATGGCTGTCTGAGGAAGCTCTGCAAATAGCTGAGGAAAGAAGGGAAGTGAAAGGCAAGGGAGAAAGCGAAAGATACACCCAGTTGAATGCAGAATTCCAGAGAATAGCTAGAAGAGATAAGAATGCATTCTTAAATGAACAGTGCAAAGAAATAGAAGAAAACAATAGAATCGGGAGGACCAGAGATCTATTCAAAAAAATTGGAGATATGAAGGGAACGTTTCATGCAAAGGTGGGCATGATAAAGGACCAAAATGGCAGGGACCTAACAGAGGCAGAAGAGATTAAGAAGAGGTGGCAAAATTACACCGAAAAACTATACAAGAATGAGCTTAATATCCCTGACCACAGTGGGGTGGTCACTGACCTTGAGCCAGACATCCTAGAATGTGAAGTCAGATGGGCCTTAGGAAATCTGAACAACAACAAAGCTAGTGGAGGAGACAGTATTCCAGCTGAGCTATTCAAAATCTTAAAAGACGACACAGTAAAAGTGCTACACCCAATTTGCCAGCAAATTTGGAAAACTCAACAATGGCCACAGGATTGGAAAAGGTCAGTTTACATTCCAATTCCAAAGAAAGGCAATGTCAAAGACTGTTCAAACTATTGCACCATTGCACTCATTTCACATGCTAGTAAGGTTATGCTTAAAATCTTACAAGCTAGGCTCCAGCAGTATGTGGATCGAGAACTACCAGAAGTACAGGCAGGATTTCGCACAGGCAGAGGAACTAGAAATCAAATTGCCAACATACGCTGGATCATGGATAAAACCAGGAATTGTTTCATAATGGATCCATCACTTTTCTACAATAAACAAACTTACCTGAGAGGTTGGTCCTTTAACATACAGTATCTCTTATCTTTCTTTTTCTCTCTCATATACCTCACCTTTGTAGGAGTTTCTGTATGAAAGTGTTTGAAAGTTGCAACTGGTTTTATTGTTTTCTGATATAATTACTATAACAGTTTCTGGGCTCCATGACCATATTTCAAATTACATTCTATTTCAAATGTTATGAGTGAAAGAAAGTAAACAGTTTGCCAATTCTAGCCCATTTTTCTCCATAGAAAAAAAATTGAGACCCATTAGAATACAAGCTGATTAACATTCAGACTTCCCATTTCTTATAGTAAATTATGCATACAAAAATAAAAAAACCCCACAAAGTAAAAATCATGGAGCCCAGAAAGTGTCATTAGCACACTGTCTATCAACTGTACAAAAACGCAGTATAACTTTTGCAGATGTTGTTAATGTAGATAAAGGAAAGCCTAAGATGGTTTTTGCAAACAAAATATACGATTACTTTAATTGAGTGGAAAAAAATGCCTCTTTTTAAATTCTTAGAGTCTAATTTTATGTTATCTACTCAGAATTATTCTCAATTGAATAACTGTAGAAAATTGCAGCTCAGCTACAACATCTAGTTAATATTATACCTCAGGTAAATAGTGGGGATTTGGCATTTTTGTTGTCATGTAGAACTTGAAGTTTTTATCATAATCTATGTCTGAATCTCCAAGGCGAATTAACAGTCTTCCGCCAGAAACGAAAGTCTGCTTCAAAAGAATAGGTTCCAGGGCTGGATCAAGCGTTTCTTTAATCTATTGAAAACGAAGAAAAGCATATATTTTACCCAGTGGTGAAATCCAATTTTTTTTACTATCAGTTCTGTGGATGTGGCTTGGTGGGCATGGTGTGGCTTGGTGGGCATGGCTTGGTGGGCGTGGCAGGGGAAGGATATTGCAAAATCTCCATTCCCACCCCACTCCAGGGGAATGATACTGCAAAATCCCCATTCCCACCCCCACTCTGGGGCCAGCCAGAGGTAGCATTTGCCGGTTCTCCAAACTACTCAAAATTTCCGCTACTGGTGCTCCAAACTGCTCAAAATTTCCACTACTGATTCTCTAGAACCTGTCAGAACCTGCTGGATTTCACCCCTGATTTTACCAAGTACGATTTTGAAAATTCATTTAAAAGATCAGCTAGCACATGCATGCATTAGGGCAGTGTTGGTGAACCTTTTTGGCATGCAGGGAGCACTGGGAACTGGAAGACCGTACTGGGAAGCTAAGCTTTACGTTTCCAGCATGCGTATGTACACCAGTCACCTGGTCTTCCAGTTTCTGACATGCACGCGGGCATGATGATGAGAAACAGGAAGCTCACCTTCCTGGCGCGTGCATGCACGCTAGGGAGCTGCTTTTCCGGTTTCCAGCACTCTTGTGCGTGCAAAGACCAGAGGGCCAGAACCTGGAAGAGCAACGGGCAGTGGCTGCCGTGCTTGGAGAGATTGCTCTGCGTACAACTTCTAGCTCATGTGCCATAGGTTCGCCATCATGGCATTAGAATGTTTAGAAGAGATCAGGAACAAGAGGTCAGATTTCATAGCCATAGCTATAGTTGAGCCACAATATCTTTATATATTGATACATATATAATTTTATTTCAAAAGCTGGAATTCTATATCTTACAGCTAGTTATATAATTACCTCTCTTTCAATTTGGACCTTATCAAGCCAAAAAGACCAGCACAATTGTCCTGATCTACAGGGTTCCAAGTTTCCAAACCTTACTGGTGTGTCATACTTACTAACTACTACACCATATAAAGGGCTTTGAGGCATTCATATAAGAAGTCCATTATTTACCTTTACCATTACTATTACCATTATATTCAATAAATATGGATAAAGCAGATAACTTTCTAGGATGCAAAGCTTTGGGATATCTCTTCCCTAAAATGGGAAAAAGTATTTTCAAGTATTCACAATGATAAAAAGCACAACTAGGATGGTTCTCCCCCACACCTCCTTTTTTATGCTTTTCAACTCAACAGACTGTTATAAAGAAATGATATAAAAGAGCTCAGAACTATATCTTTCAGCAGGATAACTTTCTAATGCCGAATAGAATGGAAGCAGATTTGGGATATTGGGGAATAAGCTGGCCAAAGAAAAACTGTGTTTTAAAATAAATGGCCCTGGTTTGGAGCCATGGAGAAAAGAATTTTAAAACTTCTACAATATAGTACATCTCTCTTGGAAGAGGTGATTGGGCAATGAGCTGGAATGTTGTCACAGGTAGCCTTTGACTTATTTTTTTTTTCTTTTGAATTTATATCCCGCCCTTCTCCGAAGACTCAGGGCGGCTTACATTGTGTAAGGCAATAGTCTCATTCATTTGTATATTATATACAAAGTCAACTTGTATTGCCCCCCCAACAATCTGGGTCCTCATTTTACCTACCTTATAAAGGATGGAAGGCGAGTCAACCTTGGGCCTGGTGGGACTCGAGCCTGCAGTAATTGTAATTGCAGGCAGCTGTGTATTAATAACAGGCGGCATTAGCCTGTTGAGCCACTTCCCAGCCCTTATGACCTCAATTGGGACTGAAATTTCTGCTGTAAGTAATCATAGTCATAAACTGGGTCATCCCATGACCAGATTTTATGACCATTTTTAATGTGATTGTTAAGTCGAATCACACAGTCTTTTTATAAATTAAGTGACAAGGATTTTACTATAAACTTTTTGAAGTTTAATCTATAATCCAATGTCCTCTATTCACACGGAATTCTCATAAATGGCAAATAACTAGCATGGGGCCCCAAGAGTGGTATGCAACACTGGGAATGGTTGGTGGCTTGAGACACACCTTCTGCCTTTTGTAACATTTTACGTATTTAAACTTGTTTTATTTCGTTTGACGCTGTTTTTTAACTATGTCTTTTTATGTGACCGCATGTTTTGTTTGTAAACTGTTCAGAGGCATTCCGGTGAGATGCGTGGGGTAGAAAAATAAACAAACAAATAAATAAACATTGATTCTCCCAGAAGTTGAAGAAAATCATTTTTCTTATGGAGCTTTTAGGAAGCAATTGTAGCATGCAGAATAAATCTAAAAACTATAAAAAAAAGAATAATAATAAGATTATCGTATGTAAATGCAAAAAGATTTAAACCTCTTCTAGAAGCACAGGTAAACCCAGACGAATAGCATTCTCCAGTGTACGCAGGAAACCAGTGTCCGTGAGCTTAATTATTTTTAAACCACATTTTGCTTCTTTGTTTCTTATCCAACGGTTTGCCTGTATATTAAAAAAATATGATTAAACATGAAGTCTTAATTGAACACTAAAAGGATTGTTCATTTTATTTGTTTCTTAAAACATTCAGACCCTAAAATGAATGTCCTTATTATTTCTATAATTGTTATATCAGCACAGAGTGAAATCGAGGTTTACTGCTTGCCTTGTTTTTTTCAGGGTGATAATTAGAGGCAGAATGAGAATTTAAACCAACATTTCTCAGTTTTGCTCATCCTTTTGCAAGTAAAATTAAGGTAAATACAAGAGGAGTTTCCTCTACTGCCTGGTAGGTGAGATCCTCCACCCATGGCAAGGAATTTGCATGAGAAAGAGGATTGTTATAACAAGCAACAGAGGGATCCTTCAAATCTGATGCTTATAAGCTTATAAGACTTCGGCTCAATCCCTCGAAGACCGAGTGGCTGTGGATGCCGGCTTCCCGGTACAGCCAGCTTACTCCATTGCTGACTGTTGGGGGCGAGTCGTTGGCCTCCACGGAGAGGGTACGCAACTTAGGCGTCCTCCTGGATGCGCGGCTGTCTTTTGAAGAACATCTTACGGCTGTCGCCAGGGGGGCTTTTTATCAGGTCCGCCTGATCCGCCAGTTGCGTCCCTTTCTGGACCGGGTTGCGCTGCGCACAGTCACCCATGTCCTTGTCACATCTCGCCTGGACTACTGCAATGCTCTCTACATGGGGCTCCCCTTGAAGAGCACCCGGAAGCTCCAACTGGTCCAGAATGCGGCCGCATGGGTGATAGAGGGAGCACCTTGTGGGTCCCATATAACACCTATCCTGCGCGGGCTGCACTGGCTCCCGGTGGTCTTTCGGGTACAATTCAAGGTGTTGATTACCATCTTCAAAGCGCTCCATGGCTTAGGACTGGGCTATTTACGGGACCGCCTACTGCCACAAACAGCTCCCACCGACCTGTGCGCTCCCACAGGGAGGGCCTCCTTGGGGTACCGTCGGTGAAACAATGTCGTCTGGCGACCCCCAGGGGTAGGGCCTTCTCTGTGGGGGCTCCTGCCCTCTGGAACTAGCTGCCTCCGGGGCTTCGCCAACTCCCCGACCTTCGGACTTTCCGCCATGAACTGAAGACTTTTATTCTGTCGAGCTGGGCTAGCCTGATTAAGTAATTTTAAATGGGGTTTTAGTTTTTATATTATTTGGTTTTTAATTTTGGCCACTATTTATATAAATTTTAGTTTTGTTTTTATTGTATATTTATTGTATCTTTTAAATTGGCTGTTAACTGCCCTGAGTCCTTCGGGAGAAGGGCGGTATACAAATGCAATAAATAAATAAATAAATAAATAAAATAATAATGGTGGTATTAACAGTATAGAGTATTTTTTAACAAGGTTTGAGAAAACAAATACTATCAGCATTGAAGATATGTCAGGGTCTATTTACTATCAACAATCACCCATTTATTTGCAGAAGCTAGGAAATATGAATAGTTTTTCGTCAGTTTGAAAATGCATTGTATATATTTTTAAAAATATGGCAAATGTTGAAGGAAGATGCTATTGGCAGCCTGGATCTGGAAGGTTCAGGAGGCACTTTCTTACATGGCAATTATAAGAATGAGAATTTGATAAGGAACTTTTCATGACCGCAGCTTAGCTATTGTTTTGAATTTCTGCGCTTTTTAAAACTCTTTTTCTTGGCATAAAGAAAAAGAAAACAGACTACAGGGGCAATATGATAACCCTGATAGAGAATTACTTCAGTAATCCTGGCCTCCCATCACAGAGTAACGAATAAACAATCACATATATAGATTTCAATTTTCCTCTATTCTTTAATCATAAATTCCCTATTCTATCTAACCAAAGAAAGAAGAGAATGATATAATGGCAGCTGGAAGGTGATGTCTAGTTAAGTTGAAACAACTATGGCCTTTCTTTCACACAGCTACCTTGTCCTACAAGCACAGTACACCTATCTTATCACAGGGTAACTCCATTTTGTTTTGTTTTATTTGGTAAATTTATGTGGCCACCCATTTCAAATACACAACTCTATGTGGTTAAATAGATATTGCTGTTTGTGACTATTATTGCTGTATGTTGCCATTATAGAAGACTGCCAGATACTACTATGGTATATATTGGGCCTAAAGAAAGAAGTGAATAGTTCCAGGGCCAATTAAAATGTTGAAGAAATTCTGGGTGTTCAAAAGCCAACAGTTCTAGAAACAGGGTAGCAGTTATTGGATAGATCTGTTATAATAGTTGAGAAAGAAGGAGGTGTGCTTGTGTTCCAAGAAATAGACCCATAGCAAGCAAAACTCCGAGGCAAGTAGATGCCTCAAAGTATAGCTTTATTGGATGTATCATATTGGCACAGATCTTGTGAAAACCGACTCTGACGGTTCCTGCGGTTTTCACCTAATTAAAACCAAAAGTTTTTCATTTTCTCAAGACAAAGTCACATGGTCCAATCATGGCTCCGTCTGGCTGCCTAGTGACATCACTCCTCCTTCCTCTGATCAGGTGTGATAATATCCTTGGTTGCCAAGAGAAAGTATTTTATTTTGGGTACAAAGTCCCAACTATCTCAATTCCCCCCTCCCTGTCCCTTATCTCCAGTGTGGCAACTCTGAAGCTCCAAGATGTCTTCAGGGTTGATATGGTGCTTGTTTGTTCAAAGAATCCAGATCACAATGATAGATTGGTGAAATTGTAGCTGAGAATCAGAGGAAAGGTTCAGAGGTTCAGTGATCCAATTTGACAAAATCAATGGTAGTGTGTTCAGAAAAGCAGTGGCAAATCCCTAAATCCTTCTGTGTCTTTCTTCTTCTTTTCAAACTAGCAGAGCAAGTTGATAGAAGGAACATATTATCCAGAGCCTAGAAAGCAAGCTGGATCTCTAAAGGACCATAAACCAACAATACTGAATAATAATTGCACACATGTCTTTTATATATAAAAACAAACTATATTTCTTGAATATGCCAGCTATGAATAAATGATTAAAATAAGCACTTACCTGATCCTGAGGATCAATCATGAGTGGCCAGCGCCGCCCACGTGTAACTAGAATGCCATTTTCAGTAGAAACATAATCGCGAGGTAATCCATCAGTATTCCATTGTCGAATTTCATAGGGGTCTCCCAAAATATTTATAAGACTGAAGTCAGAACTAATAGGAATGTCTAGATCTTGGCATTGTTTGATCCAGCATTCAATTAACTAATTTGAAGGGGTAAACACAGATCAGGAAAAGCTATTTCGGTTACTGTATGAAATACTAATTATTTTAATCAAGACAAAGTTTGCATGAGAGTTAATAAGGCAGATGTTCAATATGAAGATATATATAACTGGCTGATCTGAAATTATATAGTAATGTTTTGGAATATAAATAATCTTATAAACCAAAAGATCTTTCTCTTAATGAGATTGTCAAAATGAGTAGGACCAGAATTCTGATTTTTCAGCAATTGCTTCTGACTTTGGTGGTGGAAAATTACATAGAAATATTGCTGGATAGTAGTCAATGGGATTGGTAGATATAAAAATTCAAGTACAGGTAAAAAGAACTGCATTATAACAGCATTGTCATCTACATTGAATAATGTAATAATAAAAATATCCCAGGTCCTTGGGAAGAATTCTATAAATATTTGGTTAACTGTGCAATCGACCACAAAAATCTAATTATGAAAATATTTTTGCTTTTGTAGGCATCTATTAATGATACTAATTACTTCTGAAAATATGTTTGTTTTTAGATAATTTTGGACAATTTTTACTTTTTAAACAATTTGCAATTGCCACTAAAATACAGGTAGTCCTCGACTTACAACAGTTGATTTAATGACCATTCAAAGTTACAACGGCACTGAAAAAAGTGGCCATTTTTTCACAGTTACAACCTTTGGAGCATCCCCATGATCATGTGATCAAAATTCTTGGCAACTGGTTCATATTTATGATTGCTGCTCTTTCCCAAAATCATGTGATCACCTTTTGCGACCTTCTGACAAGCAAAATCAATGGGGAAGCCAGATTCACCTAACAACCAGTTACTAACTTATCACTTATCAACTGCAGTTGTTCACTTAACAATTATGGTAAGAAAGGTCATAAAATGGGGGCAAACCTCACTTAAAAATGTCTCACTTAACAACAGAAATTTTGGGCTCAATTGTGACCATAAGTCGAGCACTACCTGTAAATAAAAACATAAAATATTTTACTTTCCTATAAAATATCTCCATCTGTATATAACAGTAAACCTTTTTGGCATATGCCAAAACTAAGATGAGATACACATAGTTACAGAAAGATAGTTTCTGAGGAACTGCTATTACTATCAATTATTAGGCTACAGGGCAGGGTAAGGATCTCCTCCTCCCCCTGTTTTAATAGCAATAGCAATAGCATTTAGACTTATATACCCCTTTACAGTGCTTTTCAGCCCTCTCTAAGTGGTTTACAGAGTCAGCATATTGCCCCTAACAATTTGGGTCCTCATTTTACCCACCTTGGAAGGATGGAAGGCTGAGTCAACTTTGAGCCTGGTGAGATTTGAACTGATAAATTGCAGGCAGCCGACAGGCAGCAGAAGTAGCCTGCAGAACTGCACTCTAACCACTGTGCCACTATAAATATTTGACCTGAACAGCGTGCATTAATAGTGGCTCCCAAATCACTATTTCCATTCTAGGTTACAGTTTCCACTTAAACATTTTTCCTTCTTTTTGATCTTGATTATTATTTTAAAGAGCAGGATCAAAAAAATATCTAGTTCGCTTAGCCACTCTTGAGTTACTGACAGCAAAAAGGGAAAAATCACGATTTGGCTATATAGATTTTTTTACAGTTCTCCATATGTGGAAACATTATTTGCACTTATTTAGATTTACAACTGCTTCTATGATGTACAGCAGCTTTTATGAAGCTTATTGGCTTTAGAATAAGATAAAAATAAAAGTCAAATCACTAGAAATTATGGTCTAGAGAAAGTAAATATTTTAATTGACTCACCAATTGTCTATAATGTGCAGTAAAAGCCCCATAGTAAGCTACACAAGCAGCAGCTATGAATACATTTCCAGTGATATTTGAAATCTCTGCCTCAAAATTCAAAATACTTTCTTCCCATCGAACCTGTTCATCCCCTAATGCAGCCGTAAGTCTTCCAGCGCGGTTGAGACGAGCCTGAGTCAGTGCCATGGTCTTTGCTAAACAATGATAATCCTATTAGATCATGGTTATAATTCAGGGTAATTCATTTCGTTAAGTATTTTTTGTCTTTTGAATGAATAACAAAATACAGCACTAGAGTTAACAATGTGAAAGATTTCATTGTGGAGTAATTCTTAAAAAATAGATTATGATCATTTAATTTTGTGTTGATAATGTTCACTCTCTTACCAGACTGCCTTCCTAACATAACATGACACATTTCTCACATATGGATATTTTGCTATTACATTTTGTGTATACATCTTCAATGAAAATATATTTTTGAAAGATGGCATGTCAGCAGGATTTTAAGATGTTAATAAACTACACTGGTGAACTTTTACAAGTAGTCCCCAACTTACAACAGTTCATTTAATGACTGTTCAAAGTTACAACAGCACTGAAAAAATGACTTATGACCATTTTTCACACTTATGAAAGTTGCAGCATCCCCAATGGTCACATGATCAAAAACTCAGATGCTTGGCAACTGATTCACTTATGACGGTTGCAGTGTCCCATGATCATGTGATCACCTTTTGTGACCTTCTGACAAGCAAAGTCAATGGGGGAGCCAGATTCACTTAACAACCATGTCACAAATTTAACAACTGCAGTGATTCACTTAACAACTTTGGCAAGAAAGGTTGTAAAATGTGGCAAAACTCACTTGACAACTGTCATGCTTAGCAACAGAAATTTTGGACTCAATTGTGGTCATAAGTCAAGGACTACTTGTATTGGTACAGACTTCATGGGAGTTTAGAACTTGTTCCTTACACTAAGAAGGTAATTAAGAAACACCACTCTAAAATATTTTTTATAATTTTTAAAACAGGTACTTACCAAGGCTTTCTTTTTCATTCACACTTCTTTCATATTGGTCTTGTAATTCCTGTATTTGCTCCTCTACCTGTCTCAGTTTTTTTTGCTTATCACGGAGGTTAGCTAAAGTTGCATCAAGTTCTGCCTAATCATAATACAAATTAATTCAAATTATTATTCTGCCATATATTCTTAATGTCTTATTTTATTCATTTGCACAGTTGCTTTACAGCAAAATAGAATATAGAAGAAACTACAAATAATTATACATTATAATTACTTATATAACCTTATAAATTATATAACATTTAATACATATTCATGTTCACTTTGAGGAATCGCAAGATTTCCTCAAAATGAGTCACTACCCTTAAAAACAGAATTGCATTTGAATCAAAGTTTGAATCAAATCCAACTCTTTTGGTATCATGCTAAACTAACAATTTATTGTGATACCAATATAATTAAATGTATTAGTAAATGGAACAGCTGTAAAATATTCCTTCCTACTCCAGGTCATGCGCACATGCTTCGTTTGAGAACAAAAACATTGGAATGGGAATTATAGCAACAACTTTCTTTGAAACATCTTGAAACGTTTGTGAGAAAATGGGCAGCAGGAAAGATTTTCCTCCCTGATTTCAATTTTATTTTATATTGTCATATGATGATTCTCTTTTATCAGATAATCAAATATTTCTGAAATATTGCTACTTCATTATGGCATGCCACTTAAAGACATGTAAAATGGATGGACTAATGGTTTTGGGGCATGTTAGCAAAATACATTAGATTCATTTATTCAATTTATAGTCCTCCATTCTGTTCATATTAGGGTCAAGACAGCTAACAACAACCAATTATAGAAATGCCAAATATATTTCTTCTCAAAAATATATAAATAACAATATTATAGTGCACACACACACACACCCCACTAGTTTGTTATCATATAAGCATCTTGCTACAGAGGTAAATCTTAATTGTTCTTCTAAAGCTGTAAATGAAGGCAATTCCAGAAACAACACATTCTCTATTTTGGGGATCATGCAATAGAAATGTAATGAGGAAAACAAAATAAAAACGCAAACATTGCCACTCATAAAAATAAGCTGATGATTTTAACTTTAAAAAAAACATTCACTTGCATCAACTTTAGATACAGAGATGAATTGTTCTGAGGGGAAGCAGGAAGTACATAAACTCACCCCTAGCTCTGTCAGTTTGATTTAAAGGAGAGAGTTTGATAAAGAAAATAAATAATATTGAAATTGTTGTGGTAGCAACGCTACTGTTCAGACAATGGTAATTTGAGGAGATTTTTTATGAAAGCTAAACTAACCAAACGTTCTCCACTACTGTCAGCTTTGTCTAAGGAAGCAAATGCAGAAGGGCAGGCCTAGAGAATCAGCAAATTCTTCTTTGACTCTTATGCTTTTGCAAGACAAGAAGTGTAAAATATTTTATGCCCCTGCAGGTTTGGAAATGGAAAGGAAAGAGAAAGACAGACATCTAACATTGTGAAGAATGAATTCCAAAATTTCCATAATCCAAGACAGGTTACATGTTAATATAGGAAACAGCCTTGTAGGAAAGAATCAACAGCAGAATCCTGATGAAAGTGAATTGATTCATCAGTTAATAATCAGACCGCAGACAAAAAATCCTGGGGAAAAAAGAATAAATACCTGGGCAGCATGTAACTTCTGCCTTTTTGGCTCGACCACCTTCACAATGCGAGAGTATAAATCCATAGCTCTCACCCACATGCACATAGACTTGCATGCCTTTGACACTTTCTCTACCTTTTCTGGCACAAAGTCAGGATTGTTGACGTATTTCTGAAGCTTAGCTAATATTGCGCTCTTTATATTTTCTTTATCATATTCTAGAAGCTTCCTCAGGAAGGCAGAATCCCCAAGTAGTTGTTTTGCTGTTGCCCAGTCAGGCCTGAAAAATCAAAATGAAAAGATTGATGAAGATCTTCCCTGGAAAATATACACTGTAAAAAGATCATTATAATTTTGTTTTTTTAAAAAATACTTGTTTTAAGATGAAATATATGTTTAATGACCTACTGGTATACCACTATGCAGACTTGGTGAAAAGAGTTAAAAACAATTATTTAAGCCTCTGATCCTAGGGAGAAGATATAATACAAGAAAAACTGTGCTGGATGCTGCATGTTTAATTTACAGTTTTGCAGTATCATAAACTGAAGCTCCTATGGTTTGTCCCACAGTCAGCCAAGATGGTCAGACTGAGTTTTGTATTTTTATCCACTTACTGAGCCCTTCCCAAGACCTGGGATAGGCAAATGTGAATGTTTGATGGTGGATCATTGCAGGATGAAAGCTATTCCAAGTAAAGCTTATTATTATTTATATTTTTTATCTCACCTTCATTATTTTTTATATATAACTCCAGGCAGTGAACATACCTAACTCCTCCTTCTTCGTATTCTCCATACAACAACCCTGTGAGGTGTTTGGGCTTAGAGAGAGAGAGAGAGACTGGCCCAAAGTTGGGTCTAGAATTTACAGTCTCCTACTTTCTAGCCTGGTGCCTTAACCATTATAAATATCATTTAATTCATTTTTTAAAAAGAAAGTATATTAGGCTGCTAAAATTTCTCTTCTTTTACAGCAGAGAAAATCTAACCACATCCCAACACGTAAAAATGTATAATTTCATTATCTTGAGGCAGTCTTTTTGATCTTTCTTTTTCCTTGGCAAACACAAGATTCCTTTCTACTTTTTAAACAGAAAATATGTTTTCATCCATATCATTGACATACTCTAAAAGTAAATGAGAGATGGATAAAATATGCTGTCATTTTTGATGTCATACATAATTCTTTTTTATGTAGAAATGGAAAGAAGACAATTTACAACTGCAGCTTGAGGCTTAGTTCCGCTGAGATACTGAAGTGCCAGCAATAAATATTCCAACTATTGTAGTTTATTTGACAAATAACATTACAGTGGGCTGTCTGCAATCCTATGATACACCTTCTAAAAACAATTATGACATGTAGATTTTTATTTCTGAGTAAACATATATAGGGTTACACTCTTTATGTACTGTCATAAATAATCTGAAAGATGTGATTAATTATAGTCCTTTAGTTATAGGAAGAGAAACTCATATATGAAATGTTCTGATTTCTCTTCCCTAAAAAGGATAGTTATCTACATGTCATGTTTTTGTATAAAAGCTCAAATTGCTACATGACAAAACAATATTGTTTTAAAATCAAGACTACTGAAACATAAGCGAAGCATCCAAAAAGGAAAATAATTCTATATTGTTTTATATGATTTAATGTTCTCGAAGCATTAAAAAGGATATATAGAATACAGATTCTCAAATTGATATCATTAGATGAAGAGAAGATGGCCTTGTAAGAAATTGACAAACATATAAACAAACTGATACCATTTAGTCATAGTTATTGAACAGTTATTCTGCTTTAAACTTGATAATATCGGACAGCATTTCTATTTATGTAGAGTCACTGAATTCAGTGGAGCTCATTTTTTTCTAAATCTTATTACAAGTACATCTATACTAAATCCATATCTTTATCTAATAAATATGTGTAATTGTGTAATATAATATATATTATGATCAATTTACCCAAAACAAAAATACAAGTTGATAATCTTGTATTAAACTAATTAAGCAAATGAGTTACTGTTGTTTTAACCATTTAGTCGTATCTGACTATTGGCGACTTTACAGGCAAGTGCTCTTCATACTATCCTGTCAAGCACAGCTTCTTTCAATTGTTGGATGTACAACTTTGTATCAGATTTGATGTTATCAAGCCAGCATTTTTTACTTGCCCCTTCTTCTTGTTCCATTAACCATTCCTAGTGTCATTGCCTTCTCCAATGGATTTGCATACATGACATGCCCAAAATAAATCAGACATAATCAAATGAATAATCATTGAATTACGTCATATGAGTAATCATCATAAAAAATCCAAGAGGTGCATCTATTTAGGGAGTTATTCACAGTCAGTAAGCTCAAACTGCCCAAGGAGCTGCTGATTCAGTTCTACAGAGGAATTATTGAGTCTGTCATTTGCACCTCTATAACTGTCTGGTTCGGTTCTGCAACCCAACAAGAAAAACACAGACTTCAGAGGATAATTAGAACTGCAGAAAAAATAATTGCTACCAACCTGCCTTCCATTGAGGACCTGTATACTGCACGAATCAAGAAGAGGGCCGTGAAAATATTTGCAGACCCCTCACATCCTGGACATAAACTGTTTCAACTCCTACCCTCAAAACGACGCTATAGAGCACTGCACACCAGAACAACTAGACACAAGAACAGTTTTTTCCCGAAGGCCATCACTCTGCTAAACAAATAATTTCCTCAACACTGTCAGACTATTTACTGAATCTGCACTACTATTAATCGTCTCATAGTTCCCATCACCAATCTCTTTGGCAATCCTTATGATTTATATTGATATATTGACCATCAATTGTGTTGTAAATGTTGTACCTTGATGAACGTATCTTTTCTTTTATGTATACTGAGAGCATATGCACCAAGACAAATTCCTTGTGTGTCCAATCACACTTGGCCAATAAAATTCTATTCTATTCTATTCTATAAGCAGATGGGACATACAATGGTTAGAAGGGCAGAGCCAATTTGCAAATTTACTTTACGTGTCAGTTTTGTCTGGCTTGGCATGTACAAAATAGAATTTAGATTACAAATGAGGATTTTTTTTCTCTAACTGAAAAATCAAATTTTCTAGTAATTATGTAATAGTTGATTGCAAATGTCAGTCATGAGATAGACTATGCTAAGGGCAAAATGGACTAGTTATGAAATGTACAGCCATCCTTATATTCCCTATAAGATGAATCAGAGCATAGGAGATTTTGGCCATTGGGGAAGACAATTTAAAGAATGGTGTGGGCATTGGTTTTTTGGAAACCTTGAAGGTTAATGAAATACCTATGCCAACAGTCAACTAAACAGCTATATTTCGAGGCTATGCCACAATAGTTGACAGCTTGTCTGGGGGAAAAAAATGTATAAAAAGAGCAGCTGGAACAGTGCAACGGCAGAAGAAACACGGAAGGAAAAATATAAGAGCAAATATCGAGAGGAAAAGAGTGCTGAAGTCAACTGTAAGCATTAAGGAAGATGTGTAGTTTGATGATAGTAAGTGAAGTCCTACTTACAACGAGGTGGACCAGAATCTTGAAAAGTCAGAATTCTTATTGTATTTATTTATTTTTTATCCCACCTTTATTATCTGTATTAATAATCTAAGGCGGTGAACATACCTAATATTTCTTCTTCCTCCTCCCATTTTCCCTCAAACACAACCTTATGAGGTGGATTGGGTAGAGTGACTGGCCCAAAGTCAACCAATCAGCTTTTCATGACTAAGGTGGAATGAACTCAAGGTTTCCTGGTTTCTAGCAGGGTGTCTTAATCATTAGACCAACCTATCTTTATAAAAGTCTACTACTACACCTCTCATTTGCTTTCCAATAACTACACTTAAAGGGTCACACGTTACTGGATTCCATTGGGTCAGCTACTCATTCAAGCCAACATTTCTTTTCTCAAGATTGCACACCGGATGCAGAAGACAATTATGTGACCTTGGGAAGAGACTGAGTAGTTTTATAAAGGTGTTGAGAAGTGCCAGGTGGGCTCCGATGCATGTTTTTCCTTATGAATCTGAAGCCCTAATATCTGGGGGATGGGGGATAGGGAGGAAAGACCTATCCAGTGGTGGGATTCAGCCAGTTCGCACCACTTCGGGAGAACCGGTT
Source organism: Ahaetulla prasina (assembly GCF_028640845.1). Lineage (NCBI taxonomy): Eukaryota > Metazoa > Chordata > Lepidosauria > Squamata > Colubridae > Ahaetulla > Ahaetulla prasina. The sequence goes on along the minus strand of NC_080540.1, from coordinate 202,937,614 downwards.
GTTAACTTTCTGAGCAATCTGGCAAACTGGTTGTTGGAAGAAATCATTAGGGTAGAGAACCGGTTGTTAAATTACTTGAATCCCACCACTGGACCTATCTATAACTATTACCAAGGGATAGTGTGCGGTCACCATGTCTAGGGTTTCATCATCATGGCCTTATCTATTTCAAAATCTGTAGGGAAATTTGTATCAAGAGGGGCATCATGTATATTGCACAAAACATGGAAAAATTAACATATGCTGAAGAAAACTGCTTTTAGAAACAACATCACTCTAGGTGAAGGGTAAAGCTACAAGTCAATGCAAAAGATTAAACATACAGTATAGCAATCTTACTTTGCGTTTAAAAGAATACAAATAGCTTCCATCACTGTCATGACAAGATCAGGAGGTTTAGTGAAAACTCTGATTTCAGAAATATCTGCCTTATCTAAAGAATCTAAGGCTTTGTTGGCAGCTTCTAAAGCTGGAAGGGCTTCATCCAAATCACGCTGGGCATCATCAGCTATTGCCTGAGTCTCCTCTGCCTTTACTTTTGCAACAGCTTCATCTTCCTGAACAACACGCCGAACCTGGAAGAAAAAAGAATCACCTTGTAGGGGAGATGGGCAGCATAACAATTTAATCAATAAATAAAATGAAAAAGAAATACATATTTTAAGAAAAAAGATATATTTTAAACACAGCTAATCCTCGACTTAAGACCACAGTGAGGAACAGGATTTTGTCACTAACAATGCGGTTGTTAAACGAGTCATCACATGACCCCCCTACCCACCCAATTTCACAATTATTTTTAACATTGTTGTTCAGTGAATCACATGGTTGTTAAGCAAATCCAGCTTCCCCCATTGCCTCTGCTTGTTGGAAGCTGGCTGGAAAGGTTGCAAATCGCCATTGGTTGCAAATGGAAGTCAACTGCCTAATGCCCAAACTCATGGGATTATCGGGATGATGCAATGGTCATAACTTTGAGGACAGGTTCTTTAAAAATCACTTTTTAAAGTACCGTTGTAGCTCCAAACCATTGTGAAATGACTGCTTTTAAATTGAGGATTACATGCATGTTTCCTAAGAAAACGAAATAGAACAGGTAGCGGTCATTGGTTATATGGGAATTCATAATTTAGTGGATTAGATGAAATATCCTTAAGCAAAATTCTTCTAATAGGAAGAACAGTGTGGGGAGGGAAGTGTAGATGGGCCTCCAATACTATCTTCCCCATTGCCTCAAAGGATTCCCTAGTCTTCCAGAGTTTTAAAGCAGAGGGGGTAGATTGTATAACTAGAGAAACTCCTTCACTTTTCAGACAGTAGAATTCTGGTGGATCAAAAACCTCCACTGGGAAGAATTCTGGTAAGTTTATTGTTTCTATTGTAGTAAATACTTCTATCAGAGCCTGGTGGTGCAGGGGTGAGAATATAGCATTGCAGGCTAACTCTGATGACTGCCAGCAGTTTGATTCTGACCAGTTCAAGGTTGACTCAGTCTTCCATCCTTCTGAGGTTGGTAAAAAAAACACCAGATTGTTAGGGGCAATATGCTGTCTCTTTAAACTGCTTAGTGAGGGCTGTAAAGCACTGTAAAGGTGTATATAAGTCTAAATGCTATTGCTATTAAAACAGGGGAAGGAGGAAATCCTTACCTTGTCCTGCACCCTAATAATTGATAGTACTAAGGGGACAATAGCAGTTCCTCAGAAATTATCTCTCTGTGACTATGTGTATCTCCATAGATACACATGACTGTGTGTAGAGTATGTGCTATTGCTATTATGATCTGATCTTTTAAGATGGGGTAAGATATCACTTTCTTAAAGAAGAATGCTAAAAACTGTGCATTGATAATGCTTTCCCTACCATAGCAATCCAGACTGCATTTCATGTAGGCTTTGGCTTATGGTCACAATTAAGCACAAAATTATGATCATAAGTTGTGGAAGTCATGAAGTGAGGTGCAGATGATTGCCTTGCTTCATTGCCACGATTCCTGCTTTCCCCATTATGGTTAAGTGACTCTTTATGTCATTAAGTGGAACATTTGGTATTCACATGTGTTTTACCTGGGTGTCCTCCACCTCAAGGCACCCTTTTCAGTTTCCCACCCCACTAGTTTCCATATCCTTGGACCTTCACTCACGCTAGTCACACCTCACTCCACTTACTGAAGACCTTCTTTGAGAAAGAGAGCTAGCCAATCTTCCTATACAGAGGCCACATGGTACTATTCTGGAAGAGGGCACCATTTTGGAAGCAATGGCAATTATGGACTTGCAAAAACTGTGGCCGCTCCTAAAATGGCAGATGGGCCAGTTTTGTTTCTCAAAGGTAATCTCAAAGATGCTTGTGCATTCCTATTTATTAGGATTACAAAATCATTTGGCATCCACATTCATACAACATACTTATAGCTTACAATGCATAGACTCTTAAATGTTTTTATATATGTTACTTTAGCTAGGAACTGCTTAACAGAAAAATGCTATCTGATATATTCAGATAGAGGAAGACACACAGTGGAGTTACACTGACATACACACACACAGAGGCACACACACACAGAGAGACAATATTTAATAACATTTTATACCTGATCAGCATTTTCTTGATCAACTGCTAATTTTTCCATCAAGGCCTCAACATCCACTGATTTCTCCTTGAGAACTGGTTCTAAAGCAGAAAGATCTAATTTCATTTTGTCAACAAGTACATTTGTTTCCAACAGTTTGGATAAACCATTTTTTACCCGATCCCGAGCCTGGAAAACAAGCAAATAAATACCGATAATTGTTTCAGTACTTTGAAAAGATATTAACTTAAAAATCTGATGCGAGTGGTTGTTTTCAGTAATTCTATGGATAATCATAGTCAAATTAAAATAACCATAATAATGATGTGAATATTTTAATATGTATTTATTACCATCATTTAAATTAGCCAAATCAGCATGTCAAAGAAATTACTTGTCTGGATAGCGTTAGCATTTATTTTACTGAAAAACATTATCTTTTATAACAAAGAAAGTAAATATTTCTGTCAAAGTTAACCTAGTTTTCACACTATAATTGACATTTTGTTGCAATGTTTTTTACTCAAAGACTGTTTTATTCTGCTAGATCTCAGGGTAGTTCTTCCTCAACTGGTATTCTTAATCAGACCATAGCTCCCAGAATTTCCAACCAGAATGGTCTAAAGCAGGGATCCTCAATCACCAGTCTGCAGCATGTCAGAAAAACTGGGCTACACAAACAAGCAAAGCCCCATCTGAGGGATACAGGTAGCACGTGAAACCATGCCCCCTCCAATATGCTGAAAAATGTCTCTCCACAGAACTGGTCCCTAGTGCCCAAAAGTTGGGGGCCACTGGTCTAAAGACATCTGAAGGGTGAAGAAGGCTTGTCCATATTGTGCCAATCTAGTAGGTACTCTTCGCTGAGATATATATATATATATATATATATATATATGTATGTATGTATGTATGTATGTATGTATGTATGTATGTATGTATATATATATGTATGTATGTATGTGTTGTGACCCAGGTTCCTGGACCCAGACTCCTGGACTCGGATGATTCAGAAAATGAGGGAGAAGACCTGGCAAGCCCTGTTTCTCTTGAGCCCTCTCCCTCCCTGGCACCCACTCAAAGGGAGGAGGAGGGGCCGGCACGGCCTGATTCTCCCGGGCCTTCTTCTGATTTGGCAACGCCCCAAGAGCAGTTTTGGAGTGACGCAAGATTATGAAGACTTGATCGACGTGCGCAGCAGCGGAAGAGTTGGGACAAAGCCAAGTCATAATTGTCATGCAGTGACATCTGCAGAGACTATAAATAGGAGGCGGGACTTCCTGGTTTTTTGTCTTGGACAAAGCAATGAATTTGGCGCGAGCTAACTATTTCATGGAGGGAAGAATATATTCGTGAGTAATTCTGGCCTTATCTATAATTTCCTCGTTATCTCCAGAAACTTGGCAGGCCCGTGGGTAGACGTGGCCAGGACATGTATCTATGTAAATAAAAGGAAAAAAGGAAGGCCTCTGACGGACTCTTTGCTGGGAGTATTGGGGAAGGAAACAGAACATTTTGTCCAAGACCTGACTAAAACATCTTCCACCAAAGATGGATCAGCAGCAGGTACAGCAGCAGTTAGAGCAGCTACAAGCGGCTAATCAACAGCTCCAGCAGCAAGTGGCTCACTTGGCAGGCCAACTTGCTGCCAGGAATGTGCCTGCAGCCCCCCATCCTCCCACCTCCTCCTCGCCGCAAGTGCCCGATAACCGTGCGGATAAGTTTTCTGGGCAGCCTGAGATGTTCCCGACCTTCTTGGGACAGTGCCAGCTCTACATGGCTATGAGGCCAGAGGATTTCCCAGGCGACCGGGCTAAGGTGGCCTTCGTGATTAACCTTCTTTCCGGCTCGGCTGCTCGATGGGCCACGCCCTCTTGCTCCAGGACAGCCCCTGCTGGCGGACCAACAGCGTTTTGGCAGCACCTCGCACCATGTATGAGGACCCGTTCGAATGCTGACGGCAACCAGGCGCCTTAAGGAACTCCGTCAAGGAAACGCCCCTGCAGGAGTACATCGCCGAATTTCGTCTTTTGTGCCAGGACTCTGACTGGAATGATGCAGCGCTGGTGGGCCAGCGTTCAGGAGGGACTCTCAGAGGAATTGCAAGACGAGCTGGCCCGCGTGGAGGCGCCACGGACCCTCGACAACTTGGTGCCCTTTGTCTCCGCCTCGATGCCCGTCTGCAACGGCGACCGTCCCGTCGCACCCCGGGACCCTCCGTCGACATCTGCACCCCACTTCCTGCACCACCAGCACCCAGGGTCGCCCACGTTTTGTAACCGCTGCGGAAGAGCCCATGGAGTTGGGAGCGGCCAGACCTCGCCTAACAGCCCAGGAGGCGGAACCGGGCGCCAAGGGGATTGTGCCTGTACTGTGGGGAGCCCGCCACTTCCGCTTCTTGCCCCAGAAAGCGGTGGGGCACGACGCCGGTCCCGAATCACAGCGTGACCAATCGAACGGAGCAGGCCCGACCGGGAAACCCTAGGTCGGGCACGTACTAAGCCCCCACTGGGCGTTGCGGAAGTAGACTCTGGGCCCCTCGGCATCTGATTCTGGACACACGGATATGGTTGGGGAACCAGTCGGACGGGCTCCAGGCGCATGCGCTGGTGGACTCAGGGCCACAACAAACTTTATGGACCAGGCCTTTGTGACCCAGTTTGCGGTCCCGTGGTTCCGTGGACCCTCCGATGCGGTAGAGACAATTGATGGGCGAGAACTGGTGTCCGGCCCCATTAAATTCGCCACCCAGCCTTTGCGCCTGGCTATTGGGGACCATGAGGAGGCGATCCAGTTTTATGTCACGGCGGACCTTCATTTTCCCTTGGTCCTTGGGTTGGCCTGGCTTCGGACCCACGATCCTCAGGTGGCCTGGTCGCGAACGCCATCTCTTTCCCGAGTCTGCAGTGCGTCGATCACATCCGCCACACCTGTGCCGCCAGAACGCCCCACCGCTGCCATCACCTTGCCTCCTGAGCTGACGGACTTCGCCGACGTGTTCAGCGAGAAGGAGGCGGACCGACTACCCCGCATCGGCCCCACGATTGCCCGTGGACCTTCTGCCCAACGCACCACTGCCTGTGGGACGCCTGTATTCCATGTCGGAGCCCGAGTTGGCCGCCTCAGGGACTTCCTGGACAAAAACCTGGCCCGAGGGTTCATCCGCCTTCAAAGTCCCTCTCGGCCCCGGTCCTCTTTGTGAAGAAGAAGACAGGGACTTGCGCCTATGCTGTGATTACCGCCGGCTAAACGCCATTACGGTGCGGAATCGCTACCCCTGCCGCTCATCCGGAGCTACTGGAAAGGTTGCGGAGGCCACGATCTTCACCAAGCTCGATCTCCGGGGCCTACAACCTGGTGCGGATACGAGAAGGAGACGAATGGAAGACGGCATTCGCACCGATACGGACACTACGAATACACTGTCATGCCATTTGGGTTGACCAATGCTCCCGCCGTTTTCAGCACTTCATGAACGACGTGTTCGAGACATGTTGGATCGGTTCGTGGTTATCTACCTCGACGACATCCTGATTTACTCCCGGTCCAGGAAAGCCACCTTCGACACGTCAGTCTGGTTCTGCAACGCTATGGAGCAACAACTCAATGCGGCTGGAGAAATGCGTCTTCTTCCGGACTTCCATAGAATTCCTCGGGCATATCATCTCGCCCGAGGGCATAGCCATGGACCCATGTAAAGTAGAAGCTTTGTGTAGCTGGGAAGCCCCTCGTCGGGTGAAGGATGTTCAGCGCCTACTGGGCTTCGCCAACTACTACCGGACCTTCATCCCGGGCTTCGCCACACTGACAGCTCCACTTACCCAGCTCCTCAGGAAGAAGGTTGCATTCCGGTGGGGTCCCCCGCAGCAAGAAGCATTCACAGCCCTCAAGAAAGCCTTCGTCACGGAACCCGTCCTGAGGCATCCCGACCCGCTCCGGCCTTTTGTGGTGGAAACGGACGCGTCCAATGTGGCTCTGGGAGCGGTGCTGCTACAGGCTCCGACGAATGGCGGCACACTTTTTCCCTGCGCTTACTACTCCCGGAAACTCAACCCTTCCGAGCGCAACTACACTATCTGGGAAAAAGAGTTGCTGGCTATCAAGGCTGCATTCGAGGCTTGGCGACACCATCTGGAGGGGGCCCGACATCAGGTGGAGGTCGAGCGGACCATCGGAATCTCGAGCACCTCACCACAGCTCGGAAGTTGAACCAGCGGCAGATCCGGTGGTCGTTGTTTTTTGCCCGGTTCAACTTCCGCGTGACCTACATTCCCAGCGGTCACAACCGGAGGGCGGATGCCCTGTCCCGCAAGCCAGAGTACCTCTGCGCCAAGGACTCCTTCCTCCACGGACAGTGCTGCGGCAGAAGCCTTGGCCGCAGCACGGGAGCCAGTGGACTTGCGGGCCCAGGTGCGAGGCGCAGCGCCAGGACGCCTGGTCGCAGCAAAGGAGAGCGGAGGTGGGCCCCACGTCTCCTTGGACCTTGGAGGAGGACTTACTCAAGTTTGGGCGATTATATGTGCCCACAGGACCACTCCGAGCCCTCGTCATGACCCAGTGCCACGACAACCCTGCAGCAGGACATTTTGGGTTCTTCAAGACCCTCCACCTGGTGACACGGACCTTTTGGTGGCCCAGTGCGGCATGATATACATGCCTACGTGACATCCTGCGTACCGTGCCGGCAAGCCAAGACCGCCACGGGGCCCCTCCCGGCTCCTCCAGCCCTTGCCGACACCCGACAGACCCTGGGGGCGATCTCTATGGATTTCCTGACAGACCTGCCGCCGTCCTCTGGGTTCACCACGGTGCTGGTGGTGGTGGACATGCTCACCAAGATGGCACACTTCATCCCATGCCGCGGACTGCCCACAGCCGCAAAACGCCCGTCTCTTTCTGCAGCACATCTTCCGCCTCCATGGTCTACCGGACAGGGTGGTTTCGGACCGCTGGAGTTCAGTTCACAGCCCGCTTCTGGAAGAGCCTGATGGCGCGTTGGAGGTGCAGGTATGTCTGTCGTCATCGCACCATCCGGAGACCGACGGGGGTACAGAGAAGGTCATCGGTATACTGGAACAGTATCTCCGTTGCTTCATCAACCAGCAACAGGACAACTGGGCCGACTACCTGTCCCTGGCGGAGTTTGCTTTTAACAACTCTCAGCACACCTCTACTCAGATGACCCGTTCTTTGCCAATGTGGGTACCATCCGCGGCTCTTCCCTCTGGCACCACCGGACTCTCCTGTTCCCGAAACGCAGACCTTCCTGACGGAATTGCATGCGGTCCAACAGTTGGTACGCCAGCAGCTGAATCGGGCAAAGGAGGACTACAAACGGTCCGCCGACCGCTCCCGACGGGCAACGCCCCCGCTGGCAGTTGGAGACCGGGTGTGGCTCTCCACCAAACACCTCCCGTCCGACCGCCCGGTAAAGAAGTTGGACCACCGATTCATCGGCCCGTTCCCTGTCGAGGCAGTCATCAACCCGGTAGCCTACCGACTGACCCTGCCACGATCCATGCGGATCCACCCCGTTTTTCACCGGTCCCTTCTGGTTCCTGAGGCCACACCGAGTCCCCTTCGGTGCCCAACAGCACCCGTCACTGTCGCCGAGGACGGATCGGAGGAATACGAAGTCCACAGCGTACGAGACTCTCGCTGGCTAAAGGGTCGTTTCCAATATTTGATCGCGTGGAGGGGATACGGGACTTATTTCTCCTGGGTAGATGCCTCCGACGCTCATGCCCTGACCTGGTGCAGGCCTTCCATGAGCAGAACCCAGCCCGACCGCATCCCGATCGTCAGCCCGGGGAAGGGCCCTGCGGTGAGGATAGTGTTGTGACCCAGGTTCCTGGACCCAGACTCCTGGACTCGGATGATTCAGAAAATGAGGGAGAAGACCTGGCAAGCCCTGCTTCTCTTGAGCCCTCTCCTCCCTGGCACCCACTCAAAGGGAGGAGGAGGCCGGCAAGGCCTGATTCTCCCGGCCTTCTTCTGATTTGGCAACGCCCAAGAACAGTTTTGGAGTGACGCAAGATTACGAAGACTTGATCGGCGTGCGCAGCAGCGGAAGAGTTGGGACAAAGCCAAGTCATAATTGTCATGCAGTGACATCTGCAGAGACTATAAATAGGAGGCGGGACTTCCTGGTTTTTTGTCTTGGACAAAGCAATGAATTTGGCGCGAGCTAACTATTTCATGGAGGGAAGAATATATTCGTGAGTAATTCTGGCCTTATCTATAATTTCCTCGTTATCTCCAGAAACTTGGCAGGCCCGTGGGTAGACGTGGCCAGGACATGTATCTATGTAAATAAAAGGAAAAAAAAAGGAAGGCCTCTGACGGACTCTTTGCTGGGAGTATTGGGGGAAGGGAAACAGAACAGTATGTATGTATGTATGTATGTATGTATGTATGTATGTATGTATGTATGTATGTTTTCACGGGTATATGTATGCAGGTTTTCGTATGTTCGGGTCTTTTCCCGTGTAAGATTGGAAGCATTTAGGCAACGTTTCAATGACATCTCACTCAACATCTTCAGGTTTTGGCTTTGTTCTTATGTGAATATGTAAATACTGGTGGGGGGGGTGTTTTTTGAATTGCAGGCCTAGCTGTTGCAAGCTGATTGGTTGGCTGTGTTGCTACATGTTGATTGGTTAATGGAGTTTTTTGAATAGCTGGTCTAGCTGTTTCAAGCTGATTGGTTGGCTGTGTTGATAATTGGTTAATGGGGTTGATGTTTGTGTGGGAAGTAGCATTTTGGGCCCTGGTCTGGTTCCGAGTTCGAGGTCCTATTATGTGTCGATGTTTGTGTGGGGAGTAGTATTTTGGGGCCTGGTCTGGTTCCAAGTTTGAGGTCTTGTCATGTGTGGATGTTTGTGTGGAAAGTAGCATTTTGGGCTCTGGTCTGGTTCCCACCCATGCTGCTATATCCAGTTATGCCTCTTATTACTTTGCCGCATATACCATAACATTTGAAGCTTATGAAGATTTGCAGTCCTAGTTCTTTGTCTACATATGAAGACCAGAATACATTGTCATTCATTGTACTGAATAGCAGCATCTGTGTGGAAAATAACCTCACAAAACTCATATTATTTGTGAAAAGTATGGCTAAAACCAGCGACATACCTGATTTTCCTTAATGCAGATTGCCTTATTCAGAGACAGAAATGTTGACATCTGAATTTCTTATACAAACATGATAAATTTAGATATAAATTTAAGGATTATATTTGATAGAAATGATACCTACACTCCTAATACTGAATAGCAATATTTTCACTACAAAGAATAGAAATAAGTGTTTGTTTGTATGTCAGCAGTGGGGTAGAATATAAAACACACTTCTTATACTTAATTCCATCATTATTTTAATAAAGGTCAACCTACTGAAACCAGTTGCTTCCTTTTTTCAGCAAGCATGGACAAATAAAGATTGATTAACTCTAAATAGGAAGTTGGTGTTGTATAGTATCGTCGCCGGAGCTCTGCATAATACTGCTCTGCCATCTCTGTAACACTCATGTGGATGTCTACACACATTACAGAAAGTTTCTCTTTCATTCGATCAGTTCCGAGATCAACATGCATAAAAAAAGTTCTTGATACAGAAAGAAGTGCTTCTTTTGGCCACTAGGGAAAAATAAAAGAGAAACTGGCTAGTTAAATAATCTTTCTTGAGGTATATATGCAATACACAAATCATTTCTTTTCTAATTATTTCAGCAGAATTGTCACTGAAAGACTAAAAGGAAGTGGAGGACATTATTAAATTAATTAATTAATATAATATCCAACTTTCATATGGCATGAACATAAGACAGCTGCTTTAATTTATGATTTATGGAATTGGTAAGAAATACTAATGTATTCCATTTGTACCCCATGAAAACATTGATGAAAATTGGCTATTGAAGTATATTTTCCTTTTAGTTGCTACTATATTTAGAATAGAATAGAATAGAATGGAATGGAATGGAATGGAATGGAATGGAATGGAATGGAATAGAATAGAATAGAATAGAATTTATTGGCCAAGTGTGATTGGACACACAAGGAATTTGTCTTGGTGCATATGCTCTCAGTGTACATAAAAGAAAAGATACCTTCATCAAGGTACAACATTTAACTTTTACAACACAAATGATGGTCATAGGGTATAATTTAACACTTAATGATAAACAACAAAAGTTACAGTCATACAGTCATAAGTGGAAAGAGATTGGTGATGGGAACTATGAGAAGATTAATAGTAGTGCAGATTTAGTAAATAGTTTGACAGTGTTGAGGGAATTATTTGTTTAGCAGAGTGATGGCCTTCGGGAAAAAACTGTTCTTGTGTCTAGTTGTTCTGGTGTGCAGTGCTCTATAGCGTCGTTTTGAGGGTAGGAGTTAAAACAGTTTATGTCCAGGATGTGAGGGATCTGTAAATATTTTCACAGCCCTCTTCTTGATTCGTGCAGTATACAGGTCCTCAATGGAAGGCAGGTTGGTAGCAATTATTTTGTCTGCAGTTCTAATTATCCTCTGAAGTCTGTGTCTTTCTTGTTGGGTTGCAGAATCAAACCAGACAGTTATAGAGGTGCAAATGACAGACTCAATAATTCCTCTATAGAACTGGATCATCAGCTCCTTGAGCAATTTGAGCTTTCTGAGTTAGCGCAGAAAGAACAGTCTTTGTTGTCCTTTTTTGATGATGTTTTTGATGTTAGCTGTTCATTTTAGATCTTGCGATATGATAGAACCTAGAAATTTGAAGGTCTCTACTGTTGATACTGTGTTGTCTAGTATTGTGAGATATGGAAGTATGGGAGGGTTTCTCCTAAAGTCTACCACCATTTCTACGGTTTTGAGTGTGTTCAGTTCCAGATTGTTTCGGTCGCACCACAAGGCAAGCCGTTCAACCTCTCGTCTATATGCGGATTCGTCATTGTCTCAAATGAAACCAATCACTGTTGTGTCATCTGTGAACTTCAGTAGCTTAACAGATGAATCGTTGGAGATGCAGTCATTGGTATACAGAGAGAAGAGAAGTGGGGAGAACACACAGCCTTGGGGGGCCCCTGTGCTAATTGTACAGGTATCTGATGTGATCCTGCTTAGCTTCACCTGCTGCTTCCTGTTTGTTAGGAAACTTGTGATCCACTTACAAGTCTGTTCAGGTACCTGTAGCTGGTTTAGCTTAGTTAGAAGAGTGTCTGGAATGATGGTATTGAATGCTGAACTAAAGTCTATGAAGAGGACCCTTGCATAGGTCTTTGGAGATTCAAGATGTTGTAAGATGTAGTGCAGAGCCATATTAACAGCATCATCTGTTGATCTATTTGCTCGGTATGCAAATTGCAAAAGGTCTAACAGAGGATCTGTGATGGTTTTCAAGTAGGAAAGCACTAGCCTTTCAAAGGCTTTCATGACTACAGATGTTAAAGCAACTGGTCTGTAGTCATTCAGTTCCTTGATGGTGGGCTTCTTTGGCACTGGGATGATGGTAGAGCGTTTGAGGCAAGAAGGAACATAGCACATCTCTAGCGATTTATTGAAGATACAGGTGAAGATGGGGGCCAATTGGTCAGCACAGACTTTTAAGCAAGAAGGAGTTATCTTGTCTGGGCCTGGAGCTTTTCCTGGCTTTTGTCTGTAAAATAGGCCCTGCACTTCCTTTTCTGTGATCACTAGGGGTTGTGAACCCAATGGGATGAGGTCAGTTGTAGGAGGCTTGGCTGTGTTGGTGTGTCTGAGATGGGGGTTGTGGAGATAGGGGGCTGTAGTTTCCTTTCAAGCGTGCAGTAAAACTCATTCAGATCATCTGCCAGTTGTTGATTTCCTTCAGCCTGGGAAGGAGGTTTATTTATTTATTTATTTATTTATTTTATTCGATTTTTATACCGCCCTTCTCCCGAAGGACTCAGGGCGGTATATAGCCATATAAAAAATCCACAATATACACATTAAAACAAGATTAAAACAAAACATATTACAAGGTGGCCGGAATTTAAAAGCAATTTAACAAATCTTAAAATATAAATTACCCCAATTAAAATTTAATAAAACTTTTAGGCCAGTCCCGCTTGAATAAATAGGTTTGCCATAGCCGGTGTTATTTTTAAGAGTTTTCCACATGTTTGCTGGTTCATTTGCTGAAAACTGATTCTTTAGCTTTTCAGAGTAGTTTCTTTTTGCTGCTCTGATTTCCCCTGTTAGTACATTTCTGGCCTGATTGTACAGCATTTTATCACTATATTTAGCAGAGATATTTCTACTTTCCCTATAAAATATAAACAAAATTTCTCAAAAGCCATGAATGATGAGAAAGACAAAGGGACAATATTTGACCATTATCCCAAATTAGATTAACTTTTACTTAAATTTTAGGTTAAATGTAATGGTGCAGAATATAGAAAAAAATAAACTTGATGGGAAAATGGCAATCCTTGAAGTAGATTCATCAATTATTTAACATCTTATCAGCATTCTTCAATGAATTATTTACCTGCACAAACCAGTCAATAGTGCAGCAATTCACAAGGGAGGGAAACATTCGGCACCGTGCTCGGAAAGCATCTCCAACAGGACTCATACACAGGACAATGTGCAGCTTCTGTCGGACTCGACTAATGAAGTACTGAAATACCTGAGAAAAGACAAGTTATAATTCAGAGATCGAAAGTAAACATAATTATTATCATTACCATCATCCACTTTTTAGATAGTTTGTGTTACTGAGAATAATATACTACTAGAAGCGATAGTCTAAGTGACTTAAATACAGATAGTCCTGGACTTACAGTCACAACTGAGCCCAAAATTTCCATTGCTAAGCAAGGCAGTTGTTAAGTAAGTTCTACGCCATTTTATGACCTTTTTGTCACAGTTGTTAAGTGAATCACTTCAGTTGTTATTTGAATCATGTGGTCATTAAGTGAATTCCGATTGTTTGTCGGAAGCCAGCTGGAAAGATTACAAATGATGATCACATGACTCCAGTATAGTGCAATTGTCACAAATACATGGCATTTGCCAAGTGCCTGAATTTTGATCATGTGACCATGGGGATGCTGCAATGGTTGTAAGTATGAAAAATGGTCATAAGTCAGTGCCACTGAAATTTTTGAATGGACACTAAATGAATGGTTGTAAGTCAAGGACTACTTATATACCTCTCTAATTCCTATAAATTGCAGATACATTTAAATATCTATAATAAACATGAATTTAAATTATACATGTAAAGCAGTATTTATAATATCTTACCTCATCTCTGTTGCCCTCTGCTATTCCTACTTCTTTTGCCTTGGGTCGAGTAGCTGCCATGACAAACTCCAGTTCATCCTTTTCAAACAGATTAGGTACCTCTCCAGAATTCAAAATATTGTTTATATCTTCTAGGAATTCTTCTACAACTATCTAAAGGTTTTATAAATATCAGGTATTTGAAAAGTTATATTGTTAAAAAAAAGGAGTCAGAAACCAAACATTACTACAAAATAACGGATTACCCATTACAAGAAACAGAGGCTGTTACTTCTAAAATATGTTTTCGTCTCAGCTTTACTGTTAATTTGTTATTCCTAAGTCATATATAAAAAGCCAGTCATTAAGCATTTCCACATGATGTTTAAATCCAAAATATGTTGTTAAAAAACACATTTTAATGAGCATAAAACATATCATTGCTGCTTAAATCTGAGATTTTCAGCAGAGGAACAGATGTCTCCTTTTTTTTCCAGCATGTTATTTGAACTGTTGGATTGTTTATCCAAGACTGATAATTTGTACTATTTTGATTTATCTTGAATGGGGCTTACTTCTGAACATAAATAAAGACTGAAAAATTAACCTCATCTAAATTTTTCTTATTAATGTCAAGTCCTTAGCAAAATAAGGAAGTTTTAAGCAACATTTTAAAAATCTGGATAGTTCAATTTTACTGATTTCCTTTCTACCACAAATTCGCTAAATCCAAAATACTTAAGAGAAGTTTATATTTTCAGCAAAACCAAGATTCCCTGGATAATCATAATATTACCAAATTTTATTCTGCTTCATTAAATCAGTACAGTAAAAAGTAGAAGAGTCCATGTGTACCACAATAGCCCACAAAATATAAATATTCTATATTGTATCTTCCTAATGATATATGTCACTCCAGAAAAATAAACATTACTAGAAAATAAAGGAAAAGAGAGTGGGGTGCAGAAAGAAAAGCACATGCAGAAAAGCAGCAGATGTTTTTCTTAGAATTTTATGCCTATGTTCATTTGAGTAAGATTTTTATGAATTTTTGCTGGATTAAGTTTAAAATGGTGTCTTATTTTTATTATTTGTTTGTTTATTAAATTAATAGGCCACCCACCTTACTCAAGGTAACTCTGTCTTAGGATTTATCTACTAGTACATGGTACCCAAATACCATGTTGTACCCAACATGGTACCCAAGTTGTATACTGATTCTGTGCGTTATCTCAATATTTTACTTGTTTGGAACATTTTTCATACCTTTTTGTTAAATTATCTCTGATGAAGTAAAAATCTGAAGCAAACTGTTTCCTGATGGAGATTTGGGAGAGTTAAGCTAAAAATTGCTACTTTAATATATGTTCCCAGGGAAACTAAAATAATAAGCCATAAAACATAGAAAAGGCCAAGAAATGTTGATAAACTGGGAGGCCACAGAACTCTGGCAAAGCAAAAGAAATTAACTCCCTTGGGGGGTGGGGGTGGGCTACAATCACAGAATTCTGCCTTTAGTTCTCTCAAAACCCCATTGTCTTTGTAGTCCTGTTCCATTACCTTATAGTTGCACCTCAACGGCTGTATTGACCTAACTAGGTATGTGATCTAATCAAATACTTTGTGTTGGCTATACCTCATGGAATACCTGACTGTGCTGACTATTTACATACATATTCTAATTTGCACACATCTCTTAAAAGCAATTGTAGCTGCACAGGTTTTATTTTAGGCCTCCTCTATTTCCTTCAAAGCTAGCAATAAACCAAATTGTGCTTCAGTTAATAAATTAATCTGATTCAAATATATCCCTGAAAATATATTTCCTACAGTAAACATTCTTTAATAAGGGCTTTGAGGAACCGCCACGCCAAAACCAGTTATCAAACCAGTCCATCAGACCCCAGAGTTAAGTTTCTCACGGGAAGTAAGTTGTCTTGCTGTGAGGCTAAACCACGGAATATCTTGCAGCATAAGGGAATGCTATTGATGATCCTTGAAGCTGACAGAAGGAATTGGGCACATTTAGCTTTGAGAAGAGATGACAGAAGAAGAACATGATAACCTTCTTCAGACACCTGAAAGACTGTCACATTTGTTTTTTCTATCATTCCAGAGTGCACAATATGGATTTAAGTTAAGAAGGATTCCAAATGAATGTCAAAAAAGAAAAAAGAAAAGAAAAAGAAAAAAAAGGAGCAGTTTGACTGTGGAACAAATTAGTTCAAGAAGTGATGAGTTCTCCTTCACTGGTGTTCAGACAGAGATGATACAGCAGGGCTGTCAAACACCCGGCCCACGAGCCGGATGCGTCACACACTGGCCACGTCCACGCCTGGTTTAGCAAATGGGACAAAAGTCCCAATATATCATGTGATGCCACCGTGATAACGTGAGTTTGACACCCCTGCTATATGGCCCTCTGTCTAGGATGAGTTTTTGTACTGAGCAAAGGGTTGATTTAATGGCTCTTTACAATTCTATCATTCTATAATGTTTGATCAATTGCTATAGGGTGGCTTCCTTATTCAATTTGTTCCCTGATAACTAAGCTGTTTCCATTTCAGACATACATAATTAACATGCTCAGATGATGTGCCTTCGGCAGTCTGATTGCATATAGCATACAGTATGTCCTAATGATCATTTCTTTTGCTCCAGTTAAGACAAGATACTGATTTAGTTCAAGATTGACAGGTTTCAAACTCTATGAAATATATCCATCTAGGCCAGAAATTAATCTTTTGAGAAAATGGAAGAAATGCTAACCATTGATTAGAATAAATGGTCATTACCCGGTCCAATGAGACTAATTTCATGAATACCAGCATGTTTATGAATTGTTAAGTTATTATTGTTGAGTGTTAAGAGAGAACGAGATTAAAACATGCTTGTTAAACAATGATAAATTATTTATGATCTATATAAGTCACACAGAATTGCCTTTTTGGGGAGATAAGCATCATATAAATTTAATAAACAAATACCTATTTATTTCACACAATTGAAGTATTTCATGCAAGTTTTTTCTTTCACAGAGTAAAAGAAAAGGCAAAAACTAAACAAAAATAACAATAATGAACTAAAACAATTAGTGATGATATTCATGATGATCTATCACCATAATAAAGATTTGATTTGATGCATGTGATATTCAAAGAGGAAACAGATTTTAAATATCCCAAATTTAATATTGGTAACAAGAGCAACATTTATACATATTACATTATTAGAAAAACCACTGCCAATATATAGCTAATAAATAGCAGTAAGAGTTAGAGAACCTAAGTTTATTGCGGGGGTTTTCAAAGCTCTTTATTGTTGTGTTAATTTTCAACCAGAGAGATATTTTTAAGTACCATTCCTCTAATTAAAGTTGTGTTTTAGTTTTCTAGCATATTGCAATAATAAATTTGGCAGCTAATGACAGGAATTGAATCTATTACTTATGCTGCATCAATTTCTAAGCTTTAGGAAATATGGATAATTAAAAGCAGGATTCATTATGAAAGATTGTGGGGCGATTTTCTTCAAAAACTTTGTAATAAAAAACTAATTGGGCATTATCACCAAAAATGATAATATGTATGAATTTGTTTATCATCCTACCAACACTATTAACAGTTTATATAAATGTAGTATAGTGCCTCCTATTGATATTTATCTGATCCTGATGTAAAATAGATTTTAAAAGGACTTTTATGCTTCAAAGAGTAGAAAGATATAAGGAGCTGTATCAAGTTCAGAATCCTAATCCTCCAAATTTTGATAAAAACTTTCAGGAAAAGCCTGCTGAGTTTAATTAAATTTTACATACCACTGGAGAGATTTCCTTACTATTAAATGAGGTAGATATGCATCAGTTTTAAAATGTTGTTAATAGTGTTAATCAATGCTTTTTTTTTAAAGAAAGAAATGCTTGAACTGGGCTTTTTCATGGCAGTTCCAATTCTCCTATAAAATGTGATTTATGTGAAGTGGGTCTATTGGAACAGCAGCCTAAGCATTCCTGAATGCAGTTCAACTAATATCGTATGTGATCGAATAACCAATCTTGAAAACTTTGAAAAGTTGGATCTACTGAAATAATCTCAATGTTAACAGGTTCCAGTTTTTAATGTAGTCAAACGCCTCTACTACATTCATCCTCATTCTGTTCCACTGTACTTAATTTTTATTTCTATTCTACAATATATTATTTGGATTCTATAATGAAACAATTGGGGAAAAATGGAATTGTTTTTAGGAATGAAGAGAACTTCCTTAATGTCATGATATATCTTAATAAATAATGCTTATTATTGTCTTATATACAATATGTTATATGTGTGTATGTGTATGTGAGTGTGTGTTCCAACTTTATTTAATCAGGAGTAGTAATAGATTTATTTATTTATTTATTTATCAATCAAACTTCTTAATTTCAATTTTATAAATTAAAAAAAAACCAGAACAGAATAGCAGAGAAGCTATTGTATGGAAAAGGCACAAAATGTATTTAACACCAGCCTGATAAATGCAGTAAAGCAAACGTGTGTTTGTGCTGTTGGGGTGGGGAGGTGGGGGAGAGATAGCAGTCATAGAGACAAAGACTTGAGTGAGCCTTTTGCAAACAATTCCCTACCTTTGATTAACATTACATCTTTATCAGCCTTTTATTGTATTATTTCTCAAGCTGAGTGAAAATTGACCCTCCTGCTGCTTTCAGGCAGCAAATGTGTAAACAGTCTAAAATTACTGGAGGCACACCATTATTTGAAAATATGTGGTGGAGTTGATTATGAGAGGGGAGGCTATTCCAAGGCGAGTGCAGGGAGTCATGGGGGAAACTAACAGCAGCTGCAGAGAATGGCCATTATGAAAACTCACAGAGCCAAAATAAGTTTAAAAAAAAATTGTGGGGATGGGGGTGGTTTGGTAGTTAAGTCCTGGCACAGGTATGGTATAAGAGGTATCATTGCAAATTGAATGTTAAGATAATGATACTAAAGCTTGGAGGCAGACAGAGGAAATGTTTATCTCTTAAGTTCCCAGTCCCTAGTGAGGTTAAGCCTGAGTGGTCAGACAACATTATAGGACTGGGTTTTTTAAAAACAGATACTGGATAAACTAAATATGAAAACAGTAAATTAGGTGGTTTTAGAGCTTTCTTATGTATTGGAGGGATGCTAATCAGCTCCTTAAGAGCAAATCAATCTATTTTCTTTCAAAGCCAAACACAACTTCACATTCCAGACATTCTGCTAAATCAGACTAGACTGAGAAACACTGATTCTGGGAATTGAAATCCACACATCTTCAAGCTGCCAAGACTGAGAAACACTGTGCTAAATTATTTGAGACTGCTCATAATTCATCCAAAAAACCTCTCAACTATTTTTGTGATTCTGGGTTTTGGCTGAGACGCAACCCAAGGAGTCCTGGAAGCATTTCATGCCAGAAATAAGGCAAGATTGGGATCTCTCCCGGCCTTCTCCTTTTCATCTTTCACTTGTTCCCAGAATTACCACCCAAACTTCCTCTATAATTTTTCCTCATTGGTTCAATTTTTTTAAGGTATGAGAATTATTGTAAGCCACAGAATCTTATTCATGTAACATGGTAACATTTGTTCAGTTCTATCCTCTATTCATCAATTAATACTGGCACAAATAACTATTTTAAACATGTCCTTTCAATAGATCTAGTTTGTTTTATAAATGCTCAAATTACTGTATCAAACACTGTTTACATCACTGCTTTATCCACAATTACTCCATGTTATTCCACACTTCAATCACTTATTAATGTTGCCATGGAAATTGTTGTCACTTTTGTTGTTGAAAACAATGTCCTGATATCAACATTTCATGAGCTTCATTCCAAGTATATTCCTTTTTGTTTGTTTGGGGTTTTTTGCGCTCATTTTTATTCTTGTATTTTTATATTGGTTTAGGCATGTCAATGGATTCTTATAGTGTTATTTTTTCTCTTTCTGTAATTTATGGGCACTTTTTATTTTTATGGGGAGTGTCATAATCCAGCAGTGACTCACACACAGACAGTTGCAAGTTCTCATGTACCTAAGCATTCTTATTCATGCCATAAATGAGTAAATCTTCCTAATTTGCAATTGTACATTACTAGCTATGTCCTTCTATCACTTTTTATTACAATTCCTAGAATGAAGAGTGAGAATTCTTTGCTATGCCTTGAATTACCCTTCACCAAAAACTAGCAAACTTCATTGCCTGCCACAGTTTATACCCGTATCTGGGGTAAAATCACAAGGCAGATAGAGGTAGTCCTTACTTATGACCCAATTACTTACAATCCAATTAAGGCCAAAATTTATGTTCCTAAGTGAGAAATTTGTTGAGTTTTGTTCCATTTTATGACTTTTCCCGCCACATTTGTTAAGTGAATCACTGCAGTTGTTAAATTAGTAACACTAAGTTACTAACTAAGTTGTCAAGAAAATCTGGTTTCCCCATTGACTTTGCTTGTCAGAAGGTCACAAAAGATGATCACATGACCCCAGGACACTGCAACCGTCATAAAGGTGAATCAGTTGTGAAGCACCTGGTCATGGGGAGGCTGCAACGGTCATAAGTGTGAAAAATGGTCATAAGTCACTTTTTTCAGTGCTGTTGTAATTTCGAATGGTCACTAAGTGAACTGTTGTAAGTCAAGGTCTACCTGTATTACCAAAAACAAACAAAGAAACAAAGAAACAACAGCGCACATCTTGCAGAAACATGAATGAAATCTTCATCCTGTGCTAGCAGAGTGCATCTACTTTCAGTGGCTTATCTGAACTTTAAACATTGAATGGCACTTAAAATTCCCTTAGCTGCATGAACAAAAGTAACATAAGCTAAATCACATCGCATTTCATTATATTAATAGTGCTTTATCTACAGAATGAATTTCAATATTATTATATCATACCTGGGTGTCTGTGAAAAGGAAAACCATGTCTTTGTCTTCCACCCCTGCCATTTTGTATAGCTTCCTAAGGTCTTCATGGAAAGTGTCATAATTATAGCCACGACTTAGTTCTATTTGAAAGCATTTATAGCCACAAATGTGAGAGGCAAGTCTAGTCAGAGACTGCTTCCCTGTGCCTCCAACACCGACCAGGAGGGAATTTCCTCTTTCCTGACGAATCATCCGAGCAATTCTAGGAAGAAAATTGAAATGACATTTGACTTTGATAAAACTTAAAAACACCATTCTACCGTGACATACTGAACATACAAGAATTGAAGCAGAGGAGTTTTCTTTTAATACTCTCCCAGGACATGACTACAATACACAGCTTGGTTCAAGAACTCTCTTATTGTGGCTCAGGAATCACCCTTACCCACATAACTAAAATTTGATGGCAAAAATCTCAGTGTTTCCTGTGTTAGATTTGGTTACCCCTTCTGACCAGGCAGAATTAAGTTTATGAAATATAATATAATCACCACCAAACATGTTCTGGTTTATGAATTTGTGGTATGTTTTACTTTGGTACAAGGCCTATTGATGGCTTCAATGGCATAGGTTGCTCACTGGCATTTTCCTTCTGTGTTCTTTGCCCTATTTGCATACCATTTCTTTTCTAGTTCTGTTTCATATAGACTTATTTTTGTTTTATATTTTACCTATTTGTACCATATTTACTTTTAATATGACTTAAATAGTGCTTTCTACATCTTTGACACATGCATCTTTTTCCTATCCTCTTCAGTGTTCTCCAACCAAATATCATATGTTACAGTCTTTCTGCAATCTCTGTAGAATATTTTTAGATTTCAACAGGCTATGGTGATAATCTTACTTTATTCAAGTGTCACATTACCTAAAATATGGAGAAGAACACATAAAATTAGGTTCACATATTGGAGTGAGC
Source organism: Ahaetulla prasina (assembly GCF_028640845.1). NCBI lineage: Eukaryota > Metazoa > Chordata > Lepidosauria > Squamata > Colubridae > Ahaetulla > Ahaetulla prasina. The sequence goes on along the minus strand of NC_080540.1, from coordinate 202,915,928 downwards.
TTATCTTTGCTTGCTTGGAAACTGACCTAATGGTTGGTTGGTTTATAGCTAGCTAGCTAGATATAGCTATAGATGATATAGAGATATAGAGAATGAGATAGATTAAATATATAGACATATAAATTATATTTAATACAATTTAGATATTACCCATCTCAGGTAGTTCACAGGTAAAAAATTAAAAGCCATAAAAATATTAGTAAAGTAGGACCCAAGAAAAAACCAAGAAGATAGAATAATTTAAAAGTCAAGAAATAAAGGCAGAAGGAGTGCTATATTTCTGATATGTATTGATTATGTATATGATCTAGTTTTGGTTCACTCTGACAAAGGAATTGGTCTGGAACTCAGGAACTCTGAGTTCTAGGCTTCCCTTAGGCTTTAAAGCCACCTGGGGGATTAAGGCTGGTCATTCTCTTAGAGAAAAATGTAGAAAAATTGTTGCAGGGGAAAGAGAGAGAAGGAGTATTAGATACATCCACTGTCTATATGTGAAGGGTAGGGGGATAAAAAAAGGATACCCTTGATATTTAGGAATATTGAATTTATTAGAAATAACACTTTAATTTTGCAAAAATATACACAGTTTGGAACTGCCTATATTCTCAGATGATATCTTAATAAGTCTTTGTTCCTTGCTAAGGACTTGAATTATTAAGTTTTCACTGTCTCATTAATTGGAAATGACAAGCCTGCAAATCACAATTGCAGTTGTAACCTGAAGACTACCTATATGTGACAAAGGTATGTCATAATTTCATATGTACTTGATATTCAATAATGTATATATAATATTAATACTAAATTAATGATAATTATTTACCTTGAAACATGCTCTACTGCATCTTGGAAAAATACCAGCCTGACCTCTTTAGAGCTTGTTATATTGTAATCATCAAGGTAGTCTTGTAAAACTCCGATAATCTTTTCCATGTCAGGTAACTCTTCATAAAGTCTCTCAGCTTTCTCTATTCCAATCTACATGGTATCATTGAGAAAAATCAGATGAATATAATGAAGTGATAATTTAATGACAATTGAGAACAGACACTAATCAAAGAAATGTAGTGATGACAGGAGTGAAACAAGGTTGACAGAGATTATACAAAACTAATGCAGAGAGAAAAGTAGCTTGTCACACCTCCTAGATCTATTTGAAAGCATTTATAGCCACAAATGTGAGAGGCAAGTCTAGTCAGAGACTGCTTCCCTGTGCCTCCAACACCGACCAGGAGGGAATTTCCTCTTTCCTGACGAATCATCCGAGCAATTCTAGGAAGAAAATTGAAATGACATTTGACTTTGATAAAACTTAAAAACACCATTCTACCGTGACATACTGAACGTACAGGAATTGAAGCAGAGGAGTTTTCTTTTAATACTCTCCCAGGACATGACTACAATACACAGCTTGGTTCAAGAACTCTCTTATTGTGGCTCAGGAATCACCCTTACCCACATAACTAAAATTTGATGGCAAAAATCTCAGTGTTTCCTGTGTTAGATTTGGTTACCCCTTCTGACCAGGCAGAATTAAGTTTATGAAATATAATATAATCACCACCAAACATGTTCTGGTTTATGAATTTGTGGTATGTTTTACTTTGGTACAAGGTCTATTGATGGCTTCAATGGCATAGGTTGCTCACTGGCATTTTCCTTCTGTGTTCTTTGCCCTATTTGCATACCATTTCTTTTCTAGTTCTGTTTCATATAGACTTATTTTTGTTTTATATTTTACCTATTTGTACCATATTTACTTTTAATATGACTTAAATAGTGCTTTCTACATCTTTGACACATGCATCTTTTTCCTATCCTCTTCAGTGTTCTCCAACCAAATATCATATGTTACAGTCTTTCTGCAATCTCTGTAGAATATTTTTAGATTTCAACAGGCTATGGTGATAATCTTACTTTATTCAAGTGTCACATTACCTAAAATATGGAGAAGAAACTGACCTAATGGTTGGTTGGTTTATAGCTAGCTAGCTAGATATAGCTATAGATGATATAGAGATATAGAGAATGAGATAGATTAAATATATAGACATATAAATTATAATACAATTTAGATTATGTATATGATCTAGTTTTGGTTCACTCTGACAAAGGAATTGGTCTGGAACTCAGGAACTCTGAGTTCTAGGCTTCCCTTAGGCTTTAAAGCCACCTGGGGGATTAAGGCTGGTCATTCTCTTAGAGAAAAATGTAGAAAAATTGTTGCAGGGGAAAGAGAGAGAAGGAGTATTAGATACATCCACTGTCTATATGTGAAGGGTAGGGGGATAAAAAAAGGATACCCTTGATATTTAGGAATATTGAATTTATTAGAAATAACACTTTAATTTCGCAAAAATATACACAGTTTGGAACTGCCTATATTCTCAGATGATATCTTAATAAGTCTTTGTTCCTTGCTAAGGACTTGAATTATTAAGTTTTCACTGTCTCATTAATTGGAAATGACAAGCCTGCAAATCACAATTGCAGTTGTAACCTGAAGACTACCTATATGTGACAAAGGTATGTCATAATTTCATATATACTTGATATTCAATAATGTATATATAATATTAATACTAAATTAATGATAATTATTTACCTTGAAACATGCTCTACTGCATCTTGGAAAAATACCAGCCTGACCTCTTTAGAGCTTGTTATATTGTAATCATCAAGGTAGTCTTGTAAAACTCCGATAATCTTTTCCATGTCAGATAGCATTTTATTTATTAATGAATGCATATCCTAGTTTTCAACTATAACATCCTACAAAGCAATTTGGAATATGTCATAAGATACTCCCTGGCTGATTGATATGGAAGAAAAGAGGACTCAACAAGGTGGTTACTGATCCATTGCTCAGCAATGAACAGATGGGAATACATCGTTTTTAGGTATTTTAAATTTTCAACTGTCTAAATCTAAGTGATGTATCTAAACCTTCCTTTGATAAGCTCAGCTGTGGAAAACATATTTGCAGTACGCATATCTGTCACTCTCAAGGCTTTCTTTTTACAAATATAACTTCATATTTTTACTCATTTATGAATATAACTTTCAAGAAAATGTACATATTTTGTTTCTTCGTGGGGAAAAAACTGATGTTCTTATCATGAAAGTATGCTTTTTTTAATCCCCTTGTCATCTAAGCAGAAATCATAGTCTAAGTCCATGACCTACTGATGCTGTCAACTATTATAAATGAAACGTACAAATTTGCAGTGAGACTCTCTATTCAACATACTGTATATAAATAAGCTTCCGGAAGATGCCTGGAGCAGGGAAGTCTCCCTTTCCTTGGCTGTACATCTAACAAATTATTTGAAGTCTAGAATTTAGCCTTTTGGGAAAATTTATATAAAAAACACCTAGTGCATGTTTTTTGCTGACACCAGATCTATGTTTTGATTTGAAGTCCAGGAGGTCTACAAATCTTCTGAGGGTCCTAAGAATTGTTCTTCAAAAAGAAATGACAAAATGAGGACTACCACTTAAAACAATTTTGTATCCTTATTATAATTAATATCTGTGTATATATATATATTTTTTTTGTTTACATTTACATTTACATTTATACCCCGCCCTTCTCCGAAGACTCAGGGCGGCTTACAATGTATAGGGCAATATATTGAGGACAATTCCTTCATAAAACTGAAAGTAAATTCAATTTAATGAATCACATCAGTTATATAGGTAAATATTTAATTAATAAATTTTGTGAAATGAGTTTCAGTGCCTCAGAGATTACTCTAGGAACTATTCCAAAGCAAAGGAGCAAGAAAACCATCAACATGTTCATTCCATATGTTTGTGCCATGGCCATCTGCTGATCAGCTGTTTACTTTCTGCACTGATTTGATCTGTCAGTTCTGAAAGCAGCTCAGAATTTATTCCTAAATATGACACTTCCAGAAAATCTAACAGACACTTCAAATCGAAGAACATTCCATCTCAATAAAAGAGACACCATCATTTGTGGGGGGAAGGAATTCCGTGAATGTTATTAAGCTTAGGCATCATTCCGTTCTAATATTTAATAATTATGTAGATTTTTCATGTAAAAAAATAACAGATGTCTTAAAACTAACAGAGATTTGGCAGAGAGAGTGGTTTTAAACTTCACTCTAGCCTTTTCACTCTTTGGGGTCTATTACTTTTTATATTTGAAACAATACCTAACTACATATGATTTTCTTCCATTTTTACTGCATTTATAGTCCACTATTCCTTCAAGGCCTGCATTTGGACTATACTTGGGAATTTGAATGTTTTTCCAGATCAGAAACATAAATTGATTGTAAAATAAGATACTGTATTATTGTTCAAGCCTCTCTATTATTGATCTAAAAACATTTTCATGGTTTTATGGAATGCCAGCAGCAAAGTCTGATTATTAAGATACAGTAGTTATTGTAATATTGGATGCTGAAATTCATACATCTTTCATAAGGGTAAATCAACTTTGACCATAGAAAGGCTGATACAGAAGGACATTTTTAAAATAAAAAAATAAAGCTAATCTTAAAGTTATGATTCTATATATGTTGGTAATATGCTCACCTTAATGTAATCTCCAAATAAGATAGGTTTAGATGCAAATGAGTCTGGGTCAACTGAAACTCCAAAATATTTGCCTACAAATTAAAATAACTGGTTTGCTGATTTGTAAGTACAGAATGTTTATGAATAAAAAAATTAATTAGACATACACAAGTACATTAAATAAGGATTCTTACTAGCCATGTCGCTTAACATAGAATAAAAATATTGTTTATCTTCATTACAGATGAGACGGTCATGAAAAATTCTTTGGCATTCATGACAGAATAGTCTAAATATCTGATTCTGGTCTCGAACTGACACTGGATCACACTGCAGTATACCTGTATAGAAAAATAAATGCTACTTACACAACAAGCAATCTTCAATACTTTTAAAAATATGTACATATTCACCAACTGATAACTGCAACATCAAACTATTATTCTATGCAAATTTGTGATTAGCTATCACAATAGATTATTATAAATGCAATTTGCAAGTAAATATTTTTCTGCGACATGCTACTGTTTCTAAGATATTCAAAAAAACACAGAAAGAGTTATACTAGATCAGACAAAAAGTCCAGCTAGGGCTGAAGTCTTTTCTCAGAGTGGCCGGCCAATTACTGAAGGGAAGCCCACAATTAAAATATGAACATAGTAGCAATCATCGGTCACGTTCTGCAGTATCTGGAATTAAGAGGCATGCTGCCTCAGTTCATGGCAAGACATAGCTTATCATGACTAGGAGTAGCAAGCCTTTCCTAGTTATGTTCAACGTCTGTGGCCTTCTTTTTCATCCCCCAGTGTGACAATCAGATTAGTATCAGTTCTTTCATGTGTTGATTGCAGTGCACTTCTGTAATCGGTCTGTGAGAATAGCCATGGGAGACAGGAGGAAGAAGAACTGCAGCCTAGTCAATGTTCAGAGAAGAGAATGAGGGTGGAGGGAGGAACCTTCTCTAGTTCTCTGGAAACTAAAGGTAAGGAAGGAGAGAAGTGCTTTTCGATTCGCAAGATTCTGTTATTGTAACCTTAAAATAAAGGTAGTGTCAGTACTCCTGTATTTGTTTTCTTGACTGGATTACCTCAAAGGGATATGAGCTATGTAGCAAATATAGTAATGTTTCAAATATAATGTATGTTTTTATTGTATTTTTACAATCTGTTTTATGAGTATTTTAGATGTACCAGCATTTAAGAACCTAGTATGTTAAACTAAGCAACTGAATGTTTAAATCTAAGAAGGTTAAGATTTTTTTATACATGGCAGAAGATCAGAAGAATTATTATATAATAATAGAAGTCAAATCCACCCCTAACTTCTAAAAATAGATACCTGATATGTGCAATTCTTCAATTCAGCCCATAATTTATATTACTGAGTGAAACATTTGTTAAGTGTGTTTGCCCCATTTTATAACTTTTCTTGCCATAGTTGTTAAGTAAATCATTGCATTTGTTATGGTTATTATATGAACCTGGATTCCCTATTGAATTTGCTTGTCAAAAGGAGATCGCATGACTCCAGAACACTGCAATTGTCGTAAATATGAACCAGTTGCCAAGCATATGAATTTTGATCAAGTGACCATGGGGATGCTGCAACAGTCATAAGTGTGAAAAATGGTCATAGGCAGGGATGAAATGCTACTGGTTCGCTCCGGTTCATGTGAACCGGTAGTGATAAAAACTACAGGTTCGGGGAAATCGGTAGTAAAAAAAAGCTACAGGTTCGATTGAACCGGCAGTTTAAAAAGCCACTGGTTTGGGCGAACCGGTAGTTAAAAAATGCTACTGAACCGGTATTTCCGATGATCAGCTATAGCGCAGGGTTTAGCTTTGCTAGAAAGCAGGAAATCCTGCTTTCTAGCAAAGCTAAATTGTGCGCCACAGCTGATCCCTTCCTCACTATTCTACTTACCTTCCCAAGCCTCCTTTTGCCTCGTAATCTGTATGTGTGTGCGTGCGCAGCGTGCATTTGGTGTGCACTGTGCATACAGCGCGCGTTTAGTCAGTGAACCAGTAGCAAACTGGTTCTGATTTCACCATTGGTCATAGGTCACTTTTTTCAGTGCCATTGTAACTTTGAATGGTCACTGAATGAACTATTGTAAACTGAGGACTACCCGTAGTATTCAGGAAATACTTCTTTTCAAAAATGCATCATTTTAAGCACCCACATAATGCTCCATGCTTGGTTTTTTTTAAAAGCTAAAAAGCTTCGAATATTTTAATATTTTTGCACTTAAGGTGCTGCAGGCCTTTGGTCATCATGGTTACTCTGCACGTTCTTAGGTCCCATGGTGTCCTTCTTGAGGCAATTATGAGGAAAGAGGTAAGGTATCAAGTGAGTTCAAAGGTACAAAGGTATACAATATCGGCAGTTTTATTTTTGATTTCTTTCCTAGTGATCCTCAATATTTCATATGCCTTTCCTCAAGCATCCTTATACCGCATTGACATTTTCATTAAGCTGCCTTCTTACCTGAAGCCCCCTTATTTCAGAAAGAGGCTGAGCTCCTTGAACACCGGGGGCGGGCGGCATTCTCTGCAATACTCAGCAGCTTAGCAGCAGGATTCAACCAACAAGTGAAAGGCCTGCTGAGATCCATTGCATGGAAACAGCTCAATGTTAACCATCAAAAAAATGGTCTTTATATTGAGTTTGAATTCTTGACCCTATGTATTTTTGTTTTATCACACACAAAGCTCTTTTCTACTTCATTTAGTTTTATGCCTCTCTTGACATACCTCTCACTTCTTTATAGCGAAGTATTTACTATAATGTAAATTTATAGAACAAGTATTCTTTTAGACAAAGCTATTTTGAATAGCATGTCATATTTTCTGTTTTTCTTTCTTTTCACCAACATTTGCACATATAGAATAGAATAGAATAGAATAGAATAGAATTTTATTGGCCAAGTGTGATTGGACACACAAGGAATTTGTCTTGGTGCATATGCTCTCAGTGTACATAAAAGAAAAGATACGTTCATCAAGGTACAACATTTACAACACAATTGATGATAATATATCAATATAAATCATAAGGATTGTCAGCAACAAGTTATAGTCATACAGTCATAAGTGGAAAGAGATTGGTGATGGGAACTATGAAACGATTAATTAAATTAATTAAATTAAATTAATTACTGCAGATTCAGTAAATAGTCTGACAGTGTTGAGGGAATTATTTGTTTAGCAGAGTGATGGCCTTCGGGAAAAAACTGTTCTTGTGTCTAGTTGTTCTGGTGTGCAGTGCTCTATAGCTGCTTTGAGGGTAGGAGTTGAAACAGTTTATGTCCAGGATGCGAGGGATCTGCAAATATTTTCACGGCCCTCTTCTTGATTCGTGCAGTATACAGGTCCTCAATGGAAGGCAAGTTGGTAGCAATTATTTTTTCTGCAGTTCTAATTATCCTCTGAAGTCTGTGTTTTTCTTGTTGGGTTGCAGAACCGAACCAGACAGTTATAGAGGTGCAAATGACAGACTCAATAATTCCTCTGTAGAATTGGATCAGCAGCTCCTTGGGCAGTTTGAGCTTACTGAGTTGGCGCAGAAAGAACATTCTTTGTTGTCCTTTTTAATGATGTTTTGATGTTAGCTGTCCATTTGAGATCTTGCGATATGATAGAACCCAGAAATTTGAAGGTTTCTACTGTTGATACTGTGTTGTCAAGTATTGTGAGAGGTGGAAGTATGGAAGGGTTTTTCCTAAAGTCTACCACCATTTCTACGGTTTTGAGTGTGTTCAGTTCCAGATTGTTTTGGTTGCACCACAAGGCTAGTCGCTCGACCTCTCGCCTATATGCGGATTCGTCATTGTCTCGAATGAGACCAATCACTGTTGTGTCATCTGCGAACTTCAGTAGCTTAACAAATGGATCATTGGAGATGCAGTCATTGGTATACAGAGAGAAGAGAAGTGGGAGAGCACAGCCTTGGGGGCCCCTGTGCTAATTGTACAGGTATTTGATGTGATCTTGCTTAGCTTCACCTGCTGCTTCCTGTTTGTTAGGAAGCTTGTGATCCACTTACAAGTCTGTTCCGTACCTGTAGCTGGTTTAGCTTAGTTAGAAGAATGTCTGGAATGATGGTATTGAATGCTGAACTAAAGTCTACAAAAGGACCCTTGCATAGGTCTTTGGAGACTCAAAATGTTGTAGGATGTAGTGCAGAGCCATATTAACAGCATCATCTGTTGATCTATTTGCTCGGTATGCAAATTGCAAGGGGTCTAAAAGCGGATTCGTGATGGTTTTCAGGTAGGAAAGCACTAGCCTTTCAAAGGTTTTCATGACTACAGATGTTAGAGCAACTGGTCTGTAGTCATTCAGTTCCTTGATGGTGGGCTTCTTGGCACTGGGATGATGGTAGAGCGTTTGAAGCAAGAAGGAACATAGCACATCTCTAGTGATTTATTGAAAATATGGGTGAAGATGGGGCCAATTGGTCAGCACAGACTTTTAAGCAAGAAGGAGTTATCTTGTCTGGGCCTGGAGCTTTTCCTGGCTTTTGTCTGTGAAATAGGTCCTGCACTTCCTTTTCTGTGATCACTAGGGGTTGTGAACCCAATGAAATGGGGTCAGTTGTAGGAGGCTTGGCTGTTGTTGGTGTGTCTGAGATGGGGTTGTGGAGATAGGTGGCTGTAGTTTCCTTTCAAACCTGCAGTAAAACTCATTCAGGTCATCTGCCAGTTGTTGATTACCTTCAGCCTGGGAAGGAGGTTTGCCATAGCCGGTGATATTTTTAAGAGTTTTCCACATGTTTGCTGGTTCATTTGCTGAAAATTGATTCTTTAGCTTTTCAGAGTAGCTTCTTTTGCTGCTCTTATCTCCTTGTTAGTGCATTTCTGGCCTGATTGTACAGCATTTTATCACCTTTTCTGTAGGCTTCCTCTTTGGAATGTCATAGCTGCTTAAGTTTAGGTGTAAACCAAGGTTTGTTATTACTGTGTATTCGCAAGTTCCTTGTAGGTACACATAGGTCTTCACAGAAGCTGACATATGATGTTACAGTATCTGTGAGTTCATCCAGGTCTGCAGAGGTATCTTTAAAATATTCCAATCAGTGCAGTCAAAACATGCCTGTAGCTTTAATTCTGATTCCTCCGTCCAGGTTTTCACTGATTTAATTATTGGTTTTATGGCTTTAAGTCTTTGCCTGTAAGCAGGTACAAGGTGAATCATGCAATGATCAGAGTGTCCTACAGCTGCACGTGGTAAAGACCGATAGGCATCTTTTAGTGTTGTGTAGCAGTGGTCTAGAGTATTCTTGCCTCTGGTGGGACAATTGACATGCTGAAAGTATTTTGGTAGTTCTTTCCTTAAGTTTGCCTTGTTTAGATCTCCCAAAACAATGGCCAGTGAATCAGGGTGTTTGGCTTCAGCCTCCATGATTTGGTCAGCTAGAGTTCGTAATGCCTCGTTTACACAGGCTTGTGGTGGGACATAAACAGCAATTAGAAGAAATGAGGAAAATTCACGAGGCGAATAGTAAGGTTTGCAGTTGATAATTAGAGTCTCTAAATTGTTGTCACAGAATTTGTAAATTATGTTAAAATCTTGACACCAGGTTGAATTAATATATAGGCATAAGCCTCCTCCTTTCTTTTACCAGATGTTTCTGGTACCCTGTCTGATCGTTCAATTTGAAATCCTGGAATGTTCAGGCTGCTATTTTCAATTGATTCATTTAACCAGGTTTCAGAGAAGCATAGGACTGCTGAATTGCGAAAATCAGAATAGTATTTGTTTAAGAGGAGTATTTCATCCATCTTATTTGCAAGTGAGCGTATATTTGTTAGGAAAATTGAAGGCAGAGGAGTTTTAGTGCGAGTTCTTAGCTTGATTAAGATCCCAGATCGTTTACCTCGTTTCCTTCGTTTCCGTCGTTTGGTTTTTTTAGTAATCCATGGCTCCGTGGGAATTGCCTCCTCCTGTGTTAGAATCTCCTCCGTGTTTGTAAAGACAGGCGGGGGTGAGATTAAAGAAAGCTGCTCCTTAAAGAAATGTTCCTTAATTTTTAGCAGATGGTCTCGTGAGTAGGAAATCCGTAGTGAGTCACAGAGAACAATTAGAAATAAAGAAACAATTAGAGAGCATTTCACCGAGGCAGCCTTCGTCGGCGCCATCTTAGGTGCAGAAGATATTAAGATATCTTCATCCATTATCTCTTTACCAAACCTTCTACCAAGGTACACAAGGATGAACAATAGAGCTATCAAATTGAGAGGCTATTCCACAATGCTGGCATTTCAGCTGGCATTTCAGCAGAAAAGTAGCACCTCCTTGTCTCACAACCAAAATATGGGAAATAGTAATATTAGTAATTCATGTTTATCATTAATCACACAATCATATCTAGAGAGGACTGCAGAACGCAATCTTACCAGTTTATCAAATTAAGGTTGGTTCTATCCACTAATGAAAAATCTAACCGTGTTTGGAATGTTGACAGCATTACTGTTCCTCACATAAAATGGTGAGGGAGAAACTTTAAATATAATCACCCAGGTCCCCCTCCCTCCCCAAGATATGCTTATGGGATCTATGTAGAACTCAAGAGCTATTCTTGAAAATAAAGATGTTGCTAAGTAGGCATAGGATTGGAACTAACGCAACACTCTTGCTTATCCATATATTTAAATTAAATAGCCCTGAACTATATACTTTTAATTGTGGAAATTCTTTCCTCTTTCCTCCCTCTCTATTTTTTTTAGTCCACACCTAGAAAATTCCTGGAAGGATATTGAAAAACTGGAGTGTGTCCAGAAGAAAGCAACCAACATAATTAGGGTCCTGGAAGGAAAAATTTATGAGGAACATTTGAAGACATTTGGATATTTAGTCTGGAGAAGAGAAGACTGCAATCAGATGTGCATTTGAATGGCTGCCATGTAGAAGACCAAAGCCAAAAATAAATGGATTTAAATTATAATGAAGCAAATTTTGATCGGATGTTAAGGGGCATTTCCTAATGGCACAAGCTGTTCTGTAGTGGAATAGGTTGCAGCGGGAGAGGGTGTGGATTTTCTTCGCTGGAAGAACTTAAACAGAAATTGAATGGACATCTGTTGGAGAAGTAGTAATAAGATTTCTACACTAAATGTGGAACTGAACCCAATTAATGTTCTCATTTTCAACAACATCTAGTTATGTGAACTTTAATGCTTAGAATTCTCAGCAATGGTCATCTTGGATGTGGAATTCTGGGATTTATTTTATTTATTTATTTATTAGATTTGAAGTTCTTGCATCTGGAAATTACCAAAGTTGGGAAACACCAGACAAGATGAGTTCTAATCAATATATTCTCTGATTCTATGTGTGCTTTAGGAAATACAATAAAGGTAATAGGATTGTCCACTTCTGTTCAGATAAAAGTACATCAGAAATACATAGTTAATACATAGTTAATACATCAGAAATACATAGCACCTATTTCACAGACAAAAGCCAAGAAAAGCTCCAGGCCCAGACAAGATAACTCCTTCTTGCTTAAAAATCTGTACTGACCAATTGGCCCCCATCTTCACCCATATTTTCAATAAATCACTAGAGATGTGCTATGTTCCTTCTTGCTTCAAATGCTCTACCATCATCCCAGTGCCAAAGAAGCCCACCATCACGGAACTGAATGACCACAGACCAGTTGCTTTAACATCTGTAGTCATGAAAACCTTTGAAAGGCCAGTGCTTTCCTACTTGAAAACCATCACGGATCCGTTGTTAGACCTTTTGCAATTTGCATACCGAGCAAATAGATCAACAGATGATGCTGTTAAAATGGCTCTGCACTATATCCTACAACATCTTGAGTCTCCAAAGACCTATGCAAGGGTCCTCTTTGTAGACTTTAGTTGAGCATTCAATACCATCATTCCAGACATTCTTCTAACTAAGCTAAACCAGCTACAGGTACCGGAACAGACATGTAAGTGGATCACAAGCTTCCTAACAAATAGGAAGCAGCAGGTGAAGCTAATCAAGATCACATCAAATACCTATACAATTAGCACAGGGGCCCCCCAAGGCTGCGTGCTCTCCCCACTTCTCTCTGTATACCAATGACTGCATCTTCAACGATTCATCTGTTAAGCTACTGAAGTTCGCAGATGACACAACAGTGATTGGTCTCATTCGAGACAATGACAAATCCGCATATAGACGAGAGGTCGAACGACTAGCCTTGTGGTGCATCCAAAACAATCTGGAACTGAACACACTCAAAACTTACGGGACCGCCTGCTGTTACCTTATGCCTCCCTTATGCCTCCCTTATGCCTCCCACCGACCCGTACGCTCACACAGAGAGGGTCTTCTCAGGGTGCCGTCCGCCAAACAATGTCGGCTGGCGGCCACCAGGGGCAGGGCCTTCTCTGTTGGAGCTCCTAAGCTCTGGAACGAACTTCCCCTGGCCTACGCCAAGTGCCCGACCTTCGGACCTTTCGCCGTGAGCTAAAAACACACTTATTTATTCAAGCGGGACTGGCTTAAGAGTTTTATTAATTTTAATTGGGATTTTATTATTTTAGGGTTTTAAATTTTAAATTTTTTAATGTCGGCCACTTTGTAATATGCTTTGTTTTAAATTTTTTGTTTTAATTGTATATATATTGGGTTTTTTATCTTTTGGCTGTACACCGCCCTGAGTCCTTCGGGAGAAGGGCGGTATAAAAATCTAATAAAATAAATAAATAAATAAATAAAACCGTAGAAATGGTGGTAGACTTTAGGAGAAACCCTTCCATACTTCCACCTTTCACAATACTAGACAACACAGTATCAACAGTAGAAACCTTTAATTTCTAGGTTCTATCATATCGCAAGATCTAAAATGAACAGCTAACATCAAAAACATCATCAAAAAAGGACAACAAAGAATGTTCTTTCTGCACCCACTCAGTAAGCTCAAACTGCCCAAGGAGCTGCTGATTCAGTTCTACAGAGGAATTATTGAGTCTGTCATTTGCACCTCTATAACTGTCTGGTTCGGTTCTGCAACCCAACAAGAAAGACACAGACTTCAGAGGATAATTAGAACTGCAGAAAAAATAATTGCTACCAACCTGCCTTCCATTGAGGACCTGTATACTGCACGAATCAAGAAGAGGGCCGTGAAAATATTTACAGATCCCTCACATCCAGGACATAAACTGTTTCAACTGCTACCCTCAAAACGACGCTCTAGAGCACTGCACACCAGAAGAACTAGACACAAGAACAGTTTTTTCCCGAAGGCCATCACTCTGCTAAACAAATAATTCCCTCAACACTGTCAAACTATTTACTAAATCTGCACTACTATTAATCTTCTTATAGTTCCCATCACCAATCTCTTTCCAGTTATGACTGTATGACTGTAACTTTGTTGCTGGCAATCCTTATGATTTATATTGATATACTGACCATCAATTGTGTTGAAAATGTTGTACCTTGATGAAGGTATCTTTTCTTTTATGTACACTGAGAGCATATGCACCAAGACAAATTCCTTGTGTGTCCAATCACACTTGGCCAATAAAAAAAAAAATTCTAAATTCTAATTCTAAATTCTAGTTAATTAATTTGAGACCACACAAGCCAGCCAATATTATTACAGTATTTGGCATTACATATTATATATTTCACTAGGGCTATAAAACGAATTATTTTATCTATAATTGCACTGGATTCATCTGCTTTTTGAGTATGATTGGTACAGATTGTACCACTCTGTTTTGACGTTTTCTCTAACTAACCTCTTCAAAATAAGCATCTGTGCTCAAGAATGTGGCAGTAGTTCTAAAAATACTATATTAAGTATGATACTTTTAAGAAAGAGCACGCTAGCAATAACGTTATTTACAGCTAAAATATGAGAACAAATCCTCAGTTTACAACAGTTCATTTAGTGAGCATTTGAAGTTACAACAGCATTGAAAAAAGTGACTTATGACCATTTTTCACTCTTATGACTGCGGCAGCATCCACGTGATTTACATTCGGATGCTTGACAACTGACTCACATTTATGACGGTTGCAGTGTCCCAGAATCATGTGATCTCCTTTTGTGGTCTTCTGACAAGCAAAGTCAATGGAGAAACCAGATTCACTAAACAACTGTGTTACTAATTTAAGAACTGCAGTGATTCACTTAACAAATGTAGCAAGAAAACCTGTAAAATGGGGCAAAATTCACTTAACAAATTTCTCACTGAACAACATAAATTTTGGACTCAGTTGTGGTCGTAAATTGAGGACTACCTGTACTTAAAAAAATTAAATGTATGTAACATGATAAATATAGACAATAATTGCTGAAGATGTGAGCACAGAATTTGAACAACAAAAAACTCTTATATGGAACAGATGTACCTTACCTTGGACACATTTTGACAAATCACGTAAATTAAACACATAATGAGATTTTGCTGGTGTTGGGAGCAGATCAATGCTCATTCTTTGATATATTTCAACAGCAGCCTCCACTATACTACTTGCACACTGCTTTACTGCTTGGGCAAATTCAGCTAGGAAGCCTTTCAGAATTGCCTAGACCAAGGGAAAAACACAAAGCTAAATATTTAATTTTCTTTCTTTCTTTGACAACAGTTTTGATTTTACAAAATCACTAAAAGTGAATCTATAGCTCTATATCAACCCCAAATAACCAGCATCTGTAAAAAGTGCTGTAATTCTTCATCTACTTTGACTACCATTTTCTACATCTACCAAAATTCTCAATTCATTATGATGGGAGTGCCAATTCATAATTTGCAAACAAATTAAAGCAATAAGGAGGCATCTGAAAGCAAGAGCATTATATTTCATTGCCAAACACATACAAGGTTCTGGATCAATGCAGCTGATGGAAAAAATTCCATTGTGCATCAGAGCAATTCATCTGTTCATAGCTGGAACATATAGATTTGGCTTTCAGTGTTGCTTTTTTAAATACTATAATTTTCTTTAATTTGTAAAGCTACAGAAAGAAAGAATGCATTTGGAAGGTATGCAGAGAACATTATCTGTACAAATGAGCATTAAAATGTTTTTTAGCCTGAAAACCTTTTCTTCAGTAAAAGCAATCTGAAAAAAGGTACATTTTGTTACTTTGAACATAAGGAAGTTTTGTCTAACCCTGTTTGTTTATTTAAAAGATGGGTACGGGGCACCCATTTTAAGAACGAAACTCTCAGCAGAACAAAACAATACTAAAAACCAGAAAAGCAATTAAAACAATAAAGCCAAAAGCAGAAACTTGGGTCTGGTTGTTCAGTTATAGAGGTACGTTTGCTATTTTACATTCTGATCTAAATGAAATTATCAGCAGCTTTAGCCCAGCTGTCTATCTGGATCTAGCACTACACCACAATATGCTAAGACAGAAAACCCAAAGAAATACATATATACTTTGTGTTTCTTTTATGTAGATAGATGGTGATACTTACCTGAAAAATTTGTTTAAGGCTATGTTCAGAGGGTGTTGGAAGGCATAGCATAGCAAAATGCCTTATAAAACGTGGGGTAACTGGATTACGTCCACCACCAGGAGGTGCACAAGCTGAACAAATAGTTACATCCTGGGGAGAAGATGATTTGTGTGAAAAGTTAATAATCTGTGATGCTATTATTTCTAAAGATCCCTGTTTATAAGTAGAATATATTTATAAGTAAACCATAACTCAATATACTGTATCTAGAGTATATCTAGAATATCTAATAGAAGATATTCTATTCTTACTTCAATTTTTGATTTGGTATCAAAGTACCTGTACTATGAGCATAAAGGTTTAGCTCACGTTTGTACAATTCTGAGTTCTTCTACAGTTTTGAATATAAAGGAATCCAGATGGCATAACACAGGGATCTTGACAAATATTGACCTAGCCAAGTACAAGAGTAATTTGATCAGAAAACTGCTGTCCTCTAGTGGATTGTTTCTTCTGGTGTTTAAATTACAGGAAAAAATCAGCAGATTTTACTTTGTCACAGCACAGCTACTGACTGTGACCAGACATTAATAAATCAGGGGTGAAAATACAT
Organism: Ahaetulla prasina; assembly: GCF_028640845.1. Lineage (NCBI taxonomy): Eukaryota > Metazoa > Chordata > Lepidosauria > Squamata > Colubridae > Ahaetulla > Ahaetulla prasina. Next base: position 202,899,345 of record NC_080540.1, on the reverse strand, counting down.
AGTGTCATGCAGAGTATTCAAAACAGGTGCTTTACAAAATGTACTATTAGTAATGGAACATCTCTTTAATGTGTTAAAACAGCCCCTGTCTCACATCTGCTTCAAAGGCTATTTCTGGCCCTCTGTCCATGTGTGCATAGGCACTTTGTTTTACTAATAGTCTCAGCAGAAACATTATCTTGGAATATATGTCATGCCCAGCATATAATTTGTTATATACTGTTGTTGTTCTCTATCCCCATCTAGTGGCCAGGGCCAAATACCAATCTGTATTGTTTGGAAGCTGACCCACTCCTTTAAGAGTCATCTATCCATGATCCCTCATTCCCAAAACAAGTGCATCCTGGGAAATCCGATTCCATTTCCTTTAACATTAAGAAAGAAACAGAAGTATCAGGAAGAACTTCATTCATTCATTCATTCATTCATTTTTGCCTGCATTTCTATTTTCCCAGTTTCAACGATCCTGTTCCTTTAATAAAGCATCCAGATCTACACACATGGTCTGCTTTATTGGAGGACAGGTGGGTTTATCTGCATGTCAAGCTGCAAACAGAGTAATATACATACAGAAAACCCAACTCAACCTTTAAACCAACTGTTCAGCCTTGCAAAGAATGCAGCTTGCATTAACACTTTGAAGAGAGGGAGAGAGGGAGAGGGAGGAAGGGAGGGAGAGAGAGAGGGGGGGGGGACTTCATTTGTGCCGATCTGCCTTCAAAAAGCACTTCTTTCGAATAGTTTGCAGAATCCTAGGCACTATGTCACTGCCATATCGTAGTCCACTTCTGCCAAGGTACAGCTGCATTCCTGGTAAGCTCCCCATATTATTTGGCCGTTTGCCAAGGATATGATCGACTGGGAGAACAGAGCATGCAAAGGTCAAGCGCATACCCTATTTCATCGTGCTCCTTTCAGCTGTAATTGTCATGTGCCCTCTGATACAGGTCTGGAAATCCAATCACACTGAAAAAAAGGGCACATGAGGGAGGTCACCTTCACCCATTCTCCCTTCCAGCCTAATCATTCACATGGTAATGAGGTGAAGGATTGGGAAGCACTGGGCACCTGTGGTGACGTAAATAGCTTTTAGACCTTAAGGCAGCCCAGACATGCCAGGACACAGAAGTGCCCAGGAGATAATACCATTAAGAGTTTTCTCTCTGAAAGAGAATAGTTTATAACACATAGTTGCTTTTCCTGAAAAAAGGAAATGATAGATCATTCCTGCCTCCATTTCTCCTGAGGGTCCTTCCTGGTAGTTATATCTGATCCAACCTGATATTTTTGTCTTAGGGGTAGGAGATGCCTGCTAGTAATGAAGGTCACTGAGTAGCCAACGCTGAACATTTGCAGTCCATTTTGGAGCATAAATTGAAGGATTACACATCAAAATAGGAGCCCCAGGCCTTATAGAGTTTAACATAATCTTTCTGATTTTCATGTTAGACCAAAAATTGCTAAAGAATGCACCTCTGAAAAGCAGCCATTTTGTCCCTGAGTGTTGGCAGATTGATATGGCATGGTATGAGATCTGCCTGGATCAAACATACACTTAAAAGAAAATATCAGATGATGCAATATTTGAGCTTCCAGATGGAAGAATGGGATGTGGAGGCAATACACATGCCTGCAGTAACTTGCAAAGGGAATGTTCACAATTTCTCTTATGAACAAAGCTTCTCTCCGAATTTACCTTCTTTCTCCTGGTGTTGCAATTGACTAGAGTCCTTGGGAATTGGGCTGTTATACAAATTTAAATAATAACAAGAACAACAACAGTTGGGAAATCTTGCAAATGCAATGACACTTTTTGGTAAATCTGTGACACAAAAATATGGCATAGATATACACAGAGAACAATAATAAATTAACAGCTTGTTCTACAGGGCAAAGCCTCCATTATATGCCACAGTGTTCCTTGCTTGTATGAACTGAAGTGAAGAATGTCTTACAGAAACAACAAGCCTCAAAACTCTACATGCATCAGTATCCAGCCCTTGGGAAGGAAGACCGTAATTAGCACTATTTATAGCATGTCTTTAATGAAACATGGAATTAGAACAGTCAGAGGCACTGAAAATAGACTTACATGGATTTCCTTCCAAAACAGTTTATCTCGGTCATAGAATCCTCCAAAGTCTTGGTACTGTCTAAGTAGTTCAATAGGGGGCTGTGAGCCATAACGATCCAGTTTCGGCATGTTTAAATCATCCACAAAAATGATCACTCTTTTTTTCCCTGGTGCTCCTAAACAATACATGATTAAAGAAACCACTGCTAGTAAGCCTTGCCATAGAATAAAGATACATACACCGAATATTTAGCATTTCGGTGTGCATTAATTCTGCTAACTCTACAATTCTGATTCTTCAAATGTTCGTTTACACTTAGCCCTACCACAAATTCTGTGAAGCTCCATTTAGATGCTTGAGCTTAAACAGATGCCATATAAAGCAGAATGTGAGGCATGCTTCTCACAGTAGCCTGAAAAGAAATATGCCTGAAAAAGGATGGTGGGTAGATTGTGTGAAAGCACACATCATCATTTTGAAGAGCCACACATGAAGATAGCCAGTTTCTTTCTCCCATGTACCACACATTTATGCTTGCTGATGGAATGGCAGACTGGTTATTGAACACAAACGAGCATCTGTCTGTGCTCTAGTTTCTAATCTGCAGTCTTAAGAGAAGATGGATAGTTAATTGTTTGACAAATGTCAGGCAATGCAGTTCCCCTGGGAAATCAATATAGCAGAAGCTTGCTTCACCCAGAGGAATAAGGCAAATGCATGCAGAAGGCAGCAGGTTGGCCAGCTTATTGGCATGTGTGTTAAGTATTTGCTATCCAAAAACACTAAAGGAAGGATTCTGATAAGTCTACGCATAATGGATTAAAAAATGCCATTACTTGTTGTGAAAGGGGCTTGGCAAACCAAAGAAAGTAGACAGGATACTTCCCTAACATGAAAACAGGACACTTCCTTAGGAAGCAAATACTTGGACATAGCACTAATTATATTTTTATTTTGTGAAAAAACCCAGGAAGGATGGATCTATATTAAAGTTTATTTCTTCTATGATCTGATTTAATCTCTAAATGAATTGAGAATTTTATTTAAAAAATCGTGGGCGAGATTGGAATGGTTTCCAGATTACTGTACAGATAGTCCTCGACTTACAACAGTTCAAAGTTATAGCGGCACTGAAAAAAGTGACCTATGACCATTTTTCACACTTATGACTGTTGCAGTATCCCCATAGTCACATGATTTAGATTTGGCTACTTGACAACTGACTCACATTAATGACGGTTGCAGTGTCCTGGGATCATGTGATCACCTTTTGTGACTTCTGACAAGCAAAGTCAATGGGGAAACCAGATTCGTTTAACAACTGTATAACTCATTTAAGAACTGAAGTGATTCACTAACAAACGTGGCAAGAAAAGTTGTAAAATGGAGCAAAACTCACTTAACGAATTTCTCACTTAGCAAATGAATTTTGGGCTCAATTGTGGTCGTAAGTTGAGGACTACCTGTAATACCAAGAGGACAACTAATAAACTGTCAGGCCCAAAATAAAAAAGGACACGTGGCAATTCTTCCAAGGTGAGTTCTTTATTGTTTCACACCTATAGACAAAACCTTGCCAGACTAAGGATTCTACTATTTGCATTTACAATATATTCTGAGAACCATTAGGGAGGTGCTGTCTTCATCTTCTTTCTCTCACACAAAATATCTAGGCTAAATTGCCTCTTACTCTTCTGGAATGCACCCACTCTCTCCTAGGGTTCCATCTCCTCACTATGTTCCATTCCATATAACGGCACGCAAACAGAGAGGAAGTTCTCAGAGATATATATTTTACTAACATTTCAAAACATTTACTCAGAAAATACAAGAATATCTGATTTGTAGCTGTAGAGATATTTAATAGGTTTTTTTTAACAAAGGTAAAATGACTACCTTAGAGCAAATATATGTGTAAAAGACTATGTGCAATAGAGTTTGAGCAAGATCAGATAATCAGTTCTGATTATCTGATGGACATAAATGGACATAAGTTGTCACTAATTCTGCATTTTTGAATCAGAAAAGAGTAAAGCTTTATCAGAGGCAGAAAGGGAACAGTCTACAAAAACCAATTTGGGGTAATGACCACCAGTATTAGATTCACGGGTGATATAATGGTTACTAAACAGTTGTCTGTAGTAAAAACCTGCTGAGGCCTCTCTGAAGTGAGACAATTGCCAACAGGATGAAGACATATGGCAATGTTTTAACATCCCTTCTGCAGAAGAAGCAATTGCAAAGAAAGCTGATCATATCCTTAGTAGGGCTTTCTTAGTAGGAAAAATTGAAGAGATTGACTGGACAGCAAGAGAAACTGAAGAGGTCACACCGAAGGGATGAGAATCGTCAGAAGGCAAGCAAATCACAGGGGGAAACAATTAAATCAGGCATACTACTTCTGAATGCACACAATTTTATCATCAATAATGGCAACTAAAAGGCTACTTTCAACAAATGAGAAGTCTTTTTGCCTTATTGCACATAGTCCTCAATAAGTCCAAGCATTAAAGTCATGGATATCAAAAGAATTCAGTTTGTCAAACAAAACTTTAACACCACCAACCACTATATATTTGACAGAGGGGGTTTGCTGACTAGTCAGCTAGAGACCACATCTGAGAACTAACTGATCTTCTAGAAAATATTGAAATAAGGCATACAGCTTTCCTAAAGGGAAAAAAAATGATACGTTGTCATTCAGGGCAGAGCTGGTCTTCTAATGTGAATTTCTGCTCCCTAACCCCCTGCCTGTACCATCTTTACAATAATAAAATAAAGGTGAAGGTGAAATAAAGAAAATACAGCAATTACTTTTTAGAATTAAAAAGTAGCTGCCTAAAATCACTGAGACATAATCAAACAACAAGAGCAAAAATGCTGAAAAAGAGGACAATCATAAACATTAGTAATTTGTATTGGAGTATTCTACAGGTGTCTATGCAATCATTTTTGAGAGTGGGAACTTAACCTGAGCAAGTATTAGTGACACAAGATTGACATCTACATCAGAAACGAGGATTGTAATTTATAATAGATAATGTATTTACAGAAAATACATTATAGGGCTAATCAAAGCCTGGCCCTTGGATAACCACATTGTAGCAGGAAAAGAGTCAGAGCCTATGCACAGAAGTCAGAATTGAAGATTAACTGTCTTTCAGATAAAAAGCAACAGGGTGTTGAACAAAGAAAGCCCAGAAAGTAAATCTCTAACTCTTCATCTACAATTTTCTCCTTATGGTCAATAGGTCATAGCTATTAGATTCAATCCTCCAAGCTCTCTAACAATTTGGGATTTATTTATTTTTTGTTGTTGTTAGTTGTGAAGTCGTGTCCGACCCATCGCGACCCCATGGACAATGTTCCTCCAGACCTTCCTGTCCTCTACCATCATCTGGAGTCCATTTAATCTCACGCCTACTGCTTCAGTGACTCCATCCAGCCATCTCGTTCTCTGTCGTCCCCTTCTTCTTTTGCCCTCAATCTTTCCCAGCATTAGGCTCTTCCCCAGTGAGTCCTTCTTTCTCATTAGGTGGCCAAAGTATTTCAGTTTCATCTTCAGGATCTGGCCTTCTAAAGAGCAGTCAGGGTTGATCTCCTCTAGGACTGACCGGTTCGATCGCCTTGCAGTCCAAGGGACTCGCAGGAGTCTTCTCCAGCACCAGAGTTCAAAGCCCTCAATTCTTTGGCACTCAGCCTTTCTTATGGTCCAACTTTCACAGCCATACATTGCAACTGGGAAAACCATAGCCTTGACTATACGTACTTTTGTTGGCAGGGTGATGTCTCTGCTTTTTAGTGTGCTGTCTAGATTTGCCATAGCTTTCCTCCCCAGGAGCGTCTTTTAATTTCTTGGCTGCAGTCCCCATCTGCGGTGATCTTGGAGCCAAGGAAAATAAAATCTGTCACTACCTCCATTTCTTCCCCATCTATTTGCCAAGAATTGAGAGTGCCAGATGCCGTGATCTTAGTTTTCTTAATGTTGAGTTTCAAGCCAACTTTTGCACTCTTCTTCTTCACCCGCATCAAGAGGCTCTTTAGTTCCTCTTCTCTCTGTCATTAGAGTGGTATCATCTGCATATCTGAGGTTGTTAATATTTTCTCCTGGCAAACTTAATTCCAACTTTTGATTCATCTAGCCCTGCCTTTCTCATGATGTGCTCTGCATATAAGTTAAATAGGCAGGGCAACAGTATACAGCCTTCCTGGACTCCTTTCCCAATTTTGAACCAATCAGTGGTTCTGTGTCCAGTTCTCACTGTTGTTTCTTGACCTGCATATAGGTTTCTCAAGAGACAAATAAGATGGTCTGGTACTCCCATCTCTTTAAGAACTTGCCACAATTTGTTGTGATCCACACAATCAAAGGCTTTAGCATAGTCAATGAAGCAGAAGTAAATGTTTTTCTGGAACTCCCTAGCTTTCTCCATGATCCAGCATATGTTGGCAATTTGATCTCTAGTTCCTCTGCCTCTTCGAAATCCTGCCTGTACTTCTGGTAGTTCTCGATCCACATACTGCTGGAGTTTAGCATGTAGGATTTTAAGCATAACTTTTCTAGCATGTGAAATGAGTGCAATGGTGCGATAGTTTGAACATTCTTTGGCATTGCCTTTCTTTGGAATTGGAATGTAAACTGACCTTTTCCAATCCTGTGGTCACTGTTGAGTTTTCCAAATCTGCTGGCAAATTGAGTGTAGCACTTTCACTGCATCGTCTTTTAAGATTTTTTTTTTGCACCCATTGCATTTTTCTGGTAGCCTTACATATTTGCACACCTTTCTAGGTTGCTTTGCTCTTTCCCACCCAATGTTTTAATCCTTAGCTCCTCCTCAAATTGCATGCCTCTATTTCTTCTCAAATTAAATAGTTCAGCAATACAGTATCTGATTTTGATTTTCTCAGTCCCTAACTGTTGACCATGCTGGTTAGGGATTATATATAATAGAAATATATGGAAGGCATCGTATTGGGGAAGGCTACTTTTCTTTGTGCACACAGCTTTGAATGAGTGTTGACTTCTGGTGACTGCCTGAACAAGTCCCTGCAGTTTTCTTGACAACATTTCAGAACTGGGTTGCCATTGTTTTCTTCCTTAGGCTGAGAGAGAGTGATTGGCCCAAGATCACCCAGCTGTCTTTATGCCTAAGGCTGAATTCCCTGGTTCTAGCCTTACACCAACTTTATATAAGCCATGATGCAATAATAACATTTTGTGTAAATTAGATATTTATAGTACATTAGCAATAACGATAGCACTTAGTCTTATATAGCACTTCATAGTGCGGTATTGTATCACAGTAATAAGGGATGGAGCTGATATTAAAAGATAATCACAGTGCATACAATGGCACATGCTAAGATAGGGTATCTCTGTTGAGCAGTGAGGAAATTAATATATTTTATAGAATCCAAACAGGTACTGTGATTTTGCACTAAAAGGAAAAATGCTAATGTACCATTTTCAGAACAACTGTGAGAGTATTTATTTACTTATTTATTTAAATTTATTTTTTTTACAGTTCTGAACTACCTATCTCCCCCAGAGGGGGATTCTGGGCAGTGTACTTTACACCAATAATTAAATTAACTGTTAATTTAAATCTGAAACAGAAGTTGTCAGATGTTCTGTATTCATGCTTTGGTAGGACTAGCAATAATAGCTATCTTTTATCGACTGGATATAATGGTATATATCTTTCATTTTCTGGTGAATATTGGCGAGAACTATGACAAAGTCCACCAGTAAGTTTAAAGCTAAAATCAGGCATTTCAGAGCACATTGTCAGCAAGGAGGCAGGCAAATATAAATAATATGTAAAATAAATAGCCTAACAGCTGCAGTAAATCAGTTTTACGTTTTCTTCTAGCAATATGTTGTTAAAAGTAGAGAACAAAAGAAAGCCTTGGAAATTCTGATGTGGTGAAGGCAACAGAAGACAAGTGGTAGCCTATGATCATCAGAACCAAAGAAAGCTGTGCACAGCAAAAAAAATGATTTTTTTTAAATCAAACTGCCTTTAGCGTTACCTATAAAACAGTATAATTACTTGCATCTAAGGCAGGCTTCTCCAACCTGGAGATCATCAGATCTTTCGGTGCTGCAAATCCCAGAATTCCCAGCAGGGAATTGCGGTTTAGATTTATCTAGGGAAAAGCTGTTCTAGGGAGCAAATCCCATGGGTCCTGGCAAGGTAGATTAATCTATAAAGGAATTTTGTGAAGAAATATAGTTTATTTTGCCGTTTCCATTGAAGGGAAAAGGAGGCTCATAATTCTATCCTCTTTTCTTTCATAATAGTTTGGTAAAGCAAGAACAATATATGGCAAAACCATGTTTAGGTTAGAAAGCAAAATATTTTTCTCTTGAACACACCTATTGACAAGATACATTCAGAGCATGAAAAAAAGTCCTAACATAAAACACCTCTGCGCTTTGACAGACTTGAACCCCAATTTTGACAGATGGGCCCCATCTAACAAAATTAAATTCAATGGTGTGAATAGACTGACCCCTTCTTTGTGGCAACCCCTTAGATATTGGAACACCGCTATCATGTCACCCCTAGTCATTCTTTTTATTAAACTAGACATATCCAGTTCTTGCAACCATTCTTCATAGGTTCTAGCCTTCAGTCCCCTAATCATCTTTGTTGCTCTTCTCTGCACTCCTCTCAACATCTTTTTTATATCATGGAGACAAAAACTGGTTGCAATATTCCAAATGTGGTCTTACCAGGGCATTATAAAGTGGTATTAACACTTCACATGATCTTGAATCTCTTCCTCTTTTAATGCAGCCTAGGACTGTATTGGCTTTCTTGGCAGTTACAGCACACTTCTGACTCATATTTAAGTGATTGTCTACTGGGACTCCAAGATCCCTCACGCAGTTGCTACTATTGAGTCAGGTACCACCTATTCTATACTTGTACATTTGGTTTTTCTTGCCTAAATGTAGAACCTTACTTTTCTCCAAACCACCTGAAGGCTGGACAAGAATCAGCGGATGGAAACTAACCAAGGAGAGAACCAACCTAGAACTAAGGAGAAATTTCCTGACAGTTAGACAGTTAGAATTAATCAGTGGAACAACTTGCCTCTAGAAGTTGTGAATGCTCCAACACTGGAGATTTTTAAGAAGAATTGGATAATTATTTGTCTAAAATGGTATAGGGTTTCCTTATTGAACAGACCTCCAAGATCCCTTCCAAATGTTATTCTGTTATTTCTGCAAAAAAATCCTTAACTATTCATTAGAATCTAAGTTTTCGATCATGGCTATATCCCAACTTTTAAAAGGTGGAGGGGCTGGGTTGTCTATTTCCCACATATATCCATATTACTCAGGGTTGAGTGACATGTAGCCAGAGAATCCTGAACATTATATGCAATTGTGTTTGTATTTAGTCTCAAGTAACAGAAATTGCACTTTGGTATAATTTTAACATTATTTTATAAACAGGGAAGGGAAACATATTTGATAAACATCAGCAGTTGGGAATTCCTGCATGACACAAGGAAGAGAGAGGCTGACTGAAAAATCCTCATTAAGCAAAAACTCAGGATAACATGATAGAACATAGGTAATAAGATAAATATATTAGATTTCTCAAATGCCAATAGTGCCCTCTTGTGAGAGAAGTGCTGAAGCATACAATATAATACTGCAACCTATATTCATATTTCAAGTCAGTTTTCCTTTTACTGTTACTTTGAGGTACAACTATATTGTTTCACATTCAAATCTGAAACAGGAAGAATATTAATGAATTCCCCTTATCAGAAACCTAATTTTCTTCCAATTCTTCCAAAGGTGATCAAGTGCTACGTAGATAAGCAAACCAAACAAAAAGCAAAGCAAAAACAAAATAATCAGGTATAAGAAAAAGAACGTAATTATTTATCTTTACCTAAAATGTTTTTTCTTTTTTTTTCTAATTTTGATTCTATAATCTCTTGTGTCCTGGCTGAAGAAGTCTGAGCAGAGAAATTTAAGTAAACAGGAACATAGCCGGCTTCATCTTGTATTCTGTTAAGCAGTGATCTTGCAACTACAGACTTTGTAAAAGAAACAATAGAGAAATAACAGGACATGTACATACCATAATTCCCTTCAATATTTACTATACTGCTACACATGAAGCAGACTACAGAATCCTATGAGCAGCATTATATTTCCCAATCACGTTTCTTCCTTTTCTGTGGGCCACAAGAATGTTCACATAAATGTTTTTTTTCTCTTTTCCCATTCTCACTAAACAAGCGACTCAAAAAGTCTTTCAAAATGTTTATAATGCATTTGTTTTCCTTCTTCCTTTTTAGCTGATCAGGAAATACTGTAAGCTTTATAATGAAGTTATATTTGTAACAGAGAATTAATTTTCCCAAAATGCAGAAACTGTGACTCTTCCTGTAATCCTTCACACTCTCTGGAAATTTATAAAGTTAACTTCAAGCCAAAGGAACCTTGGTGTTGCTTACAGGTGGGTCCCCTGGTCCTGGCTGCTTTTGTCAAATTGACAAAAAGAAAAAAGAAAGAAAAGAAAAGAAAAGAAAAAGAAAGAAAGAAAATGTTTCTTGCCAATTTGCTGCAAGTTCTGCAGCTTTGGAATGTTTATGCAAAGTCATGGCACACATCCAAAGTGTGTGTGTGTGTGTGTGTGTGTGTGTGTGTGTGTGTGTGTGTGTGGCTTGTGTTGCAACAGAATGGCTAATTGCAGAGATGGGAAGAAAAGGGTTGAGTTAGGCCTACAGTAGGAAAAAAATGTTCAAGTCTTCTTCTCTGAGGGAATGCCTTATTTGGCTCACAGCCCTTATGCTGTTATTTATTAAATAAAGAACAATTACACAACACCCAACTGAATGGTGGGAGTCATAATTAGATTGGGCCTTAATCAAAGAATGCCTTAATGAGCATCTCTTTAAATGTTTTTAATAGGTCCTCTTTCCCCCCAAAACCAAATAATTTCACTGTGTAATCCAATACTACTTACCTTGCCAACTCCAGTAATTCCTGTGAAAAGCACAGAATGTTTGACAGCTAGCAGTTTTTCCATTAGAAAGCCATAGCGTACAGTGTCAGTGGTAGGAACAAGCATTTCGAAAAATGGAACTGTGCTTTTGTATTTAAAGGTTGGTATAATTCGCTCCCAAGGATCCAAGCGTCTTGTATCATAATCAATGTAAACACTCCACAAATCACCAGAAGTTGGGAGCTAAAAGGTGAAAGAGTCATGTTAATGTTCTACCAAGGACCAAGAGAAAAGAATGGAACATACAGGAAAATGGGAAACGTTCTATTAATACAGGTATAGGAGTTTGAACCATAAATTGCTCAGATTCTTCGATCCATAAACTAGCAGAAACTACTACCGTAATACATTCTTGGGTTTTTCTCTATAATAATGAAGGCAGAATTTTGTTCATTATCCTCAGAATTTACCATTAAAAAAAAAATCTAATGCAGGTATTACACTATGCATTTTGAATCGGCAAATAATCAAGGAAAACTTGATTTATTTCACATGTTTGCCAGTTGTTGTACATGAGGTTTACTTAGGTTTTAGACCAATAATAAATCTTACAGAGACTAAGAGCCAAGAATGCTGTCTATCAGTCTTTCAGACGGAAGAAAATTATATCAATGATGCCATAAGTGCTGTATCTTTATTTACTGTGAGACCCGGAGGGCAAATAGAGTAAAATCACCTTGCTTTCCTCTTCTCTCTCCACCTCCCAGAAATCAGCAGCAAATGCTGGCAGAGGTGGCAGGAAATAGGGAAGCTGATTCTTTAACATCAGCACCTGTCAGCAAGCCTGAAAAAGAGCTGACAATCACAGATTTGGTGGAGGTGGGGGGTATTTTCAGAAGATAAACCAGGAGAAAGAACCAGCTACTCTCTCTGCTGCTTCATGGAACATGCTATTCCTGTCTGCTGTAGTTAGCCTATCTTTAAACCAAGGTTCAGTCTAGTCAGCTTGTATTAAAAGTAGCTGGACTAGGATTCCAAGTCACAGATATGCTTGGAGACCTCATTATGAGGAACACCCCAATTTGAAAAATCTGAAATCTCTTATTGTCTAAATTATAAAAGAGAACTGGGTCTAGAAACCAAAGGGGAAGTGAGATGTTTTCAGTTATGTTTTCTGGTTCAGTGAAGAAGGAGGTGAAAGCAGATCTTGAGAGACACAGCAGGGGGGAAAAAAAGACTGCCAGTAGGTACAAGGTTAGGTGCATGTAGGGAAAGGTTCTAAGTAGTGATATGTGTTCCATCATTTAGGGATGGAATATTCCATTTCCCTCCAGGCCATGGCAAAACCTTTTTGAAAATGCCGTTCCAGGGATGGTTCCCATCTTTCAAAGCAGAAACAATTCAAGGTGAGCCAAGCTAATCCAGCCCTGAAACAGGTTAGGAAATTGGTCCAGAACATGTTAAACATTTTAAGTTCAGGGAATTTACTTCCAGAAACTGCTGGATCATCTCCAGTTCAAGAGGAGATTTAGCAACATCTACAGAGAAAGAGAACTTTCCCGAGTTCCAGAATGTTCTCTTCCCAAATCTATGAATTTTGCACATTCCTAACCTAACATTATTTTAAAAGTATGTTTGTTTGGGGTACATCTGAATACAGAAACACTTGTTAATATCTCTTTTTATAGGTTAAAATAAAGAAAACATTACTCTTGTTTTATTGCAACATGATAATGAGCAGCATTACCACAAATGCTAATGAATTATTACCACAATATATTACATACCTTGGCATCAGGGTTATCCTCAAATTGCTGTCTTACAAATGTATCAAAAGCATCCCAACAGTTCTCCATTACATTTCCACCCATAGACCACAAATAACAGAAGACAAAGGTCTGGCACACAAGAGAATTTAACCGTGATTGTTCCTGTATAGATAGGTAAAGATGATTAGGGTTAGGTGACTACAAAGGTGATTTTGATAGAAAAATATCCTTGAGGAATATGAATTTTGCATATTTAAATTTATCTTCCCCAGGAAATAGCAGATTACTTTAAGAAATAGGTACTCCACATATTTTGAGAAAGAAAAATGGAGCAAAAACGTATGTGCACATTATAGTCATATTTTATAATATTTAAGCACCATGCCATAACGAACAAATATATTAGAATTTTAATACATAAATTCAAAAATAACGAATATTCACAATATTCAGAAGAAATATAATGCATTTCTACAATACACTCATCCTGAACAATTCAGAAAGCATGATCATGTAACTTTTGATATTTTATTCTCAAATGCTGCTATTGGGAGTTTTGAGTTTAGCCTGGACCAATATAGCTTCAAGCATCTGCAGATCTCCTCAGAGTTCTGGAGGTTTCAAGGGGCAAAACTGGTGCTAAAAGGATTAATAACACTCCATAAATAATCATTCAAAATACAGGTAGTCCTTGCTTTCCTACTGCAATTTGGACTAGCAATATAGTTGTTGACTGATATATAATGTGTCCACGCCTGACTGACAATATCAGTTCAGTTGCTAAGAGAATCACCCTAAATGGATAAGCACAAGGTCATATGACAGAGACTTGCAATTTCCTGCTGGTTTTCCCATTGGGTTATCTTATCATGTCACAAGTCAGCTGTGAAGATCAGAAAGGTAATCATGTGACCACAGGGATGCTCTCATAAGTTCAAATGATCAAACAGGGCAGTCTTTAACCAGATATTTGTATACCTAAATATTGGCCTGATTTTTCCCATTTTAAGGTAGCTGAAAAATAAAAGGGATGCCTTAAGCTAACCTAATCAATTTCACTCATTCACCCCACTCCTCCAAACCAATCCAACTTAATCATATTACCAGCTTATGGCTCACCTACAGAATAGAAATAGGAACTATAGTCCAGAGGCAAAGAAAAGTTGACTGCTTTCGTTTCCATTCACTGATAACAGAATGCCTTCAAATTGTTACAATCAGAATTAATTTCTATAGCTAGCTATCTAATTTTGTATCTCTTTAAGCAACAAGTTAATATCACTACTACAATAGGTTTTCTCTACATTATGCTTCAGGCAGAAACATCACTGCTATATTAAAGATAAAAAACTGCTATCACAACTCTGAGATGGTTTTGAAAAAACAAGAAAACCATTCTTCCTGTACTTGGGTTCTATAGAGAAAATCAGCATGGAAATATTGCTATACGTATATTAAACAGATGGCAGTGGTACTCTGTATTTCTTTGAAATCAACAAGTGAAGCTATTTTTCATGTACTGTTGCTCTTAGGAATTATTTAGACAGGTCTGAGAGGAAATGTCTTTTAAGCAACGGTATTCTAGATGAAGAGAGAGGCTTATGAAGTTTGTTCCACACCTAGCCTTACAAAATGTACTAAAACTAAATTCAAGCAGGTTTGGTAAATAAGTGTTTGATACTTTGAATGTATGTTTCCCGCTACATTATGCACTGTAAAGTGCAGCATAATGTGTCTACGTTATTTACCTAAAGTCCTGGTTGCCATCAAAACCACTGGACCATGTTTGTCATATGTGGGAAAAGACAGCAGTCTAAAGCAAGGAATGTAGGGGTGCTATGTGGAGGGGGGCAAGTCTCAGGACAGACACCATGGAACTCAGGCAGGTGAACAGAGGCTTTGTGTGGGTTATTGGCGGCCACAAGGGTCAGTAGAGGCCTTGGGAGAGCCGTTGGAGGCATTGGGAACATCAGCAGAGGGCTATTGGTGGGGGTGTGCAGTATGTGCTGCAGGCTAAAGGTGGGCACATGCTATATAGAGCAGGGGTCCCCAACCCCCGGTCTGTGGACCAGCACCAGTCAGCAGCATGCCAGAAACCAGGCCACGCAAACAAACAAAGCCTCCATCCACGAGATGCAGGCAGCACATGAAACCACGCTTCCTCCGGTCCCTGGGAAAACCTCTCTCCACGGAACCGGTCCCGGGTGCCCCAAAGGTTGGGGCCACTGCTATAGAGTGCAGGCAGATGCGGAGTCAACCGAGTACGAAATCCTCCGCTGGTTCTTTCACAGGAGAAGAAGGAGGCAGGAGTGATTTACAGGAGGAATTTGCAACTTTCCTTGTCAGCAGTTGTGACCCACTGCTACACTGTACTTGCAATCTGAGCATCCAAGTGCCCAGATTGTGATCACACGACCATGGGGCGCTGCAATGGACAAAACTAACAAATGAAGATTGGTCATAAGTCCATTTTTTTCAGAACTCCCGTAATTTTGAGCAGTTGCTGAATGAATGGATATAAGCGATAGACTAACTTTAGAATAGAATAAGACTGGATTACATTAAAAATTTCCTCTATTTCTTTTAGACCTAACAGATCCCATCATGTAGGAAAAAGAAAGAGGAACTACACAAAGGGTAAAACAAACAGACATACCAAGTTCATGCTGGGTCCTGCCTTTCCAAGAAGTAATGACTCCAGTAAACAGCAAAGAGTAACAACTTTACTTATGTCCACTTGTGTTATGGCTTGGGTACACTTTTTGCGAATATATTTTAGACCATCTTCAACATAACGAGAAAAGAGTTCAAACAAATATGTTCTTGTTTCTTCATTGAGCTAAACAAAAATCAACATTGTTGTACAATTATTGTTTCCTCACCAACTCAGAAAAAATGTACATTTTGTAAGAACGCAAATCTGATATATAGAATAGTATATAATATTGCCCTTTAAAGTCTCCTATGTTAATAGGTCTAGAGTCAAAATAGGGTAAATGAGAAAGAAAAGGGAGGTACTGGTATGCCCAGAGAGAAGATACCAAAGTTTATAGCCATTTTACAAAGCCATTTCAACAATGAAAAAGCAGATTATGAGAACTGAGAATCTCCTTCCTTCCTTCCTTCCTTCCTTCCTTCCTTCCTTCCTTCCTTCCTTCCTTCCTTCCTTCCTTCCTTCCTTCCTCCCTCCCTCCCTCCCTCCCTCCCTCCCTCCCTCCCTCCTTTCCCTATACTGGCCATCTGAAATTCTGGACAGTTTACAGCAATATAGAAAAGGTAAAAATAAATTGCATGGCTATCAAATATAACATGATGATTGCCCAATGTAATGTAACAGCAAAGACATGTTTATAAAAGAAAAAGATTCAATATCTGCTTGAATGCCAGATAAAAAATGCTAAGTGCACCTCTGGGAACAGTGTATTCCATAAATGCAGGGCCTGTAAAAAGGTGGCCTCAGAGAATATTCAATCTTAACAAAAATGTGCAAAATACTTATTTATTATTATGTACTGGATAAAAACGTACTTTTTCTTCAAGGCCTGCCATCCATGTTTTTACATAGGGCATCCACTTCAATTCCTCTGGGTCAATGTATACCATCCCACATCGGCTTACTGTGGCAGGTGAAGCAACTCTTAAGTCTTCTACCTAAAATTCATACAGTAGACACTGCATCTGTTTCTAGTTCAGCATATTCTTAAGCAAAGAAGGCAATGCAGATGTATTGTATCTTGTATCCAAAGTTGTATCTTTGATTCAGAAATAACACCTCTATTTCCTTGGTAATTGAGATTGTAATCTTAGACAAATACAGGAATTGTTGGATTTCATAGCAAAGAGGAAAGCTAGGCCCCTGAAGAAGGATTTCCAAGTCTTTCATATCCTTCATCAGAACTCTAATCAGGGATCCTTGGTGCTCTCTGAGCTTGCTGGTTTTCTTGCAAACATTTCATTACCCAAACTAGGTAACATCATCAACACACTAGCACTGATAATGTTACCTAGTTTGGTTAATGAAATGTTTGCAAGAAAACACACAAACTCAGAGAGCACCAAGGACTCCTCATTTCAACCCTGAGCTACAAATATTCTCCTTTATTGGAACTCCTGTCCTATCAGCTTGAGTCAACAGCATACACTGGCTAGCTCCTCTCAGTAACAGAGACAACACATGAGAACAGTCATAAAATATTAAGAAGTCATACATAATTTTTAAAAAAACCTTTAAACCTAGCCCAGGTGTAAAATTATTGTTCAATTGCAATACAAGCAAGATTTTAGGCTACACTACATTTACTGCCTCATATAAAAGAAATATAAGAAAGAAAACATTGAAAACATCGATGGATTCCCCCAAAGCTAAAATGTAAGAGATAAAATTAGAGCTCTTTTTTTTTTCATTTTGAATAAGACAAGAGGTGTCTACATTTATCCAACTCAAATTAGTTTTGAAGATTTGAACAGTGATGCTGTTCTTGAGGAAAACACTGGAAGAAGCCCAGTGAAATCCAGCGATACTCTGAACGCAGCATTAGAAAATGCATTAAAACTAAGAATGTAAATTACCTCAAACATCATATGGATGGATGGTGTGAGTTTGATTCTTTCACTGTTAGCCAAACAAAGCATCTTGTTGTCATCTAGAACCGTGTTCAGATTTTCAATCCATAGTGCATCCACAGGTCCATCACTGATGATCCATTTATGATCTTCAGAAGTGTCGACTACAGCAGCTCGCACACTAAGTGCCATTAAGCCATCTTTCCATTCCAGAGTTAAATTGTTAACTTCACCATATAGTTCACCCATAGTTATTGATTTAGGATTCAGAACATATGTTTTAACTGGCTGGAAAAAATGATATTCCTCACCTGCTTTATGTAAAGTTCCAAGTGTATCTGCCAAAATTTGGTAAACTGTAGTTTTTCCACCTCCTGTTGGTCCAACAAGCATTACCCCATGCCTTACCAGCATAGTTTCATACAGCTGAATCACTTTACGGATCATGGTAGCTTCAGTCTGCAATCCTTTGGAAAGCATGGTATCTACTATTGTTGACTGCAGCACTCCATAATTATGTTCTGGGATTATGACTCCAGGGAAAAGGTCAGATATAATTCCACTAAAGAAACGAAGCACAAAGATTTGCTCATTTATTTAAGTTATTGGTATCCCATCATTACCAGTGCAAAATTTAAGCTATCAAAGAGAACATTTCACATAGCAAATAAGGGGAGGATTTGAATTCATTCCCCTAATTCTCCTTTTCTTTTATCCCATTTCTCAATTGAAATGCTGATAGACATGGTTGGGTAAAACCCGTATTGGGATTGGGGGTTCTCTATTTCCCAGCTATGGCTAGAATACAGAAATGAGCATAACAAGATAGTTCTACATATTCAATAGGAAAAATAAAAAGCCCAGATTCAAAACTTTTAAGTCTAAAATTGCCTTGTCCTTGCCACTTCCATGTATTAAATTGAAGCAGTCAGGGATACAATATCAGAGAGGATAGTCAGAAACGAGAAATATTCATAACAAAATCTGGATTTTCAGTTTACAGGTACTCACTCATTCAACAATGTCCCCAGAAGTATTATTTATGAAATTTGTATGCTGTCCATCTCACCATGAGATGACTGCGTGATTTATAGTGCAGAGTATAAGAGGATTCTGCAGTTAAGCAAATTTTCATCTGCTTAATGGATATATGGAATCAACATAAACAAAGGCATTCTTATTATGGTTATCCAGCTTCTGATAACCTCTTGCCTGGATTATTACGGTACAGTCATTATGGGATTGCCTTTGAAACAACAGTAGACTGACTAACTGTAATCATACAGAATAGACCTTAAGATTGTTAACTAGGACTGAAGAAGGAACCAAACCTCATCAGTTCTTTAGCATATTTATTGATTCACAATCAGTTTCTGGATTCAGTTTCAAGTGCCTAAGAGTTTAAGGAAACCACCTGTTTTCATTTTATTTAATTGTGTAATTTATAATGAAATAAAAAGCAATAATTAATTTTAAAAGTACCTGAACAAAAGAGCATCATCCGCAAGAAATTTTGGGAGATTCGAATCTCGTAATGCTCTTATTAAAACAACGTCTTCATTCAGGTTTGGATGCTCTCTCTTTAGTGATCTAAATTTAAAGAAAACATTTTTAAAAAATTTATATTAACATTAGTAGGTCAGTTGCATTAGATGTATATATAGGTGTGTGTGTGTGTGTGTGTGTGTGTGTGTGTGTGTGTGTGTGTGTATAGGTCTTTGGTTGTTCGGGTTTTCTCCCGTGTAAAATTGGAAGTGTCTTGGCGACGTTTCGACGAAGTCTCATTCGTCATCTTCAGGCTTCACTTCGTGCTTCTGGGAGCAATGTGTGATCGCAGCTGTTTCTTCCTTTTAACTGCTAGTGGGGTTTGAACTGATTGGGTGGGAGCTTGGCTGTGCTCTGATTGGATGGGGTTTTTTTTGTGCTCTGATTGGCTGGGGGTGTGTCCTGTTTGGGTGGGGGCTTGGTTGTGCTCAGTTTATTTATTTATTTATTTATTAAATTTTTATACCGCCCTTCTCCCGAAGGACTCAGGGCGGTGTACAGCCAAAAATAAAACACAAGATATATACAATTAAAATTAAATTAAAGTTTAATACAATTAAAAAAAATTAAAGTTTAGTCTGTGTTTAGTCTGTGTTGCAGGGGGATTGAAGTGAAGCCTGAAGATGACGAATGAGACTTCGCCGAAACGTCGCCACGTCGAAACGTCGCCAAGACACTTCCAATTTTACATGGGAGAAAACCCGAACAACCAAAGACCTACATACAAACACCCGTGAAAACCTCAGAAAACAAACATATATATGTCAGAAAGCTCAAAATGCCAAATGAGTTGCTAATCCAGTTCTACAGAGGAATTATTGAGTCTGTTATCTGCACCTCTATAACTGTCTGGCTTGGTTCTGCAACCCAACAAGAAAGACACAGACTTCAGAGGATAATTAGAAATGCAGAAAAAACAATTGCTACCAACCTGCCTTCCACTGAGGACCTGTATACTGCACGAGTCAAAAAGAGGGCTGTGAAAATATTTACAGATCCCTCACATCCTGGACATAAACTGTTTCAACTCCTACCCTCAAAATGATGCTATAGAGCACTGCACACCAGAACAACTAGACACAAGAACAATTTCCCCCCCAAACCCCATCACTCTGCTAAACAAACAATTTCCTCAACACTGTCAAACTAAATCAGCACTATTATTAATCTTCTCATTGTTCCCATCACCCATCTTCTTCCACTTATGACTGTATGACTGTAGTTTTGTTGCTTGTATCCTTACGATTTATATTGATATTGATTGTTTCCTGATTGCTTATTTGTACCCTATGGCTATCATTAAGTGTTGTACCTTAATGATTCTTTATGAATGTATCTTTTTCTTTTATGCACACTGAGAGCATATGTACTAAGACAAATTCCTTGTGTGTCCAATCTCGCTTGGCCAATAAAATTTTTTATTCTATTCTATGTTAGGTATATACAGTATATGAATTTTATAACTTCTTGTGAAATAACACTTTTAATGAATACCAATATTTGATAAGTACCAATCTTAGGGATTTTGTAGTTATTAGGGAAGGCCTTTATAAAACTCCTATACACATATGTATATCTAATGCAACTGACACACTAATATTAATATAAATTTAAAATATTGTTTTCTCTAAATTTAGATCACTTGCTCACGTTTGCCTTGATGCTTTCAACACAAACACAAGCAAGAAATCTACATTTACAGAAAATAGCATTTTAAGCTTATATTAACCTTAGTGTGTCAGTTGCATTCGACATACATATGTGTATAGGAGTTTTATAAAGGTCTTTCCTAATAACTACAAAATCCTTAAAATTGGTACTGAATCCATAAAACACCTTTATTATATACCAATATCCTTTCTCTTTGCTAGGTATTTTACACATTTTCTCTTTCACAATCATATACAGACTGCTATGATAATTCTGCTTATTGTATTCCAAGTTCTATATAATATTAATCATATCAGTGTAAAAATATTCATTAAAGTGGTATTCACCAAAAGCATTATTACACATAACCAGAAATAATTTTATTTTCTACATGTCTACCATATAAAGCTTTTCCTAACAATGGGGGAATGTATCAGCCTCTGTATACTTTGAGTTCCACAGAATTGCTACTATACAATAGTTCTCATAAAATTGGACTTCATAGAACATATGAGAGCCAGTTTGGCCTATTGATTAAGGCACCTGACTAGAAAATGGGAGACCATGGTCAAGTCCCACCTTGACCATCAAAGCCAACTGGATGACGTTAGGCTAGTCACTCTCTCAGCCCATTCCACCTCACAGGGTTGTTGTGGGGCAAACAGGAGGAGGAAGCTGTGTATGTTCACCACTTTGAGTTATTTGTAAAAACAATAAAGGCGGGGATACAAATAAATAAAGGAATAAGTAAATATTTTACCCTGCCATGACCAACACAGATTTGACAGCTCTCATTCCAAAATCATAGTGGTCTTGTTGGGAAAGCTGTTCACTACAGAGCTTATACATTTGAGTCATCTTCCTTGCAAGTATTTTACTTGATTCAAATCCTTCAGAATACAGGATAACCTGAAATATAAAATGCATTCTTACAAAAGTCAGAAATCTTAAGCATAATTAAATAACTAGAGAACTAATTTGTTCTACTTATTAAGATGCTGGCCTAGAAACCAGGAGATTGTGAGTTCTAGTCCTGCTTTAGGTATGAAAGTCAGTTGGGTGTCTTTGGGTCAGTCACACTTTTTCAAACTAACTCAGCTCATAGAGTTGTTGTTGTGGGGAAAAGAAGAGGCAGAACGAGTATTAGGTCATCTTATTTAGCACATATATATTATAAGGATAGATACTACATTTGATTTTAATAAAAGGTTGCTAATTGCAAACCTATTAGCCTGTTGAAGAAAGTATATGCCAAATACTTTTAGGTATTTGGGACGGAGACGGGGCCAATGCGTTGGTTCCGTCCCAGGCGACTGATGACCCGGAGAGGTTCCTGACGGAGCTTGGGCCGTTCCCTGGTGATCTGGCCCAGGGCTCGGCCGAGGAGCTTGTCGCGACCTGGGAACGGGCTGCGGTGGGCGCTTTGGACCGTGTTGTGCCTTTGCGGCCTCTGACCCAGCGTAGGTCTCAACCGGCTCCCTGGTTTTCCGAGTAGCTGAGGGAGATGAAACGCCGGAAAAGACGCCTAGAGAGTGTTTGGAGGACCAGCCATTCTGAAGCTGACCGAACACTAGTTAGGTCTTATATTCAGACCTATCTAGTGGCATTGAGGGAGGCCAAGCGGGCCTACGTTTCTACCCTCATTGCGTCGGCAGATAACCGCCCGGCCTCCCTGTTTAGGGTGACTTGCTCTCTCCTTCATCAGGAGGTGCACGATGATCCCTTACAGGGTTGTGCTGAGGATTTTAGTAAGTATCTGTACGATAAAATCGCTCAGCTCCGGGACGGTTTGGACCAAAATTGGATAGTTTCAGGCGAGGTGACGGAGGCTAGTTTTGTTGAGACCATCTGGAATGAGTTTGATCCTGTGGCTCCTAAGGACATGGACAGGTTGCTGGGGCGGCTGAATGCCACCACATGTTTATTGGACCCGTGTCCCTCTTGGTTGATGCTGGCCACTCAGGAGGTTACACGAGACTGGCTCCAGGGAATTGTTAACGCTTCCTTGAGGGAGGGTGTTGTTCCCACCGCCTTGAAAGAGGAGGTGGTGAGGCCCCTCCTCAAGAAGCCCTCCCTGGACCCAGCTGTTTTGGGAAATTACCGTCCAGTCTCCAACCTTCGCTTTGTGGTGAAGGTTGTTGAGAGTGTGGTGGCACATCACTTACCCCAGTACCTGGATGAATCTGTCTATCTAGACCCGTTCCAGTCCGGTTTCCGACCTGGGTACAGCACGGAGATGGCTTTGGTCGCGTTGGTGGATGACCTCTGGAGGGCTCGGGACAGGGGTTATTCCTCTGCCCTGGTCCTCCTAGATCTCTCAGTGGCTTTTGATACCATCGACCATGGTATCCTGCTGCAACGGTTGGGGAGTTTAGGAGTGGGAGGCATCGTTTTTCGGTGGTTCTCGTCCTAACTCTCCGACCGATCGCAGACGGTGTTGGCAGGGGGGCAGAGATCAACCGCAAGGCGCCTCCTGTGTGGGGTGCCACAGGGGTCGGTTCTCTCCCCTCTCCTGTTCAACATCTATATGAAGCCGCTGGGTGAAGTCATCAGTGGTTTTGGGGTGAGATATCAACTGTACGCTGATGACACTCAGCTGTACATTTCCACCCCTGATCACCCCAATGAAGCTGTCAAAGTGTTGTCTCGGTGTTTGGAGGCCGTGCGGGTTTGGATGGGGAGGAACAAGCTCAAACTCAACCCCTCCAAGACTGAGTGGCTGTGGATGCCGGCATCCCAGTACAGTCAGCTGCAACTGCTGCTGACTGTTGGAGGCGAATCATTGGCCCCAATGGAGAGGGTGTGCAATCTAGGCGTTCTCCTGGATGGATGGTTGTCTTTTGAAGATCATTTGACGACCGTCTCCAGGAGAGGTTTTTACCAGGTACGCCTGGTTCGCCAGTTGCGCCCCTTTCTAGACCGAGATTCCCTATGCAGTCACTCATGCCCTCGTCACTTCTCGCCTGGACTACTGCAATGCTCTCTACATGGGGCTTCCCTTGAGAAGCACCCGGAGGCTCCAGTTGGTCCAGAATGCAGCTGCGTGGGTGATAAAGGGAGCCAATCGTAGCTCTCATATAACACCTATCCTGCGCAAGCTGCACTGGCTGCCTGTGGTCTTCCGGGTGCACTTCAAGGTGCTGGTTACCACCTTTAAAGCGCTCCATGGCTTAGGACCGGAATATTTACGGGACCGCCTTCTGTTACCATATGCCTCCCACCGACCGGTGCGCTCGCATAGAGAGGGTCTCCTCAGGGTGCCGTCAGCCAAACAATGTCGGCTGGCGACCCCCAGGGGGAGAGCCTTCTCTGTGGGGGCACCTACCCTCTGGAACGAGCTTCCTCCTGGACTCCGTCAACTTCCTGACCTCCGGACCTTTCGCCGCGAGCTGAAGACGTATTTATTCTTCCAAGCAGGACTGGCATAAAACGGGTTTTTAAATTGGATTTTAAATGGGGTTTTATATTATGTATTTTATAATTAAATTATTGGCCATATTGAATAAGTTTTTTAATTGGTTTTATTGTATTGTATTGTATTGTATTGTATTTTATCTGGCTGTTAACCGCCCTGAGTCCTTCGGGAGAAGGGCGGTATAAAAATTAAAATATTATTATTATTATTACTATTATTATTATTATTAATATTATTATTATTATTATTAAAACTTTTAAATAATTTTAATAGTAGTAATATAGTAATTAATAGCAATTATTAATTAATAATTATTATTAAAACTATTGGATTGTATCCAAAGTGAAAATATTCATTCAGAAGGGATTGTTTGACCTTGGTTTGACCCTTTGTTTAGTCATGTACCATTCAGTTAAAAAAAAAAACTCCTCATGGCACCCTTTTCACAACCTTCACATATTGCAAATTATGTTTTTAATTCCTTCTAAGCGGGAGGTTTGGAAAAAACATTGTTCTGGTTTAGATAGATAGGCTGGGCTGCAGAAAAGGCGTAAGCAATGGAATGATGGACCTGCTCTACTATTGTTAATTGTTGCCTCTGGCTCTAATAATAGGTATTGAAAAAGTACCTCTGCAATCAAAGCATAGTTTGGAACCATCATAGAAAATGGCCTGAAGAGTGCTTTTAGATTGTCAGGTAACTCTGTTCGTCCAGCATAGCCAGGATTCATAGTAATAAAAGCTGCACAAGTCATAATTAATTTGATTTCGCGTCCTTCAAACATAAACCGAGTGACCTTTTGTAAAAAAAAGAAAGAAAAAGAAGAAAGCCATTACATTTATATTTACATTCAAATTACATTATTCTTTATTTTAGTCATAGATCAGAACCTACATGAATACAATATAATTATACATAACATATTAATTTATATAAAATATAAAACCATAGTATCATAAATATAACAATAAAGCAACGCATATAAAAATTAAAATATCCAGTTCAGCATTATTTCTTCCCATTATATACATATTCCAATGTCTGCTCTGAAAAGCAAAAACAAAGGAAGCAATGTTTCAAAATCACTCCAATCAGATAAGAACAGCTAATGTCGCCTATATTTTCTATAAATCACCACAGAGTGTAGCTCACTGCATGTGTTATTTATAGGAACTGTTCAGTTATAAAGATATTTAGCTAGTTTAAGCAAGTAATAACTTGGAATGAAAGACACATTTATTTGATGTTCTATCTCATTAACTCTTTTTAACACTTGGTTTACCATGCCTAGGCGCTAAAGTCACGAGAAATAGTGGTGAAAAGCTACAGGAATTGAGTTTAGCTATAATGATAGCGCCATACAGAATGGCAGGAATCATTCAAAACCAAAGGTCAGACCTAAAAGTCACCAGATTTAATTCTAATTAAAAATTAACATGGCAGCCCAAATCTTTGCCTTGACTTTCAATAGAACAGTCGTAACTCTTAACAGTGCATTTGGGGGCTTGGAAAGTAGATTTTTGAAATCTAGAAGTAGAATATAGATTGGACTCTGTAAAATAACTGAGAAGAGTAGTTGCTTCAAAATACCCTGAAAGCACAAACATATGCTGGGTGCCTCTAGTTTGATAAACTAGCAGCAGATCTCTCCTGGGTATATTGGGACATTACATATTGTATTCTTTTAGGATACCAGAATAATGAAAAACAATGCTGAAGTAATTGAATCCTTGATGTTGCTCTCAATATTTCCCTTGCTATTATTTATTTACTTAGCATACGGCATTTGTACATTAAAAGCCAGGAAGTCTACAATGTTATTACAGAGAAATTTGACTGCTTAGAACTGCTAGTTCGTTTAGTTCACACTCCAGGGTGCACTGCAGGGGACAAACTAGCTCCACACCAAGAGTGGCTATGGCTAATGACCTTCTGTGGGAATGTCAGCATCATCCAGGGCTTTTTTCCACAAATTTTGCCTCATATTCAGGTAAGTCCAGTGCCAGTTGGTTTCTTGCTATTGCACAAGGCACCGTTAGCTTCCCACTAGAATGGTATCTATTTATCAACTTGCACTTTTGCATGCTTTCAAACTTTTAGGTTAGCAGAAGCTGAGACAAGTGATGGAAGCTCATTCCATCACATGGTCCTGGGACTCTAACTGATGGAGTACAGAGAGCCGACTTTTTCTGGCCAGCAAATCCAACCTCTTTAAGCTGCTGAGCCACCATGCTTCTTCTCAATTATATCAGCAATGACTTTTTAGGGTTTTTTTTTTTGTAAAAACTGGGATGTTTGATATTTATCATTAGTGCTCCACTGAAAATGACACGTTTGTGGAGCAATTTACAACAATGTCTGAATAGAGCAGGACTGCTAGTATTAACTGGCATCCTTTGGAGAATGAAAATCATGTCCTATTGATGAATTTATATAAAAATTTAAGAGGTATGAGGTAAAAATGTTTCTCTCTTTCACTCTTCTTGATACCAAACAATGCTAATTAATATTATGTACCTATTACATTTAAAAACAAACATGAAACAGAACATCTGGTACCTTTGCTGCTTTAGCATTCCTTATCGTAATCAGTTGTTGGGCTATAACAGAAAGAACTTCAATGTCAATTCGATTGAATTCATCAAAGCAGCACCATGCTCCAGATTGTGCCAAACCACTGAAGAAACGCCCCATCATCTGAAACAATATGTATACATGATGTTATGCTGTCTTAAATATTTATCCTCAGATCAGTTGTAGTTTCAAGTATCAACTCCTAAAGTGAGTAATGAGAGGGATGCGTACATCCAAGTTTCATGAGGTCTGTGTTAAATCTCTGCATTACTTCATCAAAACAATAGAAGCGTATTTCAGATTTACTCTGACTTGTTTGTATGTTTGATACCAACTGGCTCATTCACCCAAAGTAAATTAGAGCCTAATGAATTAAAATGCAAACTATAGTTTGCATAGTTGCATTTTAAGAGCTGTGGTGGTGCAGTGGTTAGAATGTAGTACTGCAGGCTACTTCTGCTGACTGCCAACTGCCAGCAGTTTGATCCTGATTGGCTCAAGGTTGACTCAGCCTTCCATTCTTCTGAGGTTGGTAAAGTAAGGACCCAGATTGTTGGGGGCAATATGCTGACTCTGTAAACCGCTTAGAGAGGGCTGTAAAGCATGTGAAGCGGCATATAAAGTCTAAGTTTTATTGCTATTGCTATAGTTTGAAGCTGATTTATGGACAATTTTGTGTGCTGCTATTGGACATTACATCTAAACTTGGAATTCTGCTTTAACGGTTATGTTGTGACCCAGGTTCCTGGACCCGGACTCCTGGACTTGGATGATTCAGAAAGTGAGGGAGAAGACCTGGCCAGCCCTGCTTCTCTTGAGCCCTTTCCCTCCCTGGCACCCACTCAAAGGGAGGAGGAGGGGCCGGCAACGCCTGATTCTCTGGAGCCTTCTTCTGATTTGGCAACGCCCCAAGAACAGTTTTGGAGTGATGCAAGATTACGTAGACGTGATCGGCGTGCGCAGCAGCGGAAGAGTTGGGACAAAGCCAAGTCATAATTGTCATGCAGTGACATCTGCAGAGACTATAAATAGGAGGCGGGACTTCCTGGTTTTTTGTCTTGGACAAAGCAATGAATTGGCGCGAGCTAACTGTCTCAATGGAGGGAAGAATATATTCGTGAGTAATTCTGGCCTTATCTATAATTTCCTCGTTATCTCCAGAAACTTGGCAGGCCCGTGGGTAGACGTGGCCAGGACATGTATCTATGTAAATAAAAGGAGAAAAGAAGGCCTCTGACTGACTCTTTGCTGGGAGTATTAGGGGGAGGGAAACAGAACAGGTTATGGCTACATTGCTTTATCCCAACTTCAAAGAGAAATGTGAAGGAGAGACTCAAAACTGAAACGTAGTCCATAAAACTAAAAGGCAGGTATAGATGCTTTCATGGTTCTTTCCATCTTTTTTTAATGGCAACAAACTTCTTTACCCGCCATGCTTCAGCACTCCTTCACAGCACTGTATAGCAACCAGGCCAGGCTTTTTATAACTGATTGTGGATGATTTCATTCATCAATATTTATATGTAGATGTTAAAAGCATAGTTACTCTTAGAATCTATACCAACAGTTTAATAGATGCAATTACTGAGTGACCTAATAGACTTTGCTGTCATTTTCCACTCACTTTATGCAAACATTTGTCCACCCCTTTAGAGATCAGGTTAAACTTTTGTACTGATTGCCAACCAGCGCTAAAAAAAAAAAAGGAAAACAACAAAAAAGAGATGGATTGCATCCATCAAAGAAAGGGACTGAGTTACTTAGCAATACATTCACAGATTTTCTGGATAAACATTTAAACCGGACAGTGGGGACAGAGAATTAACTGATAAGGAAAATTTCTGTCCCCAGCAATCGAAAACTAAAAGGGTTATCAGTGCATGTAACATAGATGTCTGTATGGGTAAGACTATCAACCATGCTATCAAGCAAAACCAAGCATTTAACAGTGAGTGCCATACCATGTGCACTAAACCAACAGGTGGCATGAAAGTAGGGGCAGTCAACACAGGTTATGTAGACAGTAAACACAAGATCAATCCAAATGGACTCAAATGTCTATACACCAATGCACAGAGTATGAGGAATAAACAGGGTGAATTAGAAATCCAAGTAAATGAGGGTAGATATGATATTGTTGCCATTACGGAAACTTGGTGGGATGAAACTGACAAATGGAACATACAGCTAGAGGATATAAATTATTTAAAAGAAATAGACCAAATAAAAGAGGAGGTGGAGTTGCACTATATAAGAAATAACTACATCTCTACAGAAATAGAGCACAACAATGATGAAAATCATCTTGAATGTATTTGGGTCAATATAAAAGGGTGAAAACGATATTGCCATAGGTCTATACTATAGGCCACCCAACCAAACAGAGGAAGTAGATGAACTTTTGCTAGTCAGCTAACTAAGGTATGTAGGAAGCACATCACAGTAGTAATGGGGATTTTAACTACCCTGACATCAACTGGGAAACAAACTCTGCACCAAGTGGAAGATCCAACAGGTTCCTAACAAACCTAGCAGACAACTTTGTTTCCCAAAAATAGAGAAGGCGACAAGGGGTCAGCCATATTGGACTTAATTCTCACTAACAGAGATGAAATGATAGAAGGTGTTGAAGCTACAGGAACCTTGGGGCAAGTGACCACGCAATATTGGAATTCAACATTAAGCAAATACAAGTAGTAGAACAAAGTCAAACTAGAGTCTTGGACTTTAAGAGAGCTAATTTCAATAAACTTAGAGAGATCTTGAGAAGGATTCAATGGATGAGAATCCTCAGGGGAAAACAACTCAAGAAGCTTGGGAAATTTTGAAAAGTGAGATTATAAAAGCACAGTCTAACACAATACCAATGAAGAAGAAAATAGTAGATCACAAAAGAAACCAGCATGGATGCATAAAGAACTATCTGACAAATTGAAAGACAAAAGGACAAATATAAAAAGTGGAAAGAGGGGCAAATAACTAAGGCAGAATATCAGCAACAGCCCGAGCCTGTAAAGATGAAGTGAGGAAAGCTAAGGCTCACAATGAACAAAGGCTAGCGACAAAAGTAAAAATAATAAAAAGCTTCTTCCAACATGTTAAAAACAAGAAAAAGTCAAGGAAACAATTGGCCCATTGCTGGGAGAAAGTGGCAAGAAGATGACAAGCAACAGGAGAAAGCAGATCTACTTAACTCATATTTTGCATCTGTCTTTACACAAAAGGAAAAACAATCCAACCTATCAAAAACAGCACTACAAAAACAGATTAGAAACACAAGTTAAAATAGGGAAGAAAATGGTAAGTGAACACCTGTCTACCCTAGACGAGTTCAAATCACCAGGACCGGATGGATTACACCCCAAGGTTCTGAAGGAACTGGCAGACGGATCTCAGAACCACTGAACTATATCTTTCAAAGATCCTGGAGCACAGGGAGCTGCCAGAGGACTGGAAAAGAGCTGATGTAGTTCCCATCTTCAAAAAGGAAAAACAGATCCAGGAAACTACAGACCTATCAGTCTGACCTCAATACCGGGAAGATTCTGGAAAAGATAATCAAGCAACGAATCACCGAACACCTAGAAGCAAACAAAGTAATAACCAAAAGCCAACATGGGTTTGTCAAAACAGATCATGCCAGACTAATCTTATCGCATTCTTTGACAAAATGACAAAATTAGTAGACCAGAGGAATGCTGTTGATATAATTTACTTGGACTTCAGTAAAGCATTTGATAAAGTAGACCATAACCTACTACTAGATAAAGTAGAAAATGTGGGTTAGACAGCACCACCACCAGATGGATTCGTAACTGGCTGACCAACCGCACTCAACGTGTAGTCCTCAACGGAACTACATCCACATGGAGGAAGTATGCAGTGAGTACCCCAAGGCTCTGTTTTAGGCCCAGTACTCTTCAACATCTTCATCAATGACTTGGACGAGGGATAGATGGGGAACTCATCAAATTTGCAGATGACACCAAGCTGGCAGGAATAGCCAACACTCCAGAAGATAGGCTCAAGTTACAGAAAGATCTTGACAGACTTGAACATTGGGCGCTATCTAACAAAATGAAATTCAACAGTGAAAAAGTAAGGTTCTACATTTAGGCCAAAAACAAAATGCACCAGTACCGTATATGTGGTACCTTGCTCAATAGTAGTACCTGTGAGAGGGATCTTGGAGTCCTAGTGGATAACCATCTAGATATGAGCCAGCAGTGCAGCAGCTGTTAAAAAGCCAACACAGTTCTGGGCTGCATAAACAGAGGATAGAATCAAGATCACGTGAAGTGCTAGTACCACTTTATAATGCCTTGGTAAGGCCACACTTGGAATATTGCATCCAGTTTTGGTCGCCACGATGTAAAAAAGATGTTGAGACTCTAGAAAGAGTGCAGAGAAGAGCAACAAAGATGATTAGGGGACTGGAGGATAAAACATATGAAGAACGGTTGCAGGAACTGGGTATGTCTAGTTTAACAAAAAGAAGGACCAGGGGAGACATGATAGCAGTGTTCCAATATCTCAGGGGCTGCCACAGAGAAGTGGGAGTCGGGCTGTTCTCCAGAGCACCTGAGGGTAGAACAAGAAGCAATGGGTGGAAACTGATCAAGGAAAGAAGCAACTTAGAACTAAGGAGAAATTTCCTGACAGTTAGAACAATTAATAAGTGGAACAACTTGCCTTCAGAAGTTGTGAATGCTCCAACACTGGAAATTTTTAAGAAAATGTTGGATAACCATCTGACTGAGATGGTGTAGGGTTTCCTGCCTGGGCAGGGGGTTGGACTAGAAGGCCTCCAAGGTCCCTTCCAACTCTGATGTTATGTTAAAAGTTCCAAGAGTGATTAATGTCCTCTAAGGATTCTCTCTAATTTGCATCAATTCTTCATTTTTCCAATGATAAAAGAATTAGCAACGCTTACAAGTTCTGAGCAATGAGGAAAACATGTATGTAAATCAAGCAATTATGTATTTGAATATTTAAGGAGCAGGTTCTAGCTTATTTAATAAACTAAGATTAGGCACATCACATCTAAACAAAGCTACTGACCTTGCAACGACCAGTATGAAAGGGACTGAACAGACAGATAGATAGAATAATTGTACAATAATCCAATTTGCTGTAATTAATTCTGTTAGAGGAATCATTAACATGAGAAATAATTTCTTTAACATCCTATCTTACCAAGGGCCTTTAATGTTTAGTTCCCCATAAAATTATTGGTTGTTTTTTTCTACATAGTTTCAAACCCGCTCTTTCATTCAATTATCTCATTCTATTCTAGGTAAGGTGTCCAAAGATTGATCAATTGAGCACTGGATGAAAATGACTGGCTCATGTTTGATATTATTATTATTATTCTACAGAAATTATTACTATGCTTTACTACAAACAAACAAAAAACAATTCTCCTGTTTCTGTAAACCTACTTGAATGCCATACCTTGTAATCCAAGCCATCTGAACAGTTGAACACCACACATTGGATGGCAAGTGCTTTTGCAAGATCTTTCGTAGTCTCTGTTTTTCCAGTTCCGGCAGGTCCAGCTGGAGCTCCCCCTAGGTCAAGCTGCAGGGCTCCCATCAGGCAAAGATAGCAACGATCCTGGTGAGATTTAATGTATATTCAATTAACATGTGTATAATATTGTAAGGCAATCTGAATATGAAATAACTACAACTGCACAATTAGGTTGCAGCATCAAGTCATACAGAAATTATATAGGAAATTGATGGAACTCTGATTTAATTTTGGACTCTTGGGGGGGAAAGAAAAAGCAATTGGTTTCCTGAAACCCTTTTTCTTTACTTCTAAATCTGTCCCTAATGTAGTCCTGAGGCTATGTAGGCTAGAGACTTTTTGCTTAGAACTGAAATCAGGACACAGCAATTAATTTTATTTTTCACCTTACGCTTAAACTAGTCTCATGGGGCTACCCCAATCAATCTAAGGGACCTGTATTGTATTTATTTTTTCTGCTCCTTTATCAATGTCTCTATTCATTTTTTGGTGTGGGAAAGAGGGTAAGAAGTCCTATTACAAAGGTACTTTTAACTGCAAGTTCTACCTTGTGAGAGGAAAAAGTTTAGCCTCAAAGCTCTGGGGTGATCATCCCTATCACTCAATGTCATCAACCTTCATTCTACCACTTTTAGCCTCCCTCTGTTAACCTGCTGTTCCTTTGCTGTATTTCCTGTTTCCTCTGCCTTTTTTTCATTTTCCAAACCTCTCTTGCCACAGTCTCTTTCCATTGAAATAATTTACCCATCTGCAAGAGGTAATTTCTTAAACTTTACAGGTAAGAAAATAACAGCAACACATTACCGTGAGTGGTGTTATCACTAATCTTGGACATGCACCCAAGTATTCATAGGCATAGGTATATTGAGATAAAGCCATTCTTGCCACACAGTTATCTAAATCGAGGTCCCAATAGTAGCGCAGTTGTCTTTGCCAGTCAAAATTGTCCACAGAATCCACCTTGCCAAATAATAGAAAATATTATTTTTTTTTTTAAATGGAAAACCTACACATATTCTTTAAACAAAATAAATGTACCTTTTGTTGTACAAGTTCTGTAACAATGTCTCTTGCGTGTACATCAATAGTAATCAGAGCCGTTATAATATTTCGGTGAATTTTAGGAAGGCTGCCGCGGACTAGTGAAGCCAATGCATTTAGTCTCTGTGAAGTGAAAGCAAATAAAATGTCCTGAGTTAACATAATGCCTTGCACTGAAAGGACAGAAATAGGTTAAATTGAAGAAAATGATATGGAATCCAAAAAAAAATCATAGGAACTTTCTTGAATATTTTCATCAGCAATGAAGATCATTGCCGTATTTTATATTGTTTCAGGGATCTCTGCGAAACAGGATATAAATAGTCATCTATTCAAGAACTTCTCAGATATGTGAAATGTTTTTTTAGTAGGCATTTCAGACTAGAATGACTTACGCTTTATATAAAAAGCCACCCATCCACAATAATTATTTTGATTTTAAAATATTTCTACATTTTATATTTAAAAAAATATAAAATAACACCAATATGTTAAAAATAAATAAAAGATATTGAACATTCACCTCAAAATTCTCATTTTCAAACTCTTCCAAAGCTACTAAATGATCTTGATCTTCTCCTTCTAAACACTGAGTGAGATCACGACACCACATGAGCTGAGAAATAGTCAGCACAACCTATAAAAAGAAAATGAAACAGAATTCAGCCAGACATATCATGTGCTGGAGGGGATATCTAGTTTTCTTAGATTTTATCATTTAAACATTCTGATTTTAGTATTTAAACATTCCTGAGTATTTCTACCACACAAAACTTCTGAGCTTTCAGAACCATGCTTCAACAATCTGAGTCCAGCAGGCTTATTACCCCACTGATCTTTACCACCCATCTGAATGCTTCTGAAATTGGTTCAGTATAAGCAGCTACATCTATTAACAGTTAACCTAGGAACACATAATATTTATCTGACAGATTTCTGCAATAAAATTGGGAATATCCCAAGAGCTCAACTATTGCCAAGGAGCAGTATACTGAATTCCTAAGATAAAGCAATAATATGATTGTGCATGTCAAGCCATTAAAGAGAGTGGTTTACCTGAGAAGGATGTCCAGCAATAACCCACTCTGTTCTTTCTCTGGTTTGATAATCTGCAATGGCAGCTTTGCTCAGTCGTCTAAGGGAAGTAAACATTGCTTCTTCAACTTTACCGAGCCAGTCTTCAACATTTCCTCTGGCCTTAAGTCCTTTTCCCAAGCCAACCTAAAAAGGCAAATCTTCCATTCACTGGGAGGTAACTGTTATGTGTTTTTCCCCCAGAATTCAGATCACTCTTCTTCCTCAGCTAATGCCAGGTAGGCAAACTCCAGTAAATATGTTTTACTACAAAATAATTAATGGTGTAATTCATGGAATTACATGGAAAAAAAATGCTTCAAAAATTCTTTGTACAAAAGTGCTAGTTTCTTTTTAAATATTCTCCATCTCAAATATGACTTTTTAAAATAACTGATTCAGCAATATTCAGACACCTAATATTCTATTTGTTCTAACACAGTACCAAAAAAGCGAATCCAGCATGACGTTCTACCAGAAAAATAGTCTATTTGGAAAAAAATGGAATCATGAAGAACCAGTTTACTTTCACTGGTATGTGAATAGTTATAATTCTTGCCTATCGGAAAAACTAAAACATCAGATATTAAATGGTATCTAATACTATAGAGTGATTTTATATCCAAAAATATAGCCTTCCATTCATCCACCCTTTACAGGTCTCTTGCAACATACCTTTCGGTGAATTATCTTATTTATAATTACCATGAGCATAGGCATTTTTATAGGCATTTTCCTAGAATTTTTTTTAAAAATGCTTACCCTTTCACCTTCGGGGGACAGCATTGCTAGAATATCATTTGTGAGAACTTTTTCTTCTCCCTCAGCTGGTGCCATGTAGGCAAACTCCAGTTTAGAAATAGAATCAAAACATTTCCTTAAATGAGGCTGAACTGCTTGAGGATTGCGAGTTTGGGCCAATATTTCCAAGAGCTCATCATTCGATAAAAAGTAGAATCTGACATAACATTAAAAGTTGTAAAATGCAAATTTAAATACAAATGAAGCCTACTTAATGTTTTATAAGTATACTTATTAGTCTTTCCAAAGTCAGGAGGACTTAACATGTCTAACGAACAAAAATAAAAAAGAACTGGGTGGATCATTTTAAGTAGCATTCTTGACTTTAGCTTTATGAAAGTATAACATATTTCAATGGTACATACTTTTATTTAAATTTACAGACGGCCTTTATTTAAATGGTGCGAGATGGCCTTTAAACATCTAATTAAATTCACTGTTTGCAATGAGTATCATTTTAAATAAATAAGAAACTGGCAATGATAATCCTAAACTGAACTAATTAAGTCCTAATTACTTTCAATGGAAGCAAATTAACTCTTTCATTTAAATCAATGAGATCCAATACATGTAAACTTTGCCAGGATTGTATTCCTGGCTAATAAAGGATAAAGCAACAGAACAGATGACTTAATTATTTTCTTACTGATTCTTAACTAACCTTGGGAAAATGACTCTCTTGGATTCCAAATAGGCCTCCAGACATTTCTGAATCTGATCAAGAAGAGCATTATTATTCTGAAAGGTCTCTAAAAGGCCTGTGTCAGAGAAAAATAATGGATAAAAGTGTAAAATGAAAACAGGTACTGTCTGAAGATGAATTTTAGCACATGCCTATATTTCATAGTATGGTATAGCCTTTATTGTCATTGTACATCATGTATACAACAAAATTGGTTTTCAAACCATGTTATCCTATGAGATGCAGTCTTTTGAAATGTATTAGACAAAAGCAGAATAAGTATTAATTTAATATGTGATATGGACAACTTTTAGATCCTACTCAGATGACATGTAACATATATGGAATGTTTTTATTCACTGAATGTAGTGCTGAGGGTATTAAGAATTTTTTCCCAGAAATCCTGGGGAAAAAAATATTCTAGAGGAACAGGGAAAGAACGGTAAAAGCACATTAAAGACAAGTAAAAGGTTTATAAAGGAATAAGCACTTTTCAATACAAAATGAGTTCAGAATATGTAAGGAGTTGTGCATACACCATTATTTGACAAATTTCTGAGTAGATGTAGGCAACAAGATGTGTGGCTGCCTTTGAATGGAACAAATACATGGTTTCATGCAAACAGCATGTAATTTAGACATACTATATTATTACCAGGCTGAGTAGCAGCACGGAGGGCATTAGGCAGTCGATTCACTTTCCTCATAACTTCCTTCCAAGACTTATCTACTTGCAAGAACATTTTGGCTTCTGCGGGCAACTGTCTTTGAATATCGGGAGCACTGAAAATGCTTTCTAAATAGAGCCAATTCCTCTGACATGTCAGCCATTCCTCCTAAAAAAAAGAAAGGTAGACATAAAGGTATCAGAAAAATGTTATTCATAACCTTTGGAAATGCTCCTTTCTATTTGTGTGCAACAAAAATTACCCAGGGCACACTTTACACGTATAACTGGGGTGCTTTCCCTCCACAAATGTATGGGTGTGGATACTGGTTCTCAAACAAAACTGCCACCAATCTATTTCAGCAGAAATAATAATAACCCTTTCAAAATCTTTTTATAGTGACGTTATTTAATATTCCCTGAAATTAGTGCCAATACTTTCTTTACATCTCTTCAAGCCTTTAATAAAGAAGAATCAACGCCACTTGACTGATAAACTAAATTTATTTGTTAGGTCCTTCAAGAGCTCAAGACGGTCAGCATTTTCCCCATAACAAGAGTGGGTTGAGAGATAGTGATAGTTGAGAGATACTGCTCCAATGTCATATCTTAGGTAAGAGAGGTCCTGAACCTGGATCTCTTTGAATCTAGTTGACTATTTTAATTATGATCTATGTGAGCTCTTAAATATTAACATTCTAAAGGATATTCTTGTACAATAAAGTAAAGCTCTTCCCCTTGAAGAGCACCCAGAGACTCCAGCTAGTCCAGAATGCGGCTGCGCGGGTTATTGAGGGAGCCGTTCGGAGCTCCCATGTAACATCCATCCTGCGCAGACTGCACTGGCTGCCTGTTGTCTTCCGGGTGCGCTTCAAGGTGTTAGTTACTACCTTTAAAGCGCTCCATGGCTTAGGACCGGGATACCTACGGGACCGTCTACTGCCAACGTCTATCTCCCAACGACCGGTGCGCTCTCACAGAGAGGGGCTCCTCAGGGTGCCGTCAGCCAAGCAATGTCGGCTGGCGGCCCCCAGGGGGAGGGCCTTCTCTGTGGGGGCTCCTACCCTATGGAACGAGCTTCCCCCTGGACTCCGACAAATACCTGACCTTAGGACCTTCCGCCGCGAACTTAAAACCTACTTATTTCGTCTTGCTGGACTCGCTTAAATTTTATATTTTAAATTGATTTATGGGTTTTTAAATTTTTTAGTAAATTTAAGAGGGAATATTTTTATCTATAAGTAGCCAAATTAAATAGGTTTTTTAAGGGTTGTTTTTAGTTTAGTATTGTTGTTTTCTTTCTGTATTTTATTTGTGGCTGTACACCGCCCTGAGTCCTTCGGGAGAAGGGCGGTTTATAAATAAAATTATTATTATTATTATTATTAAAGTATCTCTCAAGTTAAGCTTGACTCCTAGTGACATTACCAGGGTTTTTTGGGGGTTTTTTTTGGCAACAATCAAAAACACTTTACTGTTGCCTTCTTCTAAGTTATAAGTGAGGTTACAGCCTTTCATTTTCTTGGAGACCTCCCATTCAAATTACTAGTTGGTCTGACTGAATTTAGCTTTTTTGAGATTAGCTAAAATGCTGCCAAGTGAGCTGTGCCCAAAATGAACTAAGTGTGTACATTATCAACATGATGTCTTTCTTTTAAGACAAACTTCAAAATGTAAAAGAAATTATTTAAAAATATGGTACGCACCAATGTCTGATTGAATAAAGAGAGCTGCTTCTGCCATTCATCAACGCGTGGCTTGAGAGGGCCTACATACCGTGAAGAGGCAATCGTTGCTACATTAATAGTACTATCATCAAGAATGACCTTAAAAAATAAAATAAAATAAAATAAAATAAATTTATTTTATTTAAAATAAAATAAAAATAAAAAAATAAAACAACATCCTCATTTCTATTACATGAACTTCCAGTGATACATGATAGTTTCTTGTCTCAGGATCCCCCTCCCACTTTTAAGAATTATAGAGGACCCCCAAAGAATCTTTTTTGTATGGGTTATATTTATCAATATTTACCTGCAGTGTGGGCCTAGGCCTGTGTGGGCCTCCCCCACTCCAACATACTACTGTTACTCTGGGCTCAGTGGAGGTAATAAATTGAGGACTACCTGTATCTATTATTGGTTGCACACCACCTGAATAAAAATAGCTTTGAAAATGAATTTCTCATCCTTGTGCACCATCTAAATAGTGTTAGCGTGTTAGCACTGCATTGTGTAATGGCTTCCCCAGATACTGGCTTGGATGACAAGGAAAAGCCGAGTCTGGGGACTTCGGAATGGGGTACAAAGGAGGGTCAGGAAGTAGCAGGGAATTCCGTACCCGGGAGAATGCAAAAGAAGGAGAAGAGGTCAGGAATTCATAAGGATTGTTAGGGGAGCAGCCGAATGAATGCCTGACTGAAAAGGAGAATGAAGAGACAGAGCTGGAGCCAAGAGGCTTGGATGATCAGCCAGAAGTGCAGGGCAGGTGAAAGGATGGAGTTAGAAAATATAAGGAGAAATTGCCTTCTCCACTGGATCCAGGGCACACAGGACCTGAACGGAGAATGCGCAATGGAAGTTGACAAGTCTACTCATGAGAAGGCAATGAACTGCACTGGCTGGCAGCTACTTAGCCCATCATATGGAGCAAAGCAATGTTGGAGACAACCCATCCATTTTCTGCCGTGCATGTGCTCCAACTTTATGACTTCTTTTCCCTGATTCTGGACCTGTGCCTTTTTTGCTGACCTTTTGACTAGACTTTGGATTTTGGACTTGGGCTTTAGCTTTGTGTACTGTGCTCGGACTGTGGATTTGTATCTCGACTTCAGACCTTTTGTGCAGATTTATGGACTTGTTCTTTGCCCTCAGACTTGATGCAGCTCAGGGCTTGGACTCATTGGGAATTGCATTTTTTTCATGTGAGCAAGCCCTGGGAAGCAATCTTAGGGGCTTTCAAAGCCTCAGTAAAGACTTCAAACTCTCCTGGTGTGTATGCATGTGTGAGCAGGACAGGACACACTGTAAATACCAGAAGAATTACTTGTTCTCTCACTGAGGCTTGGTATGCTTGATCAATAAAATAAAAATGGTAAAGATATTAGCCACCAACAGGCCAACAAAAAGGAATTTTTATTTTAAAGCTGGTTGATCTCATTGCATATATGTGGACTCCAATAGGTGACTGTTTTCCTAGAGCAGAAAGGTAGGGAGTGGCAGGGCACAGGGATAAAGGACCTGTCCAGTGAGAGAACATTGTAGACTGTTGTCTGGATTGAATATTTTACAAGATTTTGCCAGATTTCTCAATCTGAATACATAGAGACAGTTTGCTTTAAAAGCTAATTTAGACAAAAAAAATAGTTTCTAACCTGAATGTCATCTGTGCCACCAAGGATGAAAACATCTTTTGAATCACGATGAGGAATTACAATGAATTCTGTTGTTTTCCAGGCATCTTCCACCTGGAAGAAAAATATAATGCAATTCAGAATATAATTTTGACCAACTAGATGCATTCATTCATACTACATAAGCTTATCAGCAAATGAACAGCATGCACAGCTAACAATATGAACGCCTCCATTTATGGTTTGTTTACACAATTTATACACAGCTGCCTGGGATTATCAGTGAACCTGCTAAAAGGAATAAAGAAGGGCAACTACAGGCTTCTCCACCGCCAACAGGT
Source organism: Ahaetulla prasina (assembly GCF_028640845.1). Classification (NCBI taxonomy): domain Eukaryota; kingdom Metazoa; phylum Chordata; class Lepidosauria; order Squamata; family Colubridae; genus Ahaetulla; species Ahaetulla prasina. The sequence goes on along the minus strand of NC_080540.1, from coordinate 202,859,282 downwards.
TTGTTTGTTGGTAAAATGGATCCTCATATGTAGATAAAGTTAAGTTGCTGAACGAATAAACATACAGGTAGTCCTTGACTTATGATCACAATTGAGACCAGAACATCAGTTGCTCAGTGAAATGGTTGTTCAGTGAGTTACACCTGATTTTACAACCTGTTTTGCAACCTGGTTGTTAAGTGAATCACATGGTTGTTAAGTGAATCTGGCTTCTCCCATGGACTTTGCTTGTCAGAAATTGGCTGGGGGTGGGTGGGTTGCAAATAGAGATAATGTGACCCCAGGGCATTGCAATCATCATAAATACATGCCAATTGCCAAGCGCCCACATTTTAATCATGTGGCCACAGGGACACTGCAAAAGTTGTAAATACGAGGGCAGGTTGTAAGTCATTTTTTTCAATCCCACTGTAACTTCAAATGGTCGTTAAATGAATAAGTCAAGGACTACCTAAACATATAGGAGGGGTTGGAAGAAGAGCTAAAAATCGTTTTCAATTTTGCCCTAAGAAGCAAAATAAAGGAACAAAAATGCTTGATAAATTACTATTTAGAAAAATCCAGTTTGCAACACTGTATCATAAAACCTCAGATGCCCACATTGGCATCATGACAGCTATTATGTCTATTCCTTTTCTGATTCCCTTACCCATAAAGTTTTTCTACTGATGTAACTATTGTAATCCAAGCAGTGAACTATTCAACGTTTACTTGGAAGAATGTTGTGCTCTTCCCTATGTCGTATTAGAGACTGTTAAACTCCAAGTGAGTTCAATAAATATATTATTGAAGCTTCAGTATAACCAATCAATACAATATATTTCTGTCCAAGATTAGAGTTTTTTATATTGTATTAAAAACTACCTTTTTGAGAATAATCTCCAAAGAAGCTTCTCCTGAAGCTTGTCCAGAAACATCCTGAATCTCCTGAGTATATTCAAAAGCACTGATCTGAGTAAGTCGCTCCAAGGTTAATGGATTTTCCACATCTATTAATGGTGCACCAACTATTTGTTCCAGAATTGTCCAGTGTCTGGGTTTCAAAAAAGGATTTCTAAGATCTGTGATAACTGGAAGCTGAAAGAATGAAAAGTGTATCAATACAGCTCAATTTTCCTGTTTCAGTGAATAATCTGATTAATCAACAGGCTCTTACAACGTCATAATAAATTATGATGTGTTCCATCCAATCTTAAGAGATGACTAGCCCATAACTTTCCAATATTTTAAACACATATTTAAATATAATAAGATTTTATTTGAATTGCTCTATCTTTTTCTTCTATACCAACATTCATATCTGTATTATTACAGGCCATGTTTTTTGAATTTCTGTGCTAACATAGTTTGCTAATCATGCGAAACACTATTTATCCTTATTCTTCCAACTGGTCAATATAAAATGTCTTTTATGCTGTTCCACAGGCCTACCTTCAGTGCTTCTGAGCCTCCATGGGCAATGAGCTAACAAAAATCTCTTCATCCCACTCCTCAAATAGAAAATAATAATGTTCCTTACTTATTCTTCCCATTCCATCTCCTGCATGAACAACCATGTATTTGCCAATATTTGCCATATTGTATAAATGCATATTTATAAAAAATAAAATCTCTTCTAATGGGGTGCTTTATGCAGGAAAGTGGTAAGGGAAGAGCATTTGTTAAAACTGCATAGACAATCCGTCTATAGGGTAGTTACATGACCAAAATAGCACTGCACTGCACACAGGAAGTTTTCTGAATGGCTGCAAGTATATTGGCCTGGTACTAAACCTACTAAGTCCCCATGAGCAGTGTTGGAAGAAGAGAAAGAAGAAAAGTTCTAAATGACATATTAGCAAACACTAAGATGTGGCAGTTCCATTTATATGAATCTAATGCACAACTGTGGAGTGGGGCAATAGAAGAAATTGATTGCGAAAGCTGCAACATCCAGGTTTCAGCAATTAAATTCTGAACCTATGTGCAGGTATGAAAAATGAGTTGGCATGGCCAGAATCATTTCTCATAGAAAATAAATCTATACATGGATTGCAGAAGGTGCTGAGTTTCCAGATGGCAGAATGTTGATTCCAGTGTAATGAATTTCTTCTGCTTTTTCCGACTTTCTCCCTTTTGGTTTCCCCTTTACAATAATTAAAAAAGGTAAAAAGTTCCCCTCGCACATATGTGCTAGTTGTTCCCAACTCCAGGGGGCGGTGCTCATCTCTGTTTCAAAGCCGAAGAGCCAGCGCTATCCGAAGATATCTCTGTGGTCATGTGGCCGGCATGACTAAACCCCAAAGGCACACGCATGGAGCGCTGTTACCTTCCCACCAAAGGTGGTGCCTATCTTTTTACTTGCATTTTTTATGTGCTTTCGAACTGCTAGGTTGGCAGAAGCTGGGACAAGTAACGGGAGCTCACCCCGTTACATGGCACTAGGGATTCGAACCACTGAACTGCCAACCTTTCAATTGACAAGCTCAGCGTTTTAGCCACTGAGCCACTGCGTCCCATATACAGCAATTTTAAGTATATAAAAAATAATCTCTTTGAGGTCTTCATTCTATCCAATGAAGAAAGATGAGATATTTGAAGGTAGTATAACATAGAATTTAGTCTTGAATATATCAAAATATATTTTGGTTTGTATTGCTGAAAATGACTAAAATGACTGATCCCTTTGCAGATCTTTAAATTATGTGATTAATGAAGAACAAGAATTTTAGAGTTAGATATCTGAATATGCTCTAGATCACATCCTACTAGCAACTTTACCATGCTACGATAGAACTCTGTTAACTAGCTATTATGCTATGAATCTGACCTAAAAGTAAAACTATGGCAAGCAGTTTAACCCAAAATGTAATATTTATTAATTCTTCTACTCATTTCTTGATTTATTCACATTTGATCTTGCTTCACTATCTATTCTGAAAGCTCCTTACTCATCCATGTCTTGTCTCTTTAACTCTGAATGTAACGTTGTAAACATGAATCTGACATGATGAATATTTCTGTACAATTTTATTTCCTTTTAGAAACTTTTCTAATTCATTTTTTTTATTTGAAAGTGTTTCTTTATATTACATTTTCAAATGGCCATTTGTACCTTTTCTTTCATTTTCTCCACCTTCTCCTTGAGTTGTGGGACAACATTATTAGGTGGCAAGCCTTTTTCCAGCTGATTCACAAATTTAGCATATTTGGAAACTTGACCATTCAATAATTCTGGATCCAAACTGTCAAATTTAGACTATAAAAAATATGTAAGTAAAAAGGTATCAGTTAGAAAACTTTCTTAGTATATGTGTTATAAGAAGTTTACTTTAAAATAATCTACAAAAACTAAATCTAATATAGATATAAGCAAAAAAAAATTAGCTTCAGTGAAGTCAGTAGGATACTTACTTAAAAATAAACCTGAGAATTAAATTAAAGTCATTAAATTACCATGCATTTCTTTTTTGAAAGAAGCCTACCCCATAGAACAATATTTTTCCATGGAAACCTGGTCCTTCCTGGAGCATGAATGTGAGATGAGCCCATTCAGAATAAGAGGTGTTTTTTTTTTTTAATGAACTGTACAGTGGTTGGCCTTTGGTATTCTGCTTTGTTTTCTATTGTTATTTTGTTATTTTGTACTTTGTGTCCTAGATATTTGTGCTGCTTTGTTTCTAGTCCTTTTGTTTTCATGTTTCAATACAATTGTAATTAATTCAGAGTTCCTTTAAAAAGTTAGGAAGCCTCATAAAACAAATTGATTCGACTACCAAAAAAGTCGACTTGGGACTGCCCTTAAAAAACTTCATATAATACAGTTGGTCCAAAACAACAGCGTCTTATGTACTTTCTAGCTACTATTGTTAGCTGTATATAATCTAGATTTTGCAGGCTCTGCATTAGTTATTATTATTATTATTATTATTATTTATTCGATTTTTATACCGCCCTTCTCCCAAAGGACTCAGGGCGGTGTACAGCCAAAATAAAAACAGAGAATACAATATACAATTTAAAATACAAATTAAAAAACTTATTTTATAATTGGCCTAAAAAACTTTAAAATATATAAAACTAAAAACCCTTAAAATTAATAATAGAAATTTAAAAATCGATAAAATTTAAACCAGCCCCGCGTGCATAAAAAGATGTGTCTTCAGTTCACGGCGGAAGGTCCGAAGGTCAGGTATTTGGTGTAAACCCGGGGGAAGTTCGTTCCAGAGTGTGGGAGCCCCCACAGAGAAGGACCTTCCCCTGGGGGCCGCCAGCCGGCATTGCTTGGCGGACGGCACCCTGAGAAGTCCCTCTCTGTGAGAGCGTACGGGTCGGTGGGAGGCATGCGGTAACAGCAGGCGGTCCCGTAAGTACCCAGTTGCTATTTGGTTCTGAAATACAATTTAAAGTGCTGTTTTTATCTTATAAAGGCCTTTATGGCTTGGCACTTGAATATTTTCTTATCTTTTTTTTTTTTTAGTTGTTCTCTTTCAGATTAAGGTAACTTAAAAACCAGGGAACCCAAAGAATATTTTTAAAAGATAGTTTACTTTAATTTGGCCCATAATATATTTGTCTCCTTTTAAAATTTTCCAGACTGTTAAATCATTACGTTTAGATGGATAACATTAAATTCCAATATATATAATTTACCTCCATCCACTCTTCCTCAAGTACTGACCATTCAGAAAGAGAGTCCCACAACAGTTGTTTCAACTTCAACTCTGCACAAACTTCCTCCAAGGTATCAAATTTTGTTATATCCACCTTTCAAGAAACAATTGAAATAATTGAATTACATTCATTTGAAGCCCGTATGTTGCAAAATATGGTACATATTTTAAGAAAATCTACAATACTAAATACCGATAAATCAGAAGAGGAAAGATCAATCCATTTCAAATAATCAATATATAAAGCTAATGTTTCTATGATTATTTGGTATAAAATAGCATTATTTAACCAATTAAATCATGATCTCTGGCTTGGTTTTTTTAAAAAATAAGGCAGCATTCTCAGGAGATAAAATTAAATGGTAACTAAATCTCTCTCCTAGTCAGAAAGCAAAGGAAAGAGAAGAATGTGAGACTACAGTAATGCTTTGTTAGATCCATTGCAGCTTGTGCACATAATGCATTATTAAACCATGTCTCAGAATAAGAATGTGTAAAAAAACCTGAAGCATAATTTGTTTAGTGCTTAGGAAACAGCTCTACTTGAAATACTGTATAGAAACATTCACCACTGCCTACATTTGGACAAGGTAAAACTTGAAATGGTTTTCAAGTGGAAATTGAAGCAACCTCCTTGTTCACTTATTTTGCATGCCAAGATCACAGAAGAGGTAACATTTCATTTTACTTTCATGACTGCAAACTGCAGTCATTATTGTAGTAATCTTTTTATTTGCAACTCAAAACAGTGGGTAACACTGGTGTGTAAAACAGATATAAACATAAATTTTGGCATTTATCTGCCTTCTTTAACTTGTATTTATTTTTTCATTGCTTTTTCTTTTCTGTAGGAAAGGTTACTTGTAGACAGCTTATACAACTCTAACTATTGACCTATAAGAACTCTTAACTTCTGCATTAAAATCAAAGCAGTCATTTAACAGATAAGCTGGCATTTGCAAACAGATTTTCTTGCAACATTGTCAACAGTAGTAGGGACATAATTGCCTTTGGTGCAATAATAGTTAGAAAGGGAAAAGATAGAAAAAAAGGAACTATGTCATGGCCACAATACAACAATGTGTTGTAAAACTATTTATTTAATTTATGAAATTTATTTGCCACCCATTTCACGCTTCAGGCTATGAACACTTACAATACTATGCATTGTAAAACAATGTACTATATTCTAAAGAAAGATATATGATTGATTTCATAACTTCATGAGATGGATGATTAAAAAAAAACTGTTTGCACATGACTGAATTCGTCCAGATGTAATTTAAAACAGATTGGTTAGCATGGGACTGTGGTGGTTCCATACGCTGCTGTGAATTATAAACAAATATTTTTAATTAACCATAAATATTTATTCACTACACAGTTACAAACTGCATCCTGTTAGCAAAGCTATTCCTGTATTTTTCTCCTGTAACCTTGTTTATTTCATGTTTATTGTGTGTAATTAATTATTTGTTTGGTTACTTCAACCAAAGTAACCAGAAATGTTAAGTACTGAATAGAATGCAGGAAAGAAATGAAAACACTCCCAAATCCCTAATAAAGAAATATTACGGTATTATATGAGAGAGAGAGAGGGAGGGAGGGGGAGAGGGAGAGGGAGAGACAGACAGACAGACTGACCTTGGATAGTACATTATAATTGTATTGTATTCTGTTCAGCACTGTATTATAAAAACCAGTAGGACTGAGTGATACAGTCAGACTCAACAAACCACTTGCTATTGTTTCAATAGAACCATTCTGGAATATGCATTAAATAAACTAAATAAGGGGTTAATTAGGAATTCAAGTACTCTTTCCTAACTCTGATTTTATCATTATGCCTCTATGAAATTGGCTAGGCTCAAGGCATCCAATATTCTATCACAGAATGGGAATTTGAACCTGGCCCTCCTATTATACAGGCCAGGGCTACCATTAAGATAGCACACCATCTCATACAACATAGGACTTGTTTCATTTTGCAAATCATAATTTAAACATCCATCTACAAAGCAAAATGGAATTGTGTACAAATTACCTTGAAGTTTTTCTGATAGGATTTATACTGGAATGCCCGCTTTTGTATTTCATCAAGAATGGCCTGCAACTCGCAGAGAACTATTTTCACTCTCTCTTGATCAGCATCTGCGTCCAAAATCTGAGGATCCTATTAAAAAAAAATCATTTTATAATCAGCTATCATTAAGGCTACATATAAATATTGTACACCGAACCATAAAATTAAATTCAGTGAGGAGACAGATTCTATTTAGAGTACAGTACAATGTAAATGCAATTAATTTTTTCTGCTTGGTTTAATTCTTACTACAAAAAGCACCAAGTAACACTGGTCAATTTTTCTCTGTTATGAACTGAAAAAAGAGCTAGGCAATTATTTGTTTCAATATCTGATAAAAGAGCAGTTCAGTTGAGCAGGAATACATAATAAATGGATGGCTCTTGACAACTTTATCATCTGCTTACACAGGGAAGGCAGAACTGAGAAGTATTTTTGCTCATGGCCCTTCAAATTCTATCCAGTTCTATCTATTAAAAGTGGGGCTGTAAAGGTTTTCCTACCACTTTTAATGTGCAAGTGCCATTAAATAGATTTTTCTGAGTGAAATCAAAGCTTGCCATATTTCTTCATTTAAAAACACAAACCCATGTGGGATACCCGATTTATGAGGTTCCTTACACTGGATCCATTGAGTTGCATTGCTTTTCTTGCTTCTTAGTCAAAGACTTTTCATTGCCTTTTTATCCAAGGCATTTTTTAAAATATCAGATGCTAACTCTGAGAATTATTGCTGGGGAAGCATAGTTCTACCACATAGTATGGCTTTCTAATTCATCTTGGGGTTAGCACACCCAACTACTGAAACTAATAAGGATAAATAACTAGTAAATAATAACAAGAATTATATTATGAAAAGACCTGCAAATAGAAATAGAACAACTATGGCAAGAGAAAGCATGAGTAGTACCAATAGTAGTATTCCTTCCTTGGGTGTAACCTCAAAACAACTGAGCTTGAACATTGGTATTGACAAAATAACCAATTGTAAATAAGTCAATTGTAAAAGGCAGCTTTACTTGGAACAGCTTTCATCCTGTAGCAATACCTTTAAAAAACATGAACATCTGCTTATCTGAGGTCCATGAGAAGTACTTGATAGGTGGATAAAAATGCCAGATCCAGTTTAAACATCTGGATGACTGTGACAAACTATAATTCAGTAATGTAGGAATATGAAAAATAATTAATTTAATACCTGTGCTAGAAGTCTAACTTCTTTAACTTCTTCATTCAGATCGTGAACATCTTCATCTAGAAGCTGGCAGAATTTAATAATGCTAGCATCTCTTTCACCTACAGATTTATCAATTGCATTACGAACAGCAACAATAGAGGGTTTCAAACTTGAGAACAAAGCAAAATCTTCAGGAGGTGTGGGTATGACATACTGTTCAATAAGTTGATACATCTTTGAAACCACTTTTGATTCATCGTCAAGAATTTCAATCTGAGGGAAGGTAGAAACAAATTATTTTTCCATTTTGTTCGCAAATACTCTGACAGGTTATCTTAAAATACATAGCAAATCTAAATTGCTGTCAAATGCCATTTTATATACAGGGCAGAACCTGATTTTAAAATTGCACGAAGAGATCAAAGTTACCTGCTCCCTACATAAAAATCAAGTTCAAATGCACTCATTCTCACTCTCACTCACTCTGTCCAGAATGCACTAGGCCTCCCGGGGGCCTCCACAACTTGAGCCACTCTCTCCTCTGTTTAATAATCTGCACAGGGAATCATTAAGTGAGGTCATCTTGCTTAATGGCTATCACCACTTGTGACCATTGTAGTCATAAATCAAGGACTACTTGTACAACTGAGAATCATCAGTACACAAACTGGGAGATCAATCCCAGTAGTTTCAGATACATGCTATATAACATGAAGAACATTTTTTGTGTTGCACATGCCCCTGCCTCTGGGTCATGGGGGACACAGAGATTCCTTCTCTCACTGGCTCCCAGGATGAGAGAAAAGAAAGGAAGATACTTGGATTCCTTGGGGTCATAAGCACAGTCACAGTTTTACTTAACAACCACTTCACTTAACAATTGAGTTACCAATTGTGATTACAAAACAAGTGCTACCTCTATTAGCTAGACTGGGTATAAATTCCACTGATTTTGCTGTACTTCTCCTCTACTGCATCTCCTGCAACATCCTGCTGTCCTCCAAACATTTTCTACTTCACTTAGTGCCAATATAGCCAGGGGCAAGGGATTGTGAAAGATGTTGGAAACATCTGGTGAGCACTAACTAGGCACTGCAGATGTGAAGGAAAATTATTCTTTGACAGGCCACACAACCAGTTGTGATATATAGGTTTCATGCCCTATTTATTTCAGCTAGGATGTACAGCTAGACTAGATTTAGATATACACATTATATTGTACCTATCTCCCAGGAAAGCAAATGCAGGAGAACACAATTATTACTCAGATCAAAAGGATCTATTTGATTTCTTATGAGAAACTGAATAGCATATATGGGTTTCATGAACTGTAGATAGAAGGTGTCAGAGTATCTAAAAGCAAGCAAAATGCATCCGGCAATGGCAGAAAAATGAAACTTGTTAACTCGTGCTACTTAATAAAAACAGTATGGTGAACTTACCCTATCTTGTATTTCATCAAGGAATGTCAAAGTAACCACGTATTCAGTAGTTGTACTTGGTAGAAATTCAAGTTTAAATTTAGCATCATTTGCCTCAACAAGAATGGTGTTCACTTTTTTCTTTGCAATTACAGGAAGCATTTCATTAATAACCTAAATGCAAAAGAAAGTATTAAAAGCATTAGTAATATTATAAAAAGAAAAGTTATATTTAGATAGGAATCTACTTAACGTGAAACTATTCTTTAGTAAAGATAATGTAGCTTATAACGAGTAAATGCCAGGTCATGATTAAATGGACATAGGTGACTTTGAGCCAGTCACTCTCTTTCAGCTCAGCCAATCTCATAGGTTGTTATGGGTAAAATGGGAAAAAGAAGGTGTGTTCGATAGATTCATTACCTTAAGGTGTTTGTAAAAATAATAAAAGCAAGATATAAATAAACAAAATAAATAAATAAAATTTCAGTTCATAATGCATAAAATAGACAACAGAATTTTGGGAAATGTCTTCTAGTTATTGGAGATAGAAGTCAATACCTACCACACCCCAAGGGGCATCCCTGATTCCCCAAACACTGTTTTTAAAACATTACAAATAACTAAAATTGTGTTTTGATTTCAAAATTTTATAAGATCTCACAAGAGAATATAGAACTTTTTTCAGGATTTTGTTCAAGAATACAAAAATCATGAAATGTATGAGATCTGGTAAAATTTCAGTTATTCTGAAGGGAAGAATGCCCAAGCCACCATATGAGATTGCATAACAGGACTGACTTTGCTCCATAGCATTTTCTTTCCAAACTTTTCCATAGAGTTCCATGCACAATTTTGAGACAGTTATTCTGTCTTAAACCAACTGAAACTCAAGATTATTGTAGGGATTAAATGAAGGGACATTTCTATTAGTTTCCAAAGAAAAGCTGGGATATAAATGCAATTAGTAATCAATCAACCAATAATACATATAACTTTGATGTTACATTATCTTTCTCACACACACACATTTTTCTGGAAAATCCTCTTAGTATGTAGAAACTTTCTTGTTTTTATATTGGCCCCATTTTATTTCTAATCTGGTAATGGGAGCATTAAAATGAAAGTTAAAGGGCAACGTGGATTTACCTCCAAACAGCGCTTTGGTGATGGAATTAGTTTGTCTTTCAACCTTTTAGCATCTATGAGGAACAAACCTAATGGTCTCTTTTGTTTTATTGCCAACGCTTCTTTGTGTTGTCTGTGATATTTCTCCAGTTGTTCAGCAAAAAATTTAACATCTGTTTATTTTAAACAGAAGGATACAGTTAGTCATTTACAGATGGCTTGAGGGGAAAAATTATATTGTATTTCCTCATGGGAAAGAATACAAATACATTTCCCCCTTTTTATTTAGAAAAAAGTTTTTTTTGGTTGTTTTTTTTTTAGAGATGAACAGAGATTATTCAAAATGGGTTATCTTCTCCTGCCTGGTCTATAGAGAGTTTTTATAAAAATAAACAAATGTTTATTTTGTATGAAAGCAGCCACTTCCAATTCCAGAATGTTATGAAACCTAGACACAAACAATCTCAACTCAGCAATACAATTTCAGAGAAGTGACAGGTTTTTAGGCCAGCCATTTGCTTAACAATAGCAAGGGATTCTGTTCCATTCCATTCTGTTCTGTTAAGTATTTCTCCGATAAAACAGCTTGGAAAATACCAAAGCTTTTAACTACGGTATTTAAAAAATGGTTGCTGTAAAAAATGGTATTGCAGACTTCATGAGATTAACATACCTATTAGAACTGTGAAAAGCTTTGGATTGAAAGGTACAACAGCACTTCAGACAGCAAGCATGCTCACAGCATAAAAAGGTAACTATAGAAGGGGTAAGAACTGAAGGAACAACAAAAAGGATGTTGTGTCACTGCAATGAATATTTCATATTTTTTATCATGAAGTTTATATTAGTCACCTATATGCAGCAACATTTTGCAATTCTTGGGATTGCTGTTTCCAGTTCCAGCGTGATCCTGGAAAAAGGCTTGTTTGCAGATTGATGCTTCAAATGGACTCTTAAGTATAATTTTGCCTTTTAAGGTCAACTACTACTAATCAATTAAAGAATTAGAAAGAATCCAGGATTATCTACACTACACACCCTAGCAACCATTCTATGATAGAATATTACAGTCTTCCTCTGTTTTTATTCAAAGTCAGTTCAAAAAGGAAACCTAATGTTGAAACCTGGTAGAGAGAATTTTAGATTTCATAGACAAATCATGGGTCTAACTTTGCTCTGAATTTCAGACAATAATGACCCAAACAATAGTGAAGCAGATTATTAAACTGTCACATGTACATGTTTTAGGGAAAAAAATCCCTTTTGGCACTTAGTGGACATTCAGCTTAAAAGATACCCCTTGCCCCATTAGGCCATTAAAGCAAGAATTTAGTGTGTGTGTGTGTGTGTGTGTGTGTGTGTGTGTGTGTGTGTGTGTGTGTACACTTTATCTATAATCCTTTAATATTTATGTTGTCTGGAGAGTAGTTTTGATTTAGTGATCAAGGCACCAGACTAGAAACCAGGAAACTGTGAATGAGTGACTTTGGGTCAGCCCAGTTCATCTCACAGGCTTGTTGTTGTGGAGAAAAGAGGAGAAGGAAGGAGTATTAAGTTCACCAGCTTGAGTTATTTATTTTTTAAAAAGCAGGATAAAAAGAATGTTTTAAAAAACCTTAAAGATTCATTATTATAGAATAGAATCTGTGCATCAAACTGCCGAATTTAATTAAGGATATACCCACAAATCCTTCCATTTTAACCACTATATCATACCACATAGAGATAGTCAATGAGCAGCTATGCACCATTCAGAGTTACATTCAGTTACAGCTGAAGCTCATCTACCTTTGTCTATGCTTTGCAATGCTAATGTAATAGCTAAAGTGACAGAGACAACCTTCTTAAGAGTTATGTGATTGGTTTAGTGCAGGTTGCCAGCTTTATTTCAGAATATAGTAAGATACCTATATTGGGGAAAGTGAAAAAGAAAGCCCCTTTTCTCCTTTTAAAAACATATGAAATGTAATATTTTCAGATAAAAGAAAGGTTTCCTTCAAAATGAAGGAAATGCCGGAGATGAAATGCCGGAGAAGACGCCTAGAGAGTATTTGGAGGTCTAGCCGTTCCGAGGCTGATCGGACACTAGTGAGGTCCTTTACTAGGACCTACCTAGTGGCAATGAAGGAGGCGAAGCGTTCCTACGTTTCCACCCTCATTGCATCGGCAGATAACCGCCCGGCCGCCCTGTTTCGGGTGACCCGTTCCCTCCTCCATCAAGAGGGACGGGATGACCCCTTACAGGGACGAGCTGAGGAGTTTAACGGTTATCTATACGATAAAATCGTTCAACTTCGGGATAGTTTGGACCAAGATTGCGAGGATCCAGCTGAGATGACAGAGACACGTCTTGTTGAGGTTATTTGGGATGAGTTCGATTCTGTGGTTCCCGAGGACATGGACAGGTTGCTGGGGAGGTTACATGCAACTACATGTTTACTGGACCCGTGCCCTTCCTGGTTAGTGCTGGCTGCTCAGGAAGTGACACGAGGCTGGCTCCAGGGGATTATAAATGCTTCTTTGATGGAAGGGGTTTTCCCCGCCGCCTTGAAGGAGGAGGTGGTGAGACCTCTCCTCAAGAAGCCTTCCCTGGACCCAGCTATTTTGGGTAATTATCGTCCAGTCTCCAACCTTCGCTTTGTGGCGAAGGTTGTAGAGAGTGTGGTTGCATGGCAGCTCCCCGGCACCTGGAGGAAACTGTCTATCTAGACCTGCTCCAGTCCGGCTTCCGACCCGGTTATAGCACAGAGACGGCTTTGGTCGCGTTGGTGGATGACCTCTGAGGGCCAGGGACAGGTTGCTCCTCTGCCTTGGTCCTATTAGATGTCTCAGCGGCTTCGATACCATCGACCATGGTATCCTGCTGCGCCGGTTGGAGGGATTGGGAGTGGGGGCACCGTTTATCGGTGGTTCTCCTCCTATCTCTCTGACCGTCGCAGACGGTGTTGACAGGGGGCAGAGGTCGCCTCGAGGCGCCTCACTTGTGGGGTGCCTCAGGGTCGATTCTCTCGCCTACCCTGTTCAACATCTATATGAAGCCGCTGGGTGAGGTCATCAGTGGTTTCGGGTGAGTTATCATCTGTCGCTGATGATACTCAGCTGTACTTCTCCACCGGACCACCCCAACGAAGCGGTCAAGTGCTGTCCCGGTGCCTGGAAGCTGTACGGGTCTGGATGGGGAGAAACAGACTCAAGCTCAATCCTCCAAGACGGAGTGGCTGTGGATGCCGGCATCCGGTACAGTCAGCTGCATCCGCAGCTGACTGTTGGGGCGAGTTAGTGGCCCCAAAGGAGGTGGTTCGCAACTTGGGCGTCCTCCTGGATGGATGGCTGTCTTTGATGAACACCTGCCGGCCGTCGCCAGGAGGGCCTTTTACCAGGTTCGCCTGGTTCGCCAGTTGCGTCCCTTCCTTGACCGGGATGCCTTATGCACGGTCACTCACGCTCTGGTTACGTCTAGGCTGGATTATTGCAATGCTCTCTACATGGGGCTGCCCTTGAGGTGCACCCAGAGGCTGCAGTTAGTCCAGAATGCGGCTGCGCGAGTAGTAATGGGAGCCGCTCGTGGCTCCCACGTGACATCGCTGCTCCGTAGCTTGCACTGGCTTCCTGTGGTCTTTCGGGTGCGCTTCAAGATTTTGGTAACTATCTTTAAAGCGCTCCATGGCTTAGGACCCGGGTACTTACGAGACCGCCTGCTGTTACCCTTTGCCTCCCATCGACCCGTACGCTCGCACAGAGAGGGTCTCCTCAGGGTGCCATCCGCCAAACAATGTCGGCTGGCGGCCCCCAGGAGTAGGGCCTTCTCTGTGGGGGCAGTGACGCTCTGGAACGAACTTCCCCCCGGCCTGCGTCAAGTGCCTGATCTTCGGACCTTCCGTCGTGAGCTCAAAACATATTTATTCATTAAAGCGGGACTGGCATAATTAGTGATGTATTTTAATTGGGTTTTAATATTTTTAACTTTTTAACTTAAATTTTAATAATCAGCCTTTAAAATTTGCTCTTTTTAAATGTTGTTTTAAATTGTATATATCTTTGTTTTTATTCTGGCTGTACACCGCCCTGAGTCCTTTGGGAGAAGGGCGGTATAAAAATTTAATAAATAAAATAAAATAAACTTGACTCCTAGTGTCTTTATGGAATCGCTTGTAGTTCACGCAACACTATGGAAGTCACTTCTCATTTGTTTCTTCTTGTTTTGATGGCCATCCACAGGTCCTCCTTAAAATTCCCAAATTTGGTTAAAGTTGGCTAGGTACAGTAAATGAATTTGTTTAATGCCACATCCAGGGGATTTTCTATAATTTCGATATTTCAAATGTTTATTGGCATAACAATCGGCTAAGAAAATCATTTTCTAATCAAATGAGGCACAAAATGTAACAAAATATAAAACAATATTTACCAGGCTCTTCTTTCTTCAGAGCTTGCAAATCAAGGCTTTCATTTTCTCTGAAAAATAATCGAAACTTTTCAAAAGTAGTTGCATAAAAATTTGCTGCTTCAAATGCTGAATCAATTGTTTCCTAAAAAGTAAAAAAAGATATTTAAATTATTATAGACTTTAATTAACTTCCATCCATACAATGGTTCTATTTCATTTCTTCTACTTTTTTCACTGTCATTTATTACTATGCTGTGTTATTCTTACATAGAAGCAATGATAGCAAACATATAAAAGTTAAAGAACAAGTTGAAATATCTACCCTAAAATAAGTAATCATTGTGCTAGCTACCAAATTGCTTTAGGTAGATTAAAAAAAGAAAGACAGTATTTCAGTAGAGTTCAGTAGGGCTCTACTGGAACTCTTGTCAGAGAAATCCAGATTTAAGGATCTCACAACCATGTTGCTATTGGCCAGGCATTCTTTCTCATGCAGGATTGCTGTTGTGAGGATAAAACAAGGAGATTCTCAGAAAAAAGTGAGATATAAATGAACATGTATTAAATAAATTAAATTATTTAAATATAACTATATTAGAAGGAACTGTACAACCTGCATTTAATCAGATGTTTTACTTAATAAAATTCTTAAAAGATGTACATAGTCTTCAGTTGAGGTGAATTTAAGCTGTTATTACCCAAATTCAACATTTAAAAAAAAAATCTATTACATTTTCATTTGCACTCAGCTCTTAATAAATAAAATAAATAAAATAAACTAAACTTGACTCCTAGTGTCTTTATGGAATCGCTTGTAGTTCACGCAACACTATGGAAGTCACTTCTCATTTGTTTCTTCTTGTTTTGATGGCCATCCACAGGTCCTCCTTAAAATTCCCAAATTTGGTTAAAGTTGGCTAGGTACAGTAAATGAATTTGTTTAATGCCACATCCAGGGGATTTTCTATAATTTCGATATTTCAAATGTTTATTGGCATAACAATCGGCTAAGAAAATCATTTTCTAATCAAATGAGGCACAAAATGTAACAAAATATAAAACAATATTTACCAGGCTCTTCTTTCTTCAGAGCTTGCAAATCAAGGCTTTCATTTTCTCTGAAAAATAATGAAACTTTTCAAAAGTAGTTGCATAAAAATTTGCTGCTTCAAATGCTGAATCAATTGTTTCCTAAAAAGTAAAAAAAGATATTTAAATTATTATAGACTTTAATTAACTTCCATCCATACAATGGTTCTATTTCATTTCTTCTACTTTTTTCACTGTCATTTATTACTATGCTGTGTTATTCTTACATAGAAGCAATGATAGCAAACATATAAAAGTTAAAGAACAAGTTGAAATATCTACCCTAAAATAAGTAATCATTGTGCTAGCTACCAAATTGCTTTAGGTAGATTAAAAAAAGAAAGACAGTATTTCAGTAGAGTTCAGTAGGGCTCTACTGGAACTCTTGTCAGAGAAATCCAGATTTAAGGATCTCACAACCATGTTGCTATTGGCCAGGCATTCTTTCTCATGCAGGATTGCTGTTGTGAGGATAAAACAAGGAGATTCTCAGAAAAAAGTGAGATATAAATGAACATGTATTAAATAAATTAAATTATTTAAATATAACTATATTAGAAGGAACTGTACAACCTGCATTTAATCAGATGTTTTACTTAATAAAATTCTTAAAAGATGTACATAGTCTTCAGTTGAGGTGAATTTAAGCTGTTATTACCCAAATTCAACATTTAAAAAAAAAATCTATTACATTTTCATTTGCACTCAGCTCTTAATAAATAAATACATTCCATAGTTAATTTGACTCCTCTTTGTGATGCTCAATACCAAAGCTGTAAAGTGTGTATTATTCTTTTCTGTGGACCAAACTATTATTAATTTTTTATTATAAATAGGACCTGCAAGTAATGGAAAAGATCTACCACCAGTCCTTGCTATAGCATTATTCACAGCAAGGTGAATAATATTATTCCAAAACCAAATTTGCGTTGCAAGTAACACCAATGAGCCTTGATTATAATCATTATCCCAAGCCAGTAGCTGTAATTTATATTAAATCTCCCATTGTTATTAGTGGACTATTATCCCAATATTGAACAAACCACCTCAGCTGCTGTTTCCCTTTTGTGTGTATTATAGGGAGACATGTTTTTAATCTTACGTTTATTGCAATTTTATTAGCCAGTTTATTTTGTCTGCTGACTTTTCATGGACAGTGTTACTAATTCAGATATATAGGTATAGGTATATAATAGCTGTTGTAAGAATATCTTTAAAAATTATTGATATTAGCATTTTTCTCAGTGAAGACACAGGGAGAAGAAAAAGATTAGGAATAGAATAGGTGTGAAGCACCTATTTTGGGCAGCAGCAATATAGAAAAATGCTGGAGGCACATGATAACTTTAGTGACAATGGCAAAGAAATCAATTCATACTTCATGGGAGAAAACAACAGTAAATCCATTCCTTTATTTTTGCCAAGAAAACCCCCACATGGATAGAAAAACTAAATTGATTGATGACACAGTGCTGAATGATGGGCCGTCAGGTCACCAGCACTCAACATGCTAGTGAGGAAGAGCTGAAGATGTTTCAGAATAGTAATGGTGGTGATAACATAGCTAGAATAAAGTCTTTGGGATGTCTAGTTGCTGATGTTGCCATATAAGAAAAGAAAAACCAAAGGTGCAAGATAGAATTATAGTAGGAACATAGAACATAAGAAGCATGAACACAGGAAAGCTCAACAAAAGCGTAAGATGAAATGAAATGACTATAAATTGACACCTTAGGCTTCAGTAAATTGAGAGCGACTCTGTGCAAAAATTAAAGTGGTGGATAATTTCTGACTTTTAGAATCAACCATCAACACCAAAGGAACAAACAGTCAAGAAATATGTTGCAGACCAGCACTTGGTAGAACAGGTATAAAATCCTTGAAAAAGATATTCAAATACCATGATGTGTCTCTACCTACAAAAATCAGTGTCGTGTATGCCACAGCATTCCCTGCGATATTGTATGGAAGTGAAAGTTGGAATTCGAAGGAGGATAGAAAGATTATTCACACTTTTGAACTTTGGCATTGGAGAAGATTCTTTAGAATACTGTGGACTGTCCAAAAAAAGAAAATGGATCATCATACAAATCAATCCAGAATTCTCACTTAAGGCATAAATGATCAGGCTCAAATTATTTCCTGTCTGGGAAAAGTGAATGGAAAGACAACAATAAGCAGCAATGTGGATGTCCTCGGTTACAATGGTGATGCACAAACCATTGAAAGTTCTAAAGGACCAGGTTGTAGACCAATTGTTATGGAGAAAATCTCTCTCTATATGGTTGCTACTATCAAGTTGATAGTACAACTTGATAGTACATAATCACCAGGATGAGATGGATTACATCCCAGAGTTTTGAAGGAGCTGGCAGACATGATCTTGAAACCATTGAACTATATCTTTCAATAATCCTGGAACTATCAGAGGAACTATCTGGTGAACTGGTGAACTATCAGAGGACTGGAAAACAGCTAATGTGGTTCCCATCTCCAAAAAAGGGGAAAAAAGAGATCCAGGAAACTATAGACCAATCAGCCTGACATAAATACCTGGGAAGATCCTGGAAAGATCATCAAGCAACAGATCTGCTAACATCTAGGAGCAAGAAAAGTTATAACCAGAAGCCCACACCGATTTGTCAAAAACAGATCATGCCAAACAAATCTTATTTCATTCTTTGACAAAGTGACTAAATTAGTGGACCAGCAAAATGCTATGAATATAGTATACTTGGATTTCATTAAGCATTTGACAAAGTAGACTTGAAATCCTGGGTTTAGAAAATTTAGAATTCCACCGCCTTCGACATGACCTGAGTTTAACTCATAGAATCATCTATTACAATGTCCTTCCTGTCGAAGACTACTTCAGCTTCAATTGCAACAATACACGAGCACACAATAGATTTAAGCTTAATGTTTACCACTCCAATCTTGATTGCAGAAAATATGACTTCAGTAACAGAGTTGTTAATACTTGGAATACACTACCTGACTCTATGGTCTCTTCCCAAAATCCTCAAAGCTTCAACCAAAAACTGTCTACCATTGACCTCACCCCATTCCTAAGAGGCCTGTAAGGGGCGTGCATAAGAGCACAAGCGCGCCTACCATTCCTGTCCTATTGTTTCCTTTCATTATATCCAATTAATATAGTTATTACATACTTATGCTTATATATATGCTTATATATTGTATAGTTTTTTCATGCTTATGCTTATAAATACCGTGTGACAAAATAAATAAATAAATTAAATAAATAAGTAGACCATAACCTATTTCTGAGTAAGTTAGAAAAATGTGGGACAAACAGCATCACCACCAGATGGATTCGTAACTGGCTAACAAACTGCACTCAGTGTGTGATCCTTAATGGAACTATATCTACAGGGAGGGAAGTAACCAGTGGGGTACTCCACGTTCTGTCTTAGGCTCAGTAGTCTTCAATATCTTCATAAATGATTTAGATGAGTGAACAGAAGGGGAACTCATCAAATTTACAGATGACACTAAATTGGCAGAAATAGTCAACACCCAGAAGATAGGCTCAAGATCCAGAAGAATCTTGACAAACTTGAACACTGTGACTAACAAAATGAAATTCAATGGTGAGAAAAGTGAGAAATTTTACATTTAGGTAAGAAAAACCAAATGTACAGGTATAGAATAGGTGTAACCTTGCAGTAACTGCAAGAGGGATCTTGGAATTCTGGTGGACAATCATTTAAATATGAGCCAGCAGTGTGCTGCAGCAGCCACAAAAGTCAATGTAATCCTAGGCAGAGGGTTAGAATCAAGATGAAGTGATGTGTTAGCACGGTACCACTTCATAATGCCTTGGTAAGATTACACTTGGAATATTGCAACCAATTTTGATCTCCATATTATAAAATAGATGTTGAGACTCTGGAAAGAATGTAGAGAAGAGCAACAACAATGATAAGGGGGCTGGGGGCTAAAACATACTGTATGAAGAACAGTTCCAGGAATTGGGTATGTCTAGTCTAGTTAAGAGGAGGACTAGGGTTAACAGTTTTTAATATGTGAGAGGCTGCCACAAAGAAGAGAGGGTCAACCTATTTTCCAAAGCACCAGAAAGCAGGACAAGAAACAATAGATGGACATTTATCAAGGAGAGAACCAACTTAGAACTAAGGAGAAATTTCCTGACAATAAGAACAATTAAGTGGAACAGGTTGCCTTCAGAAGTTGTGAGTGCTCCATCACTGGAGGTTTTTAAGATGAGATTGGACAGTCATTTTTCCAGAATGGTATGGGGTCTCCTGTTTGTTCAAGGGGTTGGACTAAAAGACCTCCAAGATCCCCTCCAACTCTGTTATTCTGTTAATCATTCAGTTTCGAAACCTTTACTTAAGTACCTCTGCAATATGAAATATTTAAATGTAAATACATTTATAAACAAGGGTGTCATATACCTTTATTTGTAGGATAATAGTTTGAAGATGTTTATCATCCTTAAACATTGTTGATAAGCTTGGTCCTTCACCACATGTTTTTTCTTCAATTTTATTGTTAATAACAGGACGAGTGAAGGCATCAAAATACTGATCTGGAACAAGGTTTGCAACTGATAACACAGTTGCCTGAAACTGAGACACAATATCTGCCATAGCATCCTGTTTGACCAAATAGAAGAAAATCAGCTGAAAAGTTTGTTATGTTAGAGATGAAGGTTTCAGAGCTCTTCACATAAATATGGTTGAATCCTTTACAACAATTGTAAAAATTTCTCGTGAAGACCCATAAATCTAATACGTTGAATGACAAATCTCTACAACTTTCTATTTTAAAAGTTTTCACTTCTTAAAAAAGAATATGAGGACTGCTGTGTATTAATTTGTGTATTAAATTACAGTAACCTTATGCATAAAGCCTGAATGCCACCTAAAACTGAAATAAATTTCCAAAGTTCATCCGTAATACTAAAGCCACAGAAAGAAAGATAGAAATATCAAAAGGAGAGTCACCTTTGCATAGTATCTCTGATAGGGATGTTAATAAATAGTTAATTAAATGCCATGGCTAGCCTGTGTCAGTAGACAAGTGGCAAGGCTACCCAGAAGTTTTTATTTTAAACAAAGTCACCCCTTTGGAGTTTTTTCTGTTGCTGGCTACATACTTTTCTTTCCTTTCTAATTTTCACAGCATCTTTGTCATTGCCAAAATGGCTTCAAATAGTGCCTTTTATGCAGCAGTTAACTAGAAAACTAACTAGTAAACTAGCAGTTAACATTGCAAGTTTCATTGCTGTAGTCCTAAACTAAAAGCAGTTCAACTCATTAAGAAATAACAGGTTGTCCTTGTTCATATTGTATTGTTTAAAGATGATTATTCTTCTCAAATATTCTGCTCAGACTCAAAGCTAAGTTCAGTTGATCAAAAATTGATTCAGTTGATTCAGTTGATCAAAAATTATTTCCAGAGGCACCTTCCAGCCTAAATCTATGCCAGTCGAGAATTACATCTGACTCATAACTATAAAGATAATTTTTCAAGTACTCTATGCCCCACGATTACATTTTTTGTAAAAAATGGAACCCTTTCCGAACTAAATGAACTTTAACCTGGAACTCTTCCACAGTTGGTTCAAACAGCAATGCATGAATCTCTAAAATTAGCTCGACAAGAAACATTGGAATGGATGCCTCCTCTTCCTCTGCAATCGCTGAAGAAGTTCCCTAGAGTAAAAACAGAAAATAAGGAATTAAGTCTTTTTTTTAAAATTAGATAATGAATTCAAACTCTAAAGCCCTCTAGCCTAGAAAGTTCCCTGTTTGTTAAAATGTAAATAATTTCCAAATAATGGTTCATATAGAATAGCCAGAACAATATTCACAGGCCCAGTGCAACTGCATGTTTCGGAATGTTTCGGAATGTTGGGGAGTCTTTCTTTTCTTTGATCATGTTACTTCTTCGTTTCAGTTATGATTATGAGGAAACTTCAGCTATTTTTGCTCTTTTCTCTTCTGTCGTATCATATCATATTTTATTCATTCTTTTAAAAATGCATCATTTTACCGGAATCCTTAATTTTGATACTCATTTCTTAAAATAATGTTATCGCATTTTTGTTTAAAATCGATATTTTTAATCAGACCTTTCCAGTTTTTCAAAGTGAATACTATTTATTAGTTAGGATTTGTAAAGACTTTTTCTGGATGTTATTCAGCACTAACATATCATTTCTTATGTTATAAGCCTTTGCACAGAACTCTTTGAAGTATTTTCCAATTATAAAACATACTGTAAAGGTAAGTTTCATTAATTTCCATTGATAAAATGGATTCAAGAAACACATTTTCACAGGATATGAAGTCAGGAACAATATATTAGATCAAAGCAAAAAGATTGATACTGATACTGATCAATAGAAAACAATGATTCTGCTTTAAACAGTAAGTTTTCTGAAATTTTGATCGTCATTCTAAACAGTTTGAACATTTCACTTTGATGAATATTACCTTCTTTTCCACAACTTCAGGTGCCTCTAAATCTGTATTCCATGTTTGGATAATTTCTACAAGTGGTGTCTTCTTCAACTTATCAGTAAGGTAACGCAACAGAGTAGCAACAGATTTAACTGCCAAGACGTGCATAGTATTTACTATAAGATAATCAGCAAGACGAATAAAGCTGGGAAGAAAGAAACAGATCAACAATGCAAAACAGACTGCTGTCTTAGCACAGACAAGCACACAGGCTTTAATGAGACTTTTCATGTGTGTGTGTGTGTGCGTGTGTGTGTGTGTGTGAGAGAGAGAGAGAGAGAGAGAGAAAGAGGGAAAGAGGGAAGAAGGGAGGGGGAGAGAGAAAGAGAGAGATCATGCAAAAATTATTAAGAATGTACTGTCTGTCTGGGCCGAAAATTGAAAAGAAATGTTATCCCGACTAAACTAAACCTAGAAAATAACAGCAATGGCAAAATTAACAGAATATAGTAACAGAATAAATTTGAGACTAAATTTAAGCAAGAATCTATATATTAAGATGTCACACAAGAAGACAAATTCATATGCTTAACAGTATGATGCAACACTCCCCCAGGCAGTTTTAGAGTACAATTTGGGGGTGCTTTTGGGTTGCAGTTCTTGCTCAAGGAGAACTATCACTTGGTATATATTGTGCACCAGTTGGTCTGTTCCTAGATCAGGAAGGACTGGTTACATTCACTTAAAGTCTTAGTTACTTTCCAATTCAGGTATTGCAATAAACTCTAGTTTGGGCTCTTCTAGGTTGAAGAACATTCAGAAACTTCCACTGATTCTGAAGTGGATTCTACAATGGCATGTTCAATATTGGTATACTACAGTATGTTCATGTAACACCCACTGTTACTAGGCTGCACTTGGCACAAGTCAAGGTGATGGTTGTCATCTTTAAAGCATTACATGGAAATGGCTCAAGAAATCAAGAGATCCTTAAGAGAAATAGGTAAAAACAACTATATATGCAAAGAGGGCTGAAATACTCCTTACAGTAGTGGGATGGTGCAATGGTTAGAATGCAGTATTGCATGCTAATTCTGCTAACTGCCAGAAGTTTGATTCACACGAGCTCAAGGATGACCCGGTCTTCCATCTTTCCGAAGTTGGAATAATGAGGACCCAAATTGCTGGAGACAATATGCAGACTCTGTAAACCGCTTAGAGCACCATTCCCCAACCTTCCCTGGCTGGCGGCCAGGTGCAGGGAGGTGGGGAGCGCGAGGAAAGCGGGGATGTTTTGTGTGAGGTGCAGGTGTGTGCATGCATGCACACATAGCTTCATTTGTGTGAGTGTGCCCACTGCTCACGCAAGTGGGGCTGTGAGCGCTGGTGCCCGCTGCTTGCATGAGTTGGGCTGCGCGGGCACCCAGCCCACCATTCATGTGGCCCAATTGCAGCCCAGTAGTGGGCCATGGTCCACAGGTTGGGTATCCCTGGCTTAGAGAGGGCTGTAAAGCACAACAAAGCAGTATATAAGTCTAAGTGATATTGCTATTGCTATAATACAAGAGAGCCTTCAGAAAAGACACAGCCATGTACTTCCCTGATCTACTGGGATATAAGGAGGAGGAGAAGTAAAGCACAATTCAGCTTGCAAAATCCTACAATTATAGCCTATAATTGTAATTATAGCCTATAATAACCCTCCCACAGAGTCCATTTTCAAAACTAGTCATCAGATTATTTATAGAAATGCCTGTCCCCTATGGTTTTTGCCACCCCTTCTGATCTGACAGAGGGGACATTCTTCAAGTCCCCTCATGGAGTGGTACCATCTGGGGACCCTAGGAAGCGTACCATCTGTATCATGGCAACTGCCTTGCTTAACAGCCTGCTCTTGCAGGGATATGGATGGCCCTGACCCTGCTGGCTTTCTGAAAGGCTAAAAAGACCTGGCTTTTCCTCACATCCTGGGGCCAGGATGTTACTGTAACTCTGGAATGGTTTGTTTGCTATGTTGATGATGAGATTTTTATGGAGGCTTCAACTTGGTTTTTCTTTTAATTGGTTTGGCTAACCATATTATGTTTTTATTTCTGTTTGCCCCTCAGAGTTCTACTGGTGGGTGGGTGGCCATATAAGTTTGATTAATATATATATATATATATATATATATATATATATATATATATATATATATATATATATATATATATATATATATATATATATGTATGTATATATGTATATATATATATGTTTTCTGAGGTTTTCACGGGTGTTTGTATGTAGGTCTTTGGTTGTTCGGGTTTTCTCCCGAACAATTCTTCTGGGAGCAGTTCTTGCTCCCAGAAGCACGAAGCTGAAGCCTGAAGATGACGAATGAGACTTCGTCGAAACGTCGCCAAGACACTTCCAATTTTACACAGGAGAAAACCCGAACAACCAAAGACCTACATATATATATATATTCATATGTATATGCTTAAGGTTTCACTGTGATATATAAATAAAAAATTCTTTATGATCAAAATTTATTACTTATGTAAGAAATCTTTATCCTATTTATTTCGCCCTTCAAAGGAAAAAATCAAAATGGCTTTGAAAATAATATAAGAGTTGGAAGGGACCTTGGAGGTCTTCTAATCCAATCTCCTGCTCAAGCAGGAAACCCTACACCATTTCGGACAAATCGCTATTCAATCTCATCTTAAGAATTTCAAGTGTTCTGGAAACAAGTCATTCCACTTTCCAGAATCTCAACATCTTTTTTACACCATGGTGACCAAAACTGGATGCAATATTAGCTTGGTTTCTGATGGAAGGACTGCTGAAAGAAATATTTACAACATTTACAAAATAGGGTTTAAGGCTCTGATTCGATGCCTATGACTCAGGTCACATAGCATGTTAACCCATAATCAGATGTTTCTTTCTGTTTTCACAAAATAGTTGAAGCTAACCTAAATAACCACTTTTTGCAAGAATTACTTTTGCTATTTTACATCTACCAGTTTTAAATTGCGAGATAGTTATTATGACAAGAGACCCATAGATACACTATTACTAACCATGTTAACCTTCCACACTGAGCCCTTTTATTGGCCTGTTCTGTGTATGTCATTCTTTCAGGTTGTTCGGCATACAAGTCTTTCTCAACACGAGGACCGGTGGTTCCTACCACAGCTTCTTTTCTTGTTGCAATTGTTATCTGCTCTGAGGAAAAATACAGGTAAAAATTTCTGTAATTATTCCAGGCACAAAGCTAAACAATAGATTTACAGTTAAAGAAATGATCTATCCATAAACAGTTAGCTACAATTTAAAAATATATATATTGTCTGTTCTAAGCCCTGTCTGACTTAGAATGGGAGGGTTAAACTGGTCCCTGCGAAATTTTACAGGGGCCACTCAAATGATTGGGACTGATAAAAAGCAAAGTGTGGATTGTGTTAGGTTGTACTCTCCCATCCCGTCCCCCCCAAATTCACATTATCTTCTCCCTGTTGCATATCGACATTGTAATGGTGGGTAACCCGCCCCCGCAATTTCTTCTCACAGTACATAAGATCATATCTTGATTCTGTCTTACTTTTATTTATTTTTTTCTATTGAATGAGATCCACTTCTCTGAGTTTTTTTAGCAAGGTTTTTCAGAAGTGGTTTGCCATTGTCAAGGGCTCAGTGAAAGTGTCTAGCCCAAAGTCACTTGGCTGGTTTTGTGCCCAAGGTGGAACTAGAATTCACAATCTCTCAGTTTTTAGACAGATACCTTACCCACTAAAAACTGAAATTCCCAAAGTTCAAATGTTGCAAGAAAGGACAATTATTTGAAAATTCAAAGAACTTTCTAATCCCACTTGTCTGAGATAAAAGAAATACATACACTGTCATGAGGCATTTAGAATAAATATATAAACATTATTTATTGTTAATATGGCAGTTTTGTACCTGTATTCTCAATAGTATAAAAATAATCATCAGGAGTGAAACCAGTTTCAAGCAATGCAGTTCGACATGCACCTCTAACCACTTCTTTGGCTAATTCTCTGAATTCTGATAAACGAGATGCCACCTAAAATTTTAATGCAATTACAGGTGAATAATGATTAAATTTCAGTTAAATTACTTATATGAACTCTTGAACAACTGAAACATGAAACTCACATCTTTTAGCTGACTGAACTGAGTACCTTTAAACTCTACCAAAGTATATATATAGCCCTTTTCAATTTGACAAAGTACCATGTCACCAATTCGATAACACATTTCTTGGATGTTTAGAATTGCTGGTCTCAAACACTGTAAAACAGAACAAATCAATAAGGCAGAAAGAACTATTAGAAAGTATTGTGTACATTTTCTGAATAGTACAACAAAAGCAAATTGATTGGCTTTCATATTTGAGACAAATTGGAAATCACATGGTTACATCTGTTTTTTCTACTTTCTCTGGGTCTCCCAGTTTTTGTTACATATCTTGATGGAATAAAGGGGTTTTGGCATGTTTACACATAAGTTGTCCAAACTGAAATATAAATGCATAGTTGATGGCTCCTGGAAAATGACTTCTGGATATTAGTGTCTCTGAGTTCCCATATATTAAAAATATTGTCTTGACTAAACAGAGCTATGCAAAGTATTTGTGATCATGCATTATGAAATATATAATGTCAGCAAGAACCTATATTTTGTTGTTGCTTTTTAAAAACAAAGCAGCTTTCCAATTTTTCATAATAATAGATTTCCAAATTCCATCCCAAGGAGAAAATGCTCCCAGTATTGTATTCACTAAGGAAAGGAAGGAGAGGCTGTATTTTCCAATAATTAAAAGTATTCTCCAGACAGAAAAACAAGATTATCATCATCAGCCAGTTTGGTCTAATGGTTAAGGCACCAGGTTAGAAACCAGGAGACTGTGAGTTCTACTCCTGCTTTAGTAGGAAAACTGGCTGAGTGACTTTGGGCCAGTCTCCAAATCACTTCACAGGGTGATGTGGGAAAAAATAGGAGGAGGAAGAAGTATTGTGTGTGTTTCATCATAGCATTCCTTAAAAATTGCTCTGTGTGCACAAGTGTATCTTTCTAAAGAGCATAAAAGCAGATCAAGGGATTATTGGGAGAGAAAAGAATAAGTGAAAAAATTCCCCTTTGCATTAACAGGCATTTCTGATAGTTTTCTCTTTTTCTGTTTGTAAAATATTTCAATCTCCATGAATTTTTAGATTATGCGCTTTATTGACTTTCCATACTAACTAAACTCTAGCAGCACTAATTTAGAGCTGTGGAACTACAGCTATGTTAATATCAATATTAATATTAAAAATATGACTTTCTTTTTTCACCAAGCGGGGCTGGCCTGATTGATTTTAATATGGGGGGGTTTAGCGGGTTTTTAACAGGGTTTTAGCTTTTGAAAAATTTTAGCTAATATTTTAAGTATACAGCGGTTGAATTAGATTTTTAAACTTGTTATAGTATTTTAATTTGTTTTGGATTTTTGTTGTTTTATTTGCTGTACACCACCCTGAGTCTTCGGAGAAGGGCGATATAAAAATATGAATAAATAAATAAAAATAAATAAATAAATAAAATATATTTCACACAAGGAAACCTACAGTACACTGTAAATCATTTTGATATTAAACAATGACCTCTTCAAAATAATGCAATGTTTAGCTTATCTAATGTCCTTCACATGTATTATTTCAGTAATAAAAACTCAATACATACAGCATTAACAATGAATAAGTTCTTCTGTAAAGCTCGGCGACATGAATTAATATTTTTGCAGCGGACATTCTTTCTCCATACATTAAATGACTTCCACTTGCGAAATATAGCAAATATAGTGATTTTGATAAGTGCCCTATGATAGACATATTCTTGCTCCCAGCGTTCAAGATCCAGGTATTCAACTTCTCCATTATATGTATGAATAACTGCTTGTGGACTAATAGTGTAGTAGTCATTTTTGTTAATGCAGTCATAGCTTACAATTCTAAAAGTAAATAAAAAAACATCTTGTTTAATAGGACAATTATTGGCAAAATGATTTGCCAAGATCTGAATAAGCAATGATGGATTGTCTATATTTGCCTATTCTGTATCTGTAGGAAACAGAACCTAATAGAATACTTGTTATTTTTGTATCATTCCATATCATGGGTTTTGCTACCAATCTATTAATTTTCAAGGAGGGAGGATGGCAATTAACATGGCAGGACCCTTTCCTGGATAACTGAACACGTTGCATTGTTTTTTTAATTATTAGATGCAGCCTCATCCCATCACATTTATATAAAATCAACGACAAGCTACAATGACATGAAGCAAATCTTCATTTATCCAGGATGGAGTGGTGTGATTCAGAATGGCACCAGTTCCACCTTCAATGCAAATGGTAGTACTAAAGCATATGTATCTCCCATCTGCCCAAACTTTAGTTGTTCACATGAAAGGCATAAATCAGGTTCCTAAATGCATTAGAACTCAAATGTCCCTGCTCAATTTTTGTACAATTTATCACACTTCTTATTTGCATAAAGCTCTATCCCATATCCAATTGTTGTACCAATTTGCTAAAAGCAATAATACAACAGCAATTTGTGTTCTTTCCTTGCTAGATTAGGATACAATATATTTTGATTTTAACAAAATTTGCTCTGAATCTGAGTATTGAATCTCACATGCTCTGCAGTGAGTGGATATTCCAATTCATGCTTTCAAAGCATATGATATGTTCTCTGCATAGTTCTAATGGAAATGACAAACATTTTCTCCCCACCTTTTTCAGCAATAGATTGTTAATTGCATGAGGGTATTTAAGCTGCCTGAATACTGAGTTTACAATAATTATTAGTGTATGCTGGTAGTTGTTATATGAATTACCCGACAAAACTATATGACAAAACATATATTTTGCATATATTAATATTGTCTTTATATGTTACGACAATTGTTTGAAAAAAATCCCATATACATTCATGAAACAAACAAAATGTTAAAACATTATATTTATGTAGTTACTTAACAAGCATATCTAAATTATATTAAAGTAACCAAAATATCTTTACAATTCCCAAGGCATGTTTGGAAATTGAAAGTTGAAAAATTTGACATGCCCTAATTATAGTCTACGTCTTTTGAGATGTATACATTATATAGTTGCCTTTTAAATCAAAATTTAACAGTGTTCCTTAATCAATAATTTCATTTCAGTTTCCTCTTTCTAAGGAAAAAGACACAAGCTTTCAAATTTTAGCACCACATTTACGTTAAAACATATACATATAAGAAAAATATAGAAATTAGATAAAACTATATTAAGTTATTTCTTTGAGTAAATATATTAACCATCAGTAGAACAGAGATTAGTATTATAAGTGGTAAATCTAGAATTTATGTTAAACATAAAATTATAGTTTAACATACAATTGCTTCAACATTTAAAGGTTACTCACTTCAGGTTATATGTGTCATACTCAATTGATGATTTAGGCACCGCAGGAGTCATGTACAGAAATCCAAGGTTTTTGTTTTCACATATTATTCTTATAATCTGTAGAGGCTCTGTAATATTAGCTTTAATTACTTCTTCCGGTTCACTAAATGTACGTAAAGGTGGAGTTGAACTTGGTTTGGAAGCACTTGTCTTTAATGTACTACGTGGTTGCTTAGGAGGAGTTGGAACTCGTACCATAGCACTCAGCATCTGCAATAATAAAGGAAAGGAACTTATATATAACTCAACATTATTTTAAAAACAAGGTTCTACTGATTTCCTGGTGTTTTTTTTAAAACCCAACATTTTCTTATAGATTCTTAGGAGTATAAAATTGCAAATTTATTGCACAACAATAATATTTATAACTGCTTCCCTTATATGTTTTTAACACAATCGATATCATGGTTTATCACTATGTACTGTATACTAGCATAGCAAGGAGTACAGGTCTAGCAAGAAACAATCTCTTCCTCCAGAATGGCTTATAAAATGGCTTTCTCTTCCTAAGTTAAATTAACAAGAAGTTATACTGCCTTCTGTAGTGTGGAAACTAAATTATGTTTCATTCAAGTAAGCCTGGATTGAAAGTGCTTTGAAGAAACCATATTCAACATTTCAGATTTAATGAGAAATTTTGTTATCTGAAACTTGTAGTGTTTCTAAGCTCTTTGTTGTGATCAAGTAAGCAGGCCAGATAAATCTGCTTGGATTCCTAAAGTAAAGTGCCAGTTGCCTTCCTCCACACTCCACATGCACAATTCAGCTGGCCCAACACCTGCACATTACTTCAGTGCTCATGACAGAATAGCATCCTCTATGAGAATTCTCAGGGGTTTATTTATTTAATGCCTTTTTACTGATAAATTTGTTTACCACCTGAAACCAGACGTCTATAAATTGCTTACAGAATAAATGCAATGCAAGTTGCTATAGTAATTAAAATGGTAACCCAATTATGCTTCAGTTTAATCCATGCTAAACAGTAAATAATACATTGAATTAATTGAATATGGCACTGCTTGTACAATTAAAACCTGAATGCTTTCTGGAAATGTTGTGTTTTCATCTAGCTCCAGAGGGCTCTGAGGGTGGGGGCCATCTTTGCCTCAGCAGGCAAGCTCTTCCAGAGGAAGAAAATTGCTACTATATAGAGAATGCACTGCTTGAAACTGGTTTCACTCCTGATGATTATTTTTATAGTATTGAGAATACAGGTACAAAATTTCAATATTAACAATAAATAATAATATTTATATATTTATTCTAAATACCTCATGAGACACTGAGTATTTCTTTTATCTCAGGCAAGCAAGGTTAGAAAGTTCTTTGAATTTTCAAATAATTGTACTTTCTTGCAACATTTGAAGAGAATGCTATTACAGAGCCCCCTCCTGCCATACTTTCTGATAGATGAGGACAATTAGCAAGTGCTACATAGTTGTTTGGGTCTGTAAGACATTTGGGCCATGAAGCTTGCCTGGTTTTGTAGGTAGTGACAAGTACCTTGAATTACACTCAGAACCAAACTAGTAGTTAGTGCAACTCCCACAGCAGAAGTGCAACATGGCAGTATTGTCCTCTCTATTTTTTGTATTTAAACTTCAAAAACTTTTCATTCAACATTTCTTCTAAAAATGTTAACTATAATTTTATATAGAAGTTAAATAGCAATGGAACAATAAAACTGAACTGTCATTTTAGATTAATACTATAGAACAGGGGTGTCAAACTCAAGGCCCGGGGGCCAGATCCAGCCCGCAGGATGCTTAGATCTAGCCCACGGGGCCACCTTGGAAATAGCAAAGGAGTGGCCCATGGTACCTCTGCCAGCGACAACGGAACTTGGAAGGGCCACATGCAGCCCTCCCAAGCTCCATTTTCACTTACAGACAGTTAAAGGAGGCTGTCGCAGCCAAAAACCGAGCTCGGGAGCCCATTTTCTCTAGTAGAGCACTCAGGCCACCACAGGCGCCTCCGACATCAGTGACATAGTGGCTTTGGGGTGAGTTACCAGCTGTACGCTGATGATACTCAGCTGTACTTTTCCACCCCTGATCACCCCAACGAAGCTGTCGAAGTGCTGTCCCGGTGTCTGGAAGCCGTACGGGTCTGGATGGGGAGAAACAGACTCAGGCTCAATCCATCCAAGACGGAGTGGCTGTGGATGCCGGCACCCCGGTACAGTCAGCTGCAACCGCGGCTGACTGTTGGGGGCGAGTCATTGGCCCCAACAGAGAGGGTGCGCAACTTGGGCGTTCTCCTAGATGAACAGCTGTCGTTCGAAGATCATTTGGCGGCCGTCTCCAGGAGAGCCTTTTACCAGGTTCGCCTGGTTCACCAGTTGCGCCCCTTTCTTGACCGGGATGCCTTATGCACGGTCACTCACGTTCTTGTCACTTCTCGTCTGGATTATTGCAATGCTCTCTACATGGGGCTACCCCTGAAGTGCACACGGAGGCTTCAGTTAGTCCAGAATGCAGCTGCGCGGGTGATTGAGGGAGCCACTCGTTGCTCCCGGGTAACACCGCTCCTGCGCAGTCTGCACTGGCTACCTATGGTCTTTCGGGTGCGCTTCAAGATGTTGGTTACCACCTTTAAAGCGCTCCATGGCTTAGGGCCTGGGTACTTATGGGACCGCCTGCTGTTACCCTATGCCTCCCACCGACCCGTACGCTCACACAGAGAGGGTCTTCTCAGGGTGCCGTCCGCCAAGCAATGTCCCCTAGGGGAAGGGCCTTCTCTGTTGGAGCACCTACCCTCTGGAACGAATTTCCCCCTGGTTTGCGTCAATTACCTGACCTTCGGACCTTTCGCCGTGAACTGAAAACACACTTGTTTATCCAAGCGGGACTGGCTTAATTTTTAAATTTTAAATTTTTTGGATTTTAACAATTTTAATAGGGGTATTTTATTATAGGTCTAATCTGACAGTTTTAATTCTCGGCCATTTATTCAATATGTATTTTAATTGTCTTTTAATCCGTATATTGTACTGTTTTAATTTGGCTGTGCACCGCCCTGAGTTCTTCGGGAGAAGGGCGGTATAAAAATCTAAATAAATAAATAAAAAATCTAAATAAATAAATAAATCGAGCTGGCCACACCCACCCCGGCCACACTCACTTTGCCCCCTGCCCCAAGGTTAAACACAACTCTGATGCGGCCCTCAATGAAATAGTTTGACGCCTCTGCTGTAGAAAAATGGTATAAATATGAGAAAAATAAGAAAAAAGGGGACTGCATTGGTCTTACAGTGAACCTCCTTCACCAGATGAGAACCATTTATGGCAAGTTTAAACGCAGCTTCAAATAATGAAGAATTACAACTGGCCATGTACACTTTCTTATATTAATAGGGAAGTGAAATCTCTTTTTATGCATTTTTTTCCAAATTTAAATAACTGGAAAGTGACCTGATTTTAGGATATCTGATAATGTTTTTAAAGCATGCTGAAAAGGTGAACTATACATGTTTCAATACAGCTATTTCATTAACTCTAACATGCAAGGAATCTTAAAATTATTTTTATTTTGGTTTATTTTATTTTATTTGGAATAATAAATTGTAAGTGCCTTGAACATACAGGTAGTCCTTAACTTACAACAGTTCATTAAATTCGACTTTACAACGGTACTGAAAAAAGTGACTTTTGACCGTCTTTCACACTTATGTCCATTAAAGAGTCCCCATGGTCATGTGATCAAAATTCGGACACTTGGCAACTGACTCATATTTATGATGATTGCAGTGTCCTGGGGTCACATGCGACGTCCTGACAAGCAAAGTCAATGGGGAAGCCAGATTCACTTAACAACTGCATTACTAACTTAACAACTGCCATGATTCATTTAACAACTGTGGTAAGAATGGTTGTAAAATGGGGCAAAATTAATTTAACAAGTGTTTCGCTTAGCAACAGAAATTTTGGGCTCGATTGTGGTCATAAATCAAGGATTATCTGTATTTTATATGAAGGGAAGATTAAAGTATTTAAATAAAAATATGCATTCACAATCTATAAGGACAGACAATACCTGTCTTTCTTTCAGTTCTTCTTGAAGTTCAGATGAAATTGCCTCCACTGTACCAGGCCATTTTCTTTTCTCTGCTGAAGTTGTAGGCTTTAATACTCCAGCTGCTAACAATTTTTCTCTGTTCTTCTGGTATATATATTCAGGTTGTTTTTGATGCTGATATATTTTTAAGGCAGGCTAAATTAAGAATGAAGTAAGTTTTAAAAAATAAATAACTCATTGAAAGAAATGTTTTGTACAAGTTAATAGGCAATAAAATAAAATTAGCTAAGTTACAGACTGTCATAGTTCTTTAACTGTGGATAGGGAAGACAGCATGTACCACTTAGGCAGGAGTCTGATAAATTGAAGAACCATGCTTTTGTTTTATATGGCTTGCACATTCTCTTAAAGCAAAGATTCACACTGTTAGTATTTTATAGCATTTTCTAAAGTCATCCAACTATCTTGTGTTAATAAGAGTGATAAGAAGTATTTAATTTCCTGATTTTAATATGTATTAGGAAGTACATGGTCAGCCCTCTGGGCAGGGGATAAATCATGGAATCCTCAACTAATTGAATTGTAATAGGCTGATTTTATCTAATTGGGAGAATTATTTATAAGGGTCAAAATTCCATAGTTACAGAATGCACTGATTAATCTTTCTTAACATAACTATTGTAGATTGCAAGTTTATAAAGTTTATTTTTTTCTACTTAAAAGATCTATGAAATTCTAGGATCATGAAACTATGATTAATTTGACATGATTGATCTCTGCAATGTTTGTATAACATTTACTCATACAGAAGACCTGTATTTCCTCAACCCTTTTTCTGACAAGCAGTAATCTAATATTAAATTGTTTTATATCTTTGTAAGTTCCACATTTCAAAATTAACTGATAATCAGAAAAAATATAGACTTAACTTCAGTTTTCTACATATAAATACTAAATGTAATGGTATTTATGCACCAATTTTTCATAAGACTAAACATATCTGGAAAAAACCCCATAACTTTTACCAAATTAAAAATATAGTCTTAGAATCAAAATCAACCTACTAAAGGTTCTAGCTTTATAGGCTGCTGCCGCTTTCTAGTTCTTTCTTGAGATTTTGTATTATGTTCAAATTTCAGAGCTTCAGGATTTGATGCCATCTGTTTTGGAGCCACGCTGGTCAGTCTATTTCTTAATTCATTTATTGAAGGGGAACTTTTCCCATTAGAAGACTCTTCATTTGAACTCTGATTGCTTCTACTAGCTGTTGATTCCATTGATGGGATAGAAGGCAATAAGAATCTTTTTGACATAGTGGCCTGAAAATAAAATATGCAACCTTAATATAAGTCTTAATGTAAACAAAGTGCCTTATAAACATTGTCCAGTAACCAAGAACAAACTAAGGCAAATGGATAAGAATATAAAAAGAAAATGTGTATTGGTATAAGCACATTAAGATCTGAGAAACATCATGCTGTTAAAATATCCCATTTTGGGGATGGATGAAGATGCAGCATAAAATTGCATTAAAAAAAAACAATTGCTACCAATCTGCCTTCCATTGAAGACCTGTATACTACAGGAGTCAAAAAGAGGGCTGTGAAAATATTTACAGACCCCTCACATCCTGGACATAAACTGTTTCAACTCCTACCCTCAAAACGACGCTATAGATAGAGCACTGCACACCAGAACAAAAAGACACAAGAACAGTTTTTTGCTGAACGACATCACTCTGCTAAACAAATAATTTCCTCAACACTGTCAAACTATTCACTAAGTCTGCACTACTTTTAATCTTCTCATCGTTCCCACCACCCATCTCCTTCCACTTATGACTGTAACTTTGTTGCTTGTATCCTTACAATTTATATTGATATTGATTGATTCCTGATTGCTCATTTGTAGCCTATGACTATCACTAAGTATTGTATCATTAAGTGTTAAATTTGTACCCTATGGCTATCATTAAACCTTGATGAAGGTATCTTTTCTTTTATGTGCACTGAGAGCATATGAACCAAGACAAATTCCTTGTGTGTCCAATCACACTTGGCCAATAAAAAATTCTATTCTATTCTATTCTAAAAAATATTAGAGGGGAGGAAAGAGGGAGGGACGGAGAGAGAGAGAGAAGATAGATAGATAGATAGATAGATAGATAGATAGATAGATAGATAGATAGATAGATAGATAGATAGATAGATAGATGGATGGATGGATGATAGACAGACAGACAGACAGAGAGACTGGCAGGCAGGCAGGCACGCGCACAGAGAGGCAAAGATTAATAATTAGCTTTGATTTATTCTGTTTAGAAGTTGAGCCCACGTTTCTTTCTCGCTACTATTTTAAATGTCGGGACGGCAAAGGAAAGAAGTTGGCACCCTCACTCTCCGGACGAGGCAGTTTTTGGAAACCTGGTTGAAATGCCTTTTCCAAAAGGGATGCTGCTAAAAAAAAGTCGGAAGAGAGCATCCTTTCGGGGCTGCAATAGTCGAAGCAGCCGAATTCCCTCACTTTCCCCATTTTTAGAAAATAAGAGGGGACACCCTCGGGGTTTACTGTTGGAGGAACTTACTTTTCCCGCCCAGAAACGACAGAAACTTCAGACCCTCCAGAGAGTCTCCCGTTGCCAAGCAACAGTCCCCAGGACCTTATCCCAGCATTCCCCGGGCGGGACGCGACGATGGGGCGGGAAGCCAGTGTCACTATGGTTACCACGCCAGGGCTTCCGCGCGTCACCTGCGGTCACTCTGAGTTAGTGAGCCCCGCCCTCGTTTTCTTCCCCTGCTACGCGCAGCCGCCTCGCCAAGCCAAGTCGCGGCTGTCCAAATGATGCCGTATCGAAGAGATTAATGCTTAATCCTTGGCAGCCTTGCGATCCGAAGCATCGTCAGATTTTAAGCATTTTTGCTGGATCTTGAACCGCTGCTCCGTAGCTACATTCTGATGGAATGGAATGGAATGGAATGGAATGGAATGGAATAGAATAGAATAACTTTGTCACTTTAAATGTATACTAATCAGCACACATTAAAATGAGATTTCATTGCATTGATGGAATAAACCTCCAAATGCCATAAAGTATGATTTTTTATTTTATTTTATTTTGTCACAACATTATATACAAGCACATACATTTTTGTCCCCATCTATTGTAAAGGCAGTGAAGTAGATGGATATACAGCCCTCTAATCAGTTTTTCCACTAGGCCTGCGAAGCATCACATATTCTATTCATGTTTTGCTCTAAGGTTAAGTGCCTAAATTTGTTGTGTCTTGCGTAGGATTTTCCAGTCTAGAGAAGAAACTTTTTTTTTTTGTTCAGTCTTACATCACTTGAGCGACATCTAGTGCCAGTGCAATGCTATACTTGTGGTTGAGTGCAGCTTCCAGTCTAGTAAATGTGACTTCAAATGTTCAGGAAGATGGAAAGGTGTGGAAGAATATTGAAGAAAGGAATTTTTTGTGAGGATGGCTTGTAAGGAATCCAGAGGAGTTAAATGGACAGAGCTACCTCAGATAATGAACCAATGAAATCTGTTTGCTGCTTCTGACCCGAATCTTAGTTTGCTTTATTAGAAAGATATCAATATTACTCCCATGTCAGATTTAATATTTTTCTTTTCTTTTTTTGTAATTTTTAAAATATCTTTCAGTCTACTGAAGTGATTAAAAAAAACCTCTGAAGAATAAATGTTTGACAACAGCCAGAGTTTTCTAGGGTGGGTTGCCATAATAAATTTAATAATAAATAATAATAAAAGCAGCAAAGTGACTTTAAGAGTAGCAGCATGCATTTTGTTTGTTACATGGAAACGAGCGCTCAGTGTATGAGCATAAAATTAAATAGAATGCTACTAGGTGATTTATGAATGTGCAGGAAGAAAAATTGAATGGAGCATTTGTTATTTAAGAAATGTGTAAAACAAGAAAAGGCCAACAATAAATCTTCACTGAATGCAAAATGTAATGGCTAGTATGAAAGATATATGCCAAGGTGGTATAAAAATTTTTTTATAAAAAAAATTAAGCTGAATCACAAAACAAATGTGATGAAAAATGAGTGAGAGGGAAGGGGAAAAGAAAGTTGTGGTTGATGGAGAGATGAAATCCTCAAAAAGAGACGGAAGTTTAAAGAACAGAAAGCAATGTCCAAGCTAGAGGCTATGAGTTCAAGTGCTGCCTGATGCATGAAAGCCAGCTTTGTGAACCTTGGGCTAGGTGCTCTTTTCCAGCCTAACCCACCTCACAGAGTTGTTATGGGGAAAATAGGAGGAGGGGGAGGGATAGAAGCAGGATTTTAAAAAAATGAGTCAGTGTGAGGACATGATTGAAACAAGGACAGTTTGTAAAGCTAGAAAAGTGGAGAGGCTTGATGATGGAAACAGATTTGACTGAATTCTTTATCTCATGCCTTAATATCTTTGGCGTATTATTTTTTATTCTGTTCCTTTCTTTCAGTAACATTGCTTTCCTAAAGGGAAAAGTGTAATAGGTATAGTATAGATGTATTCTATGCTTACATTTCTTTGAATAGGATGTTCATTTTCTTTTAAAACCCAACATTCCTTCATTCCTTGAACAGGATGTTCATTTTCTTTTAAAACCCAACATTCCTTCATTGTTTTCTTGTCATTTCTTTTTAACCACGTTGCTGAGTTCTTGAACTTGGTGTCTTAACCTAAGAACATATTATAATAGAGCTCCTACGAATACTTACTATGGTTTGTTTTCTTTAGTTTCTCCTCAATTTTATAATAATAATAATAATAATAATAATAATAATAATAATAACAACAACAACAACAACAACAACAACAACAAAAACAACAACAACAACAACAACAACAACAGCAGCAGCAACAGAGTTGGAAGGGACCTTGGAGGTCTTCTAGTCCAACCCCCTGCCCAGGCAGGAAACCCTACACCATTTCAGACAAATGGTTATCCAACATTTTCTTAAAAATTTCCAGTGTTGGAGCATTTACAACTTCTGCAGGCAAGTTGTTCCACTGATTAATTGTTTTAACTGTCAGGAAATTTCTCCTTAGTTCTAAGTTGCTTCTCTCCTTGATTAGTTTCCACCCATTGCTTCTTGTTCTACCCTCAGGTGCTTTGGAGAATAGTTTGACTCCCTCTTCTTTGTGGCAACCCAATTTTGGAGGTTTTCTGCTTGACTTTTAGTTCTCCTTTTACTAAGCCCCTCATTGTTGTATTTGACTACATGGAATTCCTTGGCAATTTTTATATACAGTAAAATATAATTGAATTGTTAGGGCAGCAGTCATGGTTTTATTGTTTTTTCCACAAATGTATCTCACAAATGTACGTCTAGTAAAAGTTTCTGATCCTTGGTAACCTTAAAGCAGGAATGTCCAAACTTGGCAACTTTAAGATTTTTAAAAAAGCTGGCTGAGGAATTCTGGGAGTTGAAGTCCACAAGTCTTAAAGTTGCCGTAGCTGAGAAATAGTGTTCTAGGTTCTATGTATGATTTAAAACTTAATCTATTGTTGCCATCTCTGACTTAGGGCATCAAATTAAATTAAATTAAATTAAATTAAATTATTAAATTAAATTAAATAATTTAATTAATTAAATCATTATCATTAAAGATAATGTTGAAAAAGCTCTTCGCAAACTGAAACCATCTTTATCTATTGGGCCTGATGGACTTTGTGCATACTTCTTAAAAAAACTCTCCACTAATATAGCAGAACCCCTAAGCATAATCTTTGATAAAGCTTTCACGACTGGTTCCCTTCCCAAACTTTGGTCTCTAGCCACAGTCATCCCTATCTTCAAAAAAGGAGATCCCAGCCTAGTTGAAAACTACAGACCGATCTCTCTATGCTGCGTCACCTGCAAAGTAATGGAATCTATCATCAACCAATCCATTACCCTCCACCTTGAAACAAACAAACAATTCTCTAACAAACAATTTGGTTTCAGGAAAAAATTATCATGTAACTTACAACTTCTCCACTGCAAAAACATATGGACTACTAATCTTGATCAAGGCAAAGCAATAGATGCAATCTACACAGACTTCTGCAAAGCTTTTGACTCAGTAGTACACGATAAACTTCTCCTAAAACTAAAATCCTACGGCATCTCAGAACCTCTTCACAATTGGATAACTGTTTTCCTATCAAACAGACAAGTGGTCAAAATTGGCAATGCTCTATCAAATCCTGTTCCTGTCAAAAGTGGCATTCCTCAAGGCAGTGTTCTTGGACCAACACTCTTCATATTGTACATAAATGATCTCTGTGACCATATCTCAAGTTATTGTGTTCTCTTTGCTGACGATGTCAAACTATTTAACACCACCAACAATACTACTACCCTTCAAAAAGACCTTGACTTTGTATCCGATTGGTCTAAAACTTGGCAACTCCAAATCTCAACCAGCAAATGCTCAGTCTTATATATTGGAAAAAAGAACCCAAACACTAAGTACAAGCTTGATGGACATTACCTTACTGATGACCCCCACCCTGTAAAAGACCTTGGAGTTTTCATATCAAATGATCTAAGTGCCAAAGCCCATTGCAACTACATAACAAAAAAGGCTCTAAGATTTGTAAACCTAATTTTGCGTAGCTTCTTTTCCAAAAACACTACACTACTAACCAGAGCATACAAAACATTTGCAAGACTCATTCTTGAATACAGCTTACCTGTCTGGAACCCATACCACATCTCTGACATTAATATAATTTAACGAGTCCAGAAATACTTTACAAGAAGAGTTCTCCACTCCTCTGTAAACAACAAAATACCTTATACCTCCAGACTTGAAATCCTGGGATTAGAAAACTT
Source organism: Ahaetulla prasina (assembly GCF_028640845.1). Classification (NCBI taxonomy): domain Eukaryota; kingdom Metazoa; phylum Chordata; class Lepidosauria; order Squamata; family Colubridae; genus Ahaetulla; species Ahaetulla prasina. The sequence goes on along the minus strand of NC_080540.1, from coordinate 202,818,541 downwards.
AGAACTCCGCTGACTCCGACATGACCTGTATTTAACACACAGAATCATCTATTGCAATGTCCTTCCTGTTAAAGACTACTTCAGCTTCAATCGCAATAATACAAGAGCAAACAATAGATTCAAACTTAATGTTAACCGCTTCAATCTTGATTGCAGAAAATATGACTTTTGTAACAGAGTTGTTAATGCTTGGAACAGACTACCTGACTCTGTGGTCTCTTCTCAAACTCCCAAAAGCTTTAACCAAAAACTGTCTACCATTGACCTCACCCCATTCCTAAGAGGACTATAAAGGGCGTGCATAAGTGCACAAAAGTGCCTACCGTTCCTGTCCTATTGTTTTTCTATCATTATATGTGCTTGTATATAATATTGTGACAAAAATAAATAAATAAAAACAATAATAATTTAAAAAGGTGAATAAACACAGTTACAGTAGAAATGAGTACACTATTGGGAGACTTGAAATAATAAGTTAGGGATATATTGTCATGGAGCAAATCTATCTACGTATGTGGTTGCTAGGAGTTGAAAACAACTTTATATAGAACTATTTATAGAATTATTTATTAGCCAAGTGTGATTAGACACACAAGGAATTTGTCTCCGGTGCATAAGCTCTCAGTGATAGTGATAGATCATTATCAGTCATTGTAAAAATACATTCATCATAAAACATTAGATACAACACTTTGTGATAGTCATGGATACTAAATAAGCAATTAACATAAATCATACTAGGATACTAATTAAGCAATTTAAATCATAAGATACAAACAAGTTATAGTCATAAGAAGATATGGTGATAGGTAATAGGGAAGATGAGAATAATGACGGTAATACTGCCTTTCTAGTTTGACAATGTTGTAGAAATTAATTGTCTAGCACAGTGATGGCATGGGGGAAAAATTGTCTGTGTCAGAGGTGGGTTTCAGCAGGTTCTGACCAGTTCTGGAGAACTGGTAGCGGAAATTTTGAGTAGTTTGGAGAACCAGAACCCGCCCCATCTATTTTCTTTGCCTCCCAAGTCCCAGCTGATCGGGAGGAAATGGGGATTTTGCAGTAACCTTCCCCTGGAGTAGGGAGGGAATGGAGATTTTACAGTATCCTTCCCCCGGAGTGACATGGGAATGGAGATTTTACAATATCCTTCTACTGCCATGCCCACCAAGCCATGCCACGCCCACCAAGCCACACCCACAGAACTGGTAGTAAAAAAATTTGAAACCCACCACTGGTCCTTGTGTCTAGTTGTTCTGACATAAGTCAGAACCCTTTAGTGTCATTTTGAGGGTAGAAGTTGAATGTTTATGTCCAGGATGCAAGGGGTCTGTAGAAATTTTCACAGCCCTCTTTCTTGTTTGTGCATTATACAGGTCCTCAATGGAAGACAGATTGGTAGCAGTTCTTTTTTCTGAAGTTCTAATTATCCGTTGAAGTCTGTGTTTGTCTTGACTGATTGCAGTGTCAAACCAGACAGTTATAGAAGTGCAGATGACTCAATAATTCCTCTGTAGAATTGTATCAGTAGCTCCTTGGGCAGCCTGAGCTTCCTGAGTTGGCACAGGAAGAACATTCTTTGTTATGCTTTTTCGATGATGTATTTGATGTTAGCTGTCCATTTTAAGTCTTGAGATATTATAGAACCTAGAAACTTGAAGGTCTCTACTGTGCTACTGTGTTATCTAATATTGTGAGTGGTGGTAATGTAGGAGGGCTTCTCCTTCTCCATCTTCTTGATGATGTATAATCAGTTTATTTTTTAAAACCGGTGAGTTTAAAAAATACTACAACATAATTATTCAGTTTTTTTTAAATTTATTTTGTCACAACATTATATATAAGCACATACAATGAAAGGAAACAATAGGTCAGGAATGGTAGGCACTTTTGTGCACTTATGCACGCCCCTTACAGTCCTCTTAGGAATGGGGTGAGGTCAATGGTAGACAGTTTTTGGTTAAAGATTTTGGGAGTTTGAGAAGAGACCACAGAGTCAGATAGTGAGTTCCAAGCGTTAACAACTCTGTTACAAAAGTTTCTGCAATCAACATTGATTGCAATTACCTATGCATCAAGTTGATGCATAGGTAATTGAGAGTACCATTTTTTTTAGTGACAAATTTTCTTATTCTCTGGAGATCTTCCTAATACAGTCTTGCTATTTAATTATCTTGGTGCCTTCACTATTAGGAGAGGCTGAGTAAAATAAACACTCCTGAGAAATGTGACTCATAGCCTCATTAAAAAAAGGAAGCAGGCATAGCATTAAACATACATGAGCTTTTCTCTCTCTACCATGATTACTAGAATAAACTTCACACTTAGCTATTTATTACTTAGCAGGGAAGATTGACGTGATCATCTTCTATTGTTCCAAACTTACTCATATGAACTTAATAGAGTCTATGTTTGAATTTTTGCAATGCCAGTGTGCCATTTCTTGTCATTCACAATGATGTCATTCCCAATTCATCTTTGTCTTCTCTAGTCCCATTAAAGTGATACAAGCCAGTGTAGAATTCACCATGCTTTAGTGATCAGTCTTTCCTTTTCCAAGTGGTACTATAATTGAAAGTCTGCTCCATGACATCATCCTGATTCTCTGTAGCACAGGTGTCAAACTCGCGCCCTGTGGGCCGGATGTGTCACGCGCTGGCTATGCCCATGCCACATTTAGCAAAGGGGAAAAGTCGGGATATATCATGTGATGACTCCATGATGACGCAACTTTGAAACCCCTGCTGTATAGCAAAGAAATCTTTACAAACTGTGCCCACAAGCCCTAATCTTGTATTATTTGTCAAATTTAGGTTCCAGTTCCATGGCTAGGCTAACAAGATTTGGAATTCAGCATCTGGAGAGTTATACATTGCCTTTGTATCGTTTTCACTTCTTCAGTCTTGCTTATTCTTTTCAAACATTTTTGCAGTAATTAGATTACTGATTTTGCTTTGGTTTTCTCTCTAAACATATTGAAAACAATAGTTCTTGATTTTGTGATATTATTAATAGCAGACTAAAAGAACCATGACTTTCCATGCATGAGTTCATTTCCACACCCACAATGATCATTTCAATTAGAAAATTACCAGTTATAAGACTAATTAAGTCTCAATTACAATTTAACACTAATTTGGGGACAACTGTACTCTGCTATAGCATTCTAGCCTAAACAGTGCAGACAGAGCAGAAAGAAAAGGCCAAAGTGTGACAAAAGGCATAGTTTATTCATCTACGACACTTTTTGATATGTTAAGTCAAATTCATACTGAAGGCTAATGACGAATCTCCATTAATCATATGCCAATCCACCCCCATGATCTGAACTAAAGTTACTAGGTCATCAATTAGCTGAACCATTCATTCAGTTTTTCTATTCCAGTCAAAATCTATTGCAATCAGAAGAGATTAGGAACTAAGCATTGTAAACAGATGTAAACAGTTCTTATCTATTGATAGATCTGAGTTAGGTTCTGAGTGTTTGAATTTATATCCATTATTTCTTTTTGCATGAAAAATTGATCAAATTTCATTGTCTAAAATATTTACTAATACTAATATTTTATTTATTTATTTATTTTAGGAAATTTATATTGCTGCCTATTTGCACTCGGCAGCTTGCAGGAATATAAAAACCTCATATATAAAACAATAAAACTAAAAATAATAAAATAATATAACACCCCCCCCCCACGGCAACAACACATCACATGAACCATTTAATGGGCTCCCTCCCACTCTGCGTTCCCCAGGCTTGCTGGCAGAACCAGGTCTTCAGCGCCTTCCAGAAGGGAGAAGGGGCCATTCTAATCTCTGGGGGGCTGATGTTCCAGAGAGAGGGAGCCACCACAGAGAAGGCCCTTCTTCTGGGTCTCACCAGGTGTATCTCCCTAGGGGATGGGACCCACAACATTCCTTGTGTCTCCACTCTGGTGGGTCGGGTAGATTTGACCAGCAAGAGATGGTTCCTCAGATAACCTGGTCCCAAGCCATGAAGGGCTTTAAAGGTGACAACAAGCACCTTGAATTGCACCCAGAAGCAAATCAGCAACCAATGCAGCTCCCACAGTAATACATGTGCACACTGAGATCTGCACAAAACCATGCGGGCCGCTGCATTTTGCACCAATTGGAGCTTCCAGATGCTCTTTAGGGACAGCTTCATGGAGAGCACGTTGCAATAGTCAAGATGGGAAGTGGCTAGGGCATGAGTGACCGTGAGTAGAGATTGTCAGTCCAGGAAAGGGTGTAACTGGCACACAACCCACAGTTGTGCAAAGGCCCTCCTGGCCACAACCACCACCTGCTCTTCGAGGAAAAGAAGAATTACTATTACCTTGCCAGCTTAGAAACAGATGTGCTGTCATATATAGAAGCTCCACCATCTTTAGGCAAGACTTAATAATCTTTCTGAAGAGACTGGGAGTAGGGAGCACTTCTTTATTTCAAATAGGAGTCAAATAGGGTACAGATAATAGCTTACAGTAATAGGCATTGTTTTTAAAAAAGGAACTAATTTTTGAATTTTAAAAAAGGAACGGATGGCTAAAATGTCAGTGGAAGAAACAGCTGTTACAGCCAAAGAACAAGGCCTCTTAGGAACAGATGGAAGAAGGAAACAAGTAAATCTGGCATTCTTTTTAATCTCTTCCTATTGCTTTAAAGTGCTGAACATTTTCTTTACCATAAAACTAGAAACAACGTGGAAACAAACCAATCCCCCCAATAAATTGTATTCAAGTCAAATCCATTCAGCTAAATAACAGCTACGTTACATATATATTTCCCAAATAATTCTGGGACAACATGAAATAATTCTTCTGCAAGGGAAGAATAAATAATGGCTTTCATTAAAAAAATATCTTTTCCTGCATTGAGTATGGTCAAAATGGTTAATCAAGTTAATGGTCCAGATTCAGGAAAAGGATGATTTCTAAATGAATAAAATCCACACAGATGGTTTCCTGTTCAGACAAAAAAATATGCTTTCCTTTTTCTCTAGCCCCCCCAACCCTCCCCCCCCTTTTAAAAAAAGGCACATAGCTGAATATGGGAAAGTCATTCTAGCTTCAATAGATCATTATAAGCAACACAAAAGTCAAAGTGAAGAAGAATAGAAAGGGTTTGCTAGAAGAACTCATTTCTGCCTGGATATGGCGGGATTCCTTGTGTCTCCACTCTGGTGGGTCGGGTAGATTTGACCAGCAAGAGATGGTTCCTCAGATAACCTGGTCCCAAGCCATGAAGGGCTTTAAAGGTGACAACAAGCACCTTGAATTGCACCCAGAAGCAAATCAGCAACCAATGCAGCTCCCACAGTAATACATGTGCACACTGAGATCTGCACAAAACCATGCGGGCCGCTGCATTTTGCACCAATTGGAGCTTCCAGATGCTCTTTAGGGACAGCTTCATGGAGAGCACGTTGCAATAGTCAAGATGGGAAGTGGCTAGGGCATGAGTGACCGTGAGTAGAGATTGTCAGTCCAGGAAAGGGTGTAACTGGCACACAACCCACAGTTGTGCAAAGGCCCTCCTGGCCACAACCACCACCTGCTCTTCGAGGAAAAGAAGAATTACTATTACCTTGCCAGCTTAGAAACAGATGTGCTGTCATATATAGAAGCTCCACCATCTTTAGGCAAGACTTAATAATCTTTCTGAAGAGACTGGGAGTAGGGAGCACTTCTTTATTTCAAATAGGAGTCAAATAGGGTACAGATAATAGCTTACAGTAATAGGCATTGTTTTTAAAAAAGGAACTAATTTTTGAATTTTAAAAAAGGAACGGATGGCTAAAATGTCAGTGGAAGAAACAGCTGTTACAGCCAAAGAACAAGGCCTCTTAGGAACAGATGGAAGAAGGAAACAAGTAAATCTGGCATTCTTTTTAATCTCTTCCTATTGCTTTAAAGTGCTGAACATTTTCTTTACCATAAAACTAGAAACAACGTGGAAACAAACCAATCCCCCCAATAAATTGTATTCAAGTCAAATCCATTCAGCTAAATAACAGCTACGTTACATATATATTTCCCAAATAATTCTGGGACAACATGAAATAATTCTTCTGCAAGGGAAGAATAAATAATGGCTTTCATTAAAAAAATATCTTTTCCTGCATTGAGTATGGTCAAAATGGTTAATCAAGTTAATGGTCCAGATTCAGGAAAAGGATGATTTCTAAATGAATAAAATCCACACAGATGGTTTCCTGTTCAGACAAAAAAATATGCTTTCCTTTTTCTCTAGCCCCCCCAACCCTCCCCCCCCTTTTAAAAAAAGGCACATAGCTGAATATGGGAAAGTCATTCTAGCTTCAATAGATCATTATAAGCAACACAAAAGTCAAAGTGAAGAAGAATAGAAAGGGTTTGCTAGAAGAACTCATTTCTGCCTGGATATGGCGGGATTTCTTGTGTCCTCGTGGCTGAGATTCCACAGAAATGTAACCATTAATTATATGAATCCGCAGAGGTGGCTCTGTGGTGCTATAAGACAAAAAAAAACAAAACAATTAAATACAGTTGATCAAAAGGGGAGGGAGAGAGGGGCAGGCCCTATCAAAAAGCTACAGTTGCATAATAAGAAGCATTACCCTGCACAGTTCACAAGAAATGTAGATCTTTGACCAAGTATGGAAGCCATCCATTGAATCTTCACATGCATTCCTTGCATAATACATAGTGAAAGTGATCCAGTTTCCTAATGTTAGTTACATTATAGCTGCCAGTGACTTCACATAGAGTTTTCTTGGTATTAAGAAACCCTTTCCCATTGCATTCAAGTGGGAATTTGTATGTTTCTGTTGACATTCCCAACTCTGACTTTCTGTAACAAATCAAGAGCCTAATTCGCAGACATTTTTGCTTCTTTGCTCCTTGCAACTTCGTATCTTTATTACCAGCATTTGCACATCTTAAAATTCTCTCCATCTACTTTTCTATCCTCAGTAAATCTGACATCATTTTGCATCCCTGTTCAACCACATGGTTTATCAGTGCTCTGTTAAGCATAAAGTAAATTAAAATTACAGTCAAAAATTGAAAGTAAGTATTGATCAATTAAATAAAAATATATGAATTTCAAATTAAACCAGTCAGTCTATACCAGCTGCAATATTCTACTCTATTTCTGTGGGGCAGTGCATTAAACCAGTGGTCACCAACCTCTGTGGCTTGACCCAGACAGGGGAAGAGGGGAACTGGGCTGCATGAAGGTGGGCCTGGACACACGTGTACAGCTCAACTTGCGCGAGCAGTAGGCCAGCACGTATGTGCACAATGTCTACTGGCCCACGGCTCGCACAAGTTGAGCTGTGCACATGCTCCAGCATGGGCCACAGCCGCAGGGTTGGGGACCCCAGCATTAAGCGAAAAGAAAAGAAACAAAACATGGAAAATTTGAAGGTAGTTAATGTACCTTTTAAACCCACACATCCCTGAAGTTTTTTTTTAAAAGATGTTCACAGACATATGGAAAATAGCCAGTTGGCAGTTTATGCGAAGAACAAATAGCTTTAGTAATGAGATGGGCAGCATATAAATTTAATAAATAAACAAATAATACTAATGGCAGATCTCTCCAAAGAGGAACCAAGACTAAACATCCTGCTTAACTTCCAGAAATCAACAGGAAAACTCTTTTTTCCCCAGTGCTCAGTACTATAAAAGGTCCTGCTCCAAACCAAATCATGTGGAATTATTAATTTAGAGTATATGCTGTCACAGTTCTCTACCCATACTTTCAGATTATATAGCTATATTCATCCATCTTTTAATGAGTTATTAACAATGAAACAAGAAAATACCAGAATGTAATGGCAATAGCAATTACAATTATTATTTTTAACATTTGTTAATGTTAAATTTATTATAGTAAATGACAATTGGAACCTCAGAATGTTTTCACTTTTGAAATGAAAATGCTTTCTTGAATTTTTTTGTAGCAAGGCCTGTTCTTTGTAACGATAGCTTTGATCTTTTTTTCTTAAGGTTGAGAAATTAAAACAGAACTATTTTGGTTTTTAGACAAGATAAGACAAGATAAATTACACAAAATAGGATAAAGGTGTTTTTTCTTTGGCTAAAGGACACATTAACCTTTTATCCAATCACAACAGGGATATTTGAATAAGGGCTTTCTGATAGGCAGATCTGAGTAATGAAGGAAAAAAATTGGGAGCACCAAGTTAAAATATGACCAGGTTGTGGATGGTATGGAAAATATGAATAAAGCCTTTTTTCCCCTCCTTCTCTTGCAATGTTAAGTGTTCAGCCTCTGTTGCTGAACCCAAAAAAACCCTAAAAGAATCACATCTACACTCTCTTTTCTTCACAATATTTAATTGAATGATAGAATTTACTGCATTAATTATTGTGAAACTGATTAATTTAGATGGTTTTAAAAAGGCCTAAACAAAATCACTGATATAGCTACGAGTGGCTCTTGATGCTTGTGGCTATTTATTATGCAAATATCCCCTTGAATCAAAGGGAGTGCCTCTTAAATGTGATTTGTGGGACAGCAACAGCTCTCTTGGTTGTGAACTTCCCAGATATACATGAACTAATATGTGATACAAAGCGCTGAAACCTTTTGCCTAAACTTACAAGTTCCTTGCGCTACTCTTTTTTGTACATTGTTGTCTTTCATGAATACTCTTGTGAATTCCAAAACTGTCTCTCAGAAGGATGGTACTACCTCTAAGAATGCAAATCCTCCTAGATTCATAGTTATTACTGGATGCTGGTGCATCAACAGCAGCCCAACCTGAAGTGAGACAACCTTGGAACACTGAGTCAACATGACTTGTCTGGATTGCTGCAATATGTTCTACATTAGGCTGCTTTTGAATACCAATAAGAAGCTAGAATTGGTCCAGAAGGCAGCAGTCTGGGTTGGCTGATACATGCCATGAAAAAGAATATGACATGGCAATAGTTCCCTGAATCTTCACTAGCTTTCAATAGACTTCCAAATGCAATTTCAAGAACTGGTTTTAATCTGTAAATCTATATAGCTTGGTACCGAGATACCTGTAGGATCATCTTCTGCAACCAGTTTTAAACTATCCAACATGCACGTCCAAGGGAAACCACTGGTGATCCCTCCCTCTCCATTGCAAGGTATGGGGTTTAGAGCAGGGATGAAATGCTCCTGGATCGGACGGGATCGCGCGATCCGGTAGCGATGGCGGCTGCGGGTTCGGAGGACTGGTAGCAAAAATCCCTGGCTCCACCCCCCCGCCTCTGCTGAGCCGCACCATCTGCAGAGGTTTTGTTTTTTTTTACTTTTAAAAGCCAGTTTGGCTTCAGCCGAAACAGGCCTTTAAAAGTAAAAAACAGCAGAACCTTACTTGTACTCTTACTTGTAGGAAACATGTTTTCTACAAGTAAGAGTAGAGATTCTAAGGCACTTACCTGATTACTGATGAACGCATGGCTCTCTTTCCAGCCCGAAAGTAGTTTCAGTTTCAGCCAGACAAAATCAATCACTCAGCTAATCTATTTCCTCGGTGATCAACTGGCTGGCTTTGCTAGCTGAGGAACTCTGTGATTTGAAGTCCATAATAAAATAAAATAAAATAAAATAATAAAATAAAATATTTGTGCAGCTTTCTGAGATTTGGTGTGTTTCTATAGTGTTTCACTCTAACTACACAAACATACAAAATCTCAGAAAGCTGTATGTGGCATATTGTGTGTGTGTGTTAGTTGTGTGTGTGTAAAGTGTGAAAGTTGGTTTTTGAGCTTTTTGTGGCTGTGTGAAGTGTGAAGTGCAGCTGCTTTTACATTGTGTGTGAGTCAGTTGTGTTGTGTTGTGTGTATGTAAAGTGTGAAAGTTGGTTTTTGAGCTTTTTGTGGCTATATGAAGTATGAAGTGCAGCTGCTTTTACATTGTGTGTGAGTCAGTTATGTTGTGTTGTGTGTGTGTAAAGTGTGGAAGTTGATTTTTGGTACCTCTTATTGTTTTTTTATACTTTGTTTATTATTTTTATTATTTATTGTTATTGACCACGCCCACCAAGCCATCTGACCACCAAGCCACACCTACCAATTAAGCCACGCCCACAGAACTGGTAGGGAAAATTTTTAGATTTTACCCTGGTTTAGAGGTTTGAAGGTGCCGAGCCTGCCTTAAGGAACAGCGTTAAGGAACTGCCACATTGCTGGCTTTCTGTGAATTACTAAAAACTGAACTGAACTATTTCAGAGCGCCTTAAAAGTTTGAATTGATTTAACTGTTTTATTGGCAATTGTGTAAATTTGGAGTTCATCTGCTTTTATTTTTAGCTGCTTTAATTATACTATGGGTATTTTATTGTGTTGTTTTTTATGCTTGTATTGTAAACTGCAGAGAATCTTTCTTTTACGGTAGGCGGAAAAGCCAATAAACAAACAAATTATGTTCCTTTTAAGGGGCTCCCTTTTTGCTATTTCTCGGAAACGCATTGCCTGCATCTACTCACTCATTACCTTTCCTCGATGCGTACCCAAAGATCATTGAACTGACGTAAACGCTGTTTCTTCTGCTGTTTCTTCTTCTTGTATTTCCGCTCTGCTTTCTCCAGGAGGTCCATGCTTTCGGGCAATAATGTGTGGGGCAATAGGTCATCCTCCTCTTCTTCCTCCTGTTGTTGGATCTCTTGGGAGATAATGTAAGAGGCATATTCTGGAGATGTTGAGGAGAGGGCGGACAAGAACTTATGTTGATTTTTTCCACTACAAAAAGCAAAATAAAATAAGATTGAGAATAGGGGTTGTTGATCATCTTCCAAGTTAATGTACAGAACAAGTAAATTGCTACGAACATTTCAAGTCTGTATGCCGCAAACATCTCAGCCCCTTGAAAGTGCCAAAAATGTTCAACACGGCAAAAGTGCCCGTGCAGGGTATAATAAGATAGTAAAAAACCTGTGCCCCATTGGGTTATCATTTCAGAGATCTTGTTTCCTTATCTAAACAGAAAACAGAATGGCCGTGGGCAATTTTTGACTTCCTGCTGGCTTCCCCATTGAATGTCCTTATGGGAAGCTGTCAGTGAGCATATCTTCCTTCCTTCCTTCCTTCCTTCCTTCCTTCCTTCCTTCCTTCCTTCCTTCCTTCCTTCCTTCCTTCCTTCCTTCTTTCCTTCCTCCCTCCCTCCCTCCCTCCCTCCCTCCCTCCCTCCCTCCTCTTCCCAAAGGAGCATTGAAAAGGAGCATTGAAAATGAGGATGACATGACTGCCGCAGTGAGAAGTTGACAGCTTGGCAACACTGTCAACTTCTCACTGCAGCCACACCTCCCCAGATCGCATTACCTCAGTAGTAATCGTCCTGGCATTCTGTAAGTTATCCCATCTGAGGTAACTTGATTGAAAAAGTTTTGTCATATGATGCATCATTTCACCCAGTTAAAGATTATAGACACGAGAGTTTTAGTAGTAGAGGTCATTATGTATCATAGCAATCATTATGGTCACAAGTTGTAATAAAATGGGATGGGTACATGACTGACCTGATTTTACATTTCTTGCAGCAGTCATTAAGCAAACACAGAGGTTTTAAGTGCAAATGTGGTTGTTAAGCAAACTGGTTGTTTCCTATGGTATGGTTTTGCCGAAAACTAGAAGTTATGTGCCAATTTTTGCCAAAGCCATCGTAACCCATAGTCATGTGACTACGGGACATTGCAAATTGCTGCAGATGTGACAGAAATAGCACTCTAACACAAAGCCACGTCCGATACTGTATTGCCCACAGAACGTATTAAAAGGATGAGTAAAGGAAAATCTCCTCTTTGATATTAAAGATAATTGAAAGGATAATAATCTGTATCACGTGCTTGGAGAGATTATCTTCAGCCTCTCCAAATGCACAAAATACCATACTGTGCGCACACACTATTCATTGCATGCTAAAGGCAACGCATGGAAAAATGTAGCATTTGCAAAGCAGTGGATATTAGTTGATTCCCGTTCTCCAGTGAGCTGAATTCGCAAGAAAGGCAGAAAGTAAAACAAACATCCTTGATGCCTTTAATGCTCAATGAAATGCACTCAGTGAACCTTAACTCAGGAATGGGAATGTAAAATAGACTTCAGGTAAACTGTTTAAAGCCAGGCAAATAGGAGATGAAATGCAAAAGTTTCTCGGGAGAGTCCAGATGAGAACAAGATGAGTCTGAATGTTGCTTTTCCCAAAAGCAACTAGAGAGAGAAAGCAGCATTTAGAATTCACTAAGGGTTTGTACAGAGATACTTCCCATTTTCTCTGATGAGTCAACATTCCATGACTCATTCATAAAGAATGTTTAATCAAAAGGATAAACGCTACTTCCATATGATTAAATATTGAAGGGAAAAGCAGTCAAAGAAAATGAAATATTTCCTTCCATTCTAGCAAAACATAGGCAAATATTTAACCAGCTTCATTATACACTGATCACAACATACTTTTACTTGGTAGTTCATTATTATAACCTAGCAGAGTTTTCCCCCTCCTGCTTTCCTCCACCCTTCCATGTATATGGAATAAAATTCCCACTGGTGTGAGAGAGAAAAGGTCATATTATAGTCTAACATTTCCTGAATTCATCACGTTTTGGATGAGTGTCTTATAATCGGTAAAATAAAAATGTAAATTTAAGTCAACATTAAAGGATTCTTGTGTTTATTTTAAACTATTGTTGTCATGGCCAGGTGTAGTAATAGAGCCAGGCTGTCAAACTCATGGCCCACGGGCTGGATGCATCATGCGCTAGTCATGCCCAAGCCCGGTTTACTGAAGAGGGAAGTCACGATACGTCATGTGACAGTGCTGCGATGACGTGAGTTTGACACCCCTGTAATAGAGAATGACATACTTCTATTCTTCTGCTGTTGCAATTAGAATGCCCTGTGTTGTGTCTTGTCCGCTCTCACCGCAGCCGGGGTCTGCTTATCTGCTCCCGAACACGGAGGAATGTATGCCTCCCGGCCCCAGTTCTGGCTCCATGCCCAGACAAGCTGCAGAGGAGGGGGCACCTCCCGGTCCCAGCCCTGGCTCCATGCCCAAGCAGGCTGCAGAGGAGGGAGCATCCCCCGGCCCCAGCCCTGGCTCCATGCCCAGGCAAACGGAGCAGCTAGACCCCTCCCCCTCCTCCACAGCATGTGAGCCTGAGGAAAGTTTACTTCCAACAACAGCTGATTGGAGTGACCCTCGCATCAGAAGATTGGATAGGTGGAGGCAACAGAAGGAAGGGAGGGGCAGGCCTTAATGAGTGCTGAGTCATGGAGCCACACCCCATGGCCTATATAAAGGATCTGCTTTCTGGCAGTCTCTGAGTCAGGCAAAGTCGAACTTATCTTGCTGAAGTCACTTACTGGTCTCCTGCCTGCTCTGAGGACTTTGCTAGGACTTTGGGCAGAGCTGCAGAGGCAAGCCTGATTCGGATTTCCCTGACCCGGCTGTCAGCGGAGGAGTGGGACACGACACCCTGTGTCCATTGAAATTATTTGCATTTCTTTGAACCCCCCCAAAGCCATTTTGATAATTACTTGTGATACAAAAGTCTATTTCTTGAGGTATTTTTTAATTGTATTAAAACAAGATATAAAATAATAATTAAGCTTTCACTTTGGATTGGGACAGAACTGAATGGATTTTCGTATCTGCTATTTCCCAGTTCCTGCTTCTTTTAAAAAACTACCGAAATGACTGGCACTCTACATTGGAGGAATTGTTCTGGAATGTGTAAATCAGCTTTCATCCTCTGAAAAGATCATATTTCAGTTGATACGAAACTTTCTGGTGTTGCTATCTGTGTGGATGCCAAAAGATGTATAGGACCTGACAAATCTGCTATATTTGTGGAAATTTATTCACATATGGAAGTCATAACTTGGCACTTCATTCTTCAAGTGAGGAAGTGAAGTTTAGAGAGGGATATAAGTTGCTGGAGTAGAGAGCAACTCACAAAAGTGACATCCAGTACCATTTACCACGGATAGATAGAAGATAAGATATCCCTTAGAGAAGGGTAATACTTGTGTCATCTGGAAGAAAATTATAACCTGCTTCACTAAATTAGAAACACTATTCCATGAAACTATACAATAGTGCACGATGGCTATAGAGACATGATTATATTTTCACTCATCTTACAAATATTGAGCTCCTACATGGTCACCCTGTGTTTTTTCAATCAGAGAACTTGAGGCATGAGTGAGAAGCAGAGGAGGGCATGGGAAACTGGCAGGCTTTTCATTCTGCAAGCGTCCAGGTTCATATCTTTTTACCTTGAATAAAATGGCAGCAGTTTCAACTCCAAAATACATTTTCTATTATGTTTTATTTCCTGAAGATGCTTAATATAATTATTGTTAAAGCAGTTGTTACCTGATTGCTTGCCCAGCGGATGTATGGTCTACTTTGTATCCTTCTCTCCTCAAAACATCTACGACTGTATTGTTGCCCATGAAATGACCTTCAGGTAATAAAAGAGAAAAGCCCCAAGTAACATTAATCAAAACACATAAATAACATTTTAAAGTACAGATTAGACAACAATGCAAAGTTTACCTGAACATCTGCTTTAACTGATCCTAGGAAGTCCCTATTATAAACCAGCCAACCCCTAGCTGGGAACCGAGGTTGGGAAAAGCTGCTAGAGTTATAGGAATTAATCTAATCATGTTGGATTTAAGTTTAGATATAATGACACATAAAAACTAGAAAACTGACAGCAGAAAAAAGACCTACTGTCCACTGAGTCTACATTTTGAGTTTTTGGAGTTTTTTGTTTTCTTATTTATTATTTTTTAATTATTATTTTTATTTTTTTAAATTTTTGTCAGATGATGGACATATGTTTATCCTAAGCATGTTTAAACTCAGGTACTGAGGACTGATTCCTTACTCCACTGGAAGTTGGTTCCAGGCTTCTACCATGCTTTCTGTGAAGTAATACTTTCTAACATTACTTTTGAATTTACTTCCTGTCAGTTTGAGTTTATATTCCCGTGTTTTTGAATTTTTGCTTCATATTGAAAATACTGCCTTCTAGAACTTTATTCACACCCTTAATATATTCAAAGGTTTCAATCATGTCTCCTCTTTCCCTTCTGCCTGTTGTGGTCTGCCAGCAGCCTGCGGACCTGGCAGCGGAGTCGGACAGTGAGGAGGCTGGGGAGGGCAATGGGCCAGTCCTGGAGTCAGGGGAAGGCTGTCGGAGGCAGAGATGGGACCAGGGCCATCTGGGAGCAATGTGCAGACTCCAGAGCCTCCAGAGGCGGACAGCAGAGAGGTAGGGGAACAGGAGGAGCCTGTTCCTAGTGCACGCATGTGAAGAGCTGCCAGAAGGCAAGAGCAGCTGAAGCAAAAAGGACGACTCGGGAGTAAGGCCAGAAGATGATTGGCCACTCCCATAAGTCTTAAAAGAGCAGCAATGAGCCGTTGGGTTCTTTGTAGAAAAGCAACGTTGATTCCATTACTTCTTGTCAGCGTCTCTTGAACTTTGTGGGGGTTTTGCCAAGAAAAGCCTTTGACAGGTTGCCAAAGACAACAAAGGTTGGTGATAAGGCTGAAGGACTGTTTATGAACAATTCGTTTTGGACTAAGCTTAGAATGAATTCATTCTCAGCTGTTCTAATAAAATAAGTTTGTTCAGGACTGAATTGTGTTTGGTAATCACTACTTAGGCCTCAGTCACAACACTGTCCTCCAGGCTATACATATTTGGTTCCTCCAATCTCTCCTGATGTGTTTTGTCCCTCAGACCTTGCTCCACTTTCGCTGGCTGTCTCTGGACTTGCTCAATTTTATCAGTAACCTTAGTAGAAAGTGAACCCTAAAAGTAAGATACTTATAAACCACAAATATAAACAAACTTCTCTTAAAAACATAATAATAAAAATAATTTAAAAAACAATGTTATTATAGCATTAATGCAGAATGGAAGATTTTCAAGCTCCTGAGAACCCCCACGCCTATCTGCATCAATAAGCAAGCAATCCAATAGAGTCAATTGTTGTGGTCCATCAGCAGCCTATGGAGCTGGCAACAGAGTTGGACAGCGATGAGGCTGAGGTGAGGCCAGGGCCATCGGGAAGTGAGGTGCGGACTCCAGAGCCTCCAGAGACTGATAGTAATGAGGTAGAGGAACAGGAGGAGCCTGTTCCTAAAGCATGCATGAGAAGAGCTGACAGAAGGCAAGAGCAGCTCAAGCAGAGAGGACAACTCAGGAGTAGGGCCAAGAGAAGATTGGCCCCTCCCATAAGGCTTAAAACAGACCAGCACTGGCGTTTGAGTTTTGCTGGAAAACAACGTTGTAGCTGCGTCTTCTGCTTCATCTTCTGCTTCGTCTATGTCTTTGTTTTTGTGGCTTCTAAACTTTTGCCAAAAAGGGCCTTTGGCAGTTTGCTTAATTGTACCAAGGTTTGCGAGATAACTGAAGAATTTGTGTCGGGAGGCATTTATTTATTTTGAGTTGAATGATGCTGGGAATGAAGTAATTCCCAGCTGTTCGAATAAAGTTTGTTTGTATTTTCACGGACTGAGTTTCTTACTACCTACTTGGGCCTGGGTCACAACACCAATCTACTAATTCAGGAAGCAGAAACATCTCCCATGAAATGGGAGAGATCACAGCAGGGCCTTATCCTATATGATGGGGTAATCTGGGAAGGCCCATACTAGACTGTTCCAGTAGGTTTCTATGAGGAACCATTAAACATATTAATTAAGAAATTAAAAAGAAACTGAAAATAGATAGGAGGCAGGATTTTAGCAAACGCAATAGCACTTAGCCCAGAGGTCTGGAGACGCATGTGGCTCTTTCATCCCTCTGCTGCGGCTCCCTGTTGCTCAAAATATGCAACACAACTGCCAATGTGCGACACCCGCTGGCATGCGATTTATTGAGCTTTACATTAACCCTCCAGTACATGTGATAAAAGGATGACAGCACACAGAAGCAGACAGCATTTTTTGTTTGCTGCAGGTGGATAATTTAAAATTTATTTCATAAATATGAGGACGACTCAAATAGACATTGAGTATTTTATTTGAAAGTAACCTTCAACCCAGTGTCTTTTTTTTTTTTTTTGGAGTTCAAAATGTTTTTGTTGCATGCAGGAATAAAAATTTGTTTTTTCAATGAACTCTGTAGCAGTTCATTGATTTCATAAATGCAACACACTATAGTTTTTTCATACATAGCATAAAGGTAAAAAATGATATATGCAGTGTTATCTTCATTTTAGATGTCTGGTGGCTCAGACTGCTAAGACAGTCTGTTATTAACACAGCTGCTTGCAATTACTGCAGGTTCAAGTCCCACCAGGCCCAAGGTTGACTCAGCCTTCCATCCTTTATAAGGTAGGTAAAATGAGGACCCAGATTGTTGGGGGCAATAAGTTGACTTTGCATATAATAAACAAATGGATAAAGACTATTGCTTAACATAGTGTAAGCCGCCCTGAGTCTTCGAAGAAGGGCGGGATATAAATGCAAGTAAAACAAAAGGGTTTTGTGGTGTCCCGGTGTTTTCTTTTCTGTGGGAAATAGGTCCAAATGGCTCTTTGAGTGTTTAAGGTTGCCGATCCCTGACTTAGACTTATATATCACCACATAGTGCTTTACAGCACTATCTGAGCTGTTTACAGCACTATCTCAGCTGTTTACAGAGTCAGCATATTGCTCCCAACAAGCTGGGTCCTCATTTTACCGACCACAGAAGGATGGAAGGCAGAATCAACCTTGAGCCCCATCAGGATCAAATTCCAGGCTGTGGACAGAGTTAGCTTGCAATACTGGACTTTAACCACTGTGCCACCAGGGCTCCAATACTTAATGAAGCTCATATCTAGATTCATCACTAACTATTGTTAGTTATGAATCTCCTCATATAAGAAAGGGCCTGAGAAAAACTAAATAGTGTATCGGTCTCCCAAGGGGTTTATTTATTATTCACACATTTATACCGCCCTATCTCCCTAGGGACTCAGGGTTAATCTGAACAAGCCTGGACTGATATTTTTAACTAAGATATTTATTTAAATTTTCCTTCACCCCATCCCAGCCTTCAAAAGATGCATAAAGAGCAAAAATGCAGGATTACAACATGCAAAACATGCTATATAATTATACCACTGTATGATGGGGTCTCAAGAATGCTACACTCCTAATCCTTTTAACTATTATTAAAAGAGTATTTCACTCAACTGTGTAATGAAACATGGAGAAACCACTGATTTGGGAAGAAAGTTTCTTTACTGCCTCAGAAATAGCATTCTAACTCATTATAAATATTAAACACATGAATCTTTAGAAATTCATCATGACTCAACAAGCATGCTTTTATTGTAACAGCGTGAAAGATGATACCTATTAGCTTCCTAAAATACTATTTGCCTAATTAATATTCAGGTGTTGTTATGCTGATGTGATTTTTAAAAAGAAATCTAATTTTCAAGGTAAGAAATGGAGCAGCCGTGACCGTTTTACCATTCATAAGAAAGAACAAAGTTTTTTTGGGGAAACAAAGGAGATGATACAACAGCAACCAACAAAAGAGGTAACTGTCCGTAAGGAAGAAATGTAAACAAAGGAACAAGTACAGAAGATAAGAATGACAACCAGAAACAAGAGACACAGAAGATATTCTTCAATTCCAAAACAGATTTGAAGCTCTTACAGAAGCAATTGGCTTTGAACCTTCAAAGGAAGAAAAAGATCTTGTGTAACAAACACTATAATAGCATAACCTTGAAAGGCAGAGAGGATGTAGTTGTACCATGCAAGAAGACACAGAGAAAGTAGTTTGATACTAATCACTATGGGAAGCAGAAACAAGCATATTCTGACTGTAGCCATTAGCATATGAAATAAGCTGTCTACCATGTCATATCAGGCATTTGACAGAATTTCTAAGATGTATAAAGATATATGCATTGCTCTTTGCTGGTAATTCATATGCAGGGAGCAACTACAACCACATCATCATGGATTTGTAAGAATTTGAAATAAAAATAATAAAATTAATTGAAGATCAGATGGGTATCCGTGGAAGAGGACTGGAAAAGGGAAAGAATATTGCAGATGAACGACTGGCTTTCAAAATATCAATGGGAGAATGTTGTTTTCTGGGACTGCAATCTGAGTTATCTCGATTTTGGAGTGCCAGAATAAAAGAGATTGCACCATATAACATAACATAACATAACATAACATAACATAACATAACATAACATAACATAACATAACATAACATAACATAACATAACATCAGAGTTGGAAGGGACCTTGGAGGCCTTCTAGTCCAACCCCCTGCCCAGGCAGGAAACCCTACACCATCTCAGTCAGATGGTTATCCAACATTTTCTTAAAAATTTCCAGTGTTGGAGCATTCACAACTTCTGAAGGCAAGTCGTTCCACTTATTAATTGTTCTAACTGTCAGGAAATTTCTCCTTAGTTCTAAGTTGCTTCTTTCTTTGATCAGTTTCCACCCATTGCTTCTTGTTCTACCCTCAGGTGCTTTGGAGAACAGCCCGACTCCCTCTTCTTTGTGGCAGCCCCTGAGATATTGGAACACAGCTATCATGTCTCCCCTAGTCCTTCTTTTTGTTAAACTAGACATGCCCAGTTCCTGCAACCGTTCTTCATATGTTTTATCCTCCAGTCCCCTAATCATCTTTGTTGCTCTTCTCTGCACTCTTTCTAGAGTCTCAACATCTTATAAGAACTAGCCAAAAAGCATTTGGCTAAAATGTGGAAAGCCTGAACATGAGAAGTGTTGAAATGGCACAAATTCACCTATTTCTGCAGAAAGAAAAGGTGTCAAGCCCAGCTCCGGCTCGACACATGACGCTACAGGGATCCAGATCATGGGAGCAGCCTCTAATCAAAGATCCAAAGGGATGACATATCGAGGACTTGTTCGAGGGGTGCAGGGATCTGCGTTTGGGAAGCATGGGAAGAGAATCACACACTGGCGGCCGGGATAGGGGGAGATGATGGCTGGGCGTTACGAAGAGCTGCTTTATTTCCTGGATTTAGCAGATGACATGGCAGCTGAGGCTGTCAGACGAGGAGGGAAAGAGCGGCCGGGCATCCAATCAACGGAGCAATTCAGCCATGGGACGGGGCATGAGCAGCACGGGATGTTTAAAAAGGGGCTGAGAGGCAGAAGCTCTCAGCGCTGACTTTGTACAGAGAAACCTCAACTAGTACTGGGACCCAGTTTGTAACAGACCCAATAAACGAAGTCACTATTGGAGAGAATACCAAGTTGGCTTGTTTCTTCTCACTATTTAAAATTTGTTTTATGTTGGCTGTAAACCGCCCTGAGTCCTTCGGGAGAAGGGCGGTATAAAAATCAAATAAATAAATAAATAAATAAATAAATAAAATCTCTTGAAGATTCCAGGATGTTAATCAGAGGCTTTGCTTAGTCTTTCTACAGATGTCTACCACATTTTTCTCAAAAAGTGAGACCTTGTTTTATATCCAGCTGAGGGGAAGTGCTAAGGTAATCTCATTCTACAGGACAAAGAGTGGGAGAACTTCTCTACTAGATTGTGAGTCTGGGCCTTCAGTCTGATGAACAGACTGCATTCACAACAGTTACTCAATTCCTACAGTAGTCCTCAATATACAACCACAGCTGAGCCCAACATTTCTGTTGTTAAATGATAAATTTGTTAAGTGAGTTTTGCTCCATTTTATGATTTTTCTTTCCATTTGTTAAGTGAATCACTGCAGTTAACACGGTTGTTAAGTGAATCTGGTTTCCCCATTGACTTTGCTTGTCAGATGGTCAGAAAAGGAGATCACATGACCCTGGGACACTGCAATTGTCATAAATGTGAGTCAGTTGTCAAGCATATGAAGGTAAATCACATGACCATGGGGATGCTGCAATAGTCATAAGTTACTTTTTTCACTGCCATTGTATCTTTGAATGGCCACTAAATGAACTGTTGTAAGTTGAGAACTACCTGTATTTGGCTTTGTATTCTCCAACAAGATTTCAGTTCAAAGAAAGTAATTGGAAAGAGCACCTTAAAAGAGCACAACTGAAGCACCCTCAAGGAATATATTCTTTGAACCAATGTACATTTCCTGAGTCACCTGAAGCACACTCTATAAAGCAACTTCATGACTGTCTAGCTGAACCTGATACGTATTTCTTTTATAAATCCTAAAATCCTGCTTTCAAAAAAGAAGAAAAGGAGAATCCATGAATTTGGTCAATTTGATATTAATACTTGGAAAAAATATAGAGCAAATCACAAAGTAACTGATTCCTTGAGAAGCTAGAGAATGATGAGGTGATCACCACAAATCCGCATGGATTTACCAGGAACAAGTCATATTAGACTAACCACTCATTTTATTAGGTAGCTTCCAGTAGCATCTTATAAAGCTGCTGTAGATATACATATGTTTTGTCATTTCAGCAAGTCATGCTGAAATGTTAGACTAGTTTCCCATGGACTGCATGGCATGGCAATTATGTGGATATATTGCTGGATTGAAAAATCAGATTAAGGACTTTGTATCAAAAATTATTTATCCTCAGTGAGATAGCAAGTGGAGTAGCGCCATGTTTAGCCCTAGACTCTATGCTTTTTAACCTTTTTATTAATGACTTGGATGACAAACGGATGAAAGAATTTACAAATTTGCAGTGGACACAAAGCGGGAGAACTAGTACTGTAAGCGACAAATACAACTCAAAACCATCTTTATCAGTTAAAAAAATTAATATGAAAAAGTTGCTGAAATTGTAGCTAAGAATTACAATGTAATATGCTGCAAAATGTAATTTTAATATAATTTTACGGTGCATAATTCATTGCATATCATTTAGTGTTAATTAGACCCTATTGTGAACATTGTGTTCAGTTCTGAGCATCACACTTTACTGTGTAGTGTTCCTTTAATATTGAAAATTATTATCAATATTCTTGATCATTCTTGATTTTTTCTACCACTACTGAACAATCATTAACCAGAAATCAAGACTAAAGAGAAAAACAATTGTCAAAACATGTATAGAATGGGAAATGAGCAGATACATACACACACACAGAAATGCACACACACAAATGAAGGTTTCACTTATTAGCTTAGACATGTCCAAAAATGTGTAGAATGAATCTTCCATTATTTCAACAAGATACCCAGTGTTCAGCAAACCATACTCTTGAGTGCATTGCGCTCACCTGTGATAATCTGTCTCTTCCCTATCCTGAAAGCTACCTGCACAATTGAATTGGCAGCAAGGATCTTATCTTTGCATTGCAAGTTGCTTGCTTTCTATGAGAAATCCTTGGCAGAAATGTACTTGGATGCTGTTGTCCAAACACAGGCACATCCTAGACTTTCCGGCAATTAAAAGAAGTGCTTTAATTTAAGAGATTCGCCTACCACTTTCAACATTTCTTTTAAAGCCGCTATGAATGAACACGGTCACCCCAGAAGCGTAAGATCAAGCAGTCTCACTCCTGCGGGAGGCTGTCCACAGAAGCATGATAGGGAGCAGAAACCCTTTTCATCTGTTTCCTCTTTTGGCCTGACACACTTGAGTGACTCCAAAGAGAAAGGCCCCTGGACCCTTGCGCCAGCAGAAACCCCTCCTTCTCTTTTTGCACTCAGCTCTCCATTATCCCTATCCTACTACATGAACACAGGCGTTCGGGAGGTCAATTTACTTTGGCAGTCATTGTTCTGTGTTCAAACTCAAGAACGGGAGAAACTGAGATCTCCTTGTAAGTATCAATTCTAGCCAAGTGGGTAAATAAGCCATAGTCTTTTCATCTAGTCTTAAATAAAGAGAGGTACCCACTGTTCTAAAGAAGGCTTCTTTTTTTGCCCTCTTTCTCCCCCTCCCAAAAAAAGATGGATTTATTCTTTCAAGCTAGATAACAGACTCAGATTTATATTCTTTTAAATGTTTTGCGTCCTGCTAAAGAGAACTTTACATCACAGAGTGCTTTCACCTATAGTACAGATTGCTGTACTATAGTAGGTCCTTTCTCTGATGTTTACTTCCAATTTCTAGGTTTAAATGGGAAGCACCCTTCAGTCTTGAACAAGCCAGATCTCACAATATGGATAAGCTTCAGTTGGGAAGGTGTCACCATGTGACCCGTTTTCGCAGTGCTTAGCCAACGAAGGTGGCAACATAAGATAAACGTGTTAAGACCAACATCATGGCTCCCTAAAAGAAGCAAATCAGTTGGAGTCTTTTCAGTCAGGGCTCCAACCTGGGAATGGGACAAAGGTAACATTGATTGCTTTCTTAGATGTTTGCTTTCTATTTGGAACTTAGATGAAGGTAGTGGGCCCCTCCTTATCCCTTTTGACCCTTTTGTGATGATACCTTTTTGGTATCATCATCTATGGCAGTGATGGCGAATGTAGCCAAATTAGTGGGCACACGAGCTCAGCTCCGGTGCACATGCGCACACTGGCCAGCTGATTTCCAGGCCTTCTGGGCCCACCAGAAGTAGGGAAACAGGCTGTTTCCAGCCTCCAGAGGGCCTGGGAAGGCCCGTTTTTCTCTCTTACCTGGCTCCAGAGCCTCTCTGGGAAACTGCCTTTCCCACCCCTCCGGAGGCCAGAAACGGCCCATTTACCAAATTCCAGTTGGACAAGAAGTGACTTTCTTGCTGTCCCCAGCCCCCAGCAAAAAAACATCACTTCCTGTCCAACTGGAAGTTGGTAAATGGGCCATTTCTGGCCTCCGGAGGGCCTCCAGGGAAATGGGGAAGGCCATTTTCCAACCTCCCAGACTCATAGAGAGGCTCCGGAGACAGGTAAGAGAGAAAAACGGGCCTACCGGGCCATCGTGTGTCGGGGGGGGGGAAGAGTTGTGTGTGCATGCATGGGGGTGAGGCACATAGAATTATGGGTATGGGCATGCACGCATGTGACCCCCCCGCCTCCCCCTTCCTGGCACGCGATGGCAAAAAGGTTAGCCATCACTGACCTATAGTATCTTACTGGACCATTGGACCCCAACTCTATGGGGATTGCAGACCAAGGATACTATTTTGCAGTAGTTCCTCTTCTTACTCACCGGGTATTTTCACTCAGTCGAGAAATGGGTGAGAGATCAGCCCACTGGCCTCAGATATATGGGGTATATGGGGTGCCATAGATACATGGGCTCTAACTTCCTTGTCCTTTAATATCCAAGTTAAGCCACTTTACATCACCAGCTTGGGTTGTAGGAGAGATGCTGCCAATGTCCTAGTTACGTGATCGTGAACCTTTTACACTACCGCGTGCCGGCCTGCGTGCCGGAAGTGGCATGTGAAACCATCCCGCAAGATATGTGCGGCTCCGCTGGCCTTCGTGTGTGCAGGAGCGGCAATACCTGGAAGAGTGGTGGTCCATCGCGCATGCGCGAGCCGGCACCCAAACACCCAAATACCGGCATGGAAGTGCGCCCGACGAACAGCTGGCCATCACACTTGCACACAATGTCAACCCAGAAGGCCGGGTGCCAGCCTGCACATGTGTGCTGGAATGCCGCTCTTCCAGGTTCTGCCACTCCCATGCGCGCAACAGCCATCTGACTGGCACACGTGTAATCACAGGAACGCGGAAGAGGAGCCAGCAAAGCCACACATTCTTTGTGGGATGGTTTCTTGTGCCGCTTCTGGCACGCATGCCATAGGTTTGCCGACACTGTCCTAGTGCATGAAGATCTTAAAGGTTTTGATGGGGCAAAACAGACTGAAGTTGAACCCAGGAGTTAGCATTGTTGATCAGATTGTTCTATTAATATCGGTATTATCTCTGGGCGTGTATTATTCCAGAAATAGCAGATTTGAGATCTGGGTACCTTTCTGAAAGTACAGCTCCTGCTTGAACAGCAAATGGAAGTCAGAAGGCTTTTGCCAATTGTGGCCTTATCTGGTGCAGAGAAATCAGCTAAAGCAACTCAGAGAGATCTAGTATAGCCCTACATTGTGGGTGGTGTACGTGTATCTAAATATTTATTTCTATATATCTCTATATCTATCTCTATCTATCTTTATAGAGGACTGTCTTCTCTTCAAGAGCTGTGTACTGTAATCCATTACAGGTAGATTTTGACTTACGACCACAATAGAGTCCAAAATTTCTGCTGCTAAATGAGACAGTGGTCAAGTGAATTGTGCCCCATTTTACAACCTTTCTTGCACAGTTTGTTAAGTGCATCACTGCAGTTGTTAATCTGTCTTTCCCTATTGACTTTGCTTATCAGAAGGTTGCAAAAGATGATCACATGACCCCGGTTGCTGCAACTGTCATAAATATGAACTAGTTGCCCAGCATTCAAATTTTGATCACGTGACCATGGGAATGCTACAATGGCCGTGAGCGTGAAAAACTTACAAAAAGTTTACATGTCACTTTTTTCAGTGAAGTTACAACTTTGAACAGTCACTAAATGTTGTAAGTCAAGGACTACCTGTATTTTAACCTAGATCTATTCATTAAATGTATTTATTAAATTTCTATGCTGCCCATTTCACTGATACAATAACTCTGGGTAGCTATCCCATCACTGCTCCAGACGCCAAAGGCGGTTTTAAGACACACTCTATTTAAATTGTCTGCACACATTTATAAAATTCTTTGCATTTCATTAAACTACTGCATATTTATATGATCTTCACCATAGTTAAAAAAGCAAACAAGCAAACAAACAACCCCTTGTGTGTTATAGCTTAAGGAAAGTAAGTTTAATTTTTCAGCTATGGCCACAACATGGTTTTGTGGCCAACAATATATTTAAATATATTGTTCAGTAAACAAATAATACTAAATAATAAATAAAATATATTATTAAAATATATCACAGTTAACAAATAACAATACTGAGTAAATGACACGTTTTTATGATTCCTAATGAAATACTTTAATTTAAAAAGTATATGTGCTACTTTTCAAGCGGTACTACCTCTTGCAAATCTCTTTGGAATCACTGAAATGGCAACACAGAAACTTCTGTGGAAAGGGAGATGAAATCCGCCTCAAGCCTGAATATTTGAAAACATTCTAAGGCCTAATAAGAATATCTTTATTTGAAAATTATTGCTATCCATTTACAAAACCTGCACATTTAAATCAGTACATAACTTCAAATATATATTTAAACAAATCTTTAATTATAGGTTTGCTGCCAGGAGTGCTCCAAATTTAAAAATGGCTGACGTTTAGAATTCTTTCACTAAAACCAATGATCAAAAGGATTAGCCAAAGTTAACACTCCACACTACATGCCAACAAAAATTCAGGGAAAAGTGACAGATGTTAATTTACACAATGCCAACACCCAGGAGTATACAAAGCCTGACTGGATAATGTGTGCCTGATCAGTTTTTCCTTGAGGGAAAAGGACATTATGCAGATGATTGAGTACATACTGTCTCTCTGCCAGTATAATATTTATGCATGCCAGAACAGATAATATCTGAGATCATTTGATTATCTCACAAAATAAGCATTGAAATACAATTGCTGCTCTCTCCCCCTTGTGTGGAGTATTCCAGTAACTCCTCCGGGTAGTACAGTCTGACATTATACACTAGTCAATTTAAACAATGAAATCCTATAAAAATACTACAGGCATTTTGCGGCATAAATGCATGCTTTAATGCAGTGGCCCCCAATCTGTTGTGCCTCGTCCTCCCTCCTCTCCTCAGCTGGGCCCCTCCCGTCTCCTACCGAGCCTGCTATCAGACTCCGAGTCTGATAATGAAGATGAATGGCCTGTCATGCCTCCAGCCCCCGGCCCTGGCCCTGGCCCGGACAGGATGTCAGGAATGAACAAACAAACCTCACTCCTACAGCGTGTTCCATTGGCTCAGCCATCAGAGGAAGTCAGCCACGGATTGGAATTACTCGGGCCTACTCCTTCTGACCCCTCCTTTTCTCAAACACTCAGAAGACAATTCTAAGTGGTAGGATCCTCGTTTCCGGAGATCTGAGAGGCGACGCCAGCAGAAGGAAGGGAGGAGCAGGCCTGGATAAATGCTGAGTCATGGAGCCACACCCCACAGCCTATATAAAGGTTGGCATTCCAACCTTGAGTCAAGCAAAGTCTCATCTAGTTTGCTGAAGTCACAACCTGGACTCCTGCCTGCCCTGAGAAACCTGGAAGGAATTTGGCAAAGCTGCAGAGGCTTCGTTGCCACGCTTGATACAGACTTCCTAGACCCGGTCGTCGGAGTGGGAGTGGGATACAACACAATCATCAGGGACCAGTTCTGCAGAATTTTTTTTCCCCATGGACTGGAGGGGCTGTGATTTCACATGCTACCTAGATCCCATGCATGCACAGATGAAGCTTTACTCACTTATACAGCCCAGTTCCCAACAGGCTGCAGACCAGTGCCGGTCTGAGGACCTGGAGTTGGGGACCCCTGCTTTAATAAAAAAAAATCACTGTTGATTTTTTCATATCTAAGTTGTCATATCTATATCCAGTGACTTGGTTTACATCTTCCAAAGTGTTCTCAGACCAGATTCACACTTGGGAGCTAAGTACAGCCCAACAGGTGAGTTTATTTTATTAAGAGGAAAACACCAGTTGAAGCCAATTTTATGTTATAATAAGCCCAATTAAAATGCTGCATATTTAGGTTGGAGCCTAAATCCTTACTAAGAGATGAGTTTTACCTTGAGGAAAGACAGAGAATACAGCTATAAATGATATCATTCTAGAATACTGAACCTATGCTGTCACTTTTAATTTAACCATTGTTAAATTCAAAGTGTTTTTGTGACTGCATTTAAATTTTTCATGTATTTATTGGACTGATATGGCTACCCATCTCATAAAACAACTCTTGATAGCTTAAACAATAAAAAACATAAAATATATATATTAAAAATGATAAAACCACATAAAAAAGAAAAAAAGCAAAGAAAAATCCATTGATAGCAGATTTTATAATGAGATATTGAAGACATTTAATGAGAGTACAATGCATCTTTTATGGAGAATTGCCATTTGGGGCGTTGAAGGTGCAATGATTCACTGTGCTCTCTTGTGAATGGGATATTTCCACATTACGAACACAAAGAATCAATTTATCCATATTATCTTTTAAAAGACTTCTAAAATGTATACCTACCAGCACCAAATGCAAAGAAGAAGCTTTTATCTGGATACTCTTCCAGTAAATCTTTCACTCGCTTGCCCATCCGCTCATTCCGCTTGTAGATAAGCTCATGGCGGAAGTAGTTGTCAATCTCCTGAGCCATGATGCGCTCATGAGGTTGCAGAGATGCATTGATGAAATTTGGGACCTATGGGAAAGAAAGAAGATTATACAATATAGCAGATCAAATCTCTGTCCCTTCCCAGCACGTCCCAGAGATTTATTTTATTTTATTTATTTATTTTTGTCAATCATATATAAGATATCAGGTAAAAGTATAAACGTAATTTGGATACATGAAAAGAGTAAGTAAAAAGGAATATTAGGACAGGGACAGTAGGCATGCAGGTGCACTTATGCACGCCCCTTACAGGAATGCGGTGAGGTCAATAGTAGACAGTTTAAGTTTAAAGTTTTGGGGGTTTGGGGAAGAAACGACAGAGCCAGGTAGTGCATTCCAGGCATTAACTACTATATTACTGAAGTCATATTTTCTGCAATCAAGTTTGGAGCGGTTTACCTTGAGTTTGTATTTATTATTTGCTCGTGTATTGTTGTGGTTGAAGCTGAAGTAGTCACTGACAGGTAGGACATTGTGGTAGATAATTTTATGTACTATGCTTAGGTCAGACTGAAGTCTGCATAGTTCTAAGTTGTCTAAGCCCAAAATGTGGAGTCTGGTGGCATAAGGTATTTTATTGCGAGCAGAGGAGTGGAGGAGACTTCTTGTGAAATATCTCTGGACTTTCTCGATTGTATTTATGTCCAATATGCAGTGTGGGTTCCAGATAGACGAGCTGTATTCAAGAATTGGTCTAGCAAATGTTTTGTATGCTCTAGTTAGTTGTACAATATTACCAGAGAAGAAGCTAGGCAACAACTCTTAGTGCCTTTTTGGCAATGTTGTTACAGTGGGCTCTGGCACTTAGATCTTTAGAAATGAGTACTCCAAGGTCCTTGACAGACTGAGGGTCATCTATAAGGTCATGTCCATCTAATTTGTATTTTATGTTTTGATTTTTTTTTGCCAATGTGCAAGACAGAACATTTGTTGGTTGAGATTTGAAGTTGCCACTTGTTAGACCAATCTGACACATAGTCAAGGTCTTTTTGAAGGGTAATTGCATTGTCTGTAGTGTTGAATAATTTAACATCATCAGCGAAGAGAACACAGTTGCTTTTAATATGATCGCAAAGGTCATTTATATAAAGTATGAAGATTTGTTCCAGAGAGTTGGAAACTTGAGGTTTTATGCAGAGGAAATGCAGAGAAGAGTTGGAAAATAGAAATCTATTTACAGTATCTCACAGAAGTGAGTACACCCCCTCACATTTTGTAAATATTTAAGTATATCTTTTCATGTGACAACACTGAAGAAATGACACTTGGCTACAACGTAAAGTAGTGAGTATACAGCTTGTATAACAGTGTAAATGTTTAGACATTAATGGCTGTGTGTTGCATTATTTTGAGGGGACAGCACGTTTACACCGTTATACAAGCTATATACTCACTACTTTACATTGCAGCCAAGTGTCATTTCTTCAGTGTTGTCACATGGAAAGATATACTTATATATTTACAAAATGTGAGGGGTGTACTCACTTCTGTGAGATACTGTATATAATACCGGAGTTACCTCATTCTTAATATTTCTAGCAGTCTTGTAACAGGAAGAAAAAATATTGATTGTACTTCACTCCT
Source organism: Ahaetulla prasina (assembly GCF_028640845.1). Classification (NCBI taxonomy): domain Eukaryota; kingdom Metazoa; phylum Chordata; class Lepidosauria; order Squamata; family Colubridae; genus Ahaetulla; species Ahaetulla prasina. The sequence goes on along the minus strand of NC_080540.1, from coordinate 202,788,701 downwards.
CTCATGCCTCACTTTTACTCATTAGAACCACTGCATTTTCTCCAGGATTGGGCTTTCTCTTTTGCTTTTTGTCCAATTTTGCTTTTTGTAAATAAAAGAAAACACAGCAAAGCTATATACTTAATACGATATTGGTGCTATTTCATGGAAGGGGCTATTTTGTATTCTGATAGTTCTTTTGTCATTAGAAATACAATAGAAGCACAATGTACCATTTTTCTAAATGATTTGGGTATGGGAAAGACACACAGGGAAAACAGATATTTGATTGGAGTCCTCTGGTAAAGGCCTTGAGCTTTAAAAGTAAATTTAAAAGTAAAAAGTTCCATACTTCCACCTTTTACAATACTAGACAACACAGTATCAACAGTAGAGACCTTCAAATTTCTAGGTTTTACCATATCGCAAGATCTAAAATGGACAGCTAATGTCATCAAAAAAGCACAATAAAGAATGTTCTTTCTGCGCCAACTCAGAAAGCTCAAACTGCCCAAGGAGCTGCTGGTACAGTTCTACAGAGGAATTACTGAGTCTGCCATCTACACCTCTATAACTGTCTGGTTTGGTTCTGCAGACACAGACTCAGGGAATAATTAGAACTGCAGAAAAAACAATTGCTACCAACCTGCCTTCCATTGAGGATCTGTATACTGCACGAGTCAAAAAGAGGGCTGTGAAAATATTTACAGATCCCTCAAATCCTGGACATAAACTGTTTCATTCCTACCGTCAAAACAACGCTATAGAGCACTGCATACCAGAACAACTAGACAAAAGAACAGTCTCTTCCAGAATGCCATCACTCTGCTAAACAAATAATTCCCTCAACACTGTCAAACTATTTACTAAGTCTGCACTACTATTAATCTCATCATTCCCATCACCCATCTCCTTCCATTTATGACTGTATGACTGAAACTTTGTTGCTTGTATCTTTACAATGTATACTGTAATTGATTGCTTCCTGAGTGCTTAATTGTAGCCTATGACTATCATTAAGTGTTGTATCATTAAGTGTTAAATTTGTACCTATGACTATTTGTACCTATGACTTGATTTTTTAAAATTTTTAGATGATTTTATGGGTTTGTAATCTTTATTAATTTTAAAGGGTTGATCGTATTTTAATATTTGGCCAAATTGAATAAGTTTTTTAATGTTTGTTTTTAATATTGTATGTGTTGTTGTTGTATTTTATTCTGGCTGTAAACCGCCCTGAGTCCTTCGGGAGAAGGGCGGTATACAAATTAAATTATTATTATTATTATTATTATTATTATTATTATTATTATTATTATTATTATTATTATTATTATTATTATTATTATCATCATCATCATCATCGTCATCATTAAGTGTTGTAAGTGTTGTACCTTGATGAAGGTATCTTTTCTTTTATGTACACTGAGAGCACTTGGCCAATAAAAACTTCTATTCTATTCTATTTATATTGGTATTGTTTCCTGATTGCTTATTTGTACCCTATGACTATCATTAAGTGTTGTATCTTATGTTTCTTGATGAACGTATCTTTTCTTTTACGTACACTGAGAGCATATGCACCAAGACAAATTCCTTATGTGTCCAATCACACTTGACCAATAAAAAATTCTATTCTATTCTGTCTTGTTCTATTCTATTCTATTCTATTCTATTCTAAAATATATTCATTTTTTCTAGCCCTCTTAAAAAAAAGGTCACAGTGACATTTATATTTTTAAATGCACTTTTTTCATTTATGTTCTTGTACATCAGCCTTTGTTCTATATTTCTTTTGTATTTCTTTTCCAAATAAAAGATTTCTTCTCTTTTTAAATTCCACCTTGTTTTGCAGTATGAAGTTATTTTTGACACTGAATGCATACTCCCATAATTTGATTTCCCATTCTTATAAAGAAGGATTTATATTTAATATCCAGTTAAGTTTTCTTGAAGTGTTCTCAGAACTGTTGTCATAAATCAACTTTGTATATTTTGAAGGGATACAAAGTTTAGTAGAAAAACCACTGGCAGGAAAGAAGACTCAACTTTTAAGATTTGTTTCATTCTGTTATAAACCATTTCCAGAATTGCTGAGCTTTGCAATATTGCTACCAAACATGAAAGTACATTTACAACCTGATTACAAGTAGCCCTTGATTTATGACCACAACTGAGCCCAGAATTTAGGTTGCTAAGTGAGAAATTTGTTAAGTAAGTTTTGCTCCGTTTTATGACTTTTTTTTTCATTTGTTAAGTGAATTAGTGCAGTTGTTACATTAGTAACGCGGTTGTTAAGTGAATCTGGCTTCTCCATTGATTTTGCTTGTCAGAAGTTTGCAAAAGATTATCACATGACCCTGGGACACTGCAACCGTCATAAGTATGAAGCAGCTGTCAAGCATCCAAATGCAAATCATGTGACCATGGGGTTGTTGCAACAGTGTGAAAAATGTCATAAGCCGCTTTTTTCAATTCTGTTGTAACTTCAAACTGTCACTAAATGAACTGTTGTAATGTGAAGACTACTTGTATTATATTTCCAACAGTTTTTGGAATATGAATTATATATTTTGACAATCTGCACTAGAGTAATATGCTAGCAATAAAATATTTTATACCTGTCTTCTCGAAGTGTAATATTAGCAAAAAATGTAATATTTATCTTTCACTGATAATCCAATGCTTGCATATTAATTGTAGTTTAAATTAGGCATCCATTGGATCATACAGTCCTTAACTAGTTCAGTTTCTGAATTGTATTTCAGTAGCAACTTGTAAATAAGCCCCAAAAGATACTACAAATTGTCCCTTATGAATTTGTGTAAGCATTATTTTTGTAATTTCTTTTGAGCTGTGCTGCTTATTTGAAGAAAGACGCTTGAAAAATATACCTTACATACTGTATCCTTATATATGGTGTTGAAAACAATAAAGCATGAGAACAAAAGTAAATTACCAGTGTGTGTGAGAGGGAGGGAGGGAGGGATGGAGAGAGGAAGTCAATAAACACTCAGTTCCATCCAGTCACCTTGACTCTACTCGAATAGGGACAGCAAGGTCATAAAAAAATGTAAATCACACATCATGGACATCAAACCACAATGAGTTAGATATCTATATAACTGTGTCTGTAACCTTTAACTGGGCAAAACCGTGTATCATCGGACAAAATGTTTTCAACCAAGGTACCTCAAATGTGGTAACTTACAGAATGCTGGGACTCATTACTACTGACAAAATAAAATTTGGGAAAATGGAGGCTGCTTCAGTGGTGCCAGGCTCCTGCTGCTTTAGCACTGCTGCTGTGCCACTGAGGGCACATAATTCTCATTTTCAATATTCCCTGAGAGATTCCAGCCATACCTGCAATCCCTCCTCCCTCCCTTCCTCCTCCATGCAGCAGCCACCATGTACCTGCCTGCTGGAAAGGGAAGGGAACATTTCCAATACATACTATTAGGGGCCGGTTTAGCTCACGCTGGTAAAAGCCTGTTATTAAGAACACAGTAGCCTGCAATTACTGCAGGTTCGAGCCCGGCCCAAGGTTGACTCAGCCTTCCATCCTTTATAAGGTAGGTAAAATGAGGACCCAGATTGTTGGGGGGGGGGCAATAAGTTGACTTTGTAAAAATATACAAATAGAATGAGACTATTGCCTTATACACTGTAAGCCGCCCTGAGTCTTCGGAGAAGGGCGGGGTATAAATGTAAACCAAAAAAAAAAAAATACTGCCAGTTTCCCACAAGAAAACTCAATGGGGGAAGCCAACAGGAAGTTAGTAGTCATTCCTATTCCCATTGATTTTTTTGCCTGCCCATGGCATTCTATTCCTCTGATTAGGTAAGGAAATATCTCTGCAACAAAGACCCAATGGTGCATGGGTTATCTAGGAGCTATATATGGTTAGCTAGCATTTGCACCGTTCCTTTCTATTCCTACAGAAAGAAGTAACTAAGAGGCCTACAGAGGTAGAAGCACACAGTGCTAAGTTATTTACTCTAGTCTGACATGGAAAACTATTTCCTTAGCTGACAAACTTCATTTTCTTGAAACTCTTCCTTTAGGCCTTAGTGAGGCAGTGGTTTTCAGATCAAAGCCTTGGTTGTGTCTTTAATGTCATTAGTTTGAAATATCCCATATAAGACTTGATTTTGACAAGCATCAAAATATAAAGATATAAAGAGGTATAGTAGGCTAGAAATGTGGAGACTGTGAGTTCTAGTCTCACCTTAGGTATGAGAACCATCAGGGTGATTTAGGGCCATCACTGTGTCTCAGCCCAATTCACCTCACAGGGTGGCTGTTGTGGGGTAAAACAGGGTCTTAAATAGGAGGAGGAAGGAGTATTAAGTATGTTCATTATCTTGAGTTATTTATAAAAATAATACAGGTGGATAAAAATAAATAAATTAAATTGTGAAACAGCATCTGGCAGCATCACTAATTTCTTAACTTGTACGTTTGATTTTCAAAACCATTTTAATTTAAATTTGATTTTAAGGGTATAATACTGTGTTTCCCTGAAAATAACACATCCCCTGATAATAAACCCAATCGGGCTTTTTAGCGCATGTGCTAAAATAAGCCCACTCCAAAAATAAGCCCTCCTTGAAAATATTTAACCCCATGCGCAGCTGGTCCCATCATTTCCTCTGGTTAGGGTTAAGAAGACAGAGCTGGAAATCAGGTAAGACAGCAAGAGGAGCCCCGTCTTGCTCTACATGCCCCAAAATAATAAGACCTCCCCCCAAATAAGGCTAAGCATTTATTCGGGGTTCAAAAAAATATAAGACAGGGTCTTATTTTCAGGGAAACACCGTAGATTTTGAATAAGCTACAGTTACAAAACATATTCTCAGAAGCTTGGGAGAATCACATTTTTATGATATCAAAGAAAGCGACAAAAGATTCATATAAAAGACCATAACCAGGAGAAGAATGGAGGCTATGATATTTGTGTAATGCTCATTCAAATGCTCACAAAGGTATTCAGAACCAGTTTGGAAGGGCACAAGTACAAAGTTCAGAACAGATAATGCTGCTCACATTAACCTCCTGGAGAAATCTATCAGTTTAGCTATCCCATTTTTAAAGACAGCCCAGATAAATCACGCTGGGTATTGATCTTCTAATAAATAGTTTTCACCTGTAAAAAGAACACTAGACTTATTGTGAAGGTTCCTACAGGGGGTTACTCATCTGATTTGTTCAAGCAGCAAGGTCAAATTTCTTCATCCCATTGCAAAAGACAGGATAATATCAGTGATTCATTTAAATTGTTTTGCACTTGAAACTTCCCTTTTTTGAAATCAAAACTGCTGCTTCAGGTTTAAAACAGATTGCTCTGACCTGACAGAAGTCCCAATGACCATTCTGGAAACATTGCAGTATCAAAAAGCACTCTTATTTCAAGCTGAAACACCTTGGGACTGGTTGGAACAGTCCTGGAGCATTTCTGGTGAGATCAAAATAGATCACTTTAAGATCACTTTGAGATCACAATATTTTGTACACCACTAAGAATAAGTATGATCTCAATAATAAAAACAGAAAAAGGAAGGAAGGAAGGAAGGAAGGAAGGAAGGAAGGAAGGAAGGAAGGAAGGAAGGAAGGGTATTTCCACCAAACAGAATACTTAAGAGAAGGAAGTAGGGAGGGAAGACTACTCAGCATTGTAAAAAAAGAATCTTTACACTAATATTCCCCTTTCTTACAGTAGAAGAGAACATCCTACTACACACAGCTAGGAGCCATAATAAAAACCCAAGATTAGTAGTAATAGATTGCCCACTGAAAAACTGACCTGCTAAAGCAAAACTCAGCAGCAGTGAAAATATTCAATTTGTAATGCTTTTACTGCTTGGCAAAAGAAGAAATAGATGATCAAGCGCCCACCCCAAAATATCCCCAAGGGGAGTCTTATTGGTTGAAGTGATAAAACTCGTTGCTCTCCTTGTGCAATAGACTGTGACTCCTTGCAAAAACATCAAGAGACTTTTTTCTTTGTTATAGTCTCACTTTTTATTTTTTCCTCTCTATGTTAGATGCTACATTTCTCTTTTTATTGTTCATTTTTTGTAATTTGTATTAGTTTTTATATTTTTTAAAAAACACAATTATTGTATATATATAAAAAGACCTTGAGACTCATAAATCAAAGAGGGATGCATCGAGGAACAGTTACCACTAAGCACTTTTTCATTCCAGTGTTTGTTTGTTCAACAAAGGATTTTGTTGAAAGAAAATAGGATTCTCGTTCACTACAATTCCATTGGAGGGACAAAATGTGTGGGACAGAAGAGGAGATAAAGTTTAATCCTGCTCTATCTGTAGAAAGCTCCCCGTGTCTGTTCATATATTTGCACTGAGGTAGAACTGTCCAGGATTATGGTCTAAACCAGGGGTCAACCTTGGCCACTTTAAGACTTGTGGACTTCAACTCCCAGAATTCCTCAGCCAGCTTGCTGGCTGAGGAATTCTGGGAGTTGAAGTCCACAAGTCTTAAAGTGGCCAAGGTTGGAGACCCCTGGTCTAAACAGCAGTGAAGCCCCATGCATCTCTGCCCCAAAGCTGCTTTTCCATAGGCAATTGGACTTTCTTGGTTTTGTCCTTGAAAAGTTTCGATTCTCATCTAAGAAACTTTTTCAGGACTGGCTGAATGGTGGCGAACAGAAGGATTTATATTCCTTAGCAATCATCTAAATATAAACCGTTCCCCAGTATTCAGCAGAACTGAAAAAGCTTCTTGGGTGAGAAGTGAAACGCCTTCAAGGAAATCCAAGAAAGTCCAGTTGCCTTTTGGAAAAGCACTTTGGGACAACCATGACCTGGATGAGTGAGGATCTCCATAGACACTCCATGTATATTTTGTAGCTGTAATCACTTATGGGATGGATGATTAAATATCCCTTGATATTTTGGGTTTGAGGAATATCTTTGTGGGTAGACAGGAAAGTGATCTACAGGTTTTTCTGCATCTGTTTTGAGCTGTCAGGATCAGCTCTGCTCTCTTCAAGTGGGATAATACATGTAACTCTTAAGATCAGAGAAAAGAAGATTGCCAATCACCCGGCAATTGGCATAACTTACGTCCCTTGTGTCTTTTGACTAGAACCATCTCACCCTGAAGTTATCGAGAAATGTCATGAAGATCCATTGCCAAAAGGAAAGACACCACAGCCACATATTTGGAAGTTTAGACTTTACTCTCCTGGGTCCAACTCTCCCATTCAGCCAGAACATTATCTAACTCAATGCTTTGCGAGCTTTGATGAGAAATTGGTCAGGTGAGTTTCAGCTGAGACTAGCAACCTGGTGGTTTGTTTTTTAAAGAACGTAATATATGCACATGCATAACCATGTGTTAACAGGAGACTATTGAAATACGCCAGTGATGGAAAACCTGCATGATTTTCCCCTTATTGTTTGAGAGAGCCACCAGCATTGCACACCTTCAAGGGCAGGCAGTAAATGAGATTACTCAGGGAGCCATGTGTATAAGACTCTCAAATCTTAGGGTCACGACGCCCACACGTTTCAAGCACATGACTTGTCAGTGATTAGCTGACTGCCTCTTGATAGCCGATTTCCTGGATTGGAGGAGAAAAACCTTTTCCTATACCAGATGTTCCAAGTATAAGAAGTGGCTCTTTTCCGTATTTCCTGAAAAACAAATTGCTTCAAGGGCAGGAAGTTCACCTCGTATTCCTCTGTCTCCAGATCACACATAGTTATGGGACTCTACATTTAAGAGATGTATCACTAAAATTACAGCAACACTGTATGAAAATTGGTTCTAAGAGTATAATTATATTTACAATAGCAGATGCAAATTACTTCTACCACCTCCTGAAAAGCACATAAGAACAACCAGAGACTTCTCATCTTATTTTGCTATACAGAGGCCTCTCATTTGAAAACCGACTACTTGCAGGGAATTCTTGCTACTATAAGCTGCTTCTTAATAAACATTAATCAAAGCTCTGAGAGGCTGGTGTTGGGGATTAACTGTTCCAGGCTACTACTAACAGTTTTGACAGCTTGGTGAATATTCCAAGTTCCAGAGAAAACTAAATAGAATTGCTCATTAACATGGCTCCCTTAGTATTCAATATATAGTGAGTGGTTTTGTTTTTTTTGTTTTTTTGTAAGATAGTGGATAGGTATGTGAAGGATAGTCTCCCAAAATCCAGGGACAGCAGAAATGCCATTTTTTCTATGGCATTTCCATCCTAAATCTGTGGTATATTATTCACTCTTTTAAAATCTCATATTGACCTCCTATCCTCATTCTTATCTGAGATAATGAAAAGTATGGAATAGCAATAGAGTACATTTTTGAAAATACAATTCCATCGCTAAAGGAGACGTCACGTGACCACAACTTATAATTTCACTGCTGGCTTCTCTACTGACTATGCTTGTTGAAAGCCAGCTACAAAATGTGCAAAAGGTGATCATGTGACCACAGAATGCTGCAACAGTCATTAATGCCTGCCAATTGCAAAAGTGCCTTAATCTTGGTATGACCGCAAGGATGCTGTAACAGTCGTCACTGCAAAGTCTAGTTGTACTGTGACTTTTGCAGCACTATCATAACAATTGAACTTGTCCAGAAATATTTTACAAGAAGAGTTCTCCACTCCTCTGAATACAACAAAATACCTTATGCCACCAGACTTGAAATCCTGGGTTTAGAAAACTTAGAACTCCGCCGCCTTCGACATGACCTGAGTTTAACTCATAGAATCATCTATTACAATGTCCTTCCTGTCAAAGACTACTTCAGCTTCAATAGCAACAATACACGAGCACACAATAGATTTAAGCTTAATGTTAACCGCTCCAATCTTGATTGCAGAAAATATGACTTCAGTAACAGAGTTGTTAATACTTGGAATACACTACCTGAGTCTGTGGTCTCTTCCCAAAATCCCCAAAGCTTCAACCAAAAACTGTCTACTATTGACCTCACCCCATTCCTAAGAGGTCTGTAAGGGGCGTGCATAAGAGCACAAGTGTGCCTACCATTCCTGTTGTTTCCTTTCGTTATATCCAATTAATATAGTTATTACATACTCATGCTTATATATGTGCTTATATATTGTATAGTTATTTCATGCTTATGCTTATATACATTGTGTGACAAAATAAATAAATAAATAAATAAATAAATAGCTACGTATCAGTAGTTATAAACACCAAAAGGAAGTTAACATGTGCTTGCTTGTTTATAGAAGGCCTTTGATTATGTCATACATGTCAAGTTAATGTACTTAGAAAAATGGGAAATGCAGAACATCTCATGTAAAAGCTACACAGCTCAGGAAGTCATTGTATAGACATGGCAAAACGAACTGGCTCTAATTTGGCAAAGTACTGTAGCGAGAAGAAATCCATTTTTCCCTAGTTTCCTATATATTTTTAAAGAGCGGTGCGGTGGTTTAGAAGTGGAGATCTTCGCTCACAATCAGGAGGCTGTGAGTTTAATTCTAGATAGTGGCAAATATTTCTTTCTGGGCGTAAAGAGAAAATATCTGCTGTGAACTCCACCTAGGCATCAGGAAGGGCATCCGGCCAGTAAATTCAGTTCCATTCAGTTTGCCCCGACTTCATCCCAATGCAAGAGATTGCAGCAATAGCAATAGCACTTAGATTTATATATCGCTTCATAGTGCTTTACAGCCCTGTCTAAGCGGTTTACAGTTTCAGCATATTGGTCCCAACAGTCTGGGTCCTCATTTTACCAACCTCGGAAGGATGGAAGGCTAAGTCAACCTTGAGCTTGGTAAGATTTGATCTGCCAAATTGCTGGCAGCCGGTGATCAGCAGAAGTAGCCTGCAGTACTGTACTCTAATCACTGTGCCACCGCAGATCATAATTTACAGGGTCGTTAAAAAAAAGAGTGGTATCTTTTAAAAATTAAGTTGAATAGAAGTGTGTGTTCCCTCTCTATTACAATAAAACATTTAATTCAATAAACATATAAACTCTCTTCTTATCCAGCAAATCAGCAACAGCCCATCAGATGCCACCAACAAATATGTTTCCGGAAGCACAATTGACGATTGCAGTGTTAACAAAGAAGCATGGATGCTGACTTTGAATAAGTGAAAATAAACTTGTCTTTAAAATGTCCAGTCCCTTGGGGATATGGACAGCTCACAGGAGAAGCTAACTATCAGTACTGTCAGCAGCACAAGGGAATGGGGAGACACAACTCACTTGGGAAGTATCATGATTGAAGATGACATTGTTGAGGTCTCCACAGTTGTAATGCTTGATAAGGTCCTCTGTACTGTGAGGAATCTGTAGACTGCCTGCTCGGAGCTTCTCCTGCTGCAAGAGAGTCTGATTCAAAGCAAAGATCACCTGGGGAATGGAAAAGGGAGGAAAAGGGAAAGGGAAAGTTCCCAATCAATCCTTAAAACTCATTCTTAAATAATATATATTAAACTGGAATAATAAACATTTGGCATTCATTTATGTAAGTGTCTGTGCATTCTACCCTAAATACATCTTTTAAACACTCAACCATCTACAAAGAAGAAAATAGTTTATATAATTGGTTATTATAAAAACACTGTCATCATCAATGTCTAGTAAATCATCATCAATGAGTAGTAAACATCTGGAACACTCTACCTGATCCTGTTGTTAGTCTCTAATCCCCATACTTTTTACCTTAAACTGTCTACCGTGGACCTTTCATGTTTCTTAAGCGGTTACCAGCATGCCTACCATCCCTGTCCTACTGTTCCCAATTATATGTAATCATTCTATGTGTTTATGGCTATGTTTTGCCCATTTATATCCTTTTTTTGTGTCAATTTTTTCATGTGTCCATGTCTATGTCTATACTGTTACTTGTTTCCTTGTTCTTGTTGATAGATAGATAGATAGATAGATAAATAAATAAATGTCCCAAATAAATAAACGTATAGGCCTGTGCATGACTCATAGTCAGAAAAAATCAACAAGGAACATTTATGGAAGTTGTGCAGCACCAGTGGGCATCTTCTTTAACCCAACACATCCTTTCCATGGCTCACATGAGAGACGTCCCATAGCAACAGTGAAATTGTTAGATTTGGGAAAACGGATAGTCCTCCACGTACGACCACAATTGAGCCCCAAATTCCTGTTGCTTAATGAAACATTTGTTAAGGGGATTTTGTCTCATTTTACAACCTTTCTTGTCACAGATGTTAAGTGAATCACTGTAGTTGTTAAGTTAATAACACGGTTGTTAAGTCTGGCTTCCCCATTGACTTTGCTTGTCAGAAGATCGCAAAAGGTGATGACATGACCCTGGGACACTGCAACCGTCATAAATGCGAGTCAATTGCCAAGCAGCTGAATATTGATCGTGTGACCATGGGGAATATTGCAATGGTCGTTAAGTGTAAAAAAGGGTCATAAGTCACTTTTTTCAGTGCCGTTGCAACATTGAATCGACACTAAATGAACTGTTGCAAATTGAAGAAGTATTCAATCAATAAATGGGTGCTTGGTTCAAACAGATGCTAGCAGATACTCCATGCACTTCTATGTCCTCTTTACATCTTATACTGCTCAAGTCTGTTTTGCTCTGCAATGCTATTAAAATTATTCAATGCACTGGAAATTTCAAGTTTTTACTCAACTTCTTCCTTTAAGAAAAATGCAATCAGTCTACTGTATAAATAATTGGTTGGAGGAGAAACGGTGCTTAATCCTTCCCTTCGGACCATTTATTCTCTGCCTGTAATTTTTTAAAACTTTGAACAACAACAAAACGTTCAAGGTAAAAAGGTTTCGGCAACCTTTCCCTCCTACTAGTTTCAAATGTCTTCCTTGCAATATGAAGAAAAAAAATATACAGTATAAAAAAATACATTAGGTGAATTTTGGTTGTCGTTTCAGCACCAATTTAATTAAGCTCCCTGGTTAAATTCGGAAGAGTAGTAATTTGGCAGTAGCTTCACAAGAAGCTGAAATAGAACCACACTGTGGTTTCCATAATGGGATTTAGGGGATGTTGGGCAACTTTCCACAGGAGAAATACAGATCTTGAAATGTCAACGAAAGCTTATAACCAACCAACTGCTAATAAGCTTCCTTGTACATCCAGACTTACAAGACAAGACTGCAGTACTGTTACTTAACACAAGAATCATGTTTATAGGCTACAGCATTTCTGGCTTACAATGGAAAGGAATTTCACCGCTCCATTCAGCAGGAAATCCTCTTCAGAAGCCAAATCAATGAACAAGTTTATACATTTCACCAAAATCCCTTGATTAAAAAAAAAAAAAAAGTGAGGAACCATCTCAGTGCTTCCAATCAATGATCCTTTCCTACTAGAAGGACTGAGTTCTATGCGCATAATGGAAAATCAGTAAAATGTATCAAAAAGAGCCATTTTCATGAGTCGTCACATCAGGCGGCCTTGAAGGGCATTTCAATCAAAGCAGAGTATTCTTTATGTGTGTGTGTATGTGGTGTGTGTAAGTCCTCAACTTACAACTATTTATTTCGTGGTCATTCGATGTTACAATGGCACTGAAAAAGTGACTTATGACCAATCCTTGCACAACCTTTGCAGCCTCCCTACAGGTCACATGATCAAAATTTGGGCACCGCCCAATTGGCATGTACAGAATTCAGAATGGTTGCAGTCTCCTGAGATCACATGATCACCACTTGTAACCCAGCCAACTTCCAACAAGAAAAGTCAATGGAGGAAATTGGATTTGCTTAACGACTGTGGGATTCACTGAACTGCAGAGATTCACTTAACAATCGTGGCACAAACAAAAACGATAAAATCAGGTGCAACTGCCTTGCTTAGCAAAGGAAATTCTGATCCGAATTGCCGTTGTAAATTGAGGACTATCTCTATGTAATGTGAAGTATGTAGTAAACGTATGAACTGAGATCCCTGAATTTTCTTTCTTAGAAGAAAAAAAGGAAATAAAAGGCATTCAGTTCTGGTTTGTTTGGGGAAAACAAGTTAGAATTCCTAGATCAAACATCATGGGTTTCTTTAAAAGTAAAACCCCACTTAATTCTTTTGAGCAGTCATGTTCCTTTTCTAGCTGCCTAAATCTATTTTCATACAAACAAAACAAAATCAACCATTTTGCAGTAATAGTAGAATTCCCTGCATTCAAACCATGACCAAAAAAATAACCAAAATGTAATTTTGCTTATGGCCTTTGAGGGCATAAGCATAATTAAATACAATTCACCTAGTGTATGAATAAATTTGCAATTAAGAAACCAATATTCTTTTACGTTCTGTAAAAAGTGGGAACTTTATGGCCTCCCGCGCAAAGTAATAGCTGTTATAAATGGAATCCTCTTAAGTCCAACCTTACAGCTCTCCATTTTTTCTAGCAAGTGTTATCGCATTCAGAGATTGCAATACCAGGTGCAGCTTCAAACAGGGCGCCCTTTGTGAAAGGTTTATCTTCGTACATAGTCAAGTGACCCGAAAGTCTGAGGCTTTCATAACAAGGAAAAAAAATTCCAGGGCTTGTGAATTTGAAGGTGCTCTCTTCACATGGAAGTGCTTTTGTTCAGTGGCAAAGGTGCGGGGGAGGAAAGCGTGGGGAAAATGCAAGCTTATCTCAAAGTGGGCACCCAAAATAAATGGCATGTGGCAAGCACTTGTCCCTAGTTCCCTTTTCAGTATTTCCTTTCCAGATATCCTAGTAGCTAGCACTTCTGTAATGTTCCGATTATCCAAAGCATTTCATGGGAATTATCTCAACTGTGGTTTACGTAAACATTGCAAAAAGTACATTACCCATCTATTGCAGCCCAGTGTTTTATCTAAGGTTAGATTATATTAGATAATATATGTAAGTATAAGCATGAATTGAATACATAAAATGAATACAGTTAAAGGGAACATTAAGACAGAGACGGTAGGCAGGCTGGTGCTCTTATGCACGCCATAAAATTTAAATTGGACAATGAGGGTCCACAGCTTAGTCATCAGAGTGTTCAGGTTCTAAGCCAGAGATATGTCTTAAAGATCAGTCTATGGAGATTCTCAGTCACCCAAGTCATGGTTGCCCCAAAAGTGCTTTCTCAAAAGGCAACTGGACTTCGCTTTCTCCTTATTTATTTATTTATTTATTGTTTGAATTTATATACCGCCCTATCTCCCAAAGGACTCAGGGCGGTTCACAGGCATATAAAAACATCAATATACAAATTAAAACAATCATTAAAAAACTTATTCTACTGCCCAATTAATTAAAAATAAAAATATAGATATTAAAATCAATTTAAAAAACCCCTCTAAATTTAAAATCTAAAAAACTAAGCCAGTCCTGCACAGATGAATAAATGTGTCTTGAGCTCGCGACGGAAGGTTCGAAGGTCCGGAAGTTGACGGAGTCCTGGGGGGAGTTCGTTCCAGAGGGCGGGAGCCCCCACAGAGAAGGCCCTTCCCCTGGGCGTCGCCAGACGACACTGCCTAGCTGACGGCACCCTGAGGAGTCCCTCTCTGTGAGGGCGCACGGGTCGGTGAGAGGTATCTGGTCGCAGTAGGCGGTCCCGTAGATAACCCGGCCCTATGCCATGGAGCGCTTTAAAGGTGGTCACCAAAACCTTGAAGCGCACCCGGAAAGCCACAGACTGCAGACTGCGCAGGATAGGTGTTATCACGGGAGCCACGAGGGCTCCCTCTATCACCCGCGCAGCCGCATTCTGGACTAACTGTAGCCTCCGGATGCCCTTCAAGGGGAGCCCCATGTAGAGAGCGTTGCAGTAATCCAGGCGAGGCGTCACGAGGCGTGGTGACCGTGCATAGGGCCTCCCGGTCCAGAAAGGCGCAACTGGCGCACCAGGCGAACCTGGTAGAACGCTCTCCTGGAGCGGCTGTCAAGTGATCTTCAAGAGACAGCCGTCCACCCGGGAGGCCGCCTAAGTTGCGCACCCCCCCCATCGGGGCCAATGCCTCGCCACCGATGGTCAGCCGCGGATTTAGCTGACTGTACCGGGATGCCGGCATCCACAGCCACTCTGTCTTGGAGGGATTGAGCTTGAGCCTGTTTCTCCCCATCCAGACCCGACGGCCTCCAGACACCGGGACAGCACTTGATAACCGTTGGGGTGGTCCGGTGTGAAAAGTACAGCTGGGTGTCATCCGCGTACAGCTGGTACCTCACACGAACCCACTGATGATCTCACCCAGCGGCTTCATATAGATGTTGAACAGAAGGCGAGAGGATCGATCCCCGCGGCACCCCACAAGTGAGGCGCCTCGGGCCGACCTCTGCCCCTGTCAACACCGACTGCGACCGGTCGGAGAGATAGGAGGAGAACCACCGATAAGCGGTGCCTCCACTCCCAATCCCTCCAACCGGCGCAGCAGGATACCATGGTCGATGGTATCGAAGCCGCTGAGAGGTCTAATAGGACCAGGGCAGAGGAACAACCCCTATCCCTGGCCCTCCAGAGATCATCCACCAACGCGACCAAAGCCGTCTCCGTGCTGTAACCGGGTCGGAAACCGGACTGGAACGGGTCTAGATAGACAGTTTCATCCAGGTGCAAAGGAAACTGATATGCCACCATACTCTCTACAACCTTCGCCGTGAAGCGAAGGTTGGAGACCGGACGATAATTACCTAAAACAGCGGGTCAGGAAGGCTTCTTGAGGAGGGCCTCACCACCGCCTCTTTCAAGGCGGCCGGAAAGACACCTCCACCAAAGAAGCGCTCGTAATCGCCTGGAGCCAGCCTCGTGTCACCTCCTGCGTGGCCAGCACCAACCAGGAGGGCACGGGTCCAGTAAACATGTGGTGGCATTCAGCCTCCCCAACAACCTGTCCATGTCCTCGGAGCGACAGGGTCAAACTCATCCCATAAAATGTCACCAAGACCACCTCAGCCGTCTCACCCGTATCACCGCAATCTTGGTCCAAACCATCCCGAAGCTGAGCGATTTTATCGTATAGATAACCGTTAAACTCCTCAGCACGTCCTGTAACGGGTCATCCCGCTCCCCCTGGTGTAGGAGGGAGCGGGTCACCCGAAACAGGGCGGCTGGGCGGTTATCTGCCGATGCAATGAGGGAGGAGGCGTAGCTACGCCTCGCCTCCCTCATTGCCACTAGGTAAGCCCTAGTATAGGACTTCACTAGTGTCCGATCAGCTTCTGAACGGCTAGACCTCCAGGAACTCTCTAGGCGTCTTCTCCGGCGCTTCATCCCTCTCAGCTCCTCAGAGAACCAAGGAGCCGGTTGGGACCTGCGCCGGGTCAGAGGCCGCAAAGGCACGACCCGGTCTAAGGCCCCCGCCGCGGCCCGTTCCCAGGCCGCAACAAGTTCCTCAGCCGAGCCGTGAGCCAGACCCTCAGGAAATGGCCCAAGCTCCGTCCGGAACCCCTCCGGGTCCATCAGGCGCCTGGGACGGAACCAACGTGTCGGCTCCGTCTCCCTGCGGCGGTGAATGGCGGTCAGAAAGTCCAGACGAAGAAGAGAGTGATCTGACCATGACAAAGGTTCAATGACTATTTCCTTTAAGTCCAGATCTCTCAACCACTGACCAGAGACAAAAATCAGGTCCAGGGTGCCACCCCCAATGTGAGTAGGGCCATCAATTACTTGGGTCAGGTCCAAGGCCGTCATGGAAGCCATGAACTCCCGAGCTGCCGTCGATGACGAGCCGGACGATGGCAAGTTAAAGTCCCCCATGACTAAAAGTCTGGGGGTCTCAACTGCCACCCCGGCCAGCACCTCCAGGAGCTCGGGCAGGGCAGCTGTCACGCAGCAAGGAGCCAGGTACGTGATCAGCAAACCCATCTGGCACCTATGGCCCCATCTCACAAAGAGGGATTCGCACCCGGCAATCTGAGGTACAGTGGTCTCCCTCGGCTCTAGACTTTCTCTAATCACAACCGCCACCCCCCCACCCCTACCCTGGGCCCTCGGCTGATGGAATGCACGGAAACCCGGCGGGCACATCTCAACAAGGGGCACACCCCCTTCCGTGCCCAGCCAGGTTTCCGTAACGCCTATAAGGTCCGCAGCGCCCCCCTGAATAAGGTCGATACTAGGGGCCTTATTAACTACGGACCGTGCGTTGCATAACATCAGCGAAGGCCCAGGCTCTGGGGGTCTTGACCATCCGGGAACGGGAAAGGACGGGGATCGGGCGCGACCGCTTGCAAACATCGGTGCGCGCCCCCAAAACGATATGATCCTCCCTTCCGCCATATCTGCCCCTCTCACTTACCGTGGGAATCAGGCCGCCTCACCAACAGGAACGCAATCTCCCCTAACCTCCGAACCTATTAAAAACCGTCACGAGCAAGCGCAAGGACTGGCTCCCCTCGACGGGCTACCCCAACGCCCGCCTTAACCCTCCCACCCCTTAAAAAGCCCTATCTAAAACCCCACAGGCTCTTTTTTTCGCATGCCACCTCTGTGGGTCCCAAGACCCGTCATTGAGGCCGGCCCTTGATAGTGCGGGGCCATTCCTGCGAGGCGGGGCACTGCAGGCGCAAGAGTTCGAGGCAGAATATCGCATAAATAAATAAGTTAAAAGCATACACAGGAGAGAGCAGACGACGTGAAGTAGCAAAGTAATGTCTGGGGTGGCAAGGTGTAATGCCAAGTCCGAGTGGATACCCATCTGCCAAATGTCTTCAGATGGTGGCTGGCTTAAAGCTGA
The DNA here is from genome assembly GCF_028640845.1 of Ahaetulla prasina. Classification (NCBI taxonomy): domain Eukaryota; kingdom Metazoa; phylum Chordata; class Lepidosauria; order Squamata; family Colubridae; genus Ahaetulla; species Ahaetulla prasina. Next base: position 202,771,046 of record NC_080540.1, on the reverse strand, counting down.
TACAAGATGGTATAAGTCGCAGATGCAGTCTGGTAGTAAAAAGTTATTGTGGCTCTGCGAAAAGCTCAGTCCTAAAATCCGTCCTAATAGGGGTGGTATTCATCTCCCCCGTTCGTGGCGTCACCGATATTTCCAGAGTGGATGTTTCCTCATAAGATGTTGCTGAGTAGGGCCCCAATACCCATTCGGTCTCCAATCAACTTCCCGGACAGTCCCAAAAATGGCCATCAGCCAGCCATATAAGGTGCAAGGTGACAAATGCAGCTGGCCCATGATTGCAGATGACAATGCAACTCCCAGTCCGAGAAGAAGCAGGCCCCGCTAGGCCTAACCAGGCCAAACTGGGCCAGGACACCTCCGGATGTTTCGCTTCTCCTCCAAGAAGCTTCTTCACGTCTGACCGAATGGTAGAAGATGGAAGGATTTATATTCCTTGCAGTTCCTTAATGATGTTCTACAGTAAATTAAGACATGCTTTAAGGTGAAATTGATACATCCTTTAGATCAGGGCTCCCCAAACTGTTCAGCTCATTGATCCCTTCATAAAGTTTCAGATTGTTCTCTGACCTCCAGATGCTTACTATATGAAAATCATTTAATATTTTAATAGGACTATAACTACTAAGAATAACAACAGTAACCCCTTGGATAGTCCCTTTGATCCCTGACACTAATAATGACCATTTTGAGAGACCTTGCTTTAAAGTTTATAGGTAGATCAGCAGAGATTATGCGCTGGTAACTTTTGCATTATGTTACTTCTGGTTCAACATACAGTTAAAAAACTAAATCTAGTTTGGGCACACTTAGATTATATCGAGTTTAGCTCTAAGGACAAGGTGGAATGGAGATTTCTGTTTTTAAATCTCCGGTATGGCTTCCCTCCCACTTAAACAGTAAAAGGAAAAGGGATAATTCTCTCTCCCGCACACCACTCACTCTTTTATCCATTAAAATGCCCTCTTCCAAAACTGCTCTTTGCTCTGCTGATTAGAACATAATAGTGGTGGACAAAGTCTCCCCCCCAACATTTTGAATTCAAAATACCCCTCTCTGAATGCAAAGTAGCTGTTTCACATTCAAAATGGGTGGTTTTCCATCATTCAGGGAGTGTTCGGAGCTTCAGGAAGATGAGGTATGTGTGTGTGTGTGGGATTTACAAATGGTCAAAACAGCCCATTTCAGATGAGAAACAACTGTTTCAACGTCAAAAAAGGGCCATTTTAAGTGGAAAGAGGTTTTCAAAATGTTTTGAATTCAAGGTGTTTTATATACACCCGAGAGGGACACATGAGCCTTTTTTACTTAATCCAGCAACTTCGCAATATTTCACTGGGAAAATTTCATAGGAAGAATTATTCTCTTCCTCTCCTCAACAGCAGCAGCAGGAGCAGTACCACCATCATCCTAGTTGGATATAATATCATTATTTGAAAGACCGTAACTGTTGATGATGATCTCACTGTTACTAATATTCTAGATTCTGGAGAGGAAAGACTGAAGGAAAATCTGTAGAGATTCTCAGTCATCCAGGTCATGGTTGCCCCAAAGGTGCTTTTTCAGGAGCCAACTGGACTTCCTTGTTTTTTCGTTGAAGACGTTTCGCTTCTCATCCAAGAAGCCTCTTCAGCTCTGACAGGATAGTGGGGGAATGGAAAGATTTACATTCCTTGCAGACAGCTGGTCATTTGCATCCTTTTAGAGGGAGGTTTATCTGTGTCCTCAGGGTCACCTCAGGTCAAAAGACTTTTAGCTATACAATTTGGGATGGACATCCTTTAAACTATCGGCCAGTCTCCAACCTTCGCTTTGTTGCGAAGGTTGTAGAGCAGGGGTGTCCAAACTACGGCCCGCGGGCCAACTGCGGCCCGCGGGTCAGTTTTTATTGGCCCGCAGCAAATTCTCGGTGGACAGTGGGGTGCGGCCCCCGTCCTGGCCCCCAAGGAAGCCGCCGCTCGCCCGGTTGCAGATGCGGAGTGGCTCCGCTGAGGCGATCCCCGCCCACCCGGGGCTGCGGGCCGGCGATTCCACCACTGGGCTGTAGGGGGCGCCCAGGACGCCCATGGCTCCAGCCCGGCCCACCAGACAGAGGAAGAGGCGGGCGGGCGGCGACGCCCATCGCCCCCACGCGGGGCTGCAGCCCCGGAAGCCAGGCGGGCGAGGCGCTCTGCTTCCCAGCCCCGCGCGGGATCCTCTCCGGGCGCGGCGCTCTGCACGCGCTCAGGGGGCGCTTACTTGTCGCGGATGATGGTCTGCAGCTCCCGGATCTGGTCGTTCATGGGCAGGAGTTTGAGCTGGGCCGCCGCCGATCCCGGCCAGTCGTGATGCGTCGCCGTCGCCGACGTGGCCATGGCCTCCTCGGCGCCCCCGTTGCCCGCACAGCAGCCATTCCCGCCAGCGCAGTAGCATCGGCTGCCGTCGGCGCTGCTGCTGCTGCTGTCCGGGCTCAGGCTGTCACCGCTGCCCGGGCCGGGGTCGGCGAAGCGCAGCTGCCGAGGCCTGCCCCCGCCGCCGGCATCCCGGCCTCTGCCCCCGCCGGGCCCACCACGCGCCGGTCGCGGCAAGGCATCGCCTCCATGCGCCGCCGAAGCAGCCGCCGCGGCGCCCCGCCACACGCTCCGCTTTACCTCAGCCGCGGGCCCGTGTGCCGGCCCGTGACGCGGCCGAGCTCGCCCGCTCCCATTGGCCGCCGCGCCTGCCGCTCCGCGCCGCGCCGCCACTCGGCGTTCGGAGGAGGGGCCGGTGCCCGCCCACTCTCGCCCCCTAGTTAGCCCCGTCCCTTTCTGGCCTGGGTGGGAGCCGCGTGGCACACCTGAGTGGCTGCGAGGAAGCGGTGCGGGCCTCGCCTGGGCCTCCCCGGAGTCCCTCCATTGGCTGCTGTGTCTCCCTCAGTGGGAAGAGAGTTCGCGACGGACGGCGGAAAATCCCCAGTAAATACATGCTGGTTGCCAAAAGCTTGACTTTTGATGTAACTGGGGATGCTGCGAAGGTCATAAATGCAAAGACTGGTGGTAAGTCACTTTTTTCAGTGCTGTTGTATTGGTCGCTAAATGAGTGGTTGCAAGCCGAGGATTACTGGTAGCCGCTGTCAGTATTTAGGTCTCTATGTATTTAGGTTTCTATGCCCATAGCCACATCCACTCAGTCACATGAGGAGTTAGCCGCCCACCACGCGCCGGTCGCGGCAAGGCATCACCTCCATGCGCTGCCGAAGCAGCCGCCGCGGCGCCCCGCCACACGCTCCGCTTTACCTCAGCCGCGGGCCCGTGTGCCGGCCCGTGACGGCTGCTCCGCGCCGCGGCGCCACTCGGCGTTCGGAGGAGGGGCCGGTGCCCGCCCACTCTCGCCCCCTAGTTAGCCCCGTCCCTTTCTGGCCTGGGTGGGAGCCGCGTGGCACACCTGAGTGGCTGCGAGGAAGCGGTGCGGGCCTCGCCTGGGCCTCCCCGGAGTCCCTCCATTGGCTGCTGTGTCTCCCTCAGTGGGAAGAGAGTTCGCGACGGACGGCGGAAAATCCCCAGTAAATACATGCTGGTTGCCAAAAGCTTGACTTTTGATGTAACTGGGGATGCTGCAAAGGTCATAAATGCAAAGACTGGTGGTAAGTCACTTTTTTCAGTGCTGTTGTATTGGTCGCTAAATGAGTGGTTGCAAGCCGAGGATTACTGGTAGCCGCTGTCAGTATTTAGGTCTCTATGTATTTAGGTTTCTATGCCCATAGCCACATCCACTCAGTCACATGAGGAGTTAGCCACGCCCACCAGTCACATGACCACCAAGCCACACCCCAAAATAAGCCACGCCCACAGAACTGGTACAAATTTCCCCCCCCCCCATGGCCCGGGCCTTTGCTTATTTTTCTGTATTTGGCCCTCACTCAAAAAACTTTGGACACCCCTGTTGTAGAGAGTGCTGTGGCGCGTCAGCTACCCCAATACCTGGAAGAATCCGTCTATCTAGACCCGTTCCAGTCCGGCTTCCGACCCGGTTACAGCACGGAGACAGCTTTGGTCGCATTGGTGGATGATCTCTGGAGGGCCAGGGACAGGGGTTATTCCTCTGCCCTGGTCCTATTAGATCTCTCAGCGGCTTTTGATACCATCGACCATGGTATCTTGCTGCGCCGGCTGGGGGGATTGGGAGTGGGAGGCACCGTTTATCGGTGGTTCTCCTCCTATCTCTCCGACCGGTCGCAGACGGTGTTGGCAGGGGGGCAGAGGTCGACCGCGAGGGCCCTCACTTGTGGGGTGCCACAGGGGTCGATTCTCTCGCCCCTTCTGTTCAACATCTACATGAAGCCGTTGGGTGAGATCATCAGTGGCTTTGGGGTGAAGTACCATCAATGCGCTGATGACACTCAGTTGTACTTCTCCACCCCAGGTCACCCCAATGAAGTTGTCGAAGTGCTGTCCCGGTGCTTGGAAGCCGACGGGTCTGGATGGGGAGAAACAGGCTCAAGCTCAATCCCTCCAAGGCGGAGTGGCTGTGGATGCGGCATCTCGATTCAGTCAGCTGCAGCTGCAGCTGACTGTTGGAGCAGTTATTGGCCCCAAAGGATAGGGTGCGCAACTTAGGTGTCCTCCTGGATGAGCGGCTGTCGTTTGAAGATCATTTGACGGCCGTCTCCAGGGGGCCTTCCACCAGGTTCGCCTGGTTCGCAGTTGCGCCTTCCTTGATCGGGATGCCTTGTGCACAGTCACTCATGCACTCGTTACCTCTCGCTTGGATTATTGTAATGCTCTCTACATGGGGCTCCCTTGAGGTGCGCTCAAGGCTTCAGCTAATCCAGAATGCAGCTGCGCGGGTGATAGAGGAGGTCTCGTACCTCCCATGTAACACCCCTCCTGCGCAGACTGCACTGGCTACCTGTCGCTTTTCGGGTGCACTTTAAGGTTTTGGTTATGACCTTTAAAGTGCTCCATGGCTTAGGGCCTGGGTACTTACGGGACCGCCTACTGGTACCATATGCCTCCCACCGACCCGTGCGCTCTCACAGAGGGACTTCTCAGGGTGCCGTCCGCCAAGCAATGTCGGTTGGCGGCCCCAGGAAGGTCCTTCTCTGTGGGGCTCCCACACTCTGGAACGAACTTCCCCCGGGTTTACGCCAAATACCTGACCTTCGGACCTTTCGCCGCGAACTGAAGACGCATCTTTTTATTCGCGCGGGGCTGGCTTAAATTTTACAGATTGTATAGTTTTATTATTAATTTTAAACGGGGTTTTAATTTTTATATATTTTAAAATTTTAGGCAAGTATAATAAGTTTTTTAATTCTGCATTTTATAGGTTATTGTCTAGTCTGTTTTTATTTGCCTGTACACCGCCCTGAGTCCTTCGGGAGAAGGGCGGTATAAAAATCTAATAAATGAAATGAATGAATGAAATGGTGTGGGAGTAGGAATTGATTTCCAGAGGAAAAAATTGCAGACTACAGGAACCAGGAGCACTACTCAAGTGACCCTGAGGACACAGATAAACCTCCAAGTGCTTCAACAGCACACAACGATCAGCTGGTTGGCGCACATGCTCACCCAGGAAAATGGAAGAGTAGTTCTTCAAGTTTCCAGTGCTGCCGCATGCCAAAAGGCCAGCTGATCGTCACACGGCATGCGCACCAGAAACCCAGAAGAGAAACGGGTGCATGCCAGGCAACATGGGTCCGCGTGCCACTTCGGGCATGCGTGCCATAGGTTCACTATCACGGAACTAGGTGATCTACTGTTTCTCCTGCTTCTTTGGAGAGGCATTATTTGCTGTCTACTCTATTCAGTAAGAGTATTCAGATTTGTTCTTAAGGCTTGGTCTTGTACAGCCAGAATAAGCCCCATTTCTTGCTTCAATTTTCCCACTGTTAGTCGTTACCATTAATGTTATTAGCTTTACCTGCTTTTTTAATCTAGTGGCCACGTAATATTTTATTTTGCCATGTCATTGTATTCTTCATTTTGTCTTTAGGTCAATTTGGTCTCTCCAGTACTCGGTAAGCCTTCCTGGTAAACTAGCTTCAGCGCATCTTCTTCACTATCCTTCAGATATTCATCCAATCCCCTATTTTCTTCTCCAACTATCTTGTGTACTTGCATCATTTCATGGCCACTTATTTTCCTTGGAAAGTAGAATTTGTCAGTGTTGCTGATGGGCATGAGTCATTGTTACTATTTTTCTAATCGTCCTTTCAAGGGCTTTTAGTTCAGCTCGTGTCCACTTCACTGTTCCAGCTATGTATCTAATGACTGGAATTGCCTTGGTATTAATTGCCTCAATGATATTTCTTCCAAGGTGTTTGGGTTTGCTTCAGTGGTGTGTTGCCCCCGGTTCGGACCGGTTCACAAGAACTGGCAGGAAACTCCACCCACTGACATCATTAGAAAGCTTTTGTGCATGCGCAGAAGTGCGTGCGGGGCGAGCAGCCCCATTGCAAACTGGTAGTAAAGGTAAGTAGAACCCACCCCTGGTTTGCTTATATTTAGCATATTTTACAGTATTGGCATATTTTAAATACTCGTGCTAGTGTTTCTTTGGAACAAGCTTCAATGCAGGCAACGTATTCAGTTGTTTTTATACTAATCTAGAACTCAGTTATTCTTTGTTTCTGTTATTATTATTATTTTTTTAGTTAGAGGGCTTTATTCTTTCTGACCAGAAGGCAGAGGAAAGGATGCCTGATTTGGAATGAAAACAACTCAATATCTGTGCTGGCTTCCATTACTGCCAACTGGTTTGCCTCTAAAGTTTGAAGTACTTCTGGTAAGGCTTCAATTTCTTTGCTCTGGAAAGACCTTTGTAGTTCTTCCAATTCTGCTTCTGTGAATACTTCATTTCGTATTATAATTTGATGTTGCTCTGTTAGCCTCTATTTTGTTATTTCTGATCTGTTGTTCTTTCCAGAATCGGTCCATTCTTTTCAGATACCCTCTTCTTGTTGGACTTGATTTGTAATAACAGATTATTATTTCTTTGTTTTCAATTTTTGTGTATTTGCAATGGGTAAACAATTTTTCTTCCAGTAGTAATGCAGCTGCTAGCCCTGGCTGCTCAGCCGAATTACAGTAAATGCCAGGAATTCCAACACCTAGTGAATGATGACTTGAGCAAGGACTGATCCAATATAGGTTTCTGTAAATTACATTTCATCATATTCTTTATGGGAGACACACTCTTCAGTTGGCTCCTCTGATGAGATCTGTCCAATATGGCTGAACCTCTCATAGCTCTCATCTTCCTCAGAGCTCACAAGCACCACAACCATGTCAAGGTATTGCCTCACTGGGAGTCACAATAGTGTCTTACCAGGGAACGACAATGATGATAATGGTAAGATTTCTATCTTTTAAAAAAAGTGTTTCAGCAATTCAAGACAGCAAGTTTACCTAATACTGCTTCCTCCTATTTTTCCCACAACAACAACCACCTTATGAGGTGGGTTGTATTAAAAGAACAAAGTTAGACAGCTGGCTTTCATGCATAAAGGAGGCCTAAAACTCACAGTCTCCTGGTTTCAAGGCTAGGACCTTCTAGTTTGTATGATTTAATTTGACTTGATTTGATTACTTGTATTTTACCATACTGAAATCTATAACAACCTGCTTTTCTACCAAGCTTTACATATGTAAATATGCAAATCTTGGCATATAAAATAGCCATTGTTAAGCCAACATAGCTGTCAGAGACATCACTAAGGTTTCACTAGACTAGAGTGAACTGGCATGAAACAAAGTCTATCCTTCTCACATAATGCATGGTAATTCCTGTACAAAACGCCAAACTCAAAAATGTGGTAATACACAGATAGTCCTCGACTTACAACCTCAATTAAGCTCAAAGTTTCTGTTATTAAGTAAGACATTTGTTAAGTGAGTTTTGCCCCATTTTATGACCTTTCTCACCTCAGTTGTTAATTGAATCACTGCAGTTATTACATTAGTAACCTGGTTATTAAGTGAATCTGGCTTCCCCATTGACTTTGCTTGTTAGGTCGCAAAAGGTGATCACATGACCCTGGGACACTGCAACCGTCATAAATATGAAACAGTTGCCAAATGTCTGAATGTTGATCATGTGACCATGGGGATGCTGCAAAGGTCATAAGTCACATTTTTCAGTGCTGTTATAACTTCGAATAGTCACTAAACAAACTGTTGTAAGTCCAGGACTACCTGATACATTCTTAAAAATACTTCTTTAAAAAATTAAGGCTTAGAGGCAATTGCTACCACAAACGCAGAAGAAGCTGTTTCTGGTTATAGCTGATGCTCATTTAGCAATCACAATTGGGACTGGCAATTCAGTTAAGTGAAACAGTTGCTAATTGAAACTGTACTTAGGAATTTATTGCAGCTTTCCTTTGCTTTACACACCTGCAAAGGTTGTAAATGTAAAGTTACTTTTTCATCATTGGCATAACTGCGAACAGTTGTTAAATGAGGCAGATGCTAAACAAGGACTATGTGTCCTACAATCTAGCAAAGGGACATTCTTTCAATACTTCCAACTTTTAAGACAAGGCATATCAGGATATACGAACATTTCTTGACTTTGAGCAAAAGAGTACAATCACTTAAACCCCTGGCTTGATGGGCGTGGCTTGGTGGGCATGGCAGGGGAAGGATACTGCAAAATCTCCATTCCCACCCCACTCCTGAGGGAAGGATACTGCAAAATCTCCATTCCCACCCAACTCCTGAGGGAAGGATACTGCAAAATCTCCATTCCCACCCCACTCCTGAGGGAAGGATATTGCAAAATCCCCATTCCCATCCCACTCTGGGGCCAGACAGAGGTAGTGTTTGCCGTTTCTCCGAACTACTCAAAATCTCGGCTACCGGTTCTCCAGAACCTGTCAGAACCTGCTGGATTTCACCCCTGCTACTTGCTAGTCCAAAACAAACAAAAACAAACAGTCACAGACCAATTTCAATGTTTTTTTTCTCTCTCAACAAGCAATTCCACCATTTTCAATATAAGGAAAAACGCCCCCGCCCCCACCCCCACTAAATTTTGATGCATCATCCCTTTAAGGTAGAATTGCTACTTACAAACAGAAAAAAAAAATATTGAATGCCAACACACTGCATAGAATAAGACCAAAGTATTCACTGTTTAACCAAAGTATGGATTCATGGTTACTTTTATCTTTATCCTCAAGCAAAGTATGCTGAATGAGCTGTATATTTTCGCTCCCTTATCCTGTGCAGTGTGCTGGCATTCAAAAACCTTTTCTATGAGCCACAAGTATCTCTCTCTTTCTCTCTCTCATTCTCCACAAGCGATACTCCGCTCCTTGCAAAAATGAATTCATGCCAGCTTCAAAGTCTCTCTTGAAAGGATGCACCAAGAGAACAAATGTAACAACTGCATTGGACCTTGCCAACAACAGAGAAAATGTTAGTACGGTGGAAAAATAAATGATTAAGCTTTGTAGTCAAGATACTGCTTAGCCTCCTCCTCCTCCTCCTTTCCCGCCCCCCCCTGGCTAGGATTTCTTCAGCTGTCAGGACAAGGGTTTTTGGTCAGGGAACGGAGGGATAAGAAAGAGACACATCCCTTTTACCAGCATTGTTGGAACAGCCTGCTAGAGAGACTGCATGGAGAGAGAAGGGGGTGGGTGGGTTAGAGTTCGGCAGATGCCTTTTTTGTCAAAGACAAAAGACCCCCGGCCATCCTCTCCACTTTCCATCACTTTCATCCAGACTGGATCAAAGTGCTGTTCTACATATGAAAGGGACCTGGCATTATGCGCCTCAAATTAGCCTATCGCCACCCCGCTAGCCTCCGAGGCCTCTCAACAAAGGCTCCCACATCTGTTCCATCCCTTTGCCTCATCTTCTCTCTCTCTCTCTCTCTTTCGCTCACTCACTCTGCACGAGCATGTGTGTGCATTTGTTTTCAGCTCTCAGTTTGGAGAGCCATTCAGCTCCGTGAATTATAGCCGAAGCTGAACATCTTCCCGGATTCAGGAGGAACGCTCCGGTTGTCTTTCATTGTCCCAGGGATCGTTTCAACCTGCCACATCACTCAAGACCCTCACACTGGGAATGCTTGCAACAATTGACCACTTCTTCGTTGCCTTCCTCTTCACCTGACACACACACAGGAAGGAGAGAGGGCTCTGTGTCTCATAAGCAGAGGCTGCGGCCCTGAAATCAAAGCGATCCTTGAATCAAAGGCAGCATGGCTATGAAAGTCAATAATCCTCTTTTGTCATGGAAATGGTTCGTGCCAAGCACCAAGAAGAAGAAAAGTGGAATTCTTCACTCAGATGCTTTGCGCTTCCTTAGATCTGCTACGTCTGACTCTCCGATGCTTTTGAAGCCCTTCGCAAAGTGCATAACCTGAACATAGTCCTTGATGACAACAGGCTGTAGGAAGAATCCCCCAGAATATGATTGAACAAAACAGATGGGCAAACTTTCCAGATTTTATGCAACAAATGTCTGCCATCAACCTGAGCTTTACTCTAGCATTTCTGGGGAATAGTACCCTCATTCAGCATTCAATTTATTTTATTTTTGCTAAACTTAATTTTCAAATAGAATCCTTCCTACATAATTTCTAAGAACTGAAATACAATCTGAAGATATAATATCGCCCAGCTATCTCTTAAATAACACGGATATGTTAAATACCTGCTCTGGGTTCGTAGCCTTAGGATGTCCTGGATTCTTTGAATATGAATTTCATCCAATGGAGATTGGTTATAAAAAATACTCAAATATTTTCCCAGATCAAATACGACTGATATGTAAGGAGCCATTATAATTAAGCAAGGTTTGGATATTTATATATTTATATTTCTGGATAAATTGACATCAAAAGCATTAGCTGCAAAATAAAACCAACGGCTTTCTAAAATTTAACAGTCAATTTCTGTGCTTATTAACTATTAACCCTAACGAATGCAAAGCAAGACTTCCTAGCATTCTACCTGCATTTGAGATAAAATGGACCTCGCTTTAAAACTGCTTTTCAGAAATCTATTTTAATTAATACAGAACTAAGAGGAAAAGCAGGACAACTTTAACACACATCACATAGATCAGCTATAGGTAGGTTGTTATTTCTCCTTTAAACTGGACACACAGGCAATATATAAATATATATATAGTGAAGATAAACAGGACCCCAATATAAGATTAACGATCCAAAACACTAGCTGCCCATACATATATGGATCCTTAGGGTGGGAGAAAAATGATGAAACACGAGTTATCATGAAAACTGTCCTCTTGTAGTTGAATGTGATTGCATGTAAGTGAATAAAAAAGGGACAGACTTTGTATGGTAACATCATGGCACACATTTCATCACTTCGGTGAAATCTTGGCTTGCTGTAGATATCCCTGCAAAAATAGCATATGCAGCTGCAGCGAGTTGTCCTAGACCAGGGGTGTCAAACTCACGGCCCATGGGTCAGATGCCTCACATGTTGGCCATGCCCACCCCCAGTTTAATGAAGGGGGGAAAAGTCACCATACGTCAGGTGACAACAACATGATGCCGCAAGTTTGATGCCCCTGCCCAAGACTCTTTTCTCAGCCATTATATAAATAGAAGCTGTTATAATAATAATAATAATAATAATAATAATAATAATAATAATAATAATAATAATAATAATAATAATAATAATAATAATAATAATATTATTTTAATTTGTATACCGCCCTCCTCCCGAAGGACTCAGGGCGGTGAACAGGCAGATAAAATACAAATATACACAATAGTTAAAATATCCCTTAAAAAACTAATTTAAATGTGCCCAAATATTAAAATAACATACACCCCCATAAGATTATAAAACTTTAAAAACCCATCAAATTTAAAATTTAAAAGTAAAAATCAAGCTAGTCCAGCCATACGAAATAAATAAGTTTTAAGTTCGCGGCGAAAGGTCCTAAGGTCCGGTAGTTGTCGAAGTCCGAGGGGAAGTTCGTTCCACAGGGTCGGGGCTCCCACCGAGAAGGCCCTCCCCCTGGGGGCCGCCAGTCGGCACTGTTTGGCTGACGGCACCCTGAGGAGTCCCTCTCTGTGAGAACGCACCGGACGGTGGGAGATAGAGGTTGGCAGTAGACGGTCCCATAGATAGCCGGGTCCTAAGCCAGGGAGCGCTTTAAAGGTAGTAACCAATACCTTGAAGCGCACCCGGAAAACAACAGGTAGCCAGTGCAGTCTGCGCAGGATAGGTGTTATGTGGGAGCTCCGAACCGCTCCCTCAATAACCCGCGCAGCCGCATTCTGAACTAGCTGAAGTCTCCGGGTGCTCTTCAAGGGGAGCCCCATGTAGAGAGCATTGCAGTAGTCCAGGCGAGATTATAATTCAGAACATTTCTGTTTGTCAAGAATTTGCTTTAATGAAATCATTATTTTATGCTATTTTTGCAGGGCTATTTACAGCAAACCAGTATTTCATCAAAATGATGAAATGTGTGCCATGATATTACCATACAAACTCGGGTGTGTGTGTGTAGGACAACTACCTGGAGCCAATTTTCTGTAACCAATTTGTCACGGCCAACTCGCCAGGGCCAATTTGCCATGGGACAACTCGCCACAGGATAAGAGTTACATTAATATCAAAGAAGTGGCAGAATAGATCAATAAAGGAAGGATGCCACAGGAGGGACAACATGAAATGAGAATGGCAACAATTAAAATAATGTTTTAATTAATTTAAATAATTCAACTGAATTGTTGAATTGTCCTATGGTGGGTTGTCCCATGGTGAATTGGCCATGGCAACATGGCTGCGGTGAGTCGGCCACAGCAAGTTGGTTGCGGCAAGTTGTCCCATCCACTGAGAAAACGGGAAGTGTATGCTTGAATGTTATTTTGAACGTAAATTCTAAATTCCTAAACAAGTCATCCTAGAACTCAGAATCTGAAACAGACTGTGCAAGTGTAAAGGTTCTTGGACAGGAGTTTGTGGCCTTTACTACTATGCTAAGCTCTATGCCTGGTTGATTACAAAGTTAACTTAAAATGGAGCTTGCATCCCATTCTCCAGTGTATTTTTTCCCCAAGTTTCTCTCTTCCTCAAGAAAAAGAGGAGGAGGAGGAGGAACAGCTGTATATTGGGAAATAGGCCAAGTAGAGGGCTCTATTCTTGGCATTAACACTGCATCAAATGATGGTGAGGGCTCCAAACAGCTAGGGAGCATCAAAGTCCCCTAGAACTCCTCTATACTATAATGTTTATATAATAACGAATTCTGCCGTGTGAGGTTATATTTGCACTTCCCTGCCTTTACTCAACATTAAATGTCATTTTGAAGGATAAACAATCTTATGCATTGTGATACAGTATAAGGAATAAAAGCTGGAGCTACAACTGATGTTTCCATGAACTCAATCAACTCCATTCACTCCGCTGAGACATTGTGCTCCATTACAGAAGCAGATGCCACTCTATGTGGATATTATTCCCCGCTAACAAATCACACATACCCTAGCTCAGGGGTCTCCAACCTTGGTCCCTTTAAGACTTGTGGACTTCAGCTCCCAGAGTTTCTCAGCCAGCTTTGCTGGCTGAGGGACTCTGGGAGTTGAAGTCCACAAGTCTTAAAGGGACCAAGGTTGGAGACCCCTGCCCTAGCTGAACATAAAAGGGAAAAGACCAAGCCTGCGTTACAATAAATGGCATGTCTGGCAAGTTGTACAAAGTTTATCTCCCATAAAACCTCTCCCTCATGCAGTAGCCAAATTGTCAGATTGTAAATTAACCTGCAAAAACTACAACTACTAACGCAACTTAGTCCTGTTGTGTATGGATGGTGGAATAGAAAAGGAATATTAAGGGAAATTATAGTTCTTCTTGAATATGATAACTAAGAGCATTTATAGCTGCCCAACTCACTCTCAGGCTGGCTAATTTACAAACAATGGAGACTACATTACACAAAAGACCTCTAAGCAAATCACTAATACGGGTAGTCCTTGTTCTCAGCATAACCGAGCCCAAAACATTTTTACTGCTAACCGAGACGGTTGTTAAGTGAGTTTTGCTCCATTTTATGACCTTTCTTGCCACAGCTGTTCGGTGAATCACTGCAGTTATTAGTAACACAGTTGTTAAGCAAATCTGACTTCCCCATTGACTTTGCTTATCAGAAGGTCACAAAAGGGGATCACATGACCCTGGGACACTGCAACCGTCGTAAATATGAGTCAGTTGCCCAGCGTCTGAATTTTGATCGTGTGACCATGAGGATGCTGCAACGGTCATTAGTGTGAAAAATGATCGTAAGTCACTCTTTTCAGTGCTGTTTTAACTTTAAACAGTCACCAAATGAACTGTTGTAACTGTTGTAATAAAAATCAAATGTTTATTGAAGGAATACATTCATTTTAGTGAAAAGAAAGAGAAGTACTCATGGGGCACTACCTTAAAGTTGGAAACAAAAGGAAATCAATGCAAAAATTGGGCAGCGAAGAGCTGGAGCTCAGGGTCCTTCAGCAAAGTAGGGGTGCAGCCAGTCTTAACCCGGAATGCATCACACTGCATCATCTGTGACAAATCTCACTGGGTTGTGCAATTACAGTAACAATTCCAAGTACAAATCTATGAAAGAACTCTGAACAATCTGTAAAACACTTTCATCAATGCTCAAAATGCTCATTAGTGCAAGTTCTTTATTATTATTATTATTATTACGTTTATTATTAGTGCAAATATAAACTGTTTCAACTCCTACCCTCAAAACGACACTATAGAGCACTGCACACAAGAACAACTAGACACAAGGTTTTTTCCCGAAGGTCATCACTCTGCTTATTAAACCCCATCAACACTTATTAAATTCCATCAATACTGTCAAACTATTTACTGAATCTGCACTACTATTAATCTTCTCATAGTTCCCATCACCAATCTCTTTCCACTTATGACTGTATGACTGTAACTTGTTGCTGGCAATCCTTATGATTTATATTGATATACTGACCATCAATTGTGTTGTAAATGTTGTACCTTGATGAACGTATCTTTTCTTTTATGTACACTGAGAGCATATGCACCAAGACAAATTCCTTGTGTGTCTAATCACACTTGGCCAATAAAAATTCTATTCTATTCTATTCTATTCTATTCTATTCTATTTTAAGTGAGTAACGAGTGTTTCTCAATCAGAGATCTCACCACACAAAGAGTCATGAGGGAAAACTATTCCAATTTCTAACTGAGGAAGCTTTTATGATATACTGCAGGTGTCACTGTAAGCATGAAAAATCTGGTTTTATCAATCCTGAGCGAATCTTGCACTAGTCTGGGCAGGAAATGTTTACAAGAAGTTTGTTTCCTCTTTTGAGTCTAAACAGACTGGAATGCAATCTTTTAAGTATTAATACAATTAACAAATTAATCTATAATTTTTTATTAATAAATTAATAGTATTAGTAAAATGCATACATTCAGGCCTTTTCCCCATTTATAACACAAACTAGGCCAATATAAACTAGGCCAATACAAATTAGGCCAACACAAGTAAGGAACTGCAGAGACTCATTTCTCTCTCAGATGATAATCTAAACATCTTGCTCATTTTATTAAAAATATGTCCAAGAAACTATTTGACTATAAAGTTTAGCCGGTTTAACTATAAAGGGCCGGTTTAGCTCTGCCTGGTAAGGCCTGTTATTAAGAACACAAAGCCTGCAATTACTGCAGGTTCAAGCCCGGCCCAAGGTTGACTCAGCCTTCCATCCTTTATAAGGTAGGTAAAATGAGGACCCAGATTGTTGGGGGGGCAATAAGTTGACTTTGTAAATATATACAAATAGAATGAGACTATTGCCCTATACATTGTAAGCCGCCCTGAGTCTTCGGAGAAGGGCGGGGTATAAATGTAAACAAACAAAAAAAAAAAGTTTTACAGGTAGGAATTAAAGCTAAAACTCCTAATGGCCTGTTTTTTATCATCTCATTAAAATTAATTGCATATTATCAAATGCTTTTTAGTTATCATATTCAGGAAGAAGCATAATTTTACCTTAATATCCCTTTTCTACTCCTTCATGCATACACAATGGGACTAAATTGCTTTAGTTTTCTCAGATTAATTTACAATCTGACAATTTGGCTACAAGCTTTATGGGAACTGAACTTTGTAAAAATCAACAGACGGGTATATTGGTGATGAATCAAGAGGAGCAGATCCATGAGAAGGGGCTTTTCCATTTTTCTTTCCCAGCATCTATAAAAGTATTAAGATTTGAGTGGGAGGGTTTGTCCAAACAAGTAGTCTGAGTAAGCATGATCCCAAACCCATCATTGAGTGCAAATTTTGGAGATGAAGAACTATCCATGTAATAACCAATATCAAAACCTGGTTCATCTAATTGTTAAGTGCCGGAGAAATCAGAAGGTCCAGGCAGTTCAAATGGGCATAAAGATTTATTGCAAGCTTGAGCTCTGAATCTGAACTACTAATGGTCAAAGCAAATTGGTGGCAGATAAGAGTCAATGGAATTCAAGGTCAACTGGATTTAGATCTCTTGTGAGTGAGAAGGAACTTGAGACTGGTGAAGCAGTTGTCCCCTCTCTTGGGCTCACACCTTGTCACTTCCTAAACTGAGAGCTAAACAAATCTTAAAATCTCTGCAGTGATACCCCAAAGTGTAAAGTGAAAGCATCTCATCTCCAAATAGGTTTCTTTTTGGACTCTCGTCATCTGTTAGACATGTGGGAGGAAGGTTAATCTATTCTACATTTGCTCAGAGGACCAGATGATTGTGAACAATTAAAGTTTACTTAACTATAACACTGTAAGAAAAATTAATGTAGGGTATGAGATCTTCCGCTTTACAACAATAGTCCATGCTAATGCAGAGAATGAATGGTGATTATTTTTCACAAGAGACAGCAGGATTTTTTAGATACATTGATGATCTCTTTTCCATTTTTACTCTGTCAGTTACTTTTTTTCTAACTTCCCCATCACTTTTATCCCTTTTCCCCTACAAGAAACTATTCTGTTGACTATATTTACTAAATTAGCAATCCAGAAATCTATCTTTTTATCCCCTGCAGACATTTATTCAATTACTCTGCCAAATGTCTGAGAAACCATTGGATGGGCTATAAGGAGCTGGACACGTGGACTGTATCATCAGAGTCCCTTCTTGGGTTTTTCCCCCCATCTCTGTCTCTCCTGGTCTTCCTATGTTCAGTTAGTTTGAATGTCTGAAAGAATGTTCCTTAAACACTGAACAACGGTTCTCCAAGTTATACTACTATTTCTATTCATAGGTTTTCTATTCATAGGGATGCTTCTAAATATACTCAGCTGACTGCATGCAGATTCTCTTCCAACTTTCATATTGAATACTTAAAGGTCTCGCATGATGGATAAGACGGCAAACATGGTTTTTCTTCTAACTGCAGGTATCCACAACAGATGTTTCAAAAGGGTTTCCGTTGCTCATACATCTACTTAGAGCAGCTAATTTTCAGACGAAAGGATAAAATGATTTCAACTACAGCAGAAATCCCACCAAAAGCCATGTCTTCAACTAACAAACATGTTTGCCATAGGACTGGCTGCATTGCAAAAACTGGAAGCCTACCATGAATGCATTTCTGGATGAAACAAAGACCGAAGAGATTAATCTGCCATTGCTTCAAACAGTCCAACCAATTGCTACCTGTTTCTTTTTCTCTTTGATTTTAAAAAATAAATTTTAATTTAAAAAATTACATTCAATTATTAATTTACCCTGTTTCGAGTGACCCGTTCCCTCCTTCAACAAGGGGGATGGGATGACCCCCTGCAGGGACGAGCCGAGGAGTTTAACGGTTATCTATACGATAAAATCGTTCAGCTTCGTGATGGCTTGGATCATGATTGCGATGATTCAGCCGAGGCGGCAGAGACTTGTCTTGTTGAGGTTATTTGGGATGAGTTTGAGTCTGTGGCTCTCGAGGACGTGGACAGGTTGCTGGGGAGGTTGAATGCAACTACGTGTTTACTGGACCTGTGCCCTTCCTGGTTAGTACTGGCTGCTCAGGAAGTGACACGAGGCTGGCTCCAGGGGATTATAAATGCTTCTTTGGTTGAAGGGGCTTTCCCCACCGCCTTGAAGGAGGCGGTGGTGAGACCTCTCCTGAAGAAGCCTTCCCTGGACCCAGCTATTTTGGGTAATTATCGTCCAGTCTCCAACCTTCGCTTTTTAGCGAAGGTTGTAGAGAGTGTGGTTGCATGGCAGCTTCCCTTCCCTTCCCTTCAAACAATGTCGACTGGCGGCCCCCAGGAGTAGGGCCTTCTCTGTGGGAGCACCAACACTCTGGAACGAACTCCCCCCTGGCTTATGTCAAGTGCCTGATCTTCGGACCTTTCGTCGTGAGCTTAAAACATATTTATTCATTCAAGGGACCGGTCCCTTCCTTGACCGGGATGCCTTATGCACGGTCACTCACGCTCTGGTTACGTCTCGGCTGGATTATTGCAATGCTCTCTACATGGGGCTGCCCTTGAGGTGCACCCGGAGGCTGCAGTTAGTCCAGAATGCAGCTGCGCGAGTGGTAACGGGAGCCGTTCGTGGCTCCCATGTAACACCACTGCTCCGTAGTCTGCACTGGCTTCCTGTAGTCTTTCGGGTGCGCTTCAAGATTCTGGTTACCACCTTTAAAGCGCTCCATGGCTTAGGACCCGGGTACTTACGAGACCGCCTGCTGCTACCTTATGCCTCCCACTGACCAGACGCTCACAGAGAGGGCCTTCTCAGGGTGCCATCCGCCAAACAATGTCGGCTGGCGGCCCCCAGGAGTAGGGCCTTCTCTGTGGGAGCACCAACACTCTGGAACGAACTCCCCCCTGGCTTACGTCAAGTGCCTGATCTTTTATGTACACTGAGAGCATATGCACCAAGACAAATTCCTTGTGTGTCCAATCACACTTGGCCAATAAAATTCTATTCTATTCTATTCTATTCTATTCGGACCTTTCGTCGTGAGCTTAAAACATATTTATTCATTCAAGCAGGACTGGCATAAATAGTTATTTTAAATGGGGGTTTTAATAATATTTTAAATTTTTTAAATGTTTTAATTATCGGCCGCATAGTAATAGTTCATTTTAAATTCTTTTAACTGTATTTATTCTGTGTTTTATTTTGGCTGTACACCGCCCTGAGTCCTTCGGGAGAAGGGCGGTATAGAAATTTAATAAAATAAAATAAAATAAATAAATAAATAAATTTAGTTTTTTTTTAAAAATTGCTACTCGCCATTTATAGCCTCTTGGGAACAATCACAATCCTTCCAGGCTTCAATTGAAGCAAAAATCCCACTATGGCCGTGATGGCGAACCTATGGCACGTGTGCTAGAAGTGACACGCAGAGTCCTCGCTGTGGGCATGTGTGCCATTTCCAGCTGCTCTTTTGGTTTCCTCCACACGCATGTGCGCTGGCCACCTGGTCTTTGCACACACCAGAGCACTGGAAATGCTAAGACCAGCTGACCAGTGCGCATGTGTATGCCAGCAACCTGGTCTTTGAGTTTCCGGTGCACACATGCGCGCCAGCCAGCTGGTCTTCACATGTGCTGGAGCACCGGAAACCTGAAGACCACGTGTCTTTCGGGTTCCAGTGCTCCGGCGCGTGCACGCACGCATACGCATGTGTCCATTCCACTTTGGGCACTCGGTGCCAAAAAGGTTCATCATTACTGCACTATGGTATTTTAAAATTGGCTAAAAATTGGTTACTATAGTTCTGTTACATCCAAGAGGCATTTCTGGTAAAAACTGAATACACAATAAAATACACAATATCCAGTTTAGTGCTTTTTAGGGAGGGTAGCATTACTGGCAAAGACTATCCCATGGGCCCCTTCCTACAATAGCAAATTGATGAAATTCTGGAGCGTTTCACCTTGAAGAGACAGATATGAATTATTCCATGCCATCATTAAATAAATAAAAAATTGTGGCTTCCAGAAAGTAGGTGTTGCCAGGTTGTCAGGGAACTGACAGCTGCCATTTGCTGATGCCAAGTTTTCTAACTTGGCATGATCAGTAGACCAATTCTTACTTGGGAATAGAGCTCTCTCATAAATGTTTAAGGAAGCAATCCATAAAAACTACAACTACGTGGTTAAGTGTCAGAAATTACAGCTACACTGAATGATCCCCACGGTAAACCTTATGTTACCTTACTGTTGGCGTTTATATGAATACCATTTAGTCTCAATTTTTATAATCTTCTAATAAGAATCTAAGCCTTATATAACCATTGCATTGCATAGTTTCTTGAAAAGCAGGGCTTTCTATAATTATCATGTAGCTCAAGGCTTTGAAATGAACATTACATTCTATCTTTGCAGTGATGAAACCACTATTTTTTGACAATTGAACCCCCTTTAAATGCCAAAAGGCTCATAGATAAACATCCCTGTGATATGAAGCAAATTAAACACTTAAAGTAAATTCTCAAATTAGGATTTAGGACATCACTGGGCCGCCAGACAGAGTGAAAATATTAGCATCTCATGGCAATTAAATAATTAAAACAACCGTGTTTCCTTTATGATCAGTCCAGCAAGAATTTCTCATTTTTCCTCAAATTATAGAAACATATTCATCTGATCAATACTGCTACAAAACAGTAATAAAAATGTTGGCAGTATTTAAAAAAACACAAAATGAAATTTAGCAGTGAGGTTATGAACATACCAGGGCATTCAGACACAGAAACTCTTTCAATTTTTTCCTTTTAGAGAAGCCAGCCAATCTTTGCAATGCTACAATCAATAACTAATATCAAGAAAGATGGAGTGCAGTAGTTCAGATGTTCTCAGCCATTCTGCTGTTTTTAGAGACATTCTTTGTCTTTCTAATTCATGGCCAGTTATTATTATTATTATTGTCATTGTTCTAAGTTTTATAGAAGAGCAGTAAGCTTCTGAAGAGGTGAAAGGATGTGGTCGTTTGTAGAAGTCATTTCTGTACTGCCATCAAGGACTCTCACTACTTGGCTTACGTTGTAATGTTCACTATCAATCCAAATCACAAATCCTTCCTAAATATATATTTTCCCAATAGCAAGTGTAACTATATTCCTATCGTTAGATCTAATTCTACTAGAAAATTCCATATAATGGCTACAATTTTTTTAAAAAGTCCCTTCGGATTTTACTCATTGTCGACTTTACGGGGTGGTGCTTGTCTTCGTTTCAAGGCCATTGAACCAGTGCTGTCCAGAGACATTTATGCGGTCATGTGGCCAACATGACATCACAGAGCACTGTTACCTTTCTACCAAAGTGGTACCTATTTATCTACTAACATTTGCATGCTTTCAAACTGCTAAGATGGCAGGAGCTGGGGCAAGGACAGGAGCTCACCCTATCATGTGGCGCTCGGGTTTCAAACCTGCCTTTTCAATTGACAAGACCAGCAACTTAACCGCTGAACCACCATGCCACCAATGACTATGACATCCTTCTATAAATATAAATTGAATCCAAATAAAGGCTAAAATCAATATTAAAAACCCAGCCTGTTTTTTAAAAATCATTGTTTCAAACACTTCCAAATTCATTCAATCAAAGTGATCCAATCAGAATTTCTTGTCAACCTCCTTGCAGCCAACAGATATATTTTTTATTGACTAATCCACTAAAATCTGAAATGTAGCTACAGTAGGAAATGACCTGTTCACTCATTTACATTATCTCAGTTTACACAATCAGTTGATATGACTTGAGGCTTAGTCTGAAGAGCTGCTACTTGTTTCAACTGCCATCTGGAGGCCTCCGGCTCTGTCTGGAAATCCTAAACACCTAACTCAGTAATGTAAGCATCTGAAGGCATCTTGGAAAGCGGAAAAACCTATGAGCTTGAAGCTGATATCGATTCATGTCAGGCTATAAAGTTTTAATGACAGGAAAGATAATGGTCAATGACATTTTTATGTAGCATTGGAAACCCCAAGTTGCTGGCATGCATTTTTTAAATTTTATCCATCCTGTTGATTTCTTTTAATCAGTCAGCAAATAAGGCAAAAGTAGTTGCTAGACAAAAAAACATAAGACCCATACAGATCAAGAACCCTAAAAGCAATATTCAATATTGCTCAAGGTGTCCCAAAAGTGCTTTTTCAAGAGGCAACTGGACTTTCCTGTTTTTCTTTGAAGACAGTTTGCTTCTCATCCAAGAAGCTTCTTCAGCTCTGAGATGAAGAAGCTTCTTGGATGAGAAGCGAAACATCTTCAAAGAAAAACAAGAAAGTCCAGTTGCCTCTTGAAAAAGCACCTTTGGGACAACCATGACTGAGAATCTCAATAGACATTCCTCAAGGCATAAGAAGGCCTAAAAATCACTTCACATCACATTCTACAGGGTTCTCCTTTTACAGGTTCCAGTAAGGCTGCACGCACTTTAGAGAGAATCAAACTGTAGAATTATTTCTAGCTTGTCTTACAGATTTTTCTGAAAGTTTCACGGAAATGGGACTGAAACTAAGTTTCGAGTCTAAGTCCCCTAAGTTCAGAATCGGACTCCTTCTCTTCTGCTGGGGAGAATGTAATCTGGAAAGGAACTTTTCTATCTTCCCATTTTAGGAGAAAAAGTCATCTAGCTATTTCTTTGCAATCGGCTCTGGAATGATGGCAAACTATGTCCTTTTGCACCAGAACCGGATCTCATGACAAAGTAATCTCTAGGAACTTAGGGCAGGAGGACAAGGGAGAGGAAGAGACAGAAAAAGAAACTTAAATTTGACAAGCTGTGGCTTGTGATCACACACCATGACCAATGGCAAGTTGAGGAAGACAAGAGAGTCTTTATCAAGCAGTCCTGAGCAAGCTCATAATTATTGGAAGTTATGAAAACATCACACTCCAAGTAACAGGAACTATGAGCCACTGTGCAGATGGCACATCTTTACTAATGCAAACTGACAGCTTCCCTGACATGCTCAAAACAGCCCTTTAAAGGATCCTAATGATTCTGAAATCTCAGCAGCAACAGCAGCAGCAGAAATTGTCTTCAGAGACAGAATTGGCCAGCTGTTGAACAGCCAAATCTGCACACAGATGCAAAATTGAGAAATAGGAATTCATGAGTACATTTGTAAATATATTTCATACCACTTATACTAACTAGTACGACTGAGTTAAAAGTTAAAGTATCAGACAGCTTCAGTTTTATAGCCATCCCAAATTTTGAATTTTGAGGTATTTGTGTCATCATTGTCTAACCCTTGAGAGCTTTGAACTATATAAGCCAATTTTAGCTTCTGCATTTGCCACATAAATTGACAACTGGGGAAAAATACCACTGTGATAACAAGACAATTTAGAAGAATTTCTTTAAAAATACGTTTCACTGTACTGAACACAACAGGTTTGACAAATGGGAAAAATACCGTCACTAGAACAAAAAGAGGTTATATTTTTGCAATTATTATTTTGAGTGTAGATGTTTTAGAAATGTAAAGAGCTGGGGAAAACCTCACTAAATAACATAGGAAAGTTTTAGTTCACATTTTTTTCTCTTCCGATTTGGCCGATGAAAATATGTCAGAAGTAGAAAATGACATCAAATTAATACTATCCAGAATTCACTTTGGGTTTTAATCCTTTGGCAATGTTTGCAATCACAAA
This sequence comes from Ahaetulla prasina, assembly GCF_028640845.1. Classification (NCBI taxonomy): domain Eukaryota; kingdom Metazoa; phylum Chordata; class Lepidosauria; order Squamata; family Colubridae; genus Ahaetulla; species Ahaetulla prasina. Next base: position 202,747,452 of record NC_080540.1, on the reverse strand, counting down.
GCATCCCTTAACTGAATCCATTACAAGTAGTCCTAATTTAGCAACCACAAAGCAATGGGTGGAAACTAATTGAGGAGAGAAGCAACTTAGAACTAAGGAGAAATTTCCTGACAGTTAGAACAATTAATCAGTGGAACAACTTGCCTGCAGAAGTTGTGAATGCTCCAACACTGGAAATTTTTAAGAAAATGTTGGATAACCATTTGTCTGAAATGGTGTAGGGTTTCCTGCCCGGGCAGGGGGTTGGATTAGAAAACCTCCACGGTCCCTTCCAACTCTGTTGTTGTTGTTGTTGTTGTTGTTGTTATTAAATGAGACCAACAACTCAGTCATTAAGCAAAGCAGTCAGTAAGTGAAATCACAACTGTGCTTATGATTGTACTTCAGCTTTCCTTTGCTTTACAGACCTGAGAAGTTATAAATATGGGCAGTTGTCGCAAAGTTACTTTTTCATCACTGTCATAACTGCAAACGGTCACTGTCCAAGACAGTTGCTAATTCAGCACCACCTGTGATTTAACCTTTAAGTATTCTGATAGGAAACTCTATAACTTAACAATCTCATCAAAAGGATAAACTTTTAGGGAGAAGCAAATCAAGTCTAAGTATTTCTTAATGAGGAGAGAAAAAAAGATTTTATTTCAGAGATTTTCTGAAATAGTGAAACATTTCCTAAGCCTGATTTTTCTGGATAGAGAAATAAAGATATTAAATTCTACACACAGAGTTATGTTTTGGCATGTAGAAGATGTCAAATTTAATCCTCGTCATTTTCTAGTAAGGAAAACTCAAATAATAAGCGGTTAAGGTCTTGTAACATTCTGTTAGGGCAGACTTTTCCAGTGTAGCAAAGTCTTCCTAGTGTATTGGGACTATTTGAAAAAGTACAACACTGTTGTGGTCTGTCAGCAGCCTGCGGAGCTGGCAATGGAGTCAGACAGCGATGAGGCTGATATGAGGCCAGGGCCATCGGGAAGTGAGGTGCGGACTCCAGAGCCTCCAAAGACTGATAGTAGTGAGGCAGAGGAACAGGAGCCTGTTCCTAATGCATGCATGAGAAGAGCTGCCAGAAGGCAAGAGCAGCTCAAGCCGAGAGGTCAATTTGGGAATAGAGCTAAGAGATGATTGGCCCCTCCCATAAGGCTTAAAACAGACCAGCAACGGCATTTGGGCTTTGCCGTTGGTTGCTTTGTCTACATTTTGCGTTTATTTTTGTGATTTCTGAATGTTTGCCAAGAAAGGCCTTTGGCAGTTTGCCTAATTGGACCAAGGTTTGCGATAGGACTGAGGAATTTGTGTTGGGAGAAATTTGTTTTAATTTATTTATTTTTATTTTATTTATTTTGTCACAACAATATATGTAGGTATCATACAAAAAGATTATAGAGTAAATAAACATATATATATATATATGGGTAAATATAAGGAGGTATAAGCATATATATAGGAAGGAGAAAAGAAAAAAAAGAACAATAGGACAGGAACGGTAGGCACGTTTGTGCGCTTATGCACGCCCCTTATGGTCCTCTTAGGAATGGGGTGAGGTCATTTAGTTGAACTATGCTGGGAATGAAGTAATTCATAGCTGTTCGAATAAAGTTTTTTTTTCCCCCATGGGCTGAGTTTTCTACTACTTACTTGGGCCTGGGTCACAACAAACACAAAGTCCTCCCAGGTTTTGAAGTTTGTCCCCCCCCATGAATTCTAAACTTGATGGAATAATTTTCAGCGAAGGATGAATTGTTGACATAATGAATATTAGGTATTATTAGAATCAAGATTTATATCTCCCTGGGTTCTTTTGGTGAAGACAAAGACTGAAACAAGTCAGGTCTCATTAGAATGTCCAGGACAGGATTAAACAGATTGATTCAGATTCGGTACATACTTGAAGAATCAATATTTTAAGTCTTATTTTTAAGTATATGAACCAGCCTACAAAGAACTGTCTGTTCTAAAGCAAACAGAACACAAAAGGATATTTTGAAAGACATTGTTCTGTTTCCCTTCCCCCAATACTCCCAGCAAAGAGTCCGTCAGAGGCCTTCCTTTTTTTTCCTTTTATTTACATAGATACATGTCCTGGCCACGTCTACCCACAGGCCTGCCAAGTTTCTGGAGATAACGAGGAAATTATAGATAAGGCCAGAATTACTCACGAATATATTCTTCCCTCCATGAATTAGCTTGCGCCAAATTCATTGCTTTGTCCGAGACAAAAAACCAGGAAGTCCCGCCTCCTATTTATAGTCTCTGCAGATGTCACTGCATGACAATTATGACTTGGCTTTGTCCCAACTCTTCCGCTGCTGCGCCGATCAAGCCTTCGTAATCTTGCGTCCCTCCAAAACTGTTCTTGGGCGTTGCCAAATCAGAAGAAGGCCGGAGAATCAGGCCTTGCCGACCCCTCCCTTTGAGTGGGTGCCAGGAACCTGGGTCACAACACTATCCTCACCGCAGGGCCCTTCCCCGGGCTGACGATCGGGATGCGGTCGGGCTGGGTTCTGCTCATGGAAGGCCTGCACCAGGTCAGGGCATGAACGCCGGAGGCATCTACCCAGGAGAAATCAGTCCCGTATCCCTTCCACGCGATCAAATATTGGAAACGACCCTTTAGCCAGCGAGTCTCGTGACGCTGTGGACTTGTATTCCTCAGATCCGTCCTCAGCGACAGTGACGGGTGCTGTTGGGCACCGAAGGGACTCGGTGTGGCCTCAGGAACCAGAAGGGACCGTGAAAACGGGTGGATCCGCATGGATCGTGGCAGGGTCAGTCGGTGAGCTACGGGTTGATGACTGCCTCGACAGGAACGGGCCGATGAATCGGTGGTCCAACTTCTTTACCGGGCGGTCGGACGGGAGGTGTTTGGTGGAGAGCCACCCGGTCTCCAACTGCCAGCGGGGCGTTGCCCGTCGGGAGCGGTCGGCGGACCGTTTGTAGTCCTCCTTTGCCCGATTCAGCTGCTGGCGTACCAACTGTTGGACCGCATGCAATTCCGTCAGGAAGGTCTGCGTTTGGGAACAGGAGAGTCCGGTGGTGCCAGAGGAAGAGCATGGATGGTACCCCACATTGGCAAAGAACGGGTCATCTGAGTAGAGGTGTGCTGAGAGTTGTTAAAAGCAAACTCCGCCAGGGACAGGTAGTCGGCCCAGTTGTCCTGTTGCTGGTTGATGAAGCAACGGAGATACTGTTCCAGTATACCGATGACCTTCTCTGTACCCCGCCGGTCTCCGGATGGTGCGATGACGACAGACATACCTGCACCTCCAACGCGCCATCAGGCTCTTCCAGAAGCGGGCTGTGAACTGAACTCCGGTCCGAAACCACCCTGTCCGGTAGACCATGGAGGCGGAAGATGTGCTGCAGAAAGAGGCGGGCGTTTTGCGGCTGTGGGCAGTCCGCGGCATGGGATGAAGTGTGCCATCTTGGTGAGCATGTCCACCACCACCAGCACCGTGGTGAACCCAGAGGACGGCGGCAGGTCTGTCAGGAAATCCATAGAGATCGCCCCCAGGGTCTGTCGGGTGTCGGCAAGGGCTGGAGGAGCCGGAGGGGCCCCGTGGCGGTCTTGGCTTGCCGGCACGGTACGCAGGATGTCACGTAGGCATGTATATCATGCCGCACTGGGCCACCAAAAGGTCCGTGTCACCAGGTGGAGGGTCTTGAAGAACCCAAAATGTCCTGCTGCAGGGTTGTCGTGGCACTGGGTCATGACGAGGGCTCGAGTGGTCCTGTGGGCACATATAATCGCCCCGAAACTTGAGTAAGTCCTCCTCCAAGGTCCAAGGAGACGTGGGGCCCACCTCCGCCTCCTTTGCTGCGACCAGGCGTCCTGGCGCTGCGCCTCGCACCTGGGCCCGCAAGTCCACTGGCTCCGTGCTGCGCCAAGGCTTCTGCCGCAGCACTGTCCGTGGAGGAAGGGGTCCTTGGCGCAGAGGTACTCTGGCTTGCGGGACAGGGCATCCGCCCTCCGGTTGTGACCGCTGGGAATGTAGGTCACGCGAAGTTGAACCGGCAAAACAACGACCACCGGATCTGCCGCTGGTTCAACTTCCGAGCTGTGGTGAGGTGCTCGAGATTCCGATGGTCCGCTCGACCTCCACCTGATGTCGGGCCCCTCCAGATGGTGTCGCCAAGCCTCGAATGCAGCCTTGATAGCCAGCAACTCTTTTCCCAGATAGTGAAGCGCCGGAAGGGTTGAGTTTCCGGGAGTAGTAGCGCAGGAAAAAGTGTGCCGCCATTCGCCGGAGCCTGTAGCAGCACCGCTCCCAGAGCCACATTGGACGCGTCCGTTTCCACCACAAAAGGCGGAGCGGGTCGGGATGCCTCAGGGCGGGTTCCGTGACGAAGGCTTTCTTGAGGGCTGTGAATGCTTCTTGCTGCGGGGACCCCACGGAATGCAACCTTCTTCCTGAGGAGCTGGGTAAGTGGAGCTGTCAGTGTGTGAGCCGGGATGAAGGTCCGGTAGTAGTTGGCGAAGCCCAGCAGGCGCTGAACATCCTTCACCCGACAAGGGGCTTCCCAGCTACACAAAGCTTCTACTTTACATGGGTCCATGGCTTTGCCCTCGGGGGAGATGGTATGCCTGGGGGATTCTATGGAAGTCCGGAAGAAGACGCATTTCTCCAGTTTCGCATTGAGTTGTTGCTCCATAGCGTTGCAGAACCAGACTGGCGTGTCGAAGGTGGCTTTCCCTGGGCCGGGAGTAAATCAGGATGTCGGTCAGGTAGATAACCACGAACCGATCCAACATGTCACGGAACACGTTGTTCATGAAGTGCTGAAAAACGGCGGGAGCATTTGTCAACCCAAATGGCATGACAGTGTATTCGTAGTGTCCGTGTCGGGTGCGAATGCCGTCTTCCATTCGTCTCCTTCTCGTATCCGCACCAGGTTGTAGGCCCCGGAGATCGAGCTTGGTGAAGATCGTGGCCTCCGCAACCTTTCCAGTAGCTCCGGGATGGCGGCAGGGGTAGCGATTCCGCACCGTAATGGCGTTTAGCCGGCGGTAATCACAGCATAGGCGCAAGTCCCCTGTCTTCTTCTTCACAAAGAGGACCGGGGCCGAGAGGGACTTTGAAGGCGGATGAACCCTCGGGCCAGGTTTTTGTCCAGGAAGTCCCTGAGGCGGCCAACTCGGGCTCCGACATGGAATACAGGCGTCCCACAGGCAGTGGTGCGTTGGGCAGAAGGTCCACGGGCAATCGTGGGGCCGATGCGGGGTAGTCGGTCCGCCTCCTTCTCGCTGAACACGTCGGCGAAGTCCGTCAGCTCAGGAGGCAAGGTGATGGCAGCGGTGGGGCGTTCTGGCGGCACAGGTGTGGCGGATGTGATCGACGCACTGCAGACTCGGGAAAGAGATGGCGTTCGCGACCAGGCCACCTGAGGATCGTGGGTCCGAAGCCAGGCCAACCCAAGGACCAAGGGAAAATGAAGGTCCGCCGTGACATAAAACTGGATCGCCTCCTCATGGTCCCCAATAGCCAGGCGCAAAGGCTGGGTGGCGAATTTAATGGGGCGGACACCAGTTCTCGTCCATCAATTGTCTCTACCGCATCGGAGGGTCCACGGAACCACGGGACCGCAAACTGGGTCACAAAGGCCTGGTCCATAAAGTTTGTTGTGGCCCTAGGTCCACCAGCGCATGCGCCTGGAGCCCGTCCGACTGGTTCCCCAACCATATCCGTGTGTCCAGAATCAGATGCCGAGGGGCCCAGAGTCTACTTCCATAGCGTCCAGTGGGGCTTAATGCGTGCCCGACCTAGGGTTTCCCGAGGTCGGGCCTGCTCCGTTCCCGATTGGTCACGCTGTGATTCGGGACGGCGTCGTGCCCGCCGCTTTCTGGGGCAAGAAGCGGCGAAGTGGCGGGCTCCCCACAGTACAGGCACAATCCCCTTGGCGCCTCGGTTCCGCTCCTGGGCTGTTAGGCGAGGTCTGGCGCTCCCAACTCCATGGGCTCTTCCGCAGCGGTTACAAAGCGTGGGGCGACCCTGGGTGCTGGTGGTGCAGGAAGTGGGGTGCAGATGTCGACGGAGGTCCCGGGGTGCGACGGGACGGTCGCCGTTGCAGACGGGCATCGAGGCGGAGACAAAGGGCACCAAGTTGTCGAGGTCATGGCGCCTCCACGCGGGCCAGCTCGTCTTGCAATTCCTCTGAGAGTCCCTCCTGGAACGCGTCCACCAGCGCTGCATCATTCCAGTCAGAGTCCTGGCACAAAAGGCGAAATTGGCGATGTACTCCTGCAGGCGTTTCCCTTGTGAGTTCCTTAAGGCGCCTGGTTGCCGTCAGCATTGACGGGTCCTCATACATGGTGCGTGGTGCTGCCAAAACGCTGTTGGTCCGCCAGCAGGGGCTGTCCTGGAGCAAGAGGGCGTGGCCCATCGAGCAGCCGAGCCGGAAGAAGGTTAATCACGAAGGCCACCTTAGCCCGGTCGTCTGGGAAATCCTCTGGCCTCATAGCCATGTAGAGCTGGCACTGTCCCAAGAAGGTCGGGAACATCTCAGGCTGCCCAGAAAACTTATCCGCACGGTTATCGGGCACTTGCGACGAGGAGGAGGAGTGGGAGGATGGGGGGGGGCTGCAGGCACATTCCTGGCAGCAAGTTGGCCTGCCAAGTGAGCCACTTGCTGCTGGAGCTGTTGGTTAGCCGCGTGTAGCTGCTCTAACTGCTGCTGTACCTGCTGCTGGTCCATCTTTGGTGGAAGGTGTTTTAGTCAGGTCTCGGACAAAATGTTCTGTTTCCTTCCCCAATACTCCCAGCAAAGAGTCCGTCAGAGGCCTTCCTTTTTTTTCCTTTTATTTACATAGATACATGTCCTGGCCACGTCTACCCACAGGCCTGCCAAGTTTCTGGAGATAACGAGGAAATTATAGATAAGGCCAGAATTACTCACGAATATATTCTTCCCTCCATGAATTAGCTTGCGCCAAATTCATTGCTTTGTCCGAGACAAAAAACCAGGAAGTCCCGCCTCCTATTTATAGTCTCTGCAGATGTCACTGCATGACAATTATGACTTGGCTTTGTCCCAACTCTTCCGCTGCTGCGCACGCCGATCAAGCCTTCGTAACCTTGCGTCCCTCCAAAACTGTTCTTGGGGCGTTGCCAAATCAGAAGAAGGCCCGGGAGAATCAGGCCTTGCCGACCCCTCCCTTTGAGTGGGTGCCAGGGAGGGAGAGGGCTCAAGAGAAGCAGGGCTTGCCAGGTCTTCTCCCTCATTTTCTGAATCATCCGAGTCCAGGAGTCTGGGTCCAGGAACCTGGGTCACAACAGACATGTTCTTCTCAACACCAGCTAAAGACCACTGTGCAAGAGCTAAAGTCTGAATGAGTTCACCTTTTATTAAGAGATAATCTAGCCACATGTAGCAATCAGTTAATCCTGTTATAGCAAAGCAACAAACCTCTTCAGAAATTTACAAGGCTGGATATATAAATCTTCCTTAACACCAGTATATGCCACGGCCGAGGTTATAACAAATCCTTAGTTTAAACATTTTTCACATTCAGATCCAATCCAGCCAATTAAAGTTAAGTAGGTGTGGATCGTCTTGCACATTCCTTTCTTCAATGCCTGTAAAATTCATTACCAAATATAGAAAAAAAACCCTTCCATCAAATACTTAATTGGTCACCGGTTTTGCTAAATACAGGCTATTTAATTTAAAGCTCTAATGCAAAACCTGAAGTGTTATGTATTCATGTTTGTACCTTTAAATATTTGAGCGGGAAATCAGCACGTTGCTGATTGGACGAAGCCTCCAGCAGAACTGTATAAAAGGAGAGGTTTTTCCCCCAGCCTGTTGCTGGGTTCACCCTATATTAAAGAGCTGTTGTCACTACCCTGGTCTCCAGCCTAGTTACTTCCAGAACTTAACATTGGCGACGAAGGTGGGATTTCGAGGCTAAGGAGAACCAGAACCGAGCTGAAGCACGCACGATAGAACCGAACCCAGCAAATCAGGGCAGAAACGGAGATGGCCAGTTACACCGCCCGCACTGCTTGACCCAGCCAGAGAAATGGGAACGATGACCCGTTCAAAGCTTTCTAGAAGCCAACGAACTGCAGGGAGTTCCAGATAACCGAAAAGGGCTTATTTCTTAAGCCACTGTGGTCCGGAGGTCATCGATTATGGAAGCCCTGGCAGAGCCAACGCCGATACAATCGGTATCGGCCAACTCTGCAAACCCTACTAAAAAACCACTTCGCACCCACACCGTCCATATACGTGCGACGGTTTGAATTCGGAGAGCGAAGACAGATGGAGGGCGAATCCATCGGTGACTACATGGCCGCCCTAAGGAAAGCGTCCAAGGACTGCGGATACCGAGACCTAGACGAGGTGCTGCTCGAGCAACTCATACGAGGGGTCAAAGACATCCGTTTGCGGCGCGGCTGCTAGCAAAGAGCAACCTAACACTGGCCAACGCCTGGACGGCCAGAGCACATGAAATGTCCACCCAAGCAGGAGACACTGCAAAAGCCTCTCCACCAAAGGCGAGCACAAAGCCGGCTCCAGTGCACCAGGAGGAGATTCAGACCGAATCCGACGGTGACGGTGAGGATGAGGAAGGGTCTGCCGAAAAGAAGCGACAAAGAGGACCGAGGCGAATGCGGAAGCTGCGGAGGTCAACACCAGCGCCAACGCTGCAAGTTTGACGCAACATGTCGGCGGTGTGGAAAGAAGGGCACCTAGCTCAAGTCTGTCGAGCTCCCCAACCTTCCTCGAATTCAAATCGGCCAATCAGAGCTGGATCGAAGGCGACCCGATTGGCTCAAATAAGAAAGGCGCGAATTCAAACCAAACGACTGTAGTCATAGGCCGCACCTCAACCCGAGTGGAGAAGAAGATCTTCACCAAACCTAAAATAGAGGAGTAAGGTGCCGACTCGAAGTGGACACCGGGTCAGCCATCACCATCATGTCCTGGGACACTTTGGTGAAGTCACTGCCATCAGTCGCAAGCGCCACCTGCAATCCCAACGCCACGGTTCACGATTACCAGGAAATCGAATCCCTGTTCGAGGGACCACCTCCGTCCGTCGAGCACGGACCTCACAAGAAGACCCTGCCCATCACGATCGTCGAGGGGACTCTGCCTAGTTGTTGCTAGGACTAGACTGGTTTCGCGCACTGGGCATGGGAGTGACTGGCATCTACAGAAGTGACTGTAACCTGAAAGACATTCTTTAACGAGTTCAAGATGTCTTCAAGGACTGCCTGGGCAAGTACAAGGGGACCCTATTTCCTTCAACTTAGACCCCAGGTAGCTCCCATTAGGCTAAAGGCGGAGAGTCCTTTGCCCTTAAACCAAAATTGACAAGGAGCTAGATAAGCTCATAAATCAGGGAATTTTGGTGCCAGTCGATCACGCAAAGTGGGAGACGCCAATCGTCACCCCATAAAACCAGATGGGTCAATTAGAATTTGCGCTGACTACAAGGCGACGCTAAACAAAGCCTTACAGAAAAGCGCTACCCGGTTCCGTGGTGCAACACTTACTGCACTCTCTGGGGCAAGGGCAGGTCTTTGCAAAGTTAGACTTGGCCCAAGCCTACCAACAACTGCCCGTAGACGCCAACAGCGAAGCCCAAACAATTGTAACTCCACAGGGGTGCATTCAGGTGCACCCGACTACAATTTGGGGTGAGTGTGGCACCGGGTTGTTCCAAAACTTAATGGAACGACTTCTGCAAGGGCTCCCAGGGTAGTTCCCTACCGATGATGTCTTGATATCAGCGGAATAGAGGAACTGGGGAGCGTTAAGAAAGGTTCTGAGCATTTTCCGGGCAGCCGGACTAAAGGTTAAAGCAAACAAATGCCACATAGGGGTGAATCCGTCAATTCTTGGGCTACCGAATAGACAAGAAGGGAATTCACCCCACTGAGAGCAAAGTCAAGGCAATCAGAAAGGCCCCAGCGCCCAAAAACAAAGCAGAGCTACAGGCATTCCTGGGGCTAGTGAATTTTTACGCGGTTTTTTTAAAAAACAAAGCGACCGTTGCTGAACAGCTGCACAAGCTTCTAGGAAAAAATACTGTTTGGTCTTGGGGAAAGTTGGAAAGTAGGGCTTTTGAAACAGTAAAAAACCTGCTTTCAAGCGATAGCCTACTCATCCAATATCATAACTCATTGCCCCTAGTGCTGGTTTGCGATGCCTCTCCTTACGGGGTGGGGGCTGTGCTCAGCCACAGACTTCCAAATGGCACAGAAGCCCCTATAGCCTTCTACTCTAGAACAATGTCCCCCCCAGAGAGGAACTATAGCCAGTTAGATAAAGAAGCGCTAGCAATTGTGTCAGGGTGAAAAATTCACGAATATGTTGTCGACGCATTCTCTAAATGGTTAGAAATCATACTTATGAAATCCACTACGGCCGAGGCAGTAATCGCAGCCCTGCGCCACCTATTCGCAACCCACGGGTTGCCTGACACTCTGGTGTCCGACAACGGCCCGCAATTCACGGCAGCCCAGTTTGAGGAATACTTGGCAGAGGAGGGCATCCGCCATGCCCTCTCCGCGCCTTTCCACCCTGCGTCGAATGGCCTTGCAGAGCGTTCCGTCCGGAGCGCTAAGGAGGCATTGTCCAGACTCAAGCCAGGAGACTAGCAAGCAAAAGTAGATTTCTTTCTGGCCATTCAGCACAGAACCCCAAGCACTGCTACAGGCAGAAGCCCAGCCGAACTATTGATGGGACGGAAGCTCCGGTGCCCACTTGACCGTTTGAATCCCCATTACACACCAGAGGGTTACCAGGGGGAGATAGAAAAAACGAGAGGAATGGGTATAGGCGACAGAGTGTGGGCCCGCAACTATGGGGACGGCCCAAGCTGGCTCGCAGGGCAAATCATAAAAGCGACCGGTCCAAAGTCATAGTTGGTGGAATTGGAAGACAACCGAGTATGGAGGCGCCACATAGATCAGATAAGGAAACGAATAGCAGAACAACCCGAACCAAACGAGACAGATAGTGACCAATCCTTATTTGAACCCACAGCTGACCATAACCCGAAGGCGCAAGACTTAGCTGAGGTCCCGGAGGTCCAGCGACGCCATCAGGTTCGAGGGAATCGGCAGGAAAATTACAAAATAATCCAAGGCCGGATGGCCAAGAAAAGAGTCTGCAGTAATCCAGGGCCCGTTGGCCTAGAGAAAGAGCTGGGAGGAGAAAACAGCCCCTCCGACCAGCTCAAACACCACCCAGAACTGAACCGCAGGTCTGAAAGAACTAGGAGACGCCCAGGTTATTTGCGTGACTACGAATAATAACATGTAAATAAAATGTAAATAGAGGCAAAGTGTTTTCTGGGAGGGGAGGAGTGTTATGTATTCATGTTTGTACCTTTAAATATTTGAGCGGGAAATCAGCACGTTGCTGATTGGACGAAGCCTCCAGCAGAACTGTATAAAAGGAGAGGTTTTTCCCCCCAGCCTGTTGCTGGGTTCACCCTATATTAAAGAGCTGTTGTCACTACCCTGGTCTCCAGCCTAGTTACTTCCAGAACTTAACATGAAGAACTATTGCTTTTTTTAGAAAAGTGTTTTCTAGTGCTAATCTTCTCACCTGCTATTGAAGAATAACTAAGTATTTTTCCCCAGGTTGTTAAAATGAGTTAAATCAGAGCCTGTCATAACCAAACTGAAAACCTACAAATGCAGAAAAGTGTTATACATCATCATGTTTATTTATATACCATCAAATGCATTTGATATTTCATTGGATAGGTTAGAAAATTTAGGTGATCACCATTTGGGCATAATATTTATGCTTGCAAAGGTACAAAAACATCATGCGTTACAGAATATAAACCATTCTGTCTTACAAATAATGATACCCTGGCAGAATTATACATTTGGCTCCAGCCAGACAAAATTGATCTCCTATGAGAAAACACAGCATTTATGTTTCATAATCAGTCTGCTGTAGAGATATTATATTGCCTGCCAGCTCTAGGAACTTGTATTATTACAGATTTCAATTGCTTTCTATGGTGACAGACAATTTAAATTGAATAGGCTGAATTCAATCCAATCCATAATGTTCATTTCCAAAATCCCATAATGCCTGGCAGGATGATTCCATAACAATTCTCTTCAAAAACTAAGTGTACTTAAAAGTTGAGATAGTTAAACCATTGACTCAACAGTACTATAACCACCACAGGTGTTTGACCAGGTTCCTGGTTTTGGATACTTTACTAAACTTTTTTATTTCTGCCACCCATGGTTTCATGGAAAAGGAGCAAAATGAGAGTGTTCAAGTCAAGATGGGCTTGCAAAGAGGCATCCATAAGTTTTAGGAAGACTCATCATTTCTCTAGCATCTCAAACCTTGGCAACTTTAAAGACTTGTGGACTTCAACTCCCAGAGTTCCTCAGCCAGCTTTGCTGAAGCTGGGAGTTGAAGTCCACAAGTCTTAAAATTGCCAAGGTTGGAGATCCCTGGTCTAGAAGATATTGAGATTTTGTAATTTTGAAATTGTATTAATTTGTCAAGGAGAACTTGGCAAGGTGTCCTTTGGCCATGCCCTTTTATAACAGATTAATTTTGTGTAGAAAAAAAAATCATTCAGATTTGGTTTCTACTTTCTGGGCTCTCAATTTTTCTACAACTCTTTGCAGTAATTTTGTAATAAATAAATAATAGGTTTGCATTGGCTGAATCTTTCTCGGTTTTTTTTTAAAAAAAATCCCTTTTTATGACCCTGTAATCTCTTAATTTAGGATAGAATCGTCGGGGGTGATTCGATTGGATGGAATTGAGTGTTTACTGGTTGGATACCCTTCCTAATGCCATGTGGAATTCACAGCAGCTAGAGCTCACAGTATCTGTGTTTCTAGCCTGATGCCTTAACCACTACACTACACTGTCTAAGCAATGACTAGTTGATATGAAATCAGATGCTCATTAGAAAAAAAAAAACCTGGCAGCTTTCTCATATAGATTTCTGTACAAACTATTGAGGCTTCAGGCCTTCTTTTCCTCTCTGCAACTCTCAGGGAGGGAAAAGCCTACTGTATCTTTGGATTTAAAACCCACTATGTATTTGCAGCCACTATCTTTCACTTTAAGGATTTACCCTACTTAATCCTTATTAGAGCCTCGGTGGCACAGTGGTTAGAGTGCAGTACTGCAGGCTACTTCTGCTGACTGCTGGCTGACTGCAATTTGGCATTTCAAATCCCACCAGGCTCACGGTTGACTCAGCCTTCCATCTTTCCGAGGTGGGTAAAGGACCCAAATTGTTGGGGGCAATAGGCTGACTCTGTAAACTGCTTAGAGAGGGCTGTAAAAGCATTGTAAAGCGGTATATAAGTCTAAGTGCTATTGCTATTAATCCTTATTAGTGAAGACACGAAGTAAAGATAGTAAATATAGTTAAAAAGAGTATTAAAGGTCTCTAGTTTAAAAATGGGCCATCCTAATACTCCACAGGTAAAGAGTCCTTCCCCAAACAAAATGGTCATCCTTCTAAACCAGGAATGTCAAACTGGTGGCCCGTGGGCTGGATGCGTCACACGCAGCCAGGCCAGGCTCACCCCAGCTCCGCGAATAGGAAAAGTGTCGCAAAACATCACGTGATGGCAATATGACGCCCCGAGTTAAGACACCCGTGCTCTAAATTAATGTTCTCTCCTCTTTTATTACATTAACTGAGGAAGACATGTTTGGGTTTTTCTGTATCAATTCAAGTTTTTTGGGTTGAGATTTTGCCTTTCAGTTTTCTATTGATCTCCTTACACTGACAATAATTTGAGGTTTTTTTTCTCCTTGCTTTTCATCTCCTCTTTCTTCTCAAGATCCTTCCAATTACTGACCCATGTGGTCTCTTCCTTCCAGCTCTTATTATTCCCCTAAATTTTATTTTCCGTCCACTCACAGCTGATTGGTGACACAGTTTTGGGTTTAAAAGTTCATTAGCTCTTATAATTTCATTGGTCTTTCATTTCTCCCATTTCTCCCATTCAAGACTAAAATATTTCATCCTCCTGGATAAATTTGCATTTAGACATAAGTACAACGTGCTGTATCTAATTTATTTTGGCCAAAGCATTCTCTCCCCTTCAGGTATCAGATACTTGAAACAGAAGTATCTGGTACATTTCAATTGGAGTGCATTGGCAGGGAATTTAAAATAAATGCTGAACTGGTTTTTCTGCTTCTTTCTTCTTGTATGATGTATGCACATTTTTCTTGAAATTATGATAGCGATATTAATTTCATATATATATTTTTAAATGATATAATAAACCTAGTTCTACACAATTAATGAATTGATGAAATAATAAACTTCACCTTTCATGATTTCAATGAGCATATTTTATGGCTCATTATTTCATGATTCAAGATTCATATTTATTGATATTGTATTCTTTTATCTACAACCTTTCCTCTTTTTTTCCTTTTTTAGCTATTTATTCTATTGGGGTTATTTCAAATATTTAATAAAAAGAAAAAAAAGAAAAATTGCGTCAGAAACAGTGCTCAGAACATTAATCCTATAAAGCTCAGTGTCATCTGAACAACTAGACACAAGAACCGTTTCTTCCCGAACACCATCACTCTGCTAAACAAATAATTCCCTCAACACTGTCAAACTATTTACTAAATCTGCACTACTATTAATCTTCTCATTGTTCCCATCACCCATCTCCTTCCACTTATGACTGTATGACTTTGCTTGTAACTTTGTTGCTTGTAACCTTACAATTTATATTGATACTGATTGTTTCCTGATTGCTTATTTGTACCCCATGACTATCGTTAAGTGTTGTACCTTAGAATTCTTGATGAATGTATCTTTTCTTTTATGTACACTGAGAGCGTATGCTTGTGTGTCCAATCACACTTGACCAATAAAAAAATTCTATTCTATTCTATTTTATCTTCTGTCATGCTTTCTAATAATATAAACGAACATGGGGGGCAAGAGACTATTAAAACATATTGTGATCAGAGCTCGAATTTCTTGTGAAGATAAAAATTAGATCTGATATAAATTTGGTTACTGTTTTAAGACACATTTGTGAGGCAAGAAATTTGATTCCACATATGGCAGAAACCAAGTACAAGTTTAAATTAGATGAAATCATGGCTGTAATTTGTTTTATGAAACCTTCACAAAATACTGTAATTTGATCTATCATACTCATTCCAAAAATAGATGTGTTGGATAATAAGAAACTATCATTCTCATGAAATTAGAATGCTGAAACCAAGTATCTTGTTATACTTGACAGCAATAAGCTTTGGATGTTTTATTTGCTTTGCCCCATTAATGTTGTTGCACACATAACTTCCCGTGTTAAAAGGTAGCAACAGACTGGATATACTTCCTATGAACAACAATGGTAAGGTGTGGAGAATGAGTGGCTGCTTTCAAGAGCTTGTACACTCTATTTTCAATGTGCCCTCTGGTGTTCAAGGAACATAGATTCACCGTCCGGAAAGATCCATTAGAAAGGTGGCACTATCTACCTTCAGTACTATGTTCTCAGTAAATCTAAGATGATTCTCCCCTTCTGGGGAGAAAATAGTTTTCCTTTAATGTGAGCAAGCCTTGTAAAAATTACTTATGTAATCTTCAGCTGTGCTTTGAAATGTAGGCAGCAAGTATGCTTTCTGAATGCTCAAAAAACATCAAACTATTCTCTGTGATGTACTGAAACAGGAGTGGCATTGTACCATCTCATGTAACGTGAGATCAAGGATAAGCACCTTCAAATTATGTCCCGGGAAATATTGGCTGTATTAGTATAGAATAAAATATAAATACTGTAGAGTAGTGGCAAATCAGTTTTTCCCTTGCTGTGCATAACCAATGGAAAATGTTACGTATGTTCCTTGAACGTATGTTAGGTAATTTGAAGCAATGGTAAGTTCAAATAACTGGACTGGACTGGTAGGCCACATTAAGTGGGAATACATTGTGTTCCTCTAGAAGTAGATCTTCAAGCAGATAAAACTGTCAAAAGAGAATTGTAATGGAAACCAGAAACCATGCTGACTGGGGAATTCTGGAAATGAAGTCCACACATCTTAAGGTTCCCAAGGTTGAGAAACACTGCTAAAGACAGACAGACCCTGTCTGACATAAGAGCTCAACCAGTGGTGGGTTTCAAATTTTTTTATTACCAGTTCTGTGGGTGTGGCTTGGTGGGCGTGGCAGGGGAAGGATACTGTAAAATCTCCATTCCACCTCACTCCAGGGGAAGGTTACTGCAAAAATCCCCATTTCCTCCCAATCAGCTGGGACTTGGGAGGCAGAGAATAGATGGTGGCGGGGCCAGTCAGAATTTTTACTACCGATTCTCCGAACTACTCAAAATTTCTGCTACCAGTTCTCCAGAACTGGTCAGAACCTGCTGAAACCCACCTCTGAGCTCAACACTTTCATGTCTATTCAGAACTACAATTAAGTAAATGCTGCTATCTAGTGGGGATATTGCTTCATTTAAAAGCAGCATTGCAAACTACCAAGATGATAACACTACAGGTACTCCTTACAACCATTTGTTTAGTGACTGTTCAAAGTTACAACAACATTGAAAAAAGTGACTTAAAACGGGTTTTCACACTTATGACCGTTGCAGCATCCCCATAGTCACGTGATCACATTTTGAACACTTGGCAACTGGCTCATGTTTACGATGATTGCAGTGTCCTTGGGTTAGGTAACCACCTTTTGCGACCTTCTGATGAGCAAAGTCAACAAGGAAGCCAGTCTCACTTAACAACCGTATTACTCACTTAACAGCTGCAGTGATTCATTGGACAACTGTGGCAAATAGAGTAGATTTTACCGAGTAGATTGATAGATCTTTATAGAAATGGCTTGTTCATATTATTATAAAAAAGCAAAAAGTTGTGTTTTGATGTTAATGCCTTATCGTCGTGTCCCACTCCTCCGCTGACGGCCGGGTCAGGGAAATCCGAATCAGGCGTGCCTCTGCAGCTCTGCCCAAAGTCCTAGCAAAGTCCTCAGAGCAGGCAGGAGACCAGTAAGTGACTTCAGCAAGATAAATTCGACTTTTGCCTGACTCAGAGACTGCCAGAAAGCAGATCCTTTATATAGGCCATGGGGTGTGGCTCCATGACTCAGCACTCATTAAGGCCTGCCCCTCCCTTCCTTCTGTTGCCTCCACCTATCCAATCTTCTGATGCGAGGGTCACTCCAATCAGCAGCTGTTGGAAGTAAACTTTCCTCAGGCTCACATGCTGTGGAGGAGGGGGAGGGGTCTAGCTGCTCCGTTTGCCTGGGCATGGAGCCAGGGCTGGGACCGGGAGGTGCCCCCTCCTCTGCAGCTTGTCTGGGCATGGAGCCAGGACTGGGACCGGGAGGTGCCCCCTCCTCTTCAGCTTGTCTGGGCATGGAGCCAGGACTGGGGCCGGGAGGCATACATTACTCTGTATTCGGGAGCAGATAAGCAGACCCCGGCTGCGGTGAGAGCGGACAAGACACAACACTTATTTTACTGCAACAGAGAGAGTCAGAAGTCAATGCTTCTTTTTCTTTTCTTTTTCTTCTTATCCTTCCTCACTTCTCTTCCTCTCCACTGTTTTCTATTTACCATATATTTACTGCACCCCCCCCCCACTTTTGGCACGTGACGGCAAAAAGGTTCGCCATCACTATTCTAGAACTATCCAGATGTCCATGAACGCAGATTTTCACTGTATCAATCAATCCCTTGCAGAACTTAGCAGAACAAGGAGAGGATGTCCAAGATTTTAGGCAATTTGAAAGGCTTTTTCAAAACCACTAGAGACAAAAGTATTTATGTGAAAGCCTGGGATTCTTTGACAATCATATCATCAGTGGCTGTTTCCAGACTCTACTGTATGCTATTTTGTTATCATGGTAAGGCACTTTTAGTGTACTTAATTTCAAAGCAACAGAGGATGGGCCTACATTAAACATTTCAACTTACTCCAAACATGCTGCTTCCATAGAAGGAATGGCAATAATTTCAGGCATCATTTAGCAGATATACAAATGTTAACATTTCCCCAGGTCTTCGAGCAACAGCATTACAAGCTGTACTTGTTTAATGGGGCTAAATGAGGGGTGAAGATATCCATTCCAATATGTTGCATTCTAAGACATTTTCCATAACCTGAATCCTTTCTTAAATTTTTGCTGGAATTGAAAAGAGGTATCTTTTCAAACATCCCCATTAAGTCCCTAGGGGTAAGGCACCCAGTACCAACAATAGGGCAGTAATTTGGATTTGAAAGCAAAAAGGTGGTTTGGTGAACACAGAAGTGCATACATAGCACTTCTCTGCAACTCTCTACCCCAAATCTCTCTTTAGCTGGAATTGCACTGCAGCCATGGTTAGAACCTGTGTGTCGTGTCCCACTCCTCCGCTGACGGCCGGGTCAGGGAAATCCGAATCAGGCTTGCCTCTGCAGCTCTGCCCAAAGTCCTAGCAAAGTCCTCAGAGCAGGCAGGAGACCAGTAAGTGACTTCAGCAAGATAAGTTCGACTTTTGCCTGACTCAGAGACTGTCAGAAAGCAGATCCTTTATATAGGCCATGGGATGTGGCTCCATGACTCAGCACTCATTAAGGCCTGCCTCTCCCTTCCTTCTGTTGCCTCCGCCTATCCAATCTTCTGATGCGAGGGTCACTCCAATCAGCTGTTGGTAATAAACCCTCCTCAGGCTCACATGCTGTGGAGGAGGGGGAGGGGTCTAGCTGCTCCGTTTGCCTGGGCATGGAATCAGGGCTGGGGCCGGGAGGTGCTCCTTCTTCTGCAGTTTGTCTGGGCATGGAGCCAGGACTGGGGCCGGGAGGCATACATTCCTCCGTGTTCGGGAGCAGATAAGAAGGCCCCGGCTGCTCTGAGGGCGGGCAAGACACAACACTGTGCAATTTTGGAAGAAGACATGGGCCCGCTCTAAAGGATTGCAGACAAGTGCTATATTTTGCCTTTTAAAGTGTTGCACAGCCCTCAGAGTGACTATTCATCAAATAACAATACATTTGTCAAGTCATGCTAATTGGCTGTGATTACATATCATGTATGCTTCACCAGCCTTCCAATTTCTCCTCTTGGCTGGCTAACCAAGAGAAATCTTTTTTATTTTTAGGTTTTTTTTTCCTAACCAAGATGTTATTGAATTCCAATACTCATCACTTCTAGCCCAAATGGCCTGTGATGAAGGACTTGCAGTCGATATATTGCATTAATCATCCTGGCTGTTAACGGAAAGCTGTAAAACAAGGTTCTCTTAAGAAACCCAAATTATGCGTTAAAAAGAAAAAAAAAACTTGCTTGCAACTGCAGTTCGTTAAACAGAAAGGTGTTAGGGATCTCAATTTACACATTTGGCTTAGAACAAATACTTGACAGATCTGTACACGTTTGCAGTGTCACAGCAGGAAAAATGTGAAACAGTTCAAGCCTGAACAGAAAAAGTAACAATAAATACGTGTGCAAAAAGTGTTTTTAAATAAAAAAATAAAAACCACAACACTGTATTTCTAGAACAAATATATTACTATTCCAACAGGAGATACGATGTTTATTTTGCTAGGACTTTAATAAAAGCAGAGTCATATGGACCGCACCTTCTGTTCTACTTTTATAACATTTATTCTGTTGATCAGCTTCCTTCTTTTATAATATTAGACGAAGGTATTCAATGATAAAAAGCTGACCTAATGTTCTAGCTTCTTCAGGTTCCTCTAAGAAAAGGTTACCAGCTAAGAATTATGAGAGCACAGATTGAGTATTTCATGTGTTTTATCACAAAACAATTTGAACATCCTTACCTGAGAAAAATTGAGACCGTTCAATGGATGGCATTGTTCCTCTACTTTTTCGACTGCACCTGTCTGCTTCTTGAGGCGTTCTGCTTCCTGAGCCAGATAGAGATCCAAAACAGGTACACCCCGTGACTTGATGTCCACTTCAGTCAGAGAATTCACCATTAGCATGACCCAAACAGGCCTTTTCCTCTCCCAGTTGCCTGCAATGGCATTGAAGAGGTAGTCTGCATATAGGCCTTTGCCTCGTTGATCTGGAGTCATCCAGGAAGGTATCATCAGCTTGACATACTCCAAATGGCGCTTGAGTCGGCGGTAAAGGTCCCTGGGGAGCACATCCTGAAGGTTCTTGCCCTGTGGTAGAAGCTGGCAACTGGTCAAAGCAGAGATTGTGTAGGGATCAGTGAGGTCCAGCTCGAAGTAGACAATATGACTGTCCTGGAAGGCTTTCTTAGAATTCTCAGGGATAAAATCCCAGACTCGAGTATAAGGGACATGAATGGTACCAAAAAAGTAAGATGGCGGGTCTCTCTTTATAGTCCACAGGAAGGAGTTCAGCTCACTTTGCTGAAGGAAAGGAAACACAGCAGTGAAAATAAGCAAGCGTGAAAACAACATGGGGAACAAGTAATCATTAAGTGAGATGGATAAATTACGTAGCTTGTCATTAAAGTTACTGAGAAAACAGTAGATTGGGTACAAATCTTGAATGAGGCTAAGTTTCTAATGCAAAATTTCAGGAAGGCTGGGAAACATCCAAATAAATAAAACAAAAAATTGACTTCATTAGATATTAGCTAAAGTTCTCATAGTAGCAAGCTACATAAGCATTGGTTCAGCTGAAATAAAGAAGTGAACAATCACTGAGAAATGAACAGAACAGCACAATTACTGATTTCACCTAGAACAAAATGGACTCAGGTTACAGAGCATTTCTAAAGTGCTGTTTAAATTCATATATTTAGAAGGCTTTTTTTCTTCTCTAATCTGGTACCTCTAATTTCTTTTGCTTACTAATCCTTATTCTGAGCTTTGCACAATGTTATTTATCCCAAAAGGAAACTGAACAATACTCCTAATAGTATGTATGTAAAAGAAAAAAAAGAAAAACTTTGATATTATACATCAATAATAAACCCTCCTGTAAATGCTCCTATTAAAAAAGCCAAGACAACAGGACCTCAATCTACCTCTTATTAATTGGACCCTAAACAAACGTACAACAGAACCAATACATACAAGCATATACAATGCCGTTACTAATCTGGGATTGGATCAATTTGTAACAAACAACCCTAAACTCAACAATTGTCTTGATCTCATTTTCTGCAATAATTTAAACTCAATCTATGGTCTACAACCCTTTTGTACCCTTTCAAATAGTGACTACAGATTGATTGACTTTTGTCTCAATTTATATCCTTACAAAGACAATCAAAATGACAAGACCCCAAAATATAACTTCAGAAAAGCCAATTATGATCTTATAACTGAAGACCTCTCATCTCGATTGGCAAAATCTGTTCACTGGCTGCATCACTGCCGATGACCATTATAACATCTTTTTACAAGAAGTCAAAAGAACCATCAAACTACACATACCACTAATAATCCCCAAAACCAAGAAAATCAAATTACCTATAACAATAAGGAAGCTTCAATTAAAAAAAAATCTTTGGTGCAAAAACAAAACTGGCCACGTAGCTAACTTCAAAAGTCGCTACAAATCCTTATGCCGACAGATAAAGGTAGATGCAACAATTACCACAGCAAACAAGAGGAAAACCTACTATGCACAAAATCCACCTGGGCCTTCTATAATTTTGTAAACAACAAACTTAAAGACTCAAGATCCATCCCACCACTAAAAGGGCCAAATGGGAAAGACTGTAATGATGAAAACATTAAGGCCAACCTCTTCAATATGTTCTTCGGTTCAGTATTTGTAAACAGCAATGGATCATGCCCCACATTTTCCAATCATACCACAATTAATCACAACGATCTAATACATGCCGATTTCACAGAAGATGCTGTTAAAAAGGCATTATGCAACCTAAAGCAATCTCTATCTATTGACCCTGATGGATTATGTTCCTACTCCTTAAAAAAAGTCTCAAGCACCGTAGCAGAACCTCTTAGCATAATCTATGAAATATCTTTCAAATCCAGCTCCTTGCCTAGCTTATGGTCACTAGCCACAGTCATCCCTATTTTCAAAAAGGATGACCTCAGCCTAGTTGAAAATTACAAACCAATCTATTATGTTGCGTCACATGCAAAGTCATGGAATCAATCATAAACCAATCCATTATCCTCTTCTTAGAGACAAACAAACTATTCTCTAACAAGCAGTTTGGCTTCAGAAAAAAACTGCCCTGAAATCTGCAACCTGTCAGGCCTGGAACCAATTCTTCAACACCCGGATCCAAATAAACCTTTTGTGGTCCAAGCTGACGCAAGTGATGTAGCACTAGCCACTGTCTTATTACAACGGAATACCGACAACAATCTTATGCCCTGCGCGTACGTTTCTAAAAAACTGATGGACACTGAACGCAGATGGGCAGTTTGGGAAAAGGAAGCCTTTGCAGTGCGCTGGGCACTCCTCTCCTGGAGACACTTCCTTGAAGGCGGAAAGGAACCATTCGAGGTGTGGACGGACTACAAAAAGCTCGAATACTTAAAAACCCCTCAAAAGCTTTCTCCCAAACAAGTTTGATGGGCTCAGTTTTTCAAACGGTTCCATTTCACCCTCAAATACATCCCTAGCGACCAAAATCTACTGGCTGATACCCTATCTAGGAAACCGCAATTTGACAGCCAACGCAAAGAGGTAATACATGCGATGATTCCCGATAGCGAACCAGCCAGCCAAGCACTTACTCGACCGCGATCACGCCATGGTGCTAACATCCCACCAAATAAACTACTAGCGGAATTAAAATCAGCACTCGCTGACGATGCTTGGTTTAAAGAAAACTTGCCAGACCTTAAGGGATGGACTACCCTGGAAAGGAACCAAGATTTATGTACCCGTCGCTATGCGGCTGCCTATACTACAGAGAAGCCACGACTCTCGCCTAGGAGGTCACTTTGGATTTTTGAAAACTCTCCACTTGGCTAGAAGACAATTCTGGTGGCCAAAAATGAAATCAGATGTCGAAGACTATGTCCGGAGCTGTGCTACCAGCGCCACCATGAAGTCCAGACCAGGGAAACCCCCTGGACTCCTACAACCCGTAGCCGAACCCACCAGACCCTGGGAGGAGATTGCCATGGATTTTATTGTTGAACTCCCACCTAGTGGGGGAAATACGGTGATATGGACCGTAGTGGATTTGTTCTCTAAACAGGCCCACTTCACTGCGTGCAGCGGATTGCCATCGACGAGAAAATTAGCAAAGCTCTTCGTGAAACACATCTACAGACTACATGGAGTCCCTAAAAGGATAATATCCGACAGGGGTGTTCAATTCACAGCCAAGTTCTGGAGGGAGTTGCTGCAGTCCATTGGGTCGTCTCAAGGACTTAGTTCTGGGTTCCATCCGGAGACCAATGGGGCGGCTGAAAAATTGAACTCGATGGTGGAACAATACATAAGGTGTTATGTAAATTATCAACAAGAAAATTGGTCAGATTTGGACCATTTGCAGAGGTCGCATATAATAATGCTGTACATAGCAGCATGGGGTTAACCCCTTTTCAAATAACCACCGGCATGGACTTCGTTCCAATGCCTGAACTCCCCATGCAACCCCCCACTTCCGTTTCCCTAACGGACTGGATGAATTCATTGAAGAAAGGGTGGGAAAATACAAAAAAGGCCTTAGCTGTAACAGCTCAAAATTACAAAGCCCAAGCTGACAAACACCGTTCCCTTCAACCCCCTTTTCGCATTGGGGATAAAGTGTTTTTATCTACTAAGTATCTGAGTTTGAGAATACCCAGCAGAAAATTCGGTCCAAAATTTTTGGGTCCTTTCCCCATTGTAAAAATTATTAATCCTGTTATCGTCCAACTCAAGCTCCGTCGAATGTTGGGGAAAATACACCCGGTATTCCATACCAGCTTATTAAAACCTGCTAGACAATCTGGATTGAGACCTCAACCTGCTGCTCCCCCACCACCCTTGATAATCCAAGGTGAAACCCACTATGAGATCAAGAAAATCCTTGACTCTAGACTATACAGAGGTCAATTACAATATTTAGTCCACTGGAAGGGATATCCATTATCTGAATCTACTTGGGTCAAAAGTTGGAAAGTAAATGCGGACAATTTGATTAAACAATTTCACGACACTTTCCCTGACAAACCTAAAAAACCTCTTGGAGGGGGGAGAGGGAGGTAGAAGAAAAGTGTGGACCACCGACACTCTTCTTTATTAATTCTTTGTTTTCTTTCCTAGGATATAGCTTCTTTTCCAAGGGGGGACGCCTGTCAGGCCTGGAACCCATACTAGGCCTTAGGGTTCCAGACGCTGCCACATTTTTCCCCTGAGGGGAAGAAGGGGGTTGAGGGGTATAGTAACATTCTTCAAGCGGTCAAGGTCGGATGGTGTTCACATCTGCAGCAGGACTGGCGGGAAGATATTCGAATGAACTGGGAGAATGTGGGACCATGTGACCAGCAAAGGGGTTACGGGGGTGGGACTAATAAATGGATAGCTCTGTTCCTATCAAACAGGCAACAAAGTAATCAAAATAGGGAATGCCCTATCAAACCCTGCACCAATTAACAGCAGTCTCCCCCCCAAGGAAGCGTTTTAGGACCTACACTCTTTATACTTTACATAAACAACCTTTGTGATCATATTATAAGCAACTATGTTCTCTTTGCTGTTAATATAAAACTATTCAACACCACTGACAATGCTGCTATCCTATAAAAAGACCTTGACTATCTATCAGAATGGTCAAACAATTGGCAACTCCAAATCTCAACCAACAAATGTTCTGTCATACATATTGGCAAAAAAAAAAAAATCAAGCTGGGTGAATACGACCTTGTAGACGACCCACACTCTGGTAAGGACCTTGGAGTACTTATCTCAAATGATAAGTGCCAGAGATCACTGTAACAACATTGCCAAAAAAGCATTAAAAGTTGTTAACCTAATCTTGCATAGCTTCTTCTCCGGTAATATTGAACTGGAAACCAGGGCATACAAAACTTTTGCTAGACCAATTCTTGAATACAGCTCATCTGTCTAGAACCCGCACTGCATATCGGACATTAGTACAATCGAATGAGTCCAGAGATATTTCACGAGAAGAGTCCTCCACTCCTCTGCTCACAACAGAATACCTAATGCTACCAGACTTCAAATTTTGGGCTTAGACAATTTAGAACTTTGCCGTCTTCGATCAGACCTAAGTGTAGCACATAAAATTATCTGCTACAATGTCCTACCTGTCAATGACTACTTCAGCTTCAATCACAACAATATACAAGCACACAATAGCTACAAACTTGTGGTAAACTGCGCTAAACTTGATTGCAGAAAATACAACTTCAGTAACAGAGTCATTAATGCCTGGAATGCACTACCTGACTTTTTTTGTTTGTTTGTTTACATTTATACCCCGCCCTTCTCCGAAGACTCAGGGCGGCTTACAATGTATAAGGCAATAGTCTCATTCTATTTGTATTTTTTTGTATTTTTTTACAAAGTCAACTTATTGCCCCCCAACAATCTGGGTCCTCATTTTACCTACCTTATAAAGGGTGGAAGGCTGAGTCAACCTTGGGCCGGGCTCGAACCTGCAGTAATTGCAGGCTCTGTGTTCTAATAACAGGCTTCTCTATTGCCTGAGCTATGAAACTCTGTGGTTTCTTCCCCTAACCCCCAAAACTTTAACCTTAGTCTGTCTAGTGTTGACCTCACCCCATCCCTAAAAGGTCTCTAAGGGGCATGCATAAGTGCACCAGCATGCCTACCATCCCTGTCCTAATATTCTCTTTTATATGTATCCATTTCACGTATTCATAATTATGTTTATACTCATATTTGTTACCTATTACATACTTGATGAAATAAATAAATAAAAATAAATAAATAAACAAACAACAGCATCTCCCAATAAGCAAAAAGAATCAGACTGCTGCAAACAGCCTTCAAATGTCCATAACATGTATTTTATAATTTAAAATCTAATAGGAGATTGATACTAGCAGCCCATAGATAAAGGCAAAGCGATTTGGAGCGGGATATGGGGGTGGAAAAAAAAGGAAGCCTCTCTTATTTGTTGATAAGATGAATGAAGATAACTGAAAGTCCAAAGAGGTGAGAAGTGTCACCTACCCACTTAAAAGCAAACAACGAATCCTGAAAGCTGCCACCAGGCATAGAAGGGTTAGGAAGGTCAATAGGCCTTTGTTTTAAATAAGCCTGATCTGTATGTGATGAAGAGCACACAGACAGATCCAAGTCTTTCGAAAAGGCATTTTACAAAGAAAAGGCATCGCTCCCCAGGCCCACTCAGAATTTGATGAACGCCTGCCCACCCACTCTCCACCCCTGTTCTCAGATCTAATGTAAGAAAGGTCCCAGGATGAAACAAAGGCCTCCATTTTTTTTTAGACTGTCCTATGAAGAGTGATCCTACTTGCCCCCATATTCAATCCTGCAACTTTAAAACCAGACATTGGGGTTCCACAAGAAACAAGCAGTTTGTGCCCTTAAAAAGTGGCTTCTCGCATAATAAATTTCTCTGAAACTCATGGCAAGAGAGAGGTTGTAGAACTTCAGTGAAAACCTAAGTAGGATCTTACAGAAAATAGCCTTTTACAGAACTGACACTTTTTTTTTTTATTGAAAAAGTTAAAAAAAACCAAAAACATTTCCCACCCTTTTTTCCCCCCTCCGTCCCAGAAAACCCCCTTCCCCCATCCCTTCCCCCCCCCCCCCGGCTTCCCGGGTCAATCACAAGGTATTGTTATACATAAACCAAACATAGAATAAAATTTTCCCTTCCAATCCAATTAACCTCATCCAAAGCTTTTCATCTCCCAACCCCCTCCCCATTACATAAAATAACTTCCTAATTATTAAAAGGCAATCTGATATTTCTTAATCTGATATCTGTTTTGTAGATAATCAATCCATTTTTTCCATTCAATTAAATATCTTTCCTGCGTATTGTCTTTTAAAAAAGCTGAGATTTTAGCCATCTCAGCCAAATTAATGACTTTCAGTATCCATTCTTCTATTGTAGGTATCTCTTCTTTCTTCCAGTATTGTCCAATCAATAGTCTTGCTGCTGTTATTAAATTCAGAATCAGTTTAGTCTCAATCCCTGTACAATCCGTTATAATTCCCAAAAGGAAAAATTGTGGCAGGAACTTTATCTTCTTCTTCAGTACATTTTGAATAATCCACCAAATTCTTATCCAAAAGACCTTAATTTTCTTGCAAGTCCACCAAATATGAAAATATGTAGCGTCATCACAATCACACCTCCAACATTTCGCTTGGATATCAGGATACATACATGATAATTTTTTGGGATCTAAGTGCCATCTATAAAACATCTTATAAAAATTTTCCCTTAAATTCTGTGCTTGTGTAAACTTAACATTTCTAACCCAGATTTTCTCCCATGTTTCCAACATTATTGGTTCCTGAATATTCTGTGCCCATTTTATCATACAGTCCTTTACCAAATCCTTTTCCGAATCTATTTCAAGCAACACATTATACAATCTCTTTATATGCTCCTAGGTCTGATTTCTAATTTGCTTTATTAAATTTTCCTCCCTTTGCATTATACCAATTTTTTGATCTTCTTTCCATCTAGTACTTATTTGCCCATATTGAAACCAAGTATAATTCCTCCCTTCTTCATTTAATACCTGTAATGATTTTAATTGCGATCTACCTCCTTCAGCATACAAAAGTTCTTTATAAGTAATCATTTCCTGTTTCTGTTCTATATTTATATTCTCTATTGCATGTCTAGGGCTCGCCCATATAGGAGAGCTGACACTTTTAAAGCAGGTGTGTCAAACCTGCGGCCCATGGGCCACATACAGCCCTGGACAGCTAGTAATGCGGCCCCACAGGATCATAAACTTTAAACATTATTTATACACGCACACACATTAATTATATATTGTAGATGCAACCCAAGACAATTCTCTTCACTCAATGCAGCCCAGGCAAGCCAAAAGGGTCAGACAATACTGTTATTAAGCAACAGTCCCCAATATTTTTGGCACCAGGGGCTGGTTTCATGGAAGACAATTTTTCCATGGACTGTGTGTGTGTGTGTGTGTGTGTGTGTGTGTGTGTGTGTGTGTGTGGTGGTGGTGGTGGTGGTGATTTTCGTTTTGCTCACTCGGCCACTGCTCATCTCCAGCTGTGCATCCCATTTCCTAAGAAGCCACATACTGGTACCTGTCCATGGGTCAGGGATTGGGGTCCCCTGCTTTAAAGGACTGGCAGGCAATGAGAACTCAGCTATCATTTTCTGCATCAAGTTCTAGGCCTAAACTTCCACCCTCCTAATTTCAATCAGGCCTTCTGAATTTATAAGTAGCCTCAGGACTGCAGATACCACACCACCTCCCCCACTTTCCAAACTGACAGCAAAAGCTCCTTTTCCACTGGTTTCGTACATTGCCTAAAAGCCGCACATCCACCTAAACAAAAATGCCTCTCCTTGCTAATGGAAGTTCAACAAAAGTGGAGTTAAATTTGACTTTTCTTCTCAGCAAATGGATCTAGAGACTGATCACAGGCCTCTAAACCAGGCCCTTCACTTCCTCCAGACAGATCTGATGGTGGTAGGACTACCTGCCTCGTCTCTTTTGTGGAGTTACACAAAGCGTCTCCAGCTCAATCTGGTTATCCCCAAAACAGTCTATTCAAACAAGTACCAGGAATATGAAGCCACGTACAAGGAATGCAAAGCATATCACTATGTGTTGGCAGTTAATACTCATATTACAAGCAGGAAGCCCATTGGTCACACTGGGCACATGTGAGAGAAACTACAACCTATCTCAACTTTTTGAGCCATATTTATTTTTATTGTACATTTTCATACATTTTTACGTGTCATAGGTTCCTGTGTCAGTGAGTATCATTAATATATGTAGATGTAAAGCAGGGCTGTCAAACTCATGTCGTCACGGCGACATTGCGTGACGTGACGTATCGAGTCTTTTTTTCCCTTTACTAAACCGGACATGGGTGTGGCCAGCATGTGACGCATCCAGTCTGCAGGCCGCGAGCCCTGACGTAAAGTGTTTAATTTTATAATTGAAGTAAATTTTATTAATGAAAATTAACTATTTTTAAATTCAGTTAATACTTTCTAATTATCACCCTTTGCCTTTTGATAGAGTGTCTGGCAGGTATACAGACTCACACATACACTTACAAATGTATGCAAAGATTTAGATTTGATCTTTAAAGATAAAGATTTTGATCTTTAGATCAAAAAATAATAGATCTCAAAAGAAACCAGCATGGATGCATAAAGAACTATCTGACAAATTGAAAGACAAAAATGACAAGCATAAAAAGTGGAAAGAGGGGCAAATAACTAAGGCAGAATATCAGCAAATAATCCGAGCCTGTAAAGATGAAGTGAGGAAAGCTAAGGCTCACAATGAACAAAGGCTAGTGACAAAAGTAAAAAATAACAAAAAAAGCTTCTTCCAACATGTTAAAAACAAGAAAAAAGTCAAGGAAACAATTGGCCCATTGCTGGGAGAAAGTGGCAAGAAGATGACAAGCAACAGGGAGAAAGCAGATCTACTTAACTCATATTTTGCATCTGTCTTCACACAAAAGGAAAAAATAATTCAACCTATCAAAAACAGCACCACAAAAAACAGATTAGGAACACAAGTTAAAATAGGGAAGAAAATGGTAAGTGAGCGCCTGTCTACCCTAGACAAGTTCAAATCACCAGGACCGGATGGATTACATCCCAAGGTTCTGAAGGAACTGGCAGACGAGATCTCAGAACAACTGAACTATAACTTTCAAAGATCCTGGAGCACAGGGGAACTGCCAGAGGACTGGAAAAGAGCTGATGTAGTTTCTATCTTCAAAAAAGGGAAAAAAACAGATCCAGGAAACTACAGACCTATCAGCCTGACCTCAATACTGGGGAAGATTCTGGAAAAGATAATCAAGCAACGAATCACCGAACACCTAGAAGCAAACAAAGTAATAACCAAAAGCCAACATGGGTTTGTCAAAAACAGATCATGCCAGACTAATCTTATTGCATTCTTTGACAAAGTGACAAAATTAGTGGACCAGAGGAATGCTGTCGATATAATTAATTGGACTTCAGTAAAGCATTTGATAAAGTAGACCATAACCTACTACTAGATAAAGTAGAAAAATGTGGGTTAGACAGCACTATCACCAGATGGATTCGTAACTGGCTGACCAACCACACTCAACATGTAGTCCTCAATTGAACTACATCCACATGGAGGAAAGTATGCAGTGGAGTACCCCAAGGCTCTGTTTTAGGCCCAGTACTCTTCAACATCTTCATCAATGACTTGGACGAGAGGATAGATGGGGAACTCATCAAATTTGCAGATGACACCAATCTGGCAGGAATAGCCAACACTCCAGAAGATAGGCTCAAGTTACAGAAGGATCTTGACAGACTCAAACATTGGGGGCTATCTAACAAAATAAAATTCAACAGTGAAAAAAGTAAGGTTCTACATTTAGGCAAAAACAAAAAACAAAATGCACAGGTACTGTATATGTGGTACCTTGCTCAATAGTAGTACCTGTGAGAGGGATCTTGGAGTCCTAGTGGATAACCATTTAGATATGAGCCAGCAGTTGCAGCAGCTGCTAAAAAAGCCAACACAGTTCTGGGCTGCATAAACAAAGGGATAGAATCAAGATCATGTGAAGTGTTAGTGCCACTTTATAATGCCTTGGTAAGGCCACACTTGGAATACTGCACTCAGTTTTGGTCGCTGCAATGTAAAAAAAGATGCTGAGACTCTAGAAAGAGTGCAGAGAAGAGCAACAAAGATGATTAGGGGACTGAAGGCTAAAACATATGAAGAACGATTGCAGGAAATGGGTATGTCTAGTTTAATAAAAAGAAGGACTAGGGGAGACATGATGGCAGTGTTCCAATATCTCAGGGGTTGCCACAAAGAAGAGGGAATCGGGCTGTTCTACAAAGCACCTGAGGGTAGAACAAGAAGCAATGGGTGGAAACTGATCAAGGAAAGAAGCAACTTAGAACTAAGGAGAAATTTCCTGACAGTTAGAACAATTAATAAGTGGAATGACTTACCTGCAGAAGTTGTGAATACTCCAACACTGGAAATTTTTAAGAAAATGTTGGATAATCATCTGTCTGAGATGGTATAGGGTTTCCTGCCTGGGCAGCGGGTTGGACTAGAAGGCCTCCAAGGTCCCTTCCAACTCTGTTGTTGTTGTTGTTGTTGTTGTTGTTGTTATTTTTCACGGATATACATATTTTGGGAGTGGAGGAAGATTTCAGGATTGGTTTCAACTGTAATCAACACTAGGTTTGGCAAGGTAAGGAAGATCAATGGTAGAGAGGATTTTTGTCTTTATTGAGATTTTTTCTCCAAAAAACCTTTTTGGTGAGGGATTATCTTAAATTTAGGAAAGCTGGAAAGGCATATATAGCCCAGTTATCTAATAACTTTTATTTTTAAAACATTTAAAATAGATGCTAAGTTCATTCAAGCTATGGCTACTGCCATATTTTTCCAGGAAGAAAAAGGTTGTAATTATAGATCCAAAACAGGAAGTAGCATTCCATTCACACTAGTAACACTTACTTATTACTTTCCTGAATGTTGTACGTACTGCAGTTTAGCAGAAGTATTTCCAAAACAGCAGCAATGTGTTTCTTCCAGACGGTCTGAATTTGAAAATGCCATTTTAAAACTACACACCAAAATCTGACATTGTATTCATCTTCAAAAGCTATTTGACAATTATTGAATAGGGGCCACTGGGTCAACAATAAAAAGGAACAATCATCAGTGTTGTCTCTCTTATTAAAACATTTAGATTTCATTTATTCAGGTCAACTTCAGGCATAGCAAAAAGATTACACCTCTATCACTTCCCACAACAATGTCAATAAGAGTGGTTTAATGCAGAAAACTATATTACCTTAGATTATTTCTGCTATAAATTGATTTATTATGCTTTTACTTTGTTCAAGGAAAGCCAGTTTGCTGTAGTGGTGAAGGCACCAAACCAGTAGATTATGAGTTATAGTCCTGCCTTAGGTATAAAGCCAGCTGAGTGGAAGGAGGCAATGGCAAACCACTTCCAGAAAACTTTGCAAAAAACTGCAAAGACTAGTTCAGGTTGTCACCAGGAATCAACGCTGACTCCAAGTCAGTTTACTATTATTAATAATTTATCCAAGAACTAAAGATAAAAAGAAAGCTCCAGAACAGGGTATCAAACTCGATTTCATTGAGAGCCGCATCAGGGTTGTGTTTGACCTTGGGGGCGGGGCTGGGGAGGGCGTGGCCAGCTTGTTATCACTTGTGTCAGGAGCGCCTGTGGTGGCCCAAGCACTCTGTCAGCAAAAATGGAGCTCGGGAAGGCAGCCCTCCCGAGCTCTGTTTTCACTGGCAGAGGTTGCAGGAGGCTGTCGCAGCTGAAAACGGAGCTCGCCCCTCCCCGGGCAGCCCTCCCAAGCTCCGTTTTCACTGGCAGAGGCACTGCAGGCTGGTCCTTTTCTGTTTCCAGGGCAGCCCTGCAGGCCAGATTTAAGCACCTCGCGGGCCTTGAGTTTGACACCCCTGTTCTAGAACATTCTAGAATAGACTTAAATAGCAAAAGTATTTTTAATAAATAACACAATGAATTAAAACATAAAATTTGAGGACGACTTCCGGTATCCAGCGGCAACGGACGTCTGGAAGGCTTCTCCTGCCTCCAGCGCCCGAATCCGGCCGCCGCCGAGGCCCTCAGGGGCCAGGTGTTCCGAAAAGGACACCTGCCGCACGGACGGCTCGCCAGGGGTCTCCCAGCCGACATACAGGACTGTGGGGACCGATGCTGGCGCGCCCCAGGCTCGGCGGGGTTCGAGGCCACAGGCCGCGCCATTATTTTGGTCGCCGCTTGCCGCTGTGCCCGTGACACCGGGCATTGATTTATAACTGCAGCAGCCTGGTGGTGAACAGGGAACGGAGAAGAATTGAGGAGGAGAAGGAAGGGAATATCGGTAAACGTGAGTGGAGTGCTCCGAGTGCGGGGGTTTTTCTCCCCTGCGTTGGAAGGAGCACGAGTTATTCTGGAGAGAGGAGAACTTAAAATAAGAAGATTACCGGTTTTGTGGAGCTCTGGAGAGAAGAGGTGATGGAGAAATTTAGAGGAAGGTTTGAGGCCCCTCCTTCTGGGGAACAGTGGTGGCGCCCAGCTTCCGCCTTCACTATGAGAATTTTGATGACATCACTCTTCGGCTTCCTGGTTGACTAACTGTACTCTGGACTCGTTGTTCCTGTGAGTGCCCCTGGTGGATCCGGAGGAAATTACAAGGATACTGTGCCTTGAGGATTTTGTATTTTTTTTTAAATGGCAAAAGGTCAGAGACCAACTGCTGGAGAGATGGAGAATTTTGGAAAAGTTATCTAATATGGACAAGAAATTGATGAAATAAGAGCAGAAATTGTGACTATCCAAAAGGATTTAAAGGATACTCAACAAGTCTCAGCAGAAAACAAGCAGAAAGTGGAAGGTCTGAGGGTGAGATGCGGCAGTGCAGAAAAGAGAGGAGACGACAGGCAATGCTGTGCTTGACCACAGATGGATAAAATGTCTTATTTCCTTAGGTTTCAAAATTTGGAAGAAGTGGACCAAGAAGACTTGAGAGATGTTGTGACTAAATTGTTGGGAGAATTTCTTGGGAGAGGTGTTGATTTCATGAATTGGGATGTGGATCGAGTTTATAGAGTTAATTCAAAATATGCACGCACGCATGCAGTTCCCAGAGAGGTTCATGTCAAATTTGTGAGAAGAGAGACGAGAGATGAAATTCTTAGAAAACATAGGAGTGGGGCACTGACTTATAGGGCAGGGAGATAGCCATTCTGAGGCAGATTCCCAGACAGGTACGTGAAAAAGAAAGAAATATTATTTTTGTCAAGCAAATTGTACCAGAAGGAGTGGCTTCAGATGGCTGATGCCAGAGGGATTGATGATTTTCCGGGAGGGCATTACGAAAAAAATCAGTACAATTGCGGAGGCTACGGCCCATGTGGAGGAACACAAAGCCTCCTGGAATCAGATGACCCAGGAATTGAAGAAGGGAGGTTATAGACCATGGGAGGAGGCTGCCGCTGTTGCTGCCCTGAGTTGGGTCAGGCTGAACCCAGAGTTCTGAGATCCAAAACTAGGAAGTGACAAGATATTTTGGGATTGTGTTGGTTTTCCTTATTCTCTTTGTATGATATTCTGTTTATTCTTGACCCTTCTTTATTATGTAAGATTTGATAAACTTAGCTACTTCGTGTCACCTGCTTGCCATATGGCTGTTGTATGTGTTAAAATTTGAGTAAAATTTTATTTTAGATAAGAAAAATGAAAATTTACCATACCTGATATGTATTTGTATAAACCTTTTTTGACCAATAAAAACTTTTTGGATAAAAAAAAAAAAAATTTGCTACAGATCTATAAAATTGCTAATTTCTGGAGATTTACAAGAAAATCAGAACAGTAGACTAATTAGAAAATTAGTAGAATTAGTAGAAAAATAGAGGAATGAGGGATGGAGGATAGGGAGTCCTGAAAGCAACAAGGGCAAACTGTTTCAATACTACTCTCAAATGTTGCCCCAGACGATGCTTACTATTTGCCTGCAATTAAATATTCCATAAAGCCATATGGAATAATGTCACAATAATAAGTGACAGCATTATAAAGTATACAAAGCCACGTGCAAAACTGATTAAACACCTCTCAAGCATTTTGCCTAAAGCATTGAAGTGCTGTAACTCTCCAAGACTTGCGTGCACTTTTTATAGGTTCCACAGATTCTCCAGACATACCTATGAAGCACAGGTGCAGTCACCAGGATACTGATTCTACAGAAGCAGGTGAGGTGGAGATGTACAATTCACCATGCAAGGCTTTTGAGAGGTCCTGATATTTTCACACTTCAAGCAGAAGATGTAGAGGTACTTTGCCAAGCCCTGAGAATGCACTAAGAGTCTCTTGCAAAGGAAGAGGGGAGAATGGAGAGGGAACAGGGGAGGGTCCCTTTCCCCTACTCCCTGGTTCATACAGATCCATCCATATCCCAAAGGTGGTTTTTCAAAAGACTTTCTGGTTTTTCTTTGAGGATGTTTTGCTTCTCATCCAAGAAACTTCTTCAGAGAGCTGAGCAAGCTTCTTGGATGAGAAGGGAAACATCCTCAAAGAAAAACCAGAAAGTCCAGTTGCCTCTTGAAAAACCATCTTTAGGACAACCATGACCTGGATGACTGAGAATCTACATAGACAGTTCCATGCATACATTTTTCATTGTGAAATAGGTAGTAACAGTGCAATCACCAAGTATGATTCCCAGCTGGCCTCTCCAACAGATTCCCAGTGATGGTTGGGTTACTACACAAAGACTCTGCACTGTCACCACTTTTGTTTATACTGGTCATGAATACCATCACACATGACCTGCAGCAGAATATACCCTGGATTATGCTTGCTTCCATCACCAGAGGTGAACTACAGCAGCAAGTTCAAACATGGAATGATCGCCTTAACTATTTTGGACTTCGCGTTAACATCAAGAAAACTGAGTACTTAAGAGACTGTCATCACCCCTGGAATGCTTCAAATCAATGGAGAAAACCTAAAGAAGGTGGACATTTTTCAATATTTGGGATCCCACCTACAAGGAAATGGCGACATCAATGTTGAGGTGTGAGCAAGGATGAATGCAGCCTGGATGTGTTGGCAAGAACTCACTGGTTTTTTATGTGATAGACAAGGGCCAGTTGCGCCCCTTTCTAGACCGGGATGCCTTATGCACGGTCACTCATGCCCTCGTGACGTCTCGTCTGGATTACTGCAATGCTCTCTACATGGGGCTCCCCTTGAGGGGCATCCAGAGGCTTCAGTTAGTCCAGAATGTGGGCTGAGCAGAGGGAGCCCTCGTGGCTCTGCGACACCTATCCGACTGCACTGGCTACCTGTGGCCTTCGGGTGCCAAGGTGTTGGTGACAATCTTTAAAGCGCTCCATGGCATAGGGCCGGGCTATTTACGGGACCGCCTACTGCTACCGAATACCTCTCACCGACCCGTGCGCTCTCACAGAGAGGGACTCCTCAGGGTGCCGTCAGCTAGGCAGTGTCGTCTGGCGACGCCCAGGAGAAGGGCCTTCTCTGTGGGGGCTCCCACCCTCTGGAACGAACTCCCTCCAGGACTTCGTCAACTTCCGGACCTCCAAACCTTTCGTCGCGAGCTTAAAACACACTTATTCATCTGCGCGGGACTGGATTAGATTTTAAATTTACTGGTTTTAAATGGGTTTTTATTATTTATACTGTTTTTTAATAATTTGGCTATAGAATAAGTTTTTTAATTGTCATTTTAGTTTGTATTTATATGTATTTTTAATTGCCTGTGAACCGCCCTGAGTCCCTAGGGAGATAGGGCGGTATATAAATATGAAAAATAAAATAAATAAAATAAATAAAATAAATAAAATAAATAAAATGCCAACCCATCTTAAATCTAAGATTTACAAGACAACCATCTGCCTGGTTACACTCTATGGCACTAAATGCTGGGCATCAACAGGGACCAAAAACTATGTCCATGCCATGGAAATGTGAATGCTCTGTTGGATATCAGGCATATCCCCTTTTGACCACATCACAAATGACACCATTCGACAACATTTTGGTGTGGCACCAATTGTAGAAAAGATGATATAAGCCGGCTCTGCTGGTATGGACATGTCCTGCTGGTATGGACATGTAGCATCCTCGACAGCTCAGGAGTTCATGGCTTCCATGACGGCCATGGACCTGATTCAGTTAATTGACGGCCCTACCCACGTCGGGGGAGGTACCCTAGACCTGATTTTTATCTCTGGCCAGTGGTCTAATGATCTGGTTTTAAATGATTTAGTTGTGGAACCTTTGTCATGGTCAGATCATTTTCTCCTTCGTCTAGACTTTCTGACCGCTACCCACCATCGCAGGGAGACGGAACCAATGCGTTGGTTCCGTCCCAGGCGCCTGATGGACCCGGAGAGGTTCCTGACGGAGCTTGGGCCGTTTCGAACACCTGGCCCACGACTCGACTGAAGAGCTAGTTGCGGCCTGGGAACGGGCCGCTGCTGGAGCTTTGGACCGTGTCGTGCCTTTGCGCCTCTGACCCGGCCGGTCTCAACCAGCTCCTTGGTTCTCCGAGGAGCTGAGGGAGATGAAGCGCCGGAGAAGACGCCTAGAGAGTGCCTGGAGATCCAGCCTGAGGTTGACCGACACCAGTTAGGTCCTATAGTAGGACCTACCTAGTGGCAATGAGGGCTGCGGCCGCCCACGCTTCCTCCTCATTGCGCCGGCAGATAACCGCCCGGCCGCCTGTTTCGGTGACCCGCCGCCTTCAACAGGAGGGGCGGAGGACCCCTACAAGGGCATGCCGAGGAGTTTAACGGTTATCTATATGACAAAATCGCTCAGCTTCGGGACGGATTGGATCAAAATTGGGTAGATCCAGGCGAGGGTTCTGAGGCTGCCTTGTTGAGGTGGTTTGGGATGATTTTGATCCTGTGACTCGAGGACATGGACAGGTTGCTGGGCAGGCTGAACGCCACCACATGTTTACTGGATCCGTGCCTCCTGGTTAGTACTGGCTACTCAGGAGGTGACACGAGGCTGGCTCCAGGATTACAAATGCTTCTTTGCGGAGGGGTCTTCCACGGCCTTGAAAGAGGCTGTGGTGAGACCCCTCCTCAAGAAGCCTTCCTGGACCCAGCTGTTTTAGGAACTATCGCCAGTCTCCAATCTTCGCCACGGCGAAGGTTGTAGAGAGTGTGGTGGCATGTCAGCTACCCCAGTACCTGGATGAAGCTGTCTATTCTAGACCTGCTCCAGTCCGCCCGCCCGGATACAGTGGAGACAGCTTTGGTCGCACTGGTGGATGATCTCTGAGGCCAGGATAGGGGTTACCTCTGCCCTGGTCCTATTAGACCTCTCAGCGGCTTTTGATACCATCGACCATGGTATCCTGCTGCGCCGGTTGGAGGGGTTGGGAGTGGAGGCACCGCTTATCGGTGGTTCTCCTCCTCTCTGATCGGACGCAGACGGTGTTGACAGGGGGCAGAGATCGACCCAAGGTGCCTCATGTGTGCCGCAGGGGTCGATTCTCTCACCCTCCTGTTCAACATCTATATGAAGCCGCTGGGTGAGATCATCAGTGGCTTTGGGGTGAGATACCAACTGTACGCTGATGACACCAGCTGTATTTTTCCACCCCGGCCACCCCAGTGAAGCTGTCAAGTGCTGTCCCGTGTCTGGAAGCCGTACGGGTCTGGATGGGGAGGAACAGGCTCAAACTTAATCCTCCAAGACGGAGTGGCTGTGGATGCCGGCACTCGGTACAGTCAGCTGCAGATGCAGCTGTCTGTCGGGGTGAATCATTGGCCCCGATGGAGAAGGTACGCACTTGGGCGTGCTCCTGGATGGTCGGTTGTCCTTGAAGACCATTTGCCACTGCCTCCAGGAGAGCATTTTATCAGGTTCGCCTGATCCGCCAGTTGCGCCCTTCCTGGACCGGGATGCCTTATGCACAGTCACTCATGCTCGCTACCTCTCGCCTGGACTACTGCAATGCTCTCTACATGGGCTCCTTGAAGAGCACCCGAGACTTCAGCTAGTTCAGAACGCTGCCGCTGGGTTATTGAGGGAGCGCTCGAGCTCCCACATAACACCTATCCTAGACTGCACTGGCTACCTGTTGTTTTCCGGTGCGCTTCAAGGTATTGGTTACCACCTTTAAAGCGCCCATGGCTTAGGACCGGCTATCTACGGGACCGCCTACTGCCGGCTTCTATCTCCCATCGTCCGCACGCCCCACAGAGAGGACTCTCAGGGTGCCGCCAGCCAAACAGTTTCCCCCAGGGGAGGGCCTTCTGTGGGAGCTCCGACCCTGTGGAACGAACTTCCCTCGGACTTCACAATTACCTGACCTTAGGACCTTTAACTTAAAACTTATTTATTTCATATGGCTGGACTAGCCTGATTTTTATTTTTATTGATGGGTTTTAAAATGTGTTATTTTAAGGGGAGTATGTTTTTAACATTTTGGGCATTTAAATTAGTTTTTAAGGATGTTTTAATTATTGTGTGTATTTATATTTTATCTGCCTGTTCACCACCTGAGTCCTTCGGAGAAGGCGGTATACAAATTAAAATATTATTATTATTATTATTATTATTATTATTTTTATTATTATTATTATTATTATTATTATTATTATTATTATTTCCATTACAAAGACTGCCCACCAATTAGAAGTCAATGGCTGGTGACCTCTTGGGCACCTAAAACAGAGATGGCAAGACAACATCAACAAAGATATACAAGCCGTGCGCCTGCACCCTAGAGAAGCAGCTGACCGTGCAAAGTGGGGCAGTCTATGATCTGAAAAGCAGACTCTGCACTTGCGGGAATATGCGAGGAAGAGGGAGGAGGGAGAAGGAGAAGGAGAAGGAGAAGGAGAAGGAGAAGGAGAAGGAGAAGGAGAAGGAGAAAGAGAAGGAGGAGGAGAAGGAGGAGGAGAAGAAGAAGAAGAAGAAGAAGAAGAAGAAGAAGAAGAAGAAGAAGAAGAAGAAGAAGAAGAAGAAGAAGAAGAAGAAGAAGAAGAAGAAGAAGAAGAAACAAACAGAAACAGAAAATGAAACAGAAACAGAAACAGCGCAACTGCACCTCAACTTCATGGTTAAAAATTAGGACTGCATAATCTGGAGTGTGGGAAATGATGGACATATCCAGGAAACCAAACATCAGCATTCAGGACATATATGGGTATATCTGAGTGTACCAAATTAAGTGGGTATACCAAACTGGAGTGCATCATATTAAGTGTTGCAGCATCTTTTTATTAATTTAAATAGTTGTTATAGTTGTAATTTGCTAGCCATGAATGCTAAAAAAAAGTGTGTGCTGTTATTTTTTATCTTATAACATTTTCTAAAGTGAAATGGTATTTCTTCTCTTCAAGAAAAAAAAACCATAAACTCTATTGCCAAAGAAGCTGATGCCATGTTATTCCTGTAACAGTGGTGGTTCTACACTTTGAGTTTAAAATACAAAGCTATTAGGAGTTTTAATCATAATCAGGGATAGCTAACTGACTTGGAGGGGAATTCAGTCTTAATTATATGCTTCTCAATAAAGCTGTATGTCCCAATTAAGTAATGCATATGGCTATCTAAGGCCTCCCACCTCCGGTCATTATGTCTTGGATCTAAAATTACTAGCCTTCCAGTACTCCTCCATAAACTGACTTGCTACACTCCTCCATATATTCTGGAAGATTCCTTTTGGTGACCCAGAGTTCACTTACGGTCTGTGAACTGAAACAATAAGCATTCCAAACTAAAAGGTAGAGAAAGCAGGAAGCAAATACATAAGCTGCTTTGAGAATGCCACATTTCACTTTCCTTTGATCTCACCCTTAACATCTGGGTGTCTGTCTTAAGTCTGTTGAATGCCCAGCCCAGATGTAAGACTTCTGGAAACATCAAGTCTCTAGAAACATTATGGTCAATTAACAGTAGGATACCCTCCACTGAATATATTTAAGCCAAGGCTAAACCATCATTGATACATTAATCTGGGTTCCTGTTTGAGCAGGATATGGAATTCAAAGGTCACAATGGCCCCTACTAAGTTCATGTTTCTAAGAAGTTGATGTCAAGGGTGATTTTCTGGAGAGAGAAAAATATTTCATACAAAATAAATTTATTTTTTTTAATTCAAGACTTCTTCCATCAACTTAAATCATTTGAGATCAGCTGTCTTTTTAAGAAGTACAGATAAGATACAGTATCCTATTTTAAAGAAAGGTCTTCCTTTAAAATTCATTTTGGCCACAGCTTCAATTTACAATTTACAGCACCTATAAAAAAAATTTTTCATGGGAAGTATATTGTATAGCTTTTGGAGATTACTGCGAGTAAGTGGCAAGGCTAATATGTCACGAACTCGATAGAAAGAAATTGCTACATCCTTGTCCCAAGAGCTTATATTCTGACAGTAGAAAAGAAAGAATAGGTGGAACTGTGGGGACCCAATGTGGGATAGTGCAGTCTTCTCTGACTTGGGAGGTGATGATTATAAGATGATAGGAACTGTAGACAAACCCTTTAGGATGGCACCACGTTGGTGAAGTCTTCTGAAATCTTAGTTTAACAGTTGCTAACTGAAATAATGTTTTGCTCATTGATATCACACAGAAAGTAGGTTCGAAAAACACATGGTTTGTATATAAACCACAATGGATTGGCTTCAAACCTAAACTATAGTTGGTATACATACCATATTAAGTAAAAGTTTTTAAAAAGATCCAGGTATGGGTACATTCAGTGTGGGAATATGGCCCCTACGCTCTCAATTTTGAAGCCCATATTTCACAAGGTTTTATTTATTTACTTATTTGTTTATTAAGAAATTTTGTATGGCTGCCTAACATAGCCACGGTGGCTCTGGTTGGCCTACAGAAGTAAAACTGCAAATACAAAACACAGTAAGCTCTATGTTTTAATAAACATAAGAATGGAGGAGGAGTCATATACAGCAGTATCAGGAAGGACAAGCAAAAGTTATAATAAATAATCAAGCAACAATAAACTGCATTTGTAACTAAGCTCCTCGTATTGTTAAATAGGATGAATGGACTTGACTACCGAGTAATCTTCTTCCTGTTATTATGAGAACTAAAGGAAATTAACCTGAAGTAAAGCCACACATAGCTATGCATTATAATTGCTAAGTAATAAAAATATAATGAGTTTCTATTAACATGGTTAGTTTTCTGATTATCACTCAAGAGTATGACTGTCTTTGCCATAAGAGGAAACATAGTGTAACATGTTTTCAAGCCAAAATCTGACTACAAACAGTTCTTCAAGACTTAGAGACAGCCCTGGGAAAAAAGCACTTAAGCACTTCTCAGATCTACTCTTTACAAGTGGCAAAGCTAAGCAGGTGTATCTATTTTTCTGGCTGGAAAAAAATACTAACATTAAAACTGAAACAAATGTGATTCGTCATAGGAAAAATTGGGTTTTAAAATACAGACGCAACACAATGAAGCTTTTTCCTTTTACTGCACAAACACTCAAAAGCAGGCGAACTTTCAATCCAAAGTTAAGCAATCTCAAATCTCATTCATTGGCAAAGAAAAAAGAGATTGAACCCAGCACGGAACTGGCTTCTTCCTGCTGATAATTAATATTCTTTTGACAGTCTGGCTTCTGTAATAAAATATGACTCCATCTGGCAAAGCGAAGGTGAGACTGCTAAGAAGCAAAGCAAGACTCACACACTCAATTTATGGAAGCTACATGAATGAATGAATGTGAATGAATGAATGATGAGTATGTGCACAATTCAAGGATCTATGCTCAAAACACAGAATACAAGTTTTAATTTTCATGAGTTACCAGGTATATAATGTGCTATAGTGTGTTCAGTTCTTTAGGACAGTAACAGTAACCTTCAAAGTTTTCAGACCAGCGCTGAAATCCACTTACCTTCGCTACCGGTTCAGGAACGGGAGCGCGTGGAAGGGCACACATGCTATGCATGCGTGCACCTCTTCTGCATGTGCATGCCTCTTCTGCACATGCACAGAACCTTCTGCACATGCGCAGATGGTGAAAAATCAGGATGTAATGACGTCTTAGCCGGAGCCTCCTGCTGCCGGCACTACCAGTTCGGCAAGTCAGATAGAACAGGCGGGATTTTACCGCTGTTTCAGACATTATCATACTGAAAATAGGAAGCTAACATGTGAACATCACTGTTATGTATGGAATATATATATATAGTTGTGTTAAGCCCTGCTAAAGTGAAACCAACCTTTAGATGACCCTAACTATTAATTGCAACTGTTTTGTAGGGAAACTTGAAACATTCATATTTGGGCGGGCTTTTTCAAGTAATATGATTGGTTAAGGCCCTGTGGGCCTAGAGTATAAATTACAGGCATTTGCCTATTGTTCCTCAGTTCCAGTTTTCAGTCAATAAATGCTGTTGTAGCTACCCTATTTCTCCCAAAATAAGACATCCCCTGATAATAAGCCCAATTAGGCTTTCGAGCACATGGCAATAAGGCCAAGCGCTTATTTCAGGGTTCAAAAAATATAAGGCAGGGTCTTATTTTTGGGGAAATCTGGTTCTTGCCTACTGAAGCCCACTACACATAAATCACAAGTGTAACAGAACTTGGATAAGGTTAGAGATGTGGACATTTGAAAAATGGGCCTTTTTTGAATATTTGCGAGAAAACAGGATTATGAAATATGTTCTAGCTTAGTCGTTTTAAATAACGGCTATGGCATAAAAGAAATCACTTATGTTTGGAAATAGGATAGATCAAGAAATTAGCATGTAAAAGCATAAAGACGGTACGAGCTTCAACTTTGCTTGTACAACTTTCTACAAGCTACAACTTTTGCCCTTCTCAAACATTCCAAATGGTAAAAATAAAGGACCAGGAACAGAAACAGCTAAGAGTGATTTAAAAATGAGACATTTTATGTCTAGCTCTTCCAACTGTGGGTTTTTTTTAAACAGCCATGGTACTTTAGAAGCTCAACTAGAACTTAAGGATAATGTGTAAGCTAAAGAGGTTATAGGTAAAGTTGCCTGTTTCCCCATCTTTGCCATAATGGCTCTTGGAAAAGGAATATTTTGCCAAAGACCTTTCTTGCCTTCTCACCTACTCACTTCTCACTTCTCCCCTACTCAGTTACTTAACAAGCTGGTTCAGAGAACTGGAAAAAGTTGGGTCTATATTCAAGTCTTCCACGAAATCAAGTTACCCACATACTTGGGCTGAAATATTTCCAAAGTAAGGTATCAGCTTTGAACTTCTTTGAAACAAACAAGACACAATCAAGATGCTAACCAAAACAGAATCGGATATTTCTTTTGCTTAAGGATTCAGACAACTGCACAGCTAGATACCACGAGCAAGAAATGTGCATCTTTTATTTATGAAATTTATCTAACCATCTAAAACCAACCAGGTTTTAGGCAGCTTACAGAATCTGAACAGTAAATAGAAGACATGTCAGAATAAAAATAATTGGGGGGAAAAATCTAAAGATAAAAGGCTAAACTTTGGTTTAATGGGAAATGCTGCTGTTATATAGCAAGAATATCTGCTTCTGGATGGTCATGACAGAGGGAGCCATTCTTAAGGGGACAAACTATTTCCAGAGGAGGGAAGATACTACAGAGAACAATAAACGTTAGCCTACTCATGCTATTACTTCTAGTAGATGAAAACTCTTAGTAGGCACTTTGTAGTTGTCTGGATAGAAACTATTTAAAAAAGATGACCCTGAGATATATAGGGCCTTA
The DNA here is from genome assembly GCF_028640845.1 of Ahaetulla prasina. Lineage (NCBI taxonomy): Eukaryota > Metazoa > Chordata > Lepidosauria > Squamata > Colubridae > Ahaetulla > Ahaetulla prasina. The sequence continues at coordinate 202,703,071 of NC_080540.1, read as the reverse complement.
TAGATGCAAACAGCACCTTCAGTTGCATTCACACAGCAGTATAATGTGGCAGTACTGTGATTATCAACCAAGCACATAAGCTACTGTGTTTTGGATGGTCTTTAAGGACAGCACCACACAAAGTGAATTACAATAAGCTAATAGAGACAATATAGGCATGAGTGACTGTCTTCATCCTGTTCCAGGTAAGGCCACAGATGGTATACCAGTCAAAGTTCTGCAAAAACCCTTCTGGTCACAGTCTTCATCTACTCTTTGGCAGGACCACAGACAAACAAGTTGGCTCTTTTTAGAAAAATTCAATCCCATCAAGAACCAGAAATGGTGCAACCCCAGAATCAATTAGTAACTCAATCAACAGCCACTCTGTCTTCTTTAGGATGAGTCTAATCCTGTTTTTTCCCTATCGGAGATGAAAACTTCAAGATTTGGATCATTATTTTTACCCACATGTTCCACTCAGGGAAGGTGTAGGAGATGTGAAACTGAATGCAATTTGCATATTGATAACATTTCATCCCGAAATGGTGGATGACCTCTTTCAGCAAGGAGGAAGGACTGAATACATACAAAGTGCCAAGAGCAACCTGACACTAGCCAACGCTCTGGGCGAAGCCAGAGCACACGAAATGTCTACTAAAGCAGCAGAGACCCTGCAAAGCCTCTTCAATCCAAGGCGCAAAGCCAACGCCAGTACACCAGGAGGAGATTCAGTCCGAATCCGGACGGTGAGGCGAGGATGAGGAAGGGTCTGCCGGACCGAAAGCGACATTGAGGACCGTGGCAGTCACGGAAGCTGCGGAGGGCAGCACCAGCGCCAACGCTGCAGGTTTAAAGACGCAACATGCCGGCGGTGTGGGAAGAAAGGGCACTTAGCTCAGGTTTGCAGAGCGGCCCAACCTTCCCGCCGAAAATTCAAATCGACCAATCAAAACGCGGAACCGGAAAGGCGGCCCGCGATTGGTTCAAACAAGAAAGGCGCGAAGTCTAACCAAACGACTGTCATTATAGGCCGCGCCTCAACCAAAGTGGAAGAAGATCTTCACAAAGCCCAAGATAGAGAGTGCGGTGCAGGCTTGAAGTAGACACGGGATCAGCGATCACCATCATGTCCTGGGACACTCTGGCGAGTCGCTGCCGTCCGTCGCGAGCGCCACCTGCAAGCACAACGGCTACGAGTGCACGACTACCAGGGAATCGCATCCCTGTTCGAGGGACCACCTCCGTCCGAGTCGAGTATGGTCCACATAAAAAGACCTTGCCCATCACGATCGTCGAAGGAACTCTGCCCAGTCTGTTGGGACTAGACTGGTTTCGTGCCCTGGGCATGGGAGTGACTGGCATCTACAAGTGACTGTAACCTGAAAGACATTCTCTTTAACGAGTTCGAAGATGTCTTCAAGGACTGCCTGGGCAAGTACAAGGGACCCCTATTTCCTTCAACTTAGACCCCAGGTAGCCCCCATTAGGCTTAAGGCGAGGAGAGTCCTTTGCCCTAAAACCAAAAATTGATAAGGAGCTGGATAAGCTCATTAATCAAGGGATCTTGGTGCCAGTCGATCACGCAGTGGGAGGCGCCAATCGTCACCCCATAAAACCGGACGGGTCAATTAGAATTTGCGCTGACTACAAGGCGGCGGCTTAACAAAGCCTTACAGAAAAGCGCTTACCCGGTTCCGTGGTGCAACACTTATTGCACTCGTTGGGGCAAGGGCAAGTCTTTGCAAAGTTAGACTTGGCCCAAGCCTACCAACAACTGCCAGTAGAGCGCCCGCTGGCGAAGCCCAAAGCGATTGTGGCGCGGGGGCCTTCAAGTGCACCCGATTACAATTTGGGGTCAGTGTGGCACCAGGGCTGTTCCAAAACCTGATGGAACGACTACTGCAGGGGCTCCCAGGGTAGTTCCTACTTGATGATGTCCTAATTTCAGGGAAAACATGGAGGAACTGGGGAGGCGGTTAAGAAAGGTCTTGAGCATTTTCCGGACAGCGGTTAAAAGTCAAGACAAACAAATGCCAGATGTCGAATCCGTCGATTTCTTGGGCTACGGATAGACAAGAAAGGAATTCACCCTACTGAGAGCTAGGTTAAGGCAAATAGAAAGGCTCCAGCGCCCAAAAACAAAGCAGAGCTGCAGGCATTCCTAGGATTGGTTAATTTTTACGCGGTCTTTTTAAAGATCAAAGCAACCGTTGCGGAACCGCTGCATAGGCTCTTAGGAAAAATACTGTTTGGTCTTGGGAAAGTCAGAAAATAGGGCTTTTGAAGCAGTAAAGAACCTGCTCTCAAGTGATAGCCTGCTCATCCAATATCACGACTCATTACCCCTAGTGTTGGTTTGCGATGCCTCCCTTATGGGGTGGGGCTGTACTCAGCCATAGACTTCAAAGCGGCACAGAAGCCCCTATAGCTTTTTACTCTAGAACGTTGTCCTCCCCAGAGAGGAACTACAGCCAGTTAGACAAAGAAGCACTAGCCATTGTGTCAGGAGTCAAGAAATTCCACGAGTATGTATTTGGGCGGAATTTCGAAATCGTGACTGACCACAGACCGCTACTAGGAATACTGGCTGGCGACCGCTAACGCCTGTGGCACTTTCGCCGATTGACCCGATGGACTATATTCTTGGCAGCTTATTCACAAGCTGCAAGCATCGACCAGGAAAAGAAGTGGGGCACGCAGACGCGTTAAGCCGATGCCCACTACCTGGGGCGACCGAAGACCCCACTCCAGGGACACCCATCCTACTTATTGACTCATTGGACTCTGGCCCAGTCACATCTAAGGAAGTGGCTCGGGCATCATACCGGGACATTGTGTTAAGGACTGTACTCGGTTGGGTACAGAGGGTGGCCCGCTGCGCCGGGCGAAAGGTTCAAAGAATTTGTCAAAAAACGAGATGAGCTCTCAGCTCAAGGGGGGTGTCTGTTATGGGGTGATCGTGTAATAATTCCTGAAAAGTTAAGGGGAAAGGTATTGGACCTCCTCCACGAGGGTCACCCAGGGATCGTAAGGATGAAGGGTTAGCCAGAAGCTATGTATGGTGGCCACTCATGGGCAGAGATTGCTGAGAGGGTAGGGAAATGCCAGGCTTGCCAAGAATCCAGACCTCTACCCCAACGGCCCCAGTCAGAGAATGGGAAAAGCCCCAAGGGCCCTGGTCAAGAATCCACATTGATTTTGCTGGCCCTTTCACGGCCAAACATTCCTAATAGTTGTGGATGCATTTTCTAAATGGTTGGAGGTCATACTCATGAAATCCACTACGGCCAAGCAGTAATCGCAACCCTCGCCACCTATTGCAACTCACGGTTGCGGACACTCTGGTGTCCGACAATGGGCCTCAATTCACGGCAGCCCAGTTTGAAGAATACCTGGCAGAGGAAGGCATCCGACATGCCCTCTCTGCGCCTTTTCACCCTGCGTCGAATGGCCTTGCAGAGCGTTCCGTCCGGAGCGCTAAGGAGGCATTGTCCAGGCTAAAGCCAGGTGACTGGCAAACAAAAATAGACTTTTTCCTAGCCATCCAGCACAGAACCCCAAGCACGGCCACCGGGAAAAGCCCTGCCGAATTGCTAATGGGACGGAAACTCCGGTGCCCACTGGACCGTTTGAACCCCCATTACACACCAGAGGGTTACAAGGGAAAACTAGAAAAGACCAGGGAAATGAGCATAGGCGACCCGGTGTGGGCTCGAAACTATGGGGACGGCCCTAGTTGGCTCACAGGACAAATAATTAAAGTAACTGGCCCAAAATCATACGTGGTAGAGCTACCCGACAACAGAGTATGGAGGCGCCATATAGATCAGTTAAGGAAACGAATAACCGACCAAACTGAACCAAACGAAACATATCATGATCAATACCAATTTGATTCCACAGCCAAAAATGACCCGGGGGCGCAAGACTTAGCTGAGATCCCAGAGTTCCAGCGGCGCCATCAGGTTCCCGAGGGAAGTGGCAGGAAATTGAAAAGTAATCCAAGGCCGATGGCCAAGAAAAAGTCGGCCAATAATCCGGAGCCCGTTGGCCCAGAGAAAGTGCTGGGAGGAGAAAACAGCCCTCCGACCAGCTCAAAACACCACCAGAACTGAACCGCAGGTCAGAAAGGACTAGGAGACGCCCAGGTTATTTGCGTGACTACGTCGAAAAATAACATGTAAATATTTATGTAAATAGAGGCAAAGTGTTTTCTGGGAGGGGAGGAGTGTTATGTATTAGTGTTGTACCTTTAAATATTTGAGCGGGAAATCAGCACGTTGCTGATTGGTCAAAACCTCCAACAGAACTGTATAAAAGGAGAGGGTTTTCGCCCAGCCTGTTGCTGGGTTCACCCTATATTAAAGAGCTGTTGTCACTACCCTGGTCTCCAGCCTCATTACTTCCCGAACCTAACAGCCATGGTACTTTAGAAGCTCAACTAGAACTTAAGGATAATGTGTAAGCTAAAGAGGTTATAGGTAAAGTTGCCTGTTTCCCCATCTTTGCCATAATGGCTCTTGGAAAAGGAATATTTTGCCAAAGACCTTTCTTGCCTTCTCACCTACTCAGTTCTCACTTCTCCCCTACTCAGTTACTTAACAAGCTGGTTCAGAGAACTGGAAAAAGTTGGGTCTATATTCAAGTCTTCCACGAAATCAAGTTACCCACATACTTGGGCTGAAATATTTCCAAAGTAAGGTATCAGCTTTGAACTTCTTTGAAACAAACAAGACACAATCAAGATGCTAACCAAAACAGAATCGGATATTTCTTTTGCTTAAGGATTCAGACAACTGCACAGCTAGATACCACGAGCAAGAAATGTGCATCTTTTATTTATGAAATTTATCTAACCATCTAAAACCAACCAGGTTTTAGGCAGCTTACAGAATCTGAACAGTAAATAGAAGACATGTCAGAATAAAAATAATTGGGGGGAAAAATCTAAAGATAAAAGGCTAAACTTTGGTTTAATGGGAAATGCTGCTGTTATATAGCAAGAATATCTGCTTCTGGATGGTCATGACAGAGGGAGCCATTCTTAAGGGGACAAACTATTTCCAGAGGAGGGAAGATACTACAGAGAACAATAAACGTTAGCCTACTCATGCTATTACTTCTAGTAGATGAAAACTCTTAGTAGGCACTTTGTAGTTGTCTGGATAGAAACTATTTAAAAAAGATGACCCTGAGATATATAGGGCCTTATAGATGCAAACAGCACCTTCAGTTGCATTCACACAGCAGTATAATGTGGCAGTACTGTGATTATCAACCAAGCACATAAGCTACTGTGTTTTGGATGGTCTTTAAGGACAGCACCACACAAAGTGAATTACAATAAGCTAATAGAGACAATATAGGCATGAGTGACTGTCTTCATCCTGTTCCAGGTAAGGCCACAGATGGTATACCAGTCAAAGTTCTGCAAAAACCCTTCTGGTCACAGTCTTCATCTACTCTTTGGCAGGACCACAGACAAACAAGTTGGCTCTTTTTAGAAAAATTCAATCCCATCAAGAACCAGAAATGGTGCAACCCCAGAATCAATTAGTAACTCAATCAACAGCCACTCTGTCTTCTTTAGGATGAGTCTAATCCTGTTTTTTCCCTATCGGAGATGAAAACTTCAAGATTTGGATCATTATTTTTACCCACATGTTCCACTCAGGGAAGGTGTAGGAGATGTGAAACTGAATGCAATTTGCATATTGATAACATTTCATCCCGAAATGGTGGATGACCTCTTTCAGCAAGGAGGAAGGACTGAATACATACAAAGTGCCATGGGTTCTCCCCTGCTACCATAACCACCCTCTGGGTCTGCTCAGGTAAGGACTAGCAAAATGCTCATAACTCATAACTTTTGCAGTTGGTTCAGAAAGGATATCTTAGTCAACTGTATTAAAAACCACTGAAAGTTCTAGAACAGGGTTGTGAAACTCCGTCCATGGGCCGGATGCATCACACGATGGCCATGCCTATGCCCGGTTTGGCAAAGGGGGAAAAAGTCCCAATACAAAAGTCATGTGACATGACGTGAGTTTGACACTCCTGTTCTAGAAGGACAAGGATGGCTCCATTTATTTATTTATTTATTTATTTATTTATTTTATTTGATTTTTATACCGCCCTTCTCCCGAAGGACTCAGGGCGGTGTACAGGCATAATAAAACCGACAATACAATATACAAGTTTAAAATACGATTTAAAAAACTTATTTTAAATTAGCCCAATGATTAAAATTTACCATACTAAGAAAACCCTGTTTAAAATTAATAAATTTAAACATTAAAATCCCAATTTAAGCCAGCCCTGCGCGGATAAAAAGATGAGTCTTGAGTTCGCGACGAAATGTCCGAAGGTCAGGTATTTGGCGTAAACCCGGGGGAAGTTCGTTCCAGAGTGTGGGAGCCCCCACAGAGAAGGCCCTTCCCCTGGGGGCCGCCAGCCGACATTGTTTGGCGGACGGCACCCTGAGAAGTCCCTCTCTATGGGAGCGTACGGGTCGGTGGGAGGCGTGTGGTAACAGCAGGCGGTCCCGTAAGTACCCAGGTCCTAAGCCATGGAGCGATTTAAAGGTCATAACCAACACCTTAAAGTGCACCCGGAAGGCCACAGGCAGCCAGTGCAGTCTGCGCAGGAGCGGTGTTACATGGGAGCTACGCGTAGCTCCCTCTATAACCCACGCAGCTGCATTCTGGACTAACTGAAGCCTCCGAGCGCACTTCAAGGGGAGCCCCATGTAGAGAGCATTACAGTAATCCAAGCGAGAGGTAACGAGCGCATGAGTGACTGTGCATAAGGCATCCCGATCAAGGAAGGGGCGCAACTGCCGAACCAGGCGAACCTGGTGGAAGGCCCTCCTGGAGACGGCCGTCAAATGGTCTTCAAACGACAGCCGATCATCCAGGAGGACACCCAAGTTGCGCACCCTATCCTTTGGGGCCAGTAACTCGCCACCAACAGCCAGCCGCGGCTGCAGCTGACTGAATCGGGGTGCCGGCATCCACAGCCACTCCGTCTTGGAGGGATTAAGCTTGAGCCTGTTTCTCCCCATCCAGACCCGTACAGCTTCCAAACACCGGGACAGCACTTCGACAACTTCATTGGGGTGGTCTGGGGTGGAAAAGTATAGCTGGGTGTCGTCAGCGTACTGCTGGTATCTCACCCCGAAACCACTGATGATCTCACCCAACGGCTTCATATAGATGTTGAACAGCAGGGGCGAGAGAATCGACCCCTGTGGGACCCCACAAGTGAGGCCCCTCGCGGTCGACCTCTGCCCCCCTGTCAGCACCGTCTGCGACCGGTCAGAGAGATAGGAGGAGAACCACCGATATACGGTGCCTCCCACTCCCAATCCCCCCAACCGGCGCAGCAAGATACCATGATTGATGGTATCGAACGCCGCTGAGAGGTCTAATAGGACCAGGGCAGAGGAATATCCCCTGTCCCTGGCCCTCCAGAGATCATCCACCAATGCGACCAAAGCTGTCTCCGTGCTGTATCCGGGTCGGAAGCCGGACTGGAACGGGTCTAGATAGACATCTTCATCCAGGTGTTGGGGCAGCTGTCGGGCCACGGCACTCTCTACAACCTTCGCAACAAAGCGAAGGTTGGAGACTGGACGATAATTACCCAAAATAGCTGGGTCCAAAGAGGGCTTCTTAAGGAGGGGTCTCACCACCGCCTCTTTCAAGGCGGCAGGGAAAACCCCATCCAACAAAGAAGCGTTGATAATCCTCTGGAGCCAGCCTCGTGTCACCGCCTGAGTGGCCAGTACCAGCCAGGAAGGACACGGGTCCAGTAAACATGTCGTGCCGTGAAGCCTCCCCAACAGCCTGTCCACGTCCTCGGGAGCCACAGGGTCAAACTCATCCCAAATGTGCTCAACAAGACGTGCCTCCTCTCCCTCGCTTGGATCATCCCAAATTCGGTCCAGACCGTCCCTCAGCTGAGCGATTTTATCGTATAGATAACCACTAAACTCCTCGGCTCGTCCCTGCAAAGGGTCATCCCGCACCTCCTGATGTAGGAGAGAGCGGGTCACGGCTGGGGCGGCGGGCGGTTATCTGCCGACGCAATGAGGGTGGGCGTAGGGCGCCTCGCTTCCTCATTGCCACTAGGTAGGTCCTAGAATAGGTCCTAACTAGTGTCCGATCAACCGGGCGACTGGACCTCCAGGTGCTCTCTAGGCGTCTTCTCCGGCGTTTCATCTCCCTCAGCCCCTCGGAGAACCAAGGGGCCGGACGAGATCTACGCCGGGTCAGAGGCCGCAAAGGCGCGACACGGTCCAGGGCCCTGGCCGCAGCCCGCTCCCAGGCCACGACCAGTTCCTCAGTCGTGCCGCGGGCCAGATCCTCAGGGAATGGCCCAAGCTCCGTCTGGAACCTCTCAGGGTCCATCAGGCGCCTGGGACGGAACCACCGTATAGGTTCCGTCTCCCTGCGGTGGTGAATGGCGGTTCGGAAGTCTAGGCGAAGGAGAAAATGATCCGACCATGACATTGGTTCTGTTACTAAATCGTCTAATACCAGATCATTTAACCACTGTCCAGAGATATAAATCAGATCCAGCATGCCTCCCCATGTGCGTGGGGCCATCATTTACTCGAATCAGGTCCAAGGCCGTCATGGAAGCCTGGAACTCCCGAGCTGCCGTCGATGCCAAGCCAACTGATGGCAGTTGAAATCCCCATGACTATAAGTCTGGGGTCTCAACCGCCACAGCAGCCAGTACCTCCAACAGCTCGGGCAGGGCTGTGGTCACGCAGCAAGGAGCCAGGTACGCGATCAACAAGCCCAACTGATTCCTATGGCCCCACCTCACATAGAGGATTCACAGCCGGCAATCTGAGGAACAGTGGCCTCCTCGGCTCTAGATCTTCCTTAATAACAACCGCCACCCCCACCCCTACCTTGGGCCTCGGCTGATGAAATGCTCGGAAACCTGGAGGCACAACTCAACAAGGCACCCCCTCCGGGCCCAACCAGGTCTCCGTAATGCCCATAAGGTCTGTGGACTCCCCCTGAATAAGATCACAGATCAGGGGAGCTTTATTAGCCACGGACCGGCATTACATAACATCAACCAGATCCAAGCTCTGAGGATCATGGCCTCCTGAGGAACGGGTAGGAACTGAGGGGCGGAGCACGTGATCGCCTTCAGACATCGAACACGTGCTCCCAGGTCTCGATCGCCCCCCCTCCGCCATATCTGCCTCTCCCACTAACCACACAGATGGAACCACAATTGTCACCTGGAACATCACCTCCCGGAACCTTGGACCTATTAACACTCCGCCGCAAACACGCTGCAGTGACTGGCCCCACCTCGACGGGCTACCCCAACTCCGCCCTTTCCTCCCCTTAAAATTTCCCTTAAAATCCCCAATAAAAACGACTAAAAGAGTTCATTAAAATCCCTAAGCCTCCTAGATTTAGCATGCCATCTCGGGGTTCCAAAACCCGTCCTCAAGATGTGCCTCGATAATGTGGAGGCCAGACCTCGAGAGAGAGTCTTGCAGGGCAAGAAGGTCCGCGGTTGAAAATCTTTGCATAGGTAAATAAAAATACAAATACAAAATGGTCAGCAGTCCATCCAGGCCGGTGAAAATGTCAAGGTGTTATTGTAGCGCGGTTGTTATAGCAAGGTTAGGCTCCCTGGCTGGCGAGATGAACCGTGGACTTCCAGGGCTCCATGGGGCCGTTATTCTGTCCTCAAACCCAAACGGTCCCACTTGCCCCAGGTACAGATGACTAGCCATTCTCCATCAAGTCAATCAATTGGTGTTAAAGTCAATATAGGCCTTGATGTCAGGGACTCCATACCCCCATTTAGGCCCCTTCATCTATGATACTGACTAGTTTGGTTTCTGTTTCATGTCCAAATATAAGCTTAAACTGCTGAAAGTCCAAATGTGGACTATGATATCCTTCATAGCTTCTGTAGCTTTAGCCCCATCACTTTCTCAATAACCTTCCCTCAAAAGGAAACTATCCAATTTCGTTAGATCCAGATCTGGGCAAGCCAATCCATCTTTAAGACCTTCTGACATTTTCTCTTCCTTCAAAAGGCATTAAGTGCACCCTGCATCAAACTACTGTTGCTCTTCTTCACTACTTTGATTACCCAGATGGAGCAGGGGTGCAAATCACAAGTAGTAGAGATAAAATTGCAGGGAACTTTGTCTAGTTCATCAGGATCCAGAGGTCCAAAACTCTCCCATAACATGTCATCTCTGTCATTGCAGTATCTTCTGTCCATTCAGCTTCCAGCAGCTTCCATCCCTTTCGAAGAGTACAGAACCACCACTGGAGCTAGTGGGAGTACTTTGGAAGCCAAGAAAGTGGCAGATGGAGTAATACATAAAGAGCAGCTAATCTTTTTTTCTTTTAATGCCTGTATTTGAAAGACTGGCATTGCAAAGACCTGTCAATTGATATTAGCCAGCATCTGCTTTGAGTCTGACCAGTATATGATGCCTGGAAATTTATTATAAGCCTTTGGGCTCACTGGGGACCATAACATTAGAGATGCATGTGGCATGCCCCAATATGCCAATTCCTTGGATGTAGAGAGTAACTAAATCCCTCCCCCCACCCTATATTTTGTCACAAGTGCCAGCTAACCTTTTACTGCTGTATGTAATAAATCCAGAAGTAGCATCTGTCTCTTTACTGTTGCTGCCATGTGGCTTGCCTAAGGCCAGCTAGGGATATGACAGAAGATGTAAGATTCAAACCAAGACTTACCTATTTATCACCCAGTTTCTCAGACAGCATACCACCCACAGAATGTGGACCAGCAATTAATCAGTGGCTACAAAAATATGATTAACAGCCCAGGTGTTACCCACCTGTGATCTGGATCCTTTAAAATCAGATTTTCAGTTTGGTTTAGAGCTACCCAGAGCTTTGATGATTCTGGTAGGCTTAGGTACACTGGGTGATAAAGAAGGAGAGAACTTCTCTGCTGGTATTGATATTATCAGCCATGGTTTTTTTCTAAGTAACTTGAAGGCAACTTTTCTGATAGATCCAATTGTTTCTGAGAGGCAAAAAGTCTCAGTAGATATACTCTAAAGATTTGTATGCCTCAGAGCCACCAGCCTTTGAAGTCCTACAAGGGGTCCCCTTTTTCCTGTATTATTCTTAGATGCAACAATTATGTGTTTTCTGGAGAACACTGATCTTGCTACAGTCGTTTATAGTTTAGTTATCTTCAAGTCAGATTGTTGTAACATTCTATATAGGCAACAACTCCAAGTGATAAAGAGCACAGCAACAGATTGTGAGCAGGCCCATGTCAATGATGATATTATGATAGTGCTTCATTGAACACCATGCCTGTCAATTAGTTTCTAGGGCCAATTCACTGTTTTCCAAAATCTGACTAGACTAGAATCAGATTAGCTGAAATTTAATTACTCATACATACCAACTTGCACAATTAGATCATCAGGAAAGAACTGTGTGAATCTCACCCTGAAGCATTCGTTATTTTGGATAGCACCATTGCTTTCTAACAAAATTTTCAGCATTGCTTGGAATTGAACTAAAATCAAGTCAGATTTAATGGTAGCTAAATGCCATTAAAAGCAAAGAAATAATTTAGGACTAGCATAAAACCAGCTGATTTTAGTAGAAGCATAGCTAAAATGCAGTGTGTCAAGGGTTGACACTGCATGCTTTCTAGGGAGTATAGCAGTGCTGGGTTGCTCCTGGTTCTGTCCAGTTCTATAGAACCGGTACTAAAACCGGTGGCAGGCTCCGCCCACCCCCCACCCCCAATGTCAAGGGGCTTCTGTGCAGAAGTGTATGCGCACGCACAAGCGCTCCTGTTGCGAACCGGTAGTAAAGATAAGTAGAACCTCTGGAGTAAAGCCCATTCAATTTAGCAGGATTTACTTCTGAATAAAGTTATGTGAGATAACACTAATTTCTGACTAACTCTTGCTGGGTTTTTTAAAACATTGTTTTAGTCTGCTGATAAACTGCATATTTTAATTCTTGCTCAGCCATCGCCACATACCACTCTAATGTCACTCCACCAGACTGATTCCCCAGTGCACTGCATGACACTAAATTAAAACTGACTTGCTTTCAAGGAATGTACTCGGGATTAAAACAATTTGAAAAGTTGCTTTCTGGACTTTTGCCCCATTCTAACCAAATGCTTGGATTTCTTTAGCAGTCTATTTCTTCAATTTCATTCTCTATTGCTATTATCAAGGCCCACAATTCTGTACATAAATTGCTTAAGCTGAATGGAACATAAGCGAATGAGGTCACTACACATTTTAAAGCCATTCTGTTCACAATTATTTTAAGAAACAAGTGTGACTCCCCTGATATTAGAGTATAGCTTGACCTGGTAGGTGTTTTCTTGGACCCATACACATCCCGATACAAAAAATACACATGAATTTACTTCTTCCTGCAACTCTAGTTCAAATCTGCCCTGGAGTTTCTAAAGTAGAGTTTTTGACCATTTTGTGACAAGAAAAAGACATTACAAAGTTTGAGTAAAACTGCTCATGCCTTAATATTAGACAAACAACTACCTCCTATGAAGACTTGTTCAGAAGAAAAAGCTACTTCAACAATTTTTATTTCCTAACTATAGCTGCAAGCTTATGCACACCTCTTCGGGGATAAGCCCTTGGGTGTACATCATCATACTTCCCAGGGTACAACAGCACATGGAAAAGCCAGAATTAGGATGCAGGCTGTTTTGTTTAAAAAATAATTTTACTCCAATGTTATATTTTTGGGTGAATTAGTATTTCCAGGGAACAAAATTATAGAGGCCCTCCAAAGTTCAGCTGGGGGTGGGGGGTGGGGGGTGGGGGCGCGTGTGTGTGTGTGTGTGTGTGTGTATGAAAAATGTGACCATTTTATTTAGCTAGTTCAGATTCCGCCCCCCAAATCAGCAGGTAGACTTTTGAAAGAGAAAGAAAAGCCTTCTTTAACAGATTTAAACTTAGCCCTTTAACAAATTTCTTTGAGAAGAGATAAAAAACAAAACAGAAGGAAGGAGCAGCTGCTGAGGTTGATTTGTAATATAGGAATCTCCTATCTGATTTAGCTCCACCCCCCCACCCCCACCCCCACCCCGCCCCCCAATCTTGGTAAGGTGCGGACAGTGCGAAGGAGGGATGGGGATCCAGAGCTTTGGCGAAGGAGTGTCAAAAGTAAACAAAACTCAAAAGAGGCCGAACCAAACAAACAGCAGGCAGGCACCTCCGCTGAACCTTATCTCCTCTCCCGGCTGGATCTCATTAAAGGCACTCTAAATCCCATCAAGGGCTAATTTACACCCCGCCCCCCTCTCTCCCCCTTATGAAGAAAACACCACCCATGCTATCCCTCCAATCTCTCACAGCCTCGGAAAGCGGTTTCCCCTTCCTTCCACTCAAGCTCCTACACAGGGGGAAATCTGCAGTTTACAGCTTAGTAAATTCATTCACACGCATCCCGAGGAGTTGCGAGGCGAAAAAAACAAAAAGAAAACAACAACACAGGGGCCCGACTGGCGCTTTCAACACACCTGGAGTGGAAGGGGAGCAAAAGGATGCGGATACTCTCTCGTTTAGACAAAAGTCCTGCGCTGGTGGGGGGAAGGGAGAGGAGGGAAGGATTTACTCCCTGGTAAGCACGTATCTGCCCAAACGCCGACTGCCTAGTGCACTTTCCTGAACCATATACTGTACTCCTAAAACGTTTCCGACAGGTACCCACCCCCGTCCCATGGTAACATCTCTATAACAGGTAGCGAAATTGTTCCCATTGATTAATAAAGCACAACAGGGTGGCGCTGCCGATTTGCCCCCAGCTGCGGTTTGAAGTGAGGAAGCCCCGCCGCTCTTTCCCCCAGGACTAGGTAAGGGTCCGGCTTTTTTAACACACCTCCCGACCAACTTGCCATCTTCATCCCGCAAGCCCCGCTCAAACCCGAAGGTCCAGCTTTTGGTGGAAAGCTTAAATACGCTCTGCATGGACAAACTTGCACGGACGGATAAAGCTCGGGAGGCTCCCTGACCTTAAAGAGGCAGAAAACAGCTGGAGGTGTGCGCGCCCCCCCTCCCTCCTCCTCCTCCTCCCTTGGATTTCCCCAAAGGCAAACTCCCCTTCGAAAAGCCGCCCTCCCCACCTTTGCCGGACGAATTCGGGAGGTGGGGTTCCTTTTCCATCCCGCGCTGGGTGGAAATTCCGCCCGCGCTTCGTTTCTCCCGGGGCAAGAACTTACTTTTCCGCGGAATTCGCAGCTGGCCGCAGCAGGATCCCGGCTCGGCTTCGCTCCAGCCAGCAGCAAGAGGAGGCAAATCAGCGCCAAGCGAAGCTCGGCGTTGTGCACCACCATCCTATTTTAAATTCCACGCCCGGGGCACGGATGGGTGGAGGGGTGGGTAGGTGGGTGGGGTAGAGACGCGGAGGAGAAGGGAGCCGGGGGTGGAAATCTCATTCACTGGGCCAAAATGCGAAAAGTTTGGAGGGGGGACTTTGATGGTGGTTCGGCTTTCTTTTCCCTCCCCCGGACCAAAATGTGTTTCTCTTCTCAGGGCGTTTTTAAGGCGGCTGTCCTAGCGGCCCGCTCCCTAAATCACCCACTAGCCAAGCCCTCCAGGCGCTGCCCCCACCTCTTAAAGGGTCTCTGTCCCAGGTTGCGAGGAGGAGGAGGATTCGCCATGCCGCGGGGGGGAGGAGGCTCCGTCCCCAGGCCGATCCCTCCGTCAATCTCTCGCCTTCCCCGGTTCAAAGTTGCTCCAGGAGCCGAACGGCGGAGTTTTTGGAGCAGCCCCTGGATGGAGGCAGCAAGTCACAATCACGCTGGCGGGATTGGCCGCAGGAGGTGCCTAACCCTAAACTCTCCCGCCGCCGGCCGGAGAAGCCCTCCTCCTTTCCCCGCTCTGACCTCCGCCCCGGGCCCAGTTGGCCTCCTGCTGGATTTTCCGCGTAGTTGTTGCAAGACATCCCACGCGGCGATAACCCGGTGCAGAGTCCTTGGGGGGCGGTGGCAGGCATAACAGCCTAAGCACCCACATCGGGAAAACACAGAATAGTTGCGGGCTCCTATAGGAGATCTAGGGAACGGCACCCCGATAAGGCAACCCTTCTCCCTGTTAGACACAACCCCCTTACAGCCAATGGATCGCCACTAAAGCCCCCGCAGTTTTGTAACCTTTAACAATTAGGCCGCCAGTTTGGTGAGAATGGGACCACTTGCCACAGCCAACTTGTGGCAAATTCACTGCGGCCAACTCGTTGTGGGACAATTTAACAATTCTGTTTAATTATTTAAAAATAAATAAGAATTTTAATTTTTGCCATTCTGTCCCTCCTTTTGCACCCTTTCTTTAATGATTCTATTCCTCCATTTCTTTGATGTTAGTGTAACTCTTGTCCTGCAGTGAGTTGTCCTGAACTAAGTTGGCCATGATGAATTGTCATATAGATCCCAGTTTGGTTTTTAATGACAGTACAAGAAGGTTTTAAGATGGCACGGTTTGGGTTTAGGCTGTTTTCTCAATGTGGTTAATGTCATAAAGGAGAGTTTAAAAGTTTCTGGCCCATGAATCAAAGTGAATCAGATTCTAGAAAGAAAGACTCTGTAAAATAAGGGTGTAATCAACTGACAAGTTTGGGGAGGGGGTGGTGGCCTGCTCATTCAGGGAATGAGTCTTGCGATGGCTTCGGCTTCGTCAGTGACCAAATCCCCCTTTCACAGAAAAGCTGATGAAGCCACAAGACAAATAATATGTTGCTCAAGAAGGAGGTTCCTACGTTCCCCTCAACAAGCCTACTTTGAAGTATCTGGTGGTTCTTTCATTTTAGATAAGTCAAACCCTTGTGACAAATCCACTCACTGCACTGATTTTCCTCTCTTTCAACAGTAGCCTTCAGACAAAAAAAAAATTCCAAGAAAACAAGATCAGACTGTCATTAGCTGTATTCACACCATATGACTCAATCCAGAGTGAATTGGATTGAGATGGGTGGGAATAGAAATTAAATAAATAAATAGGGTTATTCCTAATATGGCTTGTTTTCTGATCTATGGTGGTTAAACCTAAACACTGGTTTGTAGCAGAGCATGTGTGTATATAGCCAGAAGTACCATTTTCTATGGCCATCATGGGTTATAAAAATTCAGAGTTAATCAGTTAATCATTTTAATTTAAAACAATTAAGAAAATTGCTTATACCCTCGTAATTTATTGTATGTCACCCAGAGTCCCTTTGTGAGGGAGATGAGCCATTTTTGACTTACAACCACAATTGAGCCCCAACATTTTTATTGCTAAGCAAGGCAATTTTTAAGTGAGTTTTGCCCCATTTGACACAACCTTTTTGCCACAGTTGTTAAGGGAATATTCCACTGCAGTTGTTAAGAGAATCATGTGGTCATTAAGCAAATCTGGCTTTCCACATTGACTTTGCTTGTTGGAAGCTTGCCGGGAAGGGTATAACTTCGTAAATACATGCCAACTGCCAAGCACCCAAGTTTGTTTTTTTTTAATTGAAAAAGTTTTACAAAATTTTTTTCCCCTTTCCTTTCTCCCCCTTTTCCCTCCTCCCCGCTCCCTTCCCAAACCCCCCTCCCCCCCCCCGACTTCCCGGAACAAACACAAGTTATAGTAAAAATAAAGCAAACATATACTAAAAATTTTTCCTTCCTAACTAAATTATAATCCTTCAATTCTCATCAATTCCTAACTTCCCCCAAAACAATCAAAAATAATACATCCTAATCATTCAAAGGCAGTCTGATAACTCTTAGTCTGATATCTGTTTTGAATATACTCAATCCATTTTTTCCATCCAAATATCTTTCTTGCGTATTGTCTTTCAAAAAGGCTGAGATTTTTGCCATCTCAGCCAAATTGGCAACTTTCAATATCCATCAGCACCCAAGTTTTGATGGTGTGACCATGGGGATCCTGCAATGGTTGTAACCAGTGGTGAAATGTAAAATGTGTTACTATCGGTTCTGTGGGCGTGGCTTGGAGGGGTAATGTGACTGGGTGGGCTTGGCCAACTTTTTTTTTAAAGCATTTTTTCTACAACCCCTTCAGCGGAAGAAGTTGTAAAAAAATGCTTTTAAAAGCCGCTGATGATCCCAGCTGAGCTGCGCAATCATCAGACTTCTTTTTTTACTTTTAAAAGTATTTTTTTGGCCAAAGAAAAAATGCTTTTAAAAGTTAAAAAAAAAAACCTCTGATGATTACGCGGCTCAGCTGGGCATGGGGGGTGGGCAGGGATTTTTGCTACTGGTTCTCCGAACCATCCACTGCAATTGCTACTGGATCACGTGATCCGGTCCGAACCGGGAGCATTTCACCCCTGGTTGTAACTGTGAAAAAGGGTGATAATTTCCTTTTTTTCAGTGCTGTTGTAATTTTTAATGATCACTAAATGAATGGCTGTAAGTCAAGGACTATCTGTATGACAAATAAATACTGTACATTTCCTGACTAAACTGCTGTTGGCTAGCCTTGACTAATATTGTATGTCATGCTTAATAAAGAGTAATAATTGGGTTCACCCAATGTGGTAAACCAGAGCAAAATGAACCACATTATAGCTTATTCTGATTTAGGAATCTCCTCAGAGAATGAGGAACTACTGTGAAGATAGCTCCTCCATCCTGCAATTTGCTGAAAGCTATTTTTCCCCAATCTGTTGCCTTCTACATATGTTTGCCTCTAACTCCGATAATCCTCAAACAACAATGCTGGTGGAATAACAAGAGCGCAAGGCAATAAGAGAGTGGAAGTTTCAAAATAAGCTATGTAAACATTCAGAAAACAAAGCTGAGAAATCTCAAATCCACAGGACAAAATGTGTATTGGGATAAATCAAAAGGCAAAAGTGTCCATGCTTTTAAATGCCTCAGATTATTCATGAGGATTTGAAAGGCTCGTCAATTTCTTACTGAGTTGAACATAATACGAGTATTATACCCAGACCAAAAAAAAAAAAATTTGCTTAAAAGATAACAGTTCACCTCTTAAAGGTGCAGGGTGCCCGAGAGCTGGACCTTCATAGAATTTATATTCAAATAACTCTGCTTCAACCTGCCCTTCATATTGAAGTTTTCTTGTGAGATTGCTTGAATTTTTGTTTCTATGAGAACTCATCAGGAGTAACTGTGTTTTATTTTATTTATTTATTTATTAAATGTGTAATATCATCAAGCGACTCTAGGTGGCTAAGTTTATGCTACACATTGTGTTATACAACTCCAAAGTAGCCAGTCACACCTTAAGTGTTTGATGCAAATACAACTCACAAAGTTAATTTCAGTTCAGTAGGTCATATGGGATGCTATGGATCCTAGAACAACATTTTTAAGAAACACTTTTAAGAAGTGGGATTTGTTGTTGTTACAGTCCATCAAGTCATTTCTGACTCCAGATGACAGCAATATTTGCAGAAGTGGTTGGCCAGTACTATCTTCCTAAGGCTGAGCGAGGACAGGCCCAAAGTCACTCAGACGGCTTTTGTATCTAAGGCGGACTGGATCACATGGCTTCCTGGCTCCTAATCTAACACCTTTAAATACTCCAACTAGCTCCCTTAGTTGGAATTACTTTCAAAAAATATTATACATTAGGGGTGAAATCCAGCAGGTTCCGAGAGGTTCTGGAGAACTGGTAGCAGAAATTTTGAGCAGTTCGGAGAACCAGTAGCAGAAATTTTGAGTAGTTTGGAGAACCAGCAAATACCACCTCTGGCTGGCCGCAGAGTGGGGTGGGAATGGAGATTTTGCAATATCCTTCCCCCAGGAGTGGGTGAGGGAATGGGGATTTTGCAGTATCCTTCTCCAGCCATGCCCACCGAGCCATGCCTATCAAGCCACGCCCACAGAACTGGTAGTCACAAAATATAGCACCACTATTATACATCCTTAAGGTGTAATTCTTGCCCAGATATGCCCTACTGGAAATAATGTTGTGAACAAACATGCTTTGGCTTGTACTACTTTTTCCCCCCTTCGCTAAACCGGGGATGGGTGTGGACAGCGCCTGACGCATCCAGCCTGCAGGCCGCAAGTTTGATACCTCTGGTTTAAACTGAGGACACTTCATTTCAATCGAGGGTAGCTTCTAAAATGGAGGCTTTGTGGTTACTCCTTCAGAATCATCTGCAGCCATTATATACCAGCTCTTTAAAATTAGGTATAACTGTAGGCATGCAATCCTGAGGAAAAAGACATGGCACAATAAGGAAAGTGCTGCATCACAGTCCTTCTAATCTAGTGAATATGTGATGTTAAAAAAAAAACAACCAGCTAGAATAAAAATAGCTTTAACAATTAGAATAGAACAACTAAACTTTACAGGGAAAAGAGGCTTGTACCAGCATATTTTCACATTATACTGTAGAAATAGAAAGAAATACTGAATTGCTGTATTAGGGCAATATCTATCTTTTAATAAAAATGAAAAGTTCAGAGGTGGGTTTCAGCAGGTTTTGATCAGTTCTGGAGAACCGGTAGTAAAAATTCTGACTGTCCCTGCCCCCATCTATTTTCTGCCCCCAAGTCCCAGCTGTTTGAGCAGAAATGAGGATTTTGCAGTAACCTTCCCCTGGAGTGGGGTGGGAATGGAGATTTTACAGTATCTTTCCTTTGCCACGCACACCAAGCCATGCCACATCCACCAAGCCACGCCCACAGAACCGATAGTAAAAATTTTTGAAACCCACCACTGGAAAGGTTCCCCTCACACATATGTGCTAGTCTTTCCCGACTCTAGGGGGCGGTGCTCATCTCTGTTTCAAAGCCGAAGAGCCAGCGCTGTCCAAAGACGTCTTTGTGGTCATGTATAACTAAATATATAAAAATAAACAATCATTCAAAACATAAGCTGAATATCTCCAATTAATTTTTGCCCGGACTGGTCACATTTGAACTATCCTTTTATATGAATCTACATTAACTCAGTAGTATGCTACACTGCACTTACCCATTATACTAAGCTATAGGTTTTTTTTAATGGTTTTTTGGCATATTGCAGTTTTTAGATTATAGTTTAACAGTTTATGGTGGCTTATTCAACAAATCACAGCTTTGATGTGTGAATCAATTTAAACCGTCCTTTTAAAATAGACCTCTTTTCTTATTTTCACAACAGGAGCCTATTTATGACGTGAAGGTCCTTCTGCAATGTTGTATCCCTGTAAATCAGGGGTCTTCAAACTTGGCAGCTTTAAATCTTATGGACTTCAGTTCCCAGAATTCTCCAGCCAGCTATCGAGCCCACAAGTCTTAAAGCCCACAAGTTTGAAGACCTCTGCTGTAAAGACAAGCATGTAAACATATTTAGGCTTGTTGCGGAAGGCTTTCTTAAAACTGAAGGAGTTCTACAGTTAGTATTGCTCTTATGAACAAATCCTTGACGTTGCTGCAAACTGAAATCTGATAAAGACCATGCCATATCAGTTTGCTTAATTATGACTTATTGAATAAATCATAATTGGTCAGCTTGCATAGCACATAGCCCTGGTTTATGATTTATAAACCAGTAAGTTCACCAAGAGAGTAAGCCAAAACCCAACAAACTAAATAATTTAGTACAGGTGAGAGGGCAGGCCGCTTGCAAAGCTAGCACCTGAGTTGCTGTTGCCCTGCCTTCTCCCTAGCCAGCATAGCAACTGGTATAGTAAGTAGAGGTAACTGGAGGTATCTAGAAGTAATGGTGTTGGAGTGGTGATAAGAGGGAATGTGGTTTGTGTTCATTTATGGAAATAAAGCCTGAAGCAGCCTAAAGCAGATAGAGATACTGTTGTCCAGTAGTAGGACTCCCAAGGAGTAGTAGTGGAGGAGCAGTAGTAGGAGCTGTTGTAGAACTTGGAAAAACGGAATGGTGAGCAGTAAGTATTAGCCTTTGAGTACTTATGTATGTGTTGCTTAGGAGACCTCTGGGGTTGTTTTGGCTCTCTGAGGTTTTGGAGTTTAAATATTGTTACAACCCAGATCAAATTGAAAACTAAATAAAGAGAGAAAAGCAAAACCATTTAGTACTGGGAGCAACTTTCCATCCTACAGAAAACTGACATAAAGACCTATAATCAGTGGTGGGATTCAAGTAATTTAACAACCGGTTCTCTGCTCTAATGATTTCTTCCAACAACAAATTTGCCAAACTGCTCAGAAAGTTAACAACCGGTTCTCCCGAAGTGGTGCGAACTGGCTGAATCCCACCACTGCCTATAATGTATCCTAATTTCCATCCCACCATCTGCTCAGTGATCCATGTTTATTCCATATATTTTCACTACAGGAAAGAATAGGATCCATCTTCTTTGTATTCTAGAAACCTGAACCATTTAGTATTTCCTCCAAAATCATTTCTAAACGTTTTTAATATCCAGAGTTGAATAAAGAGATGTGGTTGAGATTTGCCAGTATCAACTCAAATTTTTTGTATCTAAATTTCATGGTCAGTATGTGTGGGAGTTTATTCTCACTAATATAGTTGTTCTCCTTGCCATTGTAATTCTTCCTTAGTAAGAATGCATAAGCTCACAGAAGCTCACCCTTTATTTTTTTATTTCTGGTCAGGGATATATAAGGTAAAGGTAAAGGTTCCCCTCGCACATACGTGCTAGTCGTTGCTGACTCTAGGGGCGGTGCTCATCTCCATTTCAAAGCCAAAGACCAGCGCTGTCTGAAGACGTCTCTGTAGTCATGTGGCCGGCATGACTCAACGCCAAAGGCGCACGGAACGCTGTTACCTTCCCACCAAAGGTGGTCCCTATTTTTTCTACTTGCATTTTTACATGCTTTCGAAACTGCTAGGTTGGCAGAAGCTGGGACAAGTAACGGGAGCTCACCCCGTTACACGGCAGCACTAGGGATTCGAATCGCTGAGCTGCCGACCTTTCGATCAACGTCCTAGCCCCTAAGCCACCGCATCCCTCAGGGATATATACCATTATTGAAAATAATAACTATTATTATTATTATTATTATTATTATTATTATTATTATTATTATTATTATTATTATTATTATTATATTATATTATATTATTATTAAAAATAATAATATATTATTGAAAATAATATATATTGAAAATATATACCATTATTGAAAATAATAACCAGTTCATCCTCAGCAGCTAACCAGGTTTCTTGTAAAGCTATTATCTCAAATTCAGACATGAATCATACCAAATCATTGTCAACAGATTTACTCCTGGAATGCTGGCTACATTCCAGGTTACAATTTGTAAAAGTCTTTAGGAGATAAAATGTTCTGGGCAAGGTGTCCGGGTAGAAGGTGAAGGTCTGAGTAGTCATTTTCTGTCTGAGACTGGGACAATAATGTCAATACTCCCCATATTTACACAAAGTTCAGTTTCATTATGATGCAGTTCAGTTTTCCTCTCCTTAGGTTGTAGAACTAAGGAGAAATTTCCTGACAGTAAGGACAATCAAGCAGTGGAACTGGTTGCTTTCAGAAGTTGTGGGTGCCTCATCACTGGAAGTTTTTAAGAAGAGACTGGACAGCCATTTGTCCAAGGTGGTGTAAGTTCTCCTGCTTGTGCAGGGGGTTGGACTAGAAGACCTCCAGGATCCATTCAGCCCTGTTATTCTTTTACTTGTGGACCACTGAGGTCAGAATGAGGACTGTTAGCAGAATATCCCACAGTTCTTGCACCTCCCACTGGTGCACTGGAACAGCCTATGTCAGATATCCAAGTTTCCTTTAATAAAGCTGGGATGGAATTCTTTGGGTGCTGATCTTGCAGACTCAGTGATTTGTGGGGCTACGCTGGCAACCCCACTAGCATTTTAGTTTCTTCAGGGATAAAGGCTAGATGTCTGCCTAACTGCCTGTTTTCAACTTGCATGGGAGACTCACTCGTACTGCTATTAATGTTGCTTTTGTAACCTTCTGCATGGGGCACTGAAACCAGATCAGTTAGCTGTCTTGTTCTCTGCAGTTAAAGTTTGTGGAGCTTCTTCTGACTTCATTAGTAAGTCCTTGTCCTGGCAAGGTTCTAAAAGTATTAATTATTTCTGCTTCCAGAGGCTCAGCTGCCCTTCTGTGTTTTAGGTCAGGGGTCTCCAACCTTGGTCCCTTTAAGACTTGTGGACTTCAACTCCCAGAGTCCCTCAGCCAGCAAAGCAAAGCTGGCTGAGGAACTCTGGGAGTTGAAGTCCACAAGTCTTAAAGGGACCAAGGTTGGAGACCCCTGTTTTAAGTTGCTTATCTAAATAGGCTTCTCCCAAGGACAAGGCTGGGTTGTTATCTTAGCAGGATTGGGGGAATAACATCCAGTCCTTGTTTGTCAATTAAAGCAATAGTAGCCTCTTGATGTAATGAACTCAGTGAGGGGGGCTCAGGATGTCTGCGTCTCACAAAATATATCCTATGGGAAATATTAGGAAAGTGGGCTTCATTATGAAAAGCATGCTTGGAATTATATAGAATAGAATTCTTTATTGTCCAAGTGTGATTGGACACACAAGGAATTTGCCTTAGATGTATATGCTCTCAGTGTACATAAGGAGAATAAAATACATTTATCAAGAATAAAAAGATACAACTCTTAGTGATAGTCAAGGTGACTAATAAGCTATCAGATCGTACTAGGAAACAAATAAAAACAATAGCAATTGAAAGATACAAGCAACATGGTTAAGTGGGAGGAGATAGATACTTATAAGGAAGAGAAGAATAATAGCATTATAGTCTTAGTAAATTATTGGACAGTGTTGTGGGAATTAGTTGTTAAGAAGAGTGATGGAATTCAGGGGGAAAAACTGTCCTTGTGTCTAGTTGTTTTAGTGTGCAGTGCTGTTTGAATGTCATCAAAATTCACTTATGGCCCACATTGCTATACAGCCACTCTACTGAATGTAAATCTATTGCATTGTAATAATATAGAAGCAATTGACTTAAAGTGTAACATATTGCTTTCTTTGAACTCCATCATCCACTGTTGAGTCTATTAAGGGTGCTTTGTGAATTGATCTGTTTTCAGCTCTCCTGTATGTCTCAGGAGTTGGGGGGGGGAGATTTATTTGGAGTTTGATCTCTTTTCTTTATCATTTCAGACGCAGTGGCTCAGAGGCTAGGACGTTGAGCTTATCGATCGAAAGGTCGGCAGCTCGGCGGTTCGAATCCCTAGTGCTGCTGTGTAACGGGGTGAGTTCCTGTTACTTGTCCCAGCTTCTGCCAACCTAGCATTTTCGAAAGCACGTAAAAATGCAAGTAGAAAAAATAGGGACCACCTTTCGTGGGAAGGTAACAGCATTCAGTGTGCCTTTGGCGTTGAGTCATGCTGGCCACATGACCATGGAGACGTCTTCGGACAGCGCTGGCTCTTTGGCTTTGAAACGGAGATGAGCACCGCCCCCTAGAGTTGGCAACGACTAGCACATATGTGCGAGGGGAACCTTTACCTTTACCTTATAGCGTCTTTGTTTTGGATTACAACAACTTGAGGAATTTTGGGGCACGAGGTTTCCTGCTTGGGCAAGCACAGTCAATTTATGGTAGAAAGATTAGATAAATACATCAAGGGACTGTTTCAGCGATTCCACTTTCACTTTTACTTCTGCAAAATGGTCAAAAATTGATAGAATAGTCAGTTGGCTGCCCTTGAAGAGCATTCAGAAACTTCTAACAGGTGCAAAATGCAGCTCCATGGGTAATAAATAGTACCGTTTGAAGTTACAACAGTACTGAAAAAATTGACTTATGACCATTGTTCGTACTTATATAGCTATAGAGATTGAATGATTGCATGAATGAATGAACAAGTGAATGAATAAAATCCTAGTCAAGCCTACAATTCTGGCATTCTCTGTTATCTCCTCTCCAAGTACTAACAAGCCCTAATCCTGCTTGTGTAATGAAGCTTAAATATTTCCTCACCTTTTATTGAATGCTTTGCTGAGTACCGATGAAACTGAATTTATTTTACATACTGCAGAATTAGAATGTGATCCACCCACATAAAGGAAGTTAGCTTGGAGGCTTAACAGAGTTACAAGTTTTCAACAGATGCATTATGGGAATTAGCCCATAAGAATTACATTTCCCCCCTGTTTTAGTCTCTATGTAACCAAAACCAAAATAAAATCCAGACTTTTAAAAAAATCAGAAAAATAACTCTAAAGAACAGCATATGTACTTTCAGAGCAGCAAAGGACTATCAAGTATTGTGTGTTTTCCATAAGTGTTGTGGGCTGGTATTCATGTTAGCCACTTTTCCATTGATTATCTGCCATCAGGTTGCTGTCAACTCTTAGAAACCACACAGGGGGACTTGTGTGGTTGATCTGCCACATCCTGGTCCTTCAGGATGTTCCCAATGGTGCATCCATCCATCACTGCTATACTCAAATTTTAGTCACTTTTGGGTTTCAAATACACCCCAGCTTTGAATTTTAAAATGGGCCATAAGCTAATAAAATGCCTTTCCAATCATCTATTAGCAAGTTTGCGTCATATCCACATGCAATTTGCAAGTTTTTTTTTTAAAAAATAAATAAATACAACAGATACTTTGCAAGATACAAATGAATAAGCCTTTCCCTTAGACTGAGGGGGAAGTGAGGGGGGAGGGGGAGAAAGTCCTGGAGATTATCTGCATTTGAAAAGAAGTTTGCTTAGAAGGAGTGATGTGGATTTCAAAGAAGCAGAAGCAACAGAGGGCTATTTACACCCTTAGATAAAAAGGGTTAGGGAACTTTGTAGTATGTTACTGTATGAAAGCATTAGGTCAGCTGGAAGGGAAATATGGGGAATATATTACAAAGTGAAGTGGTTACATGTAATTACTCAGCAGAGTCAGGCACAAGTTCAAAATAAGGAAGAAAAAGGATATTCTAAATACATCTTAATAATTGCCACCTCAAAGCAAGCTAAACAAACACAAATTTCTCAGCCACTGAAAGGATATGACAGTACATGACCTGAACAGGGACTGCTGAATTGGATTCACCCTCCTTCAGAGCTCTGTAGGAATCATAACTCCCACCCCCACCCCAAACCCCCACCTCACCTTAACTGTTCTGTAGATTGAAATATCAAGCCCCAGGGCAGAAAAAAATATATTCCCTTATTTTAACAGCAAAGAAGGAAAAACCCATGCTTAAAGTCTACCCAGTGGATATGGATGTTAAACTAACATAAGAACAAATACATAGAAAATGGGATGAAGGTAAATATTGAAAAGATGTATGACATGAAAGGGACTGTTTAATCTTGACTGTCCACAGATCAGTAGATGGTATTCTGGTCCAGCTATGAAAGGACAAATGAGAATCTTTTTGGGACAAAGTCATCATTGAACACCCCATCATTATGGAAGCTGGAAGCACAGTGCAATACTAGCATGTTTTACAAAACTGTCATAAGAAGGCATTCAACTCATATTTGAAATACCATCTCGCATCTCCCTGTGTATATCATTTAAAGTAGCTGCCTCATTCAACTTATTGGCAGAGCCAGTTCTATACTTAGCCGCCAATTTTTCTTTGAAACCGTCATCTTCCTCCTCCACCACTGTCCCCCAGGCCATCACAAAACTTGATTTTTTTTAGGCATTTTCTGATTTTGTAAAATAGAGATCCCCTTAAAATGGCACATAGCAAAACAACTCCTTTTAAACTACCACAGATTGAAAAATCTCATATTTCAATCTGGAACAAAGTAAGTGTAAGTTATTGTTATAATGGGTTAGTTCTAGTTATAGATATAATTGTTTTTTATGAATCAATAGAATTTTTTTTAATTGGCCAAGTCTGATTGGACACACAAGGAATTTGTCTTGGTGCATATGTTCTCAGTGTATATAAAAGAAAATATACGTTCATCAAGAATTCTAAGGTACAACACTTAATGATAGTCATAGGGTACAAATAAGCAATCAGGAACCAATATCAATATAAATCATAAGGATATAAGCAACAAAGTTATAGTCATACAGTCATAAGTGGAAGGAGATGGGTGATGGGAACAATGAGAAGATTAATAGTAGTGCAGATTTAGTAAATAGTTTGACAGTGTTGGGGGAATTATTTGTTTAGCAGAGTGATGGGGTTTTGGAAGAGGCTGTTCTTTTGTCTAGTTGTTCTGATTTGTAGTACTCTATAGCGTCATTTTGAGGGTAGGAGTTGAAACAGTTTATGTCCAGGATGTGAGGGGGTCTGTAAATATTTTCACAGCCATCTTTTTGACTCGTGCAGTATACAGGTCCTCAATGGAAGGCATGTTGGTAGCATTTGTTTTTTCTGCAGTTCTAATTATCCTCTGAAGTCTGTGTCTGTCTCGTTGGGTTGCAGAGCCAAACCAGACAGTTATAGAGGTGCAGATGACAGACTCAATAATTCCTCTGTAGAACTGGATCAGCAGCTCCTTGGGCAGCTTGAGGTTTCCGAGTTGGTGCAAAAAGAACATTGTCATGCTTTTTTGATGACATTTTTGATGTTAGCTGTCCATTTTAGATCTTACGATATGGTAGAACCTAAAAATGTGACGGTCTCTACCGTTGATACTGTGTTGTCTAGTATTGTAAGAGGTGGAAGTATGGAAGGGTTTCTCCTAAAGTCTACCACCATTTCTGCAGCTTTGAGTGTGTTCATTTCCAGATTGTTCCGGTCGCACCACGAGGCTAGTTGTTCAACCTCCTGTCTGTATGCGGATTCATCATTGTCTCGAATGAGACTGATCACTCTTGTGGCATCTGCGAACTTCAGTAGTTTAACAGATGGATCATTAGAGAGTTATACAGTCCAAATATAGTCTCTCTCTTTTGGAAGCTTCTTTTCAAAGACATTAACCAGAGTGCCATCAGATTGGAGCCATCAGAAATCCAGATGATCACAAGATATTATCACAGATTAGAGTTTGCCTATCTCTTTTCTGCCATCAAATACTCACCTGCAGTGGTGTAGACCTGATCAGGTGAGCCCTGTTTTTAAAATGAGTTTTAATGATCTCAGCTGGTTAATTACTCCCCCCTCCCTACAAGTTTAACACAAGTACCAATATTGCCTTATGACTCCCAACTTCCATTATGCTTTGCCAGTTGGTGCAGTCAGCTGTACTTTGTCCTAGTTAAAGTTCTCATTCCCCTTTTCAGTTGTAGGAAGTTAGCACCTACCCCCCTCCTAGAAGAATGAAATATTTTAGAAAATATTTAAAAAGGCAGAATATATTTCCCTGGATGAGAAATGGAGAAACATGTTTTAAAGACAAAGCAGCTTCCTGACTCCCCCCCACCTTTGTCAATGGGCCATTAAGGCTTCAGCCAAGCTCACTCATTCCCCCCCACCTTTGTAAATGGGTCAGAGATAGAAACTCAATCCCCCCACCTTCGTTAATGGACCATCTTTTGCAACACAATAGAACAAAAACTCACCACATGGCAAGGCTCAGGCAAGCTTGAGGGACAACCTACATTGTTAGCTAAGACCCCCACCCCCTGGGAGTCTGACAGCCAATCAGGATACTCTTCCTGTGCCCCAGGAAATTCAAAGCTCAGAAAAAGCATAAAACCAGGGAGCACACAGGATCTCAGCCCTTTTTCTGTTCAGGATCTCAAGCCATGTGATCCTGACCACCATTAAACCATCTTTCCAAGCAGCCTCCATGTTTCCAGTGTCTTTGTCCCCACTTGGAACTAAACCCAGATGGATATTTCTTCCAACACAGTGTTGATTCTGCTATTCTATCAATGAGTAAGTCTCTGGAATACATTGTGTCTCCACTGGGGCCTGCTTATGAATTTCCACAGCTTTAAGATTGATCTTTATCTCAGTTTTAAGCCAACAAAATATTTATTTTTTGCAGCCTTTTTAAGATGACAGCAGTCCAAAGGTTTGCTTTGGCCCTCTGGTTACTACTTTACCACTAAGCTGTATTTGAGTCACTACAAAATCATGTTTTTTTCTTCAGTGGTGGTTGTTTTCCTTCTGTCAATTAGGTGCTTCCTTCCTATTGACAAAGACAAGCAGTTGGGTGCTTAGTGTAAGATTGACACAAACCATATCTCTCACCATGCATCGAAGCACATCTAACTAAAGCCAACACAATTACTCACGCTCTTAAAGTTAATGTGTGCTTAAATGCTCCACTGAGCTAAGTCTCAACAACTCATTTCCTCTCCACCTCCCCAAAACTATCTTTCCTTTATATCCTGCTGCTGTTTTCAGCACCAGTATGGGCAAAATTAAAAGAGGATAAAACAGGTTCACAGTTTCACCTTTAAGAATCCATTAGGACAGGAAAGTGCTAAAAGGATTGAGTTAAACAGTTGCCATATAATCCTTTGGTACTTCCGGCTTTTCTCTTTTATGGAAATGTTTTTTCATTGACATATTAATTGACATCTCTGGAGAAAGCTCTAATATTGGAAAAAGTGGAAGGAAAGTAAAAGAGGACCGATAGCAAGGTAGATAGATTTGGTTACGCAGCAATTTAAGTGCACCATTGAAAAAGCTGGAGAAACAGGTGATGATTATCATGGAGAAAATCTATGGCATGCAATCAATCAATTAATGAACATATTAAAAGTTCCAGGTGACCACTATGACATTAAAGTAGTTTATTGTATTTCTTTGCTTCCATCTAGTGGTCATCTTGGGTTTTGCAGCCAAGGCATGTAATTGGAAGAAGGCAACCAGCAAATGAGTATGCCTGGGCTAACCAATTGCTCCAGTAAGAAGAAAAAGATGCACTTGAGTTAAGTTTAATTCCTGATAACTGCATCCCTGCAGATTTCTTGGTAATGTTTGGAAGTGGCTTAACTCTACTTCCTTCTGGGATATATTTTTGACTTCCCCTTCTCGTCCACTAATTTGGGATATCAATGCAGTCCCCCATTTAAATACTGATCAGGCCAAAACTGCTTAGATCAGGCCAACACTCCAAGATAAACCAGGGTTTGCCAAATGATCCTATAATGGTTAATCATGGCACAGAATTCTTCCCATGTAATTTAGAACTTCTTAAACTACTGTAGGAATTTAGCACCCACCCCCCTCCTAGAAGAATGAAAATATTTTAGAAAATATTTAAAAGGCAGAATATATTTCCCTGAATGAGAAATGGAGAAACATGTTTTAAAGTCAAAGCAACTTCCTGCCACTCCCCACCTTTGTCAATGGGCAATTAAGGCTTCAGCCAAGCTCACTCAATCCCCCCATCATTTGCAACACAATAAAACTGAAACTCACCACATGGCAAGGCTCAGGCAAGCTTGAGGGACAACCTACAAGGCTAGCTAAGACCCCTAGACCACCTGGGAGTTTGACAACCAATCAGGATACTCTTCCTGTGCCCCAGAAAAGTTCAAAGCTCAGAAAAAGCATAAAACCAGGGAGCACACAGGATCTCAGCCCTTTCTGTTCAGGAACTCAAGCCATGTGATCCTGACCACCATTAAACCACCTTTCCAAGCAGCCTCCATGTTTCCAGTGTCTTTGTCCCCACTTGGAACTGAACCCAGATGGATATTTCTTCCAGCACCACTAATCAATATAAGGTGCTTCACTGATGCACCAAGGTAATGGACTGTGGCATAGAAAAAGGTTACATGTTCCACAGCAGCTTATCTTTCATTCAAACAAGAAGTAGAAATTAATATAAATGTTGAGTCTCTTCAAGACTTATCACATCTGTGGTGTGGGGAACCAATGTCATCGTAATTAAAATCTACATAAAACAAAACTGATATGCTACAAAGGACAATTGCCATGTGGAGAGGAAAAGCAACCCATAGATCTCTGCTCCCTGCCTTCCTTAGTCTAATGTTCATTTATATAAAAAAACACTTGCAGTCCCAAGCCTAGAGTGGACTGCAAGTTTTAAGCAGTCTTTCAGATCCCATTTCATTGTTGGTGCATTTGGTGCATATTTGGTTATATTTGTGTGTGTTACTCTCCTACCCTTTGGAATTCAATTTAGTTTGCACTTATCATAAAGGACATAT
Source organism: Ahaetulla prasina (assembly GCF_028640845.1). NCBI lineage: Eukaryota > Metazoa > Chordata > Lepidosauria > Squamata > Colubridae > Ahaetulla > Ahaetulla prasina. Next base: position 202,672,122 of record NC_080540.1, on the reverse strand, counting down.
AACAACCGCAGGACAGTTGCACAGTATTTGCCTATTCTTAGTTCTTAAGTGCACAGAGAGTCAAAATCCACAACTTCACAAAATTGGCAGCACCCATTATTTTCTATTTCAGGCAACAGAATTTTGCTGCTGTCCCAGAATTTAAGAAACTTTATCAACATTTCACCCTTCTCATGCTCTCCATACAGAAACTGTATTAAAATGGCTCAAAAATCTATTAATCTCATTCAGAAATGAAATTTTGGAAAACTTTTATCTAAGATATAACAAACACAAGCCAGGTCACCTTCCTTGAATTGCAATGAGAAGATTAATAGTAGTGCAGATTTAGTAAATAGTTTGACAGTGTTGAGGGAATTATTTGTTTAGCAGAGTGATGGCGTTTTGCTGTTCTTTTGTCTAGTTGTTCTGGTTTGTAGTGCTCTGTAGCATCGTTTTGAGGGTAGGAGTTGAAACAGTTTATGTCCAGGATGTGAGGGGGTCTGTAAATATTTTCACAGCCCTCTTTTTGACTCGTGCAGTATACAGGTCCTCAATGGAAGGCATGTTGGTAGCATTTGTTTTTTCTGCAGTTCTAATTATCCTCTGAAGTCTGTGTCTGTCTTTTTGGGTTGCAGAACCGAACCAGACAGTTATAGAGGTGCAGATGACAGACTCAATAATTCCTCTGTAGAACTGGATCAGCAGCTCCTTGGGCAGCTTGAGCTTTCCGAGTTGGTGCAGAAAGAACATTCTTTGTTGTGCTTTTTTTTTTATAAATAATTTTTTTTATTTCCATTTTTCAACATCATATTTATGTACAGACTATTATCCATCATTAATCATTAATTTTTATTTATTACTAATTCAGGCCTGCCCGACTGCCACTTCCTTACTACACAACTTCCCTCTCTACCCTCTACTACTTTCCCTTATCCTTCATCCCCTTCACTTTACTATTTCCTCTCCTCCTTCTCCACTCCTCCCTTCTTCCACCCTATCTAACCCTCTTATTCCCCTCCTCCTTCTCTACACTTTCCTATCTACTTTCTTCCCTCCTTCTACTCCTCTCTCCTTTTCTTCCTGAAATGGCAGTCGAGCATCCCCAATATCATTTTAAATTTTTTAATTTCATATCTTCAAAAATTACTGTACATTAATAATCAGTCCATGTATCACTTGTTGATTCATTTCCCCCTTCCCCTCCCTCCCCCCAGACTTCCCAGAGCAAATACCGGATATTATAACCAACAATCACAAGCTAAAGTATACAAAATATACATAACCTCCCACCTTAAAAATTTAAAACTATAGATCCTCACAATAAAAATAAAAAGGTAGGAAAGAATAATAAAAAAAAGGAAAAGAAACAATATCAACTTCACATATTGCTTCTTCTTATAGTCCATTTTTTAAAATTAATCCATCTTCTCAAATTCAATTTTTTTCTTTTCCCACTTGTATATTCCTTCAAATTTCATAAGTCCATTTCTCAAATTACAGTCCATCTTCTCGAACTCAAATTTTTATCACTTATATATTTCTTCAATTGCCATAACATTTAATGTCCATTCTTCTTACAGTCCATTTTAAAATTAATCCATCTTCTAAAGTTCAAATTTTTCACCCACTTGTATATTCCTTCAAATTTCATAAGTCCATTTCTTAAATTACAATCCAGCTTCTCAAATTCAATTTCATCACTTATATATTTCTTCAATTGTCATAAGATTTAATATCCAATCTTCCAATACTACTCCATCAATCAAATATCATTTCAATAAAATCTCTCAAATATAATATTTCCAGCTTAACTTCATAACTTTTACTATCTATAAACGTGTCAATTAAAACAAATAATCATTTAAACTACATCCACAATATAACAGTAAACAATTAAAATCATTACATCCACATTATCTAAAATTCATAAATTTCACTTTCCAACCTTCACAATTGAGTAATATCATCCTATAGATTTATACCATACAAATAGCAAACAACACAAATCCTATAATTTATATCCTAAACAAATCAATTCCAAAAATTAACCATAATCATCCTATTCACATCTTAAACATTCCTCCCCTCTCCCATTCTATTTTCCATCATTTCCAAACCAGTTAACTTAGCATCTAACAACAAAGGATTCCCACTCTTTAAAACATTAATATAAAAATGTCTCGCTTTCATAACTGAATTAAGAAAATACTTTCTACCTCTAAAATTCACTGACAAACCCATTGGGACTTCCCATCTAAAATGTATCTGATATTTCTTAAACTCATCCACCAAAAAAGCAAATTCTCTTCTGTTTCTTAACATTTTAGGAGGAATTTCCTTCATCATTTTTATATCTTGTCCCAATATCTGAAATTTATTTTTATAAAAGGCTTGCAAAATTTCATACCTAACCTTTTTAGTTGTAAAATAAATAACCACATCCCTAGGTACTCTATTTTGTCTTGCCCACCAAGAATTAACACGATAAATTCTTTCAATATTAGTCTCAAAATCTTCTGGCTCCACACCCTTTATCTGTGCAAAGGCTTGCGTAATAATCTCCTTTAAGTTTTCCTTCCTATTTTGTTTCAACCCCCTCACCCTTATAGCATATTCCATTAATCTATATTGTAATATTACTCTTTCTTCATCTGCCCTATCTACCTTTGCCTTTATATCTTCCATCTTATTATCTAAGTTCCAATTGTTTTGATCTTTTTGAATTTCTTCTATTTTCCTTTGCAGCTCTAAATTAGCTTTATTAAATTCTGCAAGATCATCCTGCATCTGAATACAAGAACTTAATATTTGCGCAATTGCATCCTTTACCATTTTCATTTCCCTCTTCTGCTCTTCCACCACTTCCTTGAAATCCAACATCTCTTTCTCTATTTCGTCAAATTTTTGATCTATTTCTAAAAAGTGACTCTCCAAAAACTCCTGTAAAAAATTTCTTACTTCCTTTTTGATTTCTTCTTTTAATTTTTGAATCTGAGCTGAAGAAATTTCAAAGTTTTTAATAACTTTTGGCACTATTTGCTTAAAAGCCATTTTTTAAAAAAAAGATAACTTAATAATAGACCAAGAAAAAGAAAGAAAAAAAAATATAAAAGAAAGTTTCAAAATGTAACACCGCTCCTGCGCAGACTGCACTGGCTGCCTGTGGCCTTCCGGGTGCACTTTAAGGTGTTGGTTATGACCTTTAAAGCGCTCCATGGCTTAGGACCTGGGTACTTACGGGACCGCCTGCTGTTACCACACGCCTCCCACCGACCCGTACGCTCCCACAGAGAGGGACTTCTCAGGGTGCCGTCCGCCAAACAGTGTCGGCTGGCGGGCCCCAGGGGGAGGGGCTTCTCTGTGGGGGGTCCCACACTTTGGAACGAGCTTCCCGGTTTACGCTAAATACCTGACCTTGGACATTTCGTCGCGAACTCAAGACTCATCTTTTATCTCCCTGGCTTAAATTGGGATTTTAATGTTAAATCTATTAATTTTAAACGGGGTTTTAGTATGGTAAATTTTAATCACTGGGCTAATTTAAATAAGTTTTTTAAATCGTATTTTAAACTTGTATATTGTATTGTCGGTTTTATTATGCCTGTACACCGCCCTGAGTCCTTCGGGAGAAGGGCGGTATAAAAATCAAATAAAATAAATAAATAAAATAAATAAATAAATAAATAAAAACTTATCTTCTAAATCACTATAATCCCAAGGAAGAAGAAAAAATATAAATCATAAGATTCTCATTTCTTCCAATTAGTCAGTATCTTCCTATATATCTTCTTTTTCAACACACTTTTAGCACTATTTGCTTAAAAGCCATTAAAAAAAAAACAAAACTTAATAACAGGTCAAGAGAAAAGAAAAAATATTTAGAAAAGAAAAAATTTCAAAAAAACTTTCTTCTAAATCAGTATAATCCCAAAGAAAAAGAAAAGATATAAAACATAAAATTCTCATATCTTCCGTTTAGTCAGTATGTTTCTGTGTATCTTCTTTCTTCTATTTCAACACTAGCTGTTAGTAAGCATTTCTACTTTCGTTTTCAGAATACACATTCCACAAAACCACCATTTGCTTTCTTCTCTCCTATCTTTGCAGCAAATAAATCCTCAGGGGCTCACAGTCTTCTTACAAACAGGTGCTAGAACGCCAGTTTCTGCTCCGTCCACGTTCCAATCCATCATTAAAGCAATTCCTGTCGTGGAAATTGGACGCTTCATTTGTTTGCCATAAAGGCAAATGCCTCTCCTAGCCAGGAGCTTATCAGGTTATAGAAGGAGAACTTCCCACAAGCTTTAAAAGCTTATTAGGGCATCTCTACCTCAAACCTAATTGCTCAACTTTCCTCCTTTGCCCAAAGGAAAGAATCCAAGCTGTCGGACCCAGATTTATGATGTCCTGACAGCTTTACAGACTAGGGAGTTAGCAGCTAAATCATAGCTGCTTCTTCACGAAGCGGAGCCAAAACCGGAAGCCCTTTGTTGTGCTTTTTTGATTATGTTTTTGATGTTAGCTGTCCATTTTAGATCTTTTTTTTTGTTTTTGTTTACATTTATACCCCGCCCTTCTCCGAAGACTCAGGGCGGCTTACAGTGTATAAGGCAATAGTCTCATTCTATTTGTATATTTTTACAAAGTCAACTTATTGCCCCCCCAACAATCTGGGTCCTCATTTTACCTACCTTATAAAGGATGGAAGGCTGAGTCAACCTTGGGCCGGGCTTGAACCTGCAGTAATTGCAGGCTTTGTGTTCTTAATAACAGGCTTTACCAGCCTGAGCTATCCGGCCCCTTGAGCTATCTTGCGATATGGTAGAACCTAAAAATGTGACGGTCTCTACTGTTGATACTGTTTTTTTTTTTTAATTATTTGCATTTATATCCCGCCGTTCTCCGAAGACTCAGGGCGGCTTACACTATGTTAGCAATAGTCTTCATCCTATTTGTATATTTATATACAAAGTCAACTTATTGCCCCCCCAACAATCTGGGTCCTCATTTTACCTACCTTATAAAGGATGGAAGGCTGAGTCAACCTTGGGCCTGGTGGGACTAGAACCTGCAGTAATTGCAAGCAGCTGTGTTAATAACAGACTGTCTTACCAGTCTGAGTCACAGAGGCCCAGTATTATTGGGCCTACTATTGTCTAGTATTGTAAGAGGTGGAAGTATTGTACTGTTGTGTACTATTGTATACTATTGTCTAGTATTGTAAGAGGTAGAAGTATGGAAGGGTTTCTTCTAAAGTCTACCACCATTTCTGCGGCTTTGAGTGTGTTCAGTTTCAGATTGTTCCGGTTGCACCATGAGGCTAGTTGTTCAACCTCCTGTCTGTATGCGGATTCGTCATTGTCTCAAATGAGACTGATCACTCTTGTGGCATCTGCGAACTTCAGTAGTTTAACAGATGGATCATTAGAGAGTTATACAGTACAAATATAGTCTCTCTCTTTTGGAAGCTTCTTTTCAAAGACATTAACCAGAGTGCCATCAGATTGGAGCCATCAGAAATCCAGATGATCTCAAGATATTATCACAGATTAGAGTTTGCCTATCTCTTTTCTGCCATCAAATACTCACCTGCAGTGTTGTAGACCTGATCAGGTGAGCCCTGTTTTTAAAATGAGTTTTAATGATCTCAGCTGGTTAATTACTCCCCCCCACTACAAGTTTAACACAAGTACCAATATTGCCTTATGACTCCCAACTTCCATTATGCTTTGCCAGTTGGTGCAGTCAGCTGTACTTTGTCCTAGTTAAAGTTCTCATTCCCCTTTTCACTGTTGATTCTGCTACTCTATCAATGAGTAAGTCTCTGGAATACATTGTGTCTCCACTGGGGCCTGCTTATGAATTTCCACAGCTTAAAGATTGATCTTTATCTCAGTTTTAGCCAACAAAGTATTTATTTTTTGCAGCCTGTTTAAGATGACAGCATTCCAAAGGTTTGCTTTGGCCCTCTGGTTACTACTTTACCACTAAGCTGTATTTGAGTCACTACAAAATCATGTTTTTTTCTTCAGTGGTGGTTGTTTTCCTTCTGTCAATTAGGTGCTTCCTTCCTATTGACAAAGACAAGCAGTTGGGTGCTTAGTGTAAGATTGACACAAACCATATCTCTCACCATGCATTGAAGCACATCTAACTAAAGCCAACACAATTACTCACGCCCTTAAAGTTAATGTGTGCTTAAATGCTCCACTGAGCTAAGTCTCAACAACTCATTTCCTCTCCACCTCCCCAAAACTATCTTTCCTTTATATCCTGCTGCTGTTTTCAGCACCAGTATGAGCAAAATTAAAAGGGGATAAAACAGGTTCACAGTTTCACCTTTAAGAATCCATTAGGACAGGAAAGTGCTAAAAGGATTGAGTTAAACAGTTGCCATATAATCCTTTGGTACCTCCGGCTTTTCTCTTTTATGGAAATGTTTTTTCATTGACATATTAATTGACATCTCTGGAGAAAGCTCTAATATTGGAAAAAGTGGAAGGAAAGTAAAAGAGGACCGATAGCAAGGTAGATAGATTCGGTTACGCAGCAATTTAAGTGCACCATTGAAAAAGCTGGAGAAACAGGTGATGATTATCATGGAGAAAATCTATGGCATGCAATCAATCAATTAATGAACATATTAAAAGTTCCAGGTGACCACTATGACATTAAAGTAGTTTATTGTATTTCTTTGCTTCCATCTAGCGGTCATCTTGGGTTTTGCAGCCAAGGCATGTAATTCGAAGAAGGCAACCAGCAAATGAATATTCCTGGGCTAACCAATTGCTCCAGTAAGAAGAAAAAGATGCACTTGAGTTAAGTTTAATTCCTGATAACTGCATCCCTGCAGATTTCTTGGTAATGTTTGGAAGTGGCTTAACTCTACTTCCTTCTGGGATATATTTTTGACTTCTCCTTCTTGTCCACTAATTTGGGATATCAATGCAGTCCCCCATTTAAATACTGATCAGGCCAAAACTGCTTAGATCAGGCCAACACTCCAAGATAAACCAGGGTTTGCCAAATGATCCTATAATGGTTAATCATGGCACAGAATTCTTCCCATGTAATTTAGAACTTCTTAAACCACTAATCAATATAAGGTGCTTCACTGATGCATCAAGGTAATGGACTGTGGCATAGAAAAAGGTTACATGTTCCACAGCAGCTTATCTTTCATTCAAACAAGAAGTAGAAATTAATATAAATGTTGAGTCTCTTCAAGACTTATCACATCTGTGGTGTGGGGAACCAATGTCATCGTAATTAAAATCTACATAAAACAAAACTGATATGCTACAAAGGACAATTGCCATGTGGAGAGGAAAAGCAACCCATAGATCTCTGCTCCCTGCCTTCCTTAGTCTAATGTTCATTTATATAAAAAAACACTTGCAGTCCCAAGCCTAGAGTGGACTGCAAGTTTTAAGCAGTCTTTCAGATCCCATTTCATTGTTGGTGCATTTGGTGCATATTTGGTTATATTTGTGTGTGTTACTCTCCTACCCTTTGGAATTCAATTTAGTTTGCACTTATCATAAAGGACATATAACAACCGCAGGACAGTTGCACAGTATTTGCCTATTCTTAGTTCTTAAGTGCACAGAGAGTCAAAATCCACAACTTCACAAAATTGGCAGCACCCATTATTTTCTATTTCAGGCAACAGAATTTTGCTGCTGTCCCAGAATTTAAGAAACTTTATCAACATTTCACCCTTCTCATGCTCTCCATACAGAAACTGTATTAAAATGGCTCAAAAATCTATTAATCTCATTCAGAAATGAAATTTTGGAAAACTTTTATCTAAGATATAACAAACACAAGCCAGGTCACCTTCCTTGAATTGCAATGTGAGACACTTCCAGCATTGTCTTATATAAATTTATGTAGACCCAAATTCTTGCTCCATTCATTGAGTCTTGTCTCCAAATTTTTACCGTCAGGATTCCACCCAAAAACTGAATGTATTTAATTCTGTTATTGATACCATTGGAATTTCAGTGAGTAATTAATCTATATTATTTTATTTTAAAATGTAATTGTATTCTTCTACAGAATCAATTAAAATGTGGACCCAGACTGTATTCACCCATCTTAAATGCCTCTTGTTACCAAGAAAACAATAAGTATCAGTGATATCTTTGCTCATTTTACATAAATAAACTATTACATAATTTGATGGGTGATAGTCATGCCTGTGGAAAAATGTCAAGATAGTTGCTTAGTCACTGCAGATGCTAAAATAGAAAGAGAAGCAATCTACTTCCAAGTCTAGAAAAATACAGGGCTCAAATAAATTAATGATAACTGGATTTATTTAAGTTAAAAAAATAAAGATGAAGTAATGAAATACTTCCAGAGGTAAGGAAGAGGAAATAATAGATATAAAAGTGAGTCAAAATATAATTTATATATGGTTTGGTTAGATACTTTATGTTATGTAATGAAACGAATTTTCTTTCTACCAAAAATGTGTTCCAAGCTAAGTTCATACTTCATGCTAAGTCATCTCATGGTTTGATTGGTTTGGTTGCCTAATTTAATATGAACCTGGTAACTTATAAACCTGATAACTTATAAATTATGGTTTACAGCTTAAAATGAAACGTGAAACAGACTACTCTGGCGTGTTCAGTGAATCATGACTTAGTATAAGGTTTGAACTTAGCCACAGGGTCAACACATCTTGCTAAGTTTAAATCATAACTTGAAAATTGTAACTTTTTTTTCACACAGCTATTAAGCTAAAATCAATTAGATTATGTTATGGCTTAATTTGAAGTGTGAACTCCATAATATATATGGTTTATTTCCTCCATTGTTTCAACTGTATTCTTCCTGGAGAGACGTGTAAATTTTAAATTATTACTTTATGAAACCCTAGGTACAGTAATTTGCAATAGAAATAATATAGACTTAAGAGTCAAAACCATCACAACAAATTTGCATTTCTTTGGGTTTATCATACCTACCAATATTTAATGTAATAGTTATGTCTACTCCCTGTGCCTGAAAAAGAAACAAAACAATTGGTGCATTCTCCAATAGTACTTTTGCTGTCATTCTTTTGTTATGGAAGAGCCATTAACCTTGAATTCATGATTGGCTTCTTCAGAACTGGAGAGTTTAACAGAAAACTTCAACTGTGTATTCAGATTAGTGTTTCTTCACAGATGGATTGAAATTTGTTCATATAGAGGCAAATACCTGAATTTTATTTAAAATGGTTCAAATTTGCAAAAATAAATAATCTCAGCTAGATAGAGAAAAGATTAGAAAGAGACTCAGTCTGACTCGTTCCTGATTCCCTGGATTAAAAGTTACAGGGAAGGGAAAATGTTATCAGATTTACAAAATTCTGTTATTAAAGCCTTTCTCAATAAACTTTAGTTTTGGTCTTCTTGCAGAATCTGTTTCCTGTTTCTGTACAGCTTCATAGGTATGACATTTATATATGTAAGAGCCTCTTTATCATCGTAAGTCAGAATAGTGACAAGTAATATGTCAGCTAAGGAGTGGTAGAATTTTTTTGGTTCTGATTTTTTTTTCAGAAGCCAAAGAAATGCTTCCATCAAAGGGGTAAGACAGGCCTAAATTCACATTACCTATGAAAACAAAGCTGGTGGAATATGAACGGTTAAGTCAATTAAATCTCCATTGTGAGGAATGTGAATATATTAAAAATCCTATATATGGATGCAGGTATTTCTGCACACAATTAATCACGAGTTAAAGCAAGTAATGTGCTCTGTTTGACTGAGCTCATCCATATATATGAAGTCGCTGGCAGGATTCATCTGATGGTTCAGGCTGAACTTGTCAGATCCTGCAATAATTACTAATTGGTTAGTAATTGCACGGGGATTACTATTTATTCAATTTATTCAATTTCTATAGCCAATTCAACCAAGTGACTCTGAGCAGTTAATAGCTCTAAAATTACAAAAAAATATAAAAACATCAAAACAAAACAAAAAATCATCCACAAAAAGTATAAACAGCAACCCTGATGATTGTAATTAACTGTAAAGCCAAGTAATGCGGTCCTTAACACATCCTGATACCCAGGCCTAGCTGAGTTTTTAAAGCTTTGCAAAAAGCCAGCAAGGTTGGAGCCATTCTAATCTCAGAGGGAAGAATATTCCAGAAGGCAGAGACTGCAGTAGAAAAAGGCTGTTGTCTAGTTCCTGCCCATTGATACTCTTTGGCTGACGGGACCTGCGCCCTGTCAAATCGGATTGAATGGTTAGAAATTATTAGAAAAAACAACAACAGTCCTTCAGGTAACCCAGTCCCAGGCCATGTAGGTGACCTTTAAAGGTGACATCTAGTACTTTGAATTTCACCTGGAAACACACCGGCAGCCAATGCAGCTCACAGAATAGTGGTGCTACATGTGCTGTTTAGTTGGCACCATTGATTAGTCATGCAGCTGCATTGTGTGCAGTGAAGTTTCTGAATGCTCTTCAAGGGAAGCCCCAAGTAGAGTACATTACAGTAATCTAAGCAGGAAGTTGCAAGGGCATGAGTGACCATGAACAGGGTCTCCTATCCAGGATAGGGGCAACTGGAACACTACCCAAAGGTATGCAAAAAGCTCTCCTAGCTGCAGCTGGTCCTTGTTCTTCAAGCAGGAGCTGTGAGTTTTGGAGGACCCCTAGATCAGGGGTGAAATCTAAAAATTTTCCCTACCGGTTCTATGGGCATGGCTTAATTGGTGGGTGTGGCTTGGTGGTCAGGTGACTGAATGGGCATGGTCAATAATAATAAATAATAAAAATAATGAGGTATACAAAACTTGGGAGGCACCGGTCTACCTGCTTTAAAAATAAAGGCCCCAGTCTACCAATTGCATTTTACTGAGAGGCACCGGTCTACCTTCTTTAAAAATAGAGGGCCCGGTCTACCAATTGCCTTTTATTGAGAGGCACTGGTCTATCTTCTTTAAAAATAGAGACTCTGGTCTACCAATTGCCTTTTACTGAGAGGCAATTTTTTTGACAGGCACTGGTCTACCTTCTTTAAAAATAGAGGCACCAGTCTACTTGTTGCCTACAGCGCTGATCAGCTGTAGTGCGGCCCTTTGAAGTGCCACGGCAGTCATTTGAGGCTGTTTGCAGCTATATCACCACCAAGAGCTTCAGGGACAGAGAAGAGGAACAGCGAGGCATGGGCAGTGGAGGGGGCAGGGATTTTTGCTACCGGTTCTCCGAACTACCTGCCCCCATCGCTACCGGATTGCGCGATCCAGTCCGAACCGGGAGCATTTCACCCCTGCCCTAGATTGTGTCCCAGCTCTGCCTGGGGTAGTGCCACCCCATCCAGAACCTTGCCTCTAGAAAGTCCAAATACCCATAGCTACTCCATCTTGTTAGGGTTGAGTTAGAGCTCATTTTGCTCCATCCAGACCCGAACATCCTTCAGGCACTAAGATAGGAAACTCACAGCATCACTCGAGAGGCTGGATGGAGTATAGTTATATAAAGCTGGGTATCATCTGCATGATGACATCTCACCCCAAACTGATGGATCACTTCATGTAGATGTAAAATAGGAAGAGAGAACTGAGCATCAAGGTCAGGGGTGGGCTGCCGGGGGTTAGCAGGGCGTTCGGGAGAATCTCTAGCTAAGATTCTGTGCAGTTTGAAGAACCCCCAAATCCCACTCCTGGCTCGCCCCTCCCACCCTGCCCCTCCCCTCCCAGGAATCCCTACACGGCCTGTTTTGGATGCAGGTAAGTGCAGGGCATGCACAGAGGCTCAGGGAGGGTGAAAAATGGGCTTACTGGAAGTTCAGGAAGGCCAGAAATGGGGCCTCCAGAGCCTGGGGAGGCCATTTTCGCTCTCCCGGAAGCTCGAGGAAAGCATCCGGAGCCTGGGGAAGGAAACACCCCCACCCCCCCGTGGTGCAGGAGGCCGACTAGGCCACACCCACCATGGCCATGCCCACCCAGCAACTGGGCAGAGAACCCCTTGCTAAAATTTTTGAAGCCCACCCCTGATCAAGGCTCCCCACAAAGTAGGAGCCAAAGACTGTATCTGTCCCCATCTATAAATACTGATTGAAACTGAGCCTGGAGAAAGGAAGAGAAGCAGTGCAACACAGTGCCACTCACACCCAAATCCAAGAGCCAGCCCAGAAAAATAGCATAATCAATGCTATCTAACGCTGCTGGAAGGTCAAGAAGAACAAGGATGGAAGCACTACCTCCATCCTGCTCCCGCCAGAGACCATCCATGAGTATGATCAATGCTGTCTCACTCCCAAATCCTGACTTGAACCTGGACTGAAAAGGGTCTAGATAATCTGCTTCATCCAAAGTCCCCTGCAGCTGCCATGTGACCAGTGGTGTCCAAAATCTTCCTTAAAAGGAAAGATTGGAAAATGGATGAAAACTGTCCTTAGCTTAGTTGAATCAAGCAATGATCCTTGAAGGAGGAGGTGCACCTAGTGGGACCACTCCATCTTTCAAGGAGGAGTTAACTACTGTGCAGGCCCTGTCCTGCATCCCCCCACATAGCCTTAATAGGCTAGGAAGGGAATGGAGCTTCGCACACAAGCACTCTCCATTTGTGTGAGTGGAGCTTCACGTGCTAACGCAAGTGCCCTCTGCTCACATGTGATGCTCCATTCATGTGATTGAGGGCGTGCACGCACACCACTTGAATCAATGGAATTGTGCATGCATGCACGTGCCACTCCCAAATGTGAGTCCCTGGCTAGGCTGGGCTGCCAAGGTAGAAAGGTTAGGGACCGCTGTAGTAACTGATAGATAGATGACTTGCCTTTTTGTTTTCTATCTCTAATATTGTACAGAAGCAGGGGTTCAAAAATTTTAGCAAGGGGTTCTCTGCCCGGTTGCTGGATGGGCGTGGCCATGGTGGGCGTGGCTTAGTCAGCCTGCTGCACCACAGTGTGGGGGGCGTTTTTTCCCTCCCTGGGCTCTGGAGGCTTTCCTCTTTCCTCTGGAGGGCCAAAACAGCCTCCCCAGGCCCTCTGGAGGCCAGAAGTGGGCCCATGGGGACTCCTGGGAGGGGAGGGGTGGGTGGGCTGGGGCCAGCCAGGAGTTGGATTTGGGGGTTCTCCGAACTGCACAGAATCGTACCTAGAGGTTCTCCCGAACCCCTACAAACCTCCAGCAGCCCACCCCTGTAGAGAAGAGAGAACAGCTAGGAGTCCTGAAGCAGTCTGGCACGCATGAAAGTGAATTTGTTGGCTTATTTATTTGTATAGCACTTCCTGTGAAAAATCTTGAAATGACTACAGTAATATTGAGGCAAAATCCTGACAATGCAGATGTGCCATGAATTCAGAAACTGAGAAGCTGATAAGAAATCAAACCTAGATGAAATCACATTCATCTTATTTAAGGACCAGGGTCACGGTTTAATATTAGTCCTGAACTACCTTCCATTCTGGGAAGGCAGATGGTTCCATCTGCTTTCTTCAAAATTCTGGACTTTAATTTTTGTTATTTTTGTGATTACACAACAGATAGTCTTGCTACCCGTCTGGCTATTCTTCTCTAAGCTCCCTCAGCTTCCTTCCCCAACCCTACCCAATTCTTTCTGAGTTGCTTCCCTGCCTACTCTCTTGTTTGCTAGGTCTGCAGGTTTTCTTTGTCCTGCAATCTATAGGAGAAGTAAGTTGTTTATGTCTGTTAAAACACAATACAAAAACTTGTCATTTTAAAATTTATTACTAGAGGGAGCCCTGACACCGAAAAAAGATCCTGGGAAGACTAACGCAGACTGCTGGATTGCAAATGGTGAAGACTTGAAAGTGAAAATAAACAAATACATATTAAAACACAGTAATAAGGGCCCATTTCCTGTCCTGTTCCCACTTCCAAAAATCCCTGCAGTTTTTTTCCCCATCAGCAGGGGGAGTTTTGTCATTGAAAAAAAATAATCTAGGTTCCATAGCACCCCCTACTGAGGAAAATCTGCTGGGAAAAGGGAATAGTGGTAATTCGATTATTACAAATTAAAAAGTTAAACCTTAAAGTATAAAACATAAATTAAAAAAAGAAAAGATGCCCATTTTGGGACACGACTGCCAAATTTTCGAAGGTGGCCCGCAAAATGTTGCATAAAGACTTATGTGATCCTTTGCCTGCAGTAGATTCAAATCTAACTTCAATAAGGTCATGCTTTAATATTTTCAATGTTTCTACAACTGTTCACATTATTCTGTACTATAGTATCTTACTCATTTCTATGCTGTGCATAACATTGCACAGGGAATAGTTGGATGGGTTCACAAGTACTTTCTATATCAACTAACCTCAAGCTGTTACATCTCATTTTTCTTACCAAATATCACTTTACCATGAAATACTTCAACTTAAAAGTTAATTGCTTTAAGGAGACTCCCCCCCACCTTAACTGCAGTCAAACTAATTGTAAGAGATTTGTGGCAAGATTGTCTCATGCAGGGGGATTCCCAGTAACAAAATGAGCTTATCCAGGTTTTAGAAAATATTGTTGTTTTCTTTAAGTCCCTTACATACCAAGCAACAAGGAAATAATGGGTTTAAAAAACTTGTTTGAGAACACTTTTGTTATCCCAGAAGAAAATCAAGCCACAGCTTTAATTGCAGTCTTACCTAATGACATTATCTCCAAATCCAGGCAGACTAATTACAGATACAAACAGATTTCCATAACATTTGGCTGCAGTTCATATATGCAGCTGCAGTTCATATATGCAAACAGGGGTGAGAAATGGAACCAATGTTTAGGTTCCTATTTCCATTTTATTTTGCTTTTAGCCTGCAGTCTGATATGTGGCTGTTGGTGGCGGGGGGAGGTGAGGGGGGAGCACCAATAAACTTCTATGCAAGATCAGACCTGCTTAAGAGCATTGATTTCAAGTAAACCCAAGGCCAAAATAGATGTAAAATAGGAAAGCCCAACTATATTGTCGAGAAGCTCTAGATTTAAATGGTGAGACTGGGTAAACTTCTTCTGTCAACTCTGAATCGAACCTGGCTGAAGCCAATTTTTGCTGCTTCATAGTTGCTTCAAAGTTGCCATGTATTTTTTTGGGGGGGGAGTAGATAGACCGTCTGCAGAGACAACAATGAGCCTTCCCATGGGAACCAAGGTCATCCCAACAGGTGGCAGTTGAAGGAGAGGAGCCTGCAGACCGTTTTAATTGGACAATGTGACTTGGGACATTTGGGAAGGGGAACAGTTACTCTTTTAATTATGCTATTAATGCAGGAAAGTCCAGAGTTGGTTTTCACTACCTGTGCTGATATGATGTATCCAATAAACATGTTCTTTGAGGGACCTGCCTGACTCGGAGTTCTGATTTCTTTGGACGCATTACTTGAAACGTTGACACCTTCTCAATGTTGTTTCCCAAATATAAATCACATGCAGTCTAGTTTTATTATCCTTTGGCTCCGGGGTGAAATCTACTTACCTTCCTTACTGGTTTGGAAGTGCATACGCTGCACGAACAGACCTTCTGCGCATGTGCAAAACCTTCTACGCATGCCCAGAATCTAAAAAACACATTACTTCTGGATTAAAACTAGGAAGTAATAAGACCCGGGCAGGCGGGCAGAGCTTCACTCTGCCATCACTACTGGATCGCTAAACCACCAGCCACAATTGTTACTGGATCGTGAGATCTGGTCAGAACTGGGAGCATTTCACCGCTGCTATGACTTGTTGAACAAAATACAGGATACTAAGCTATAAGTCGTGGTGGCCAACTATGGCCCTTTTAATGACCTGTGGACTTCAACTGCCAGAATTCCTGAGCCAGCCAGGAATTCTGGGAGTTGGAGTCCATAGGTCATAAAGAGACCATAAGTTGGCCACCCCTGCTATAAATAATGAGTGCAAACAAGTGGGCCTTGTTTGACATTTTGAAGGCTATCTCCATAAATGTGTGAAACTCTCTTGATCGTTTTAATGTTATTTTTAATTATTATTTTAAGATTTTTTTTTGTTAAACTGCTTTAATTTAAAAACCTGCCACCCTTTTGTTAATGAGTGGGGGTACCATGACAATGAAATTCTTTTTCAGCACAAGCTTCTTTTGATGCTTTTTAAAAAATGAAAATGGGTCTGAGAATAATCTGTCTCTTCCTAGATTTTTTTTTAAAAAGCTGCAGGTTTATTTTGGGCAGGTGGGTAAGAAGGAAGATGGGCTTCATCAGTATGGGGATTGGGGAGGCAATATGAAGTTGGCTTCATAAAAGAGGACAAAGAGGCAGCAAATGGTGTGGATTGAACACCATGGGAGGATTTAGGAATACAGGTAGTCCTCGGTTTATGACCACAGTCAGAACCAAAAGGTTCATTGCTAAGCAACAGAGCTGGTAAGTGAGTTGCATCCGATTTTATAACCTTTTTATGCCACAGTTGTTAAGCAAATCAGTGCAGTTTTAAATTGCGTTGTTAAGCAAATCCAGCTTTCTCCATTGACTTTTCTAATTGGAAACTGGCTGGGAAGGTTGCAAATGGTGTTCGTATGACCCTGGGACACTGCAGCTGTCATAAACCATCATTTACCCATGACTGAGTTCTAATATCATGATTAAGCCAAAAATGGTTTGGACTTCCATTGCTGTAAAGATACAGCCGGTAGAGATGTATGGCAGGAATTCTTGGATTGCATGTAGCCTTGCTGAGGGTTCAAAGCAGACAATGATGCTGCATTGGTTAATGATGGTCAACCTTTTTGGCACTGACTGCCCAAACTGGACCCCCGGAAACTCAAAGACCAGCTGGCCGGTGCGCATGCACGCACTGGCCGGCTGGTTTTTGGGTTTCCGGTGTGTGCATGCCCACCGGCCAGCTGATTTTTGGGTTTCCATTGCATGCATGCCCGCCAGTCAGCTGATCTTTGGGGTTCCGGTGTGTGCATGCCCACCGGCCGGCTGATTTTTGGGTTTCCGGGGCTCTGGCACACACAAAGATTAGCCGGTCAGTGTACATGTGCATGCCAGAAACCAGAAAAGCAGCTGGTGATGGTGCGCGTGCCATAGGTTTGCCACCATGGCTATAGGTAGTGCCCAATATAAATTGAGCATCACAGCTGATCGTTGCCCCGCTGATTGTCGGAAATACTGGTTTGCCCAAAGTGGTAGCATTTTTTACTTCCGGTCCAAACTGGTAGCATTTTACCCCTGGTTTGTTCAGCTCCAAAACAATACATGTGATGTTGGATAAGGCACATTTAAAAATGGGTGGAAATTCACCTACAAAAATGGCTTGAAAATGGGAGGACCAATTGGGTAATTTTTAATGGACGTGAAGCACAGTTGCTTGCCCTCTCCATCTTTTTAGGAAAATTTTAAATTTGGGAATCCCCTGAATTTACACAGGAGACTCATCTGAGCTTTCCTTGGGAAGAGAAAGGTATTGTACAGGTAATCCTCAAGTTACGATCACAGTTGAGTCCAAAATGTATGTTGCTAAGTGAAACATTGGTTAAGTGAGTTTGCTCCATTTTACAACTTTTCTTGCCACGATTGTTAAGTGAATCATCGCTAGTAACATAGCTGTGAAGTGAATCTGGATTCCCCATAAATATGAACCACTTGCCAAGCATCTGAATTTTAATCATGTGACCATGGGAATGCTACAATGCTCATGAGTGTGAAAAACGGTCATAACTAAGTCACTTTTTCCAGTGCTGTTGAAACTTTGAATGGATGCTAAATGAACTGTTGCAAGTCGAGGATTACCTCTATATGCTAGTGCAGGGGCCTGCAAACTTGGCTCTTTTAAGACTTGTGGACTTCAACTCCAAGAGCAAAGCTGGCTGAGGAACTCTGGGAGTTGAAGTCCACAAGTCTTAAAAGAGCCAAGTTTGCAGACCCCTGTGCTAGTGTTGTCTTTGAAGGTATAAGAATCTACTAGGGGGAAAAAAAAGCTGGTTCTGTTTATATGTAGAAGAGAAGAAGGGTTAATTTTTTTGTACAGCAAATTCCAGTATGAATACTGAAAAATCCTCTTAAGCGCCCTCATCCTAGCCAGCCTCACTGCCTGTGCTGAACAGGATAACATGGCTTAAGTTTAATGCTGAGACATTCTTCCTGTGCTGGCACCCAGCAAACTTCCAGACGTTTCTAAAAATGGCCTGCAGGCAGAACCACTGTAACCCTAAACACAGGGAGACTATTTCAGTTCCTCACAGGATACAGCAGGAAGACCTCTGCCAATCATAAATAATATGCTCTCAGATAAAAGATCAGACTGACTTAACTCCCCCAGCCCTAAAAATGGGGCTGCCATAAAGTAAGAGAGGGCAGTTTGAGTCAAATTGCTTATAGGCCAGAGGTGGGTTTCAGCAGGTTTTGACCAGTTCTAGAGAACTGGTAGCGGAAATTTTGAGTAGTTCGGAGAACCGGTAGTAAAAATTCTGACTGGCCCCGCCCCCATCTGTTCTCTGCCTCCCAAGTCCCAGCTGATTGGGAGGAAATGGGGATTTTGCAGTAACCTTCCCCTGGATTGGGGAGGGAATGGAGATTTTACAGTATCCTTCCCCTGCCATGCCCATCAAGCCACACCCGCCAATCCATGCCACACCCACCGAACCACACCCACAGAAACGCTAGTAAAATTTTTTGAAACCCACCACTGTTATAGGCGTTTTGTTTAATAGCATTCACTTTGACTACCATAAACACAAGAAAATTAAAATTATTATTATTATTATTTGGGAGGAGAGCTACTCGGCCATCCCTAATTACTTCTTTACACGGTGTATGGATTTATATATATTACTGGCTTAATTGATTTTTTGGCTTAATGCACTATGTGAACCCAGCCAGCTACCAAAGTACCTAGTTCATAGGAATTGTTCTTCAACGTATCTGGATGTTGCAAGGAGACTGATTTAAAGTTAGCCAATTGATCTGAAATGCCGAAGATATTTTTGAGATGATATAACATTTGAATGATAAAAGGAAATGTAAGGGAAATGCCCTGATGGAGAAAAGGAGCTTCTGCATTCTCAGGAAATGAATATTTACTTCTTTAGCCAAATTTTGACTAGATTCCACAGCCTTACCTATATATGTCTTCTGATGTAGCACTATAAATCATATTTACACCTGGGACAAAATCTTCGTTTTATGCAGTTAGATGACAAACTAAAGATGCATTGGTAGCACTAAGCTGTGACACGATCATAGCTGTGTGTAACAAATACTCATCCATACCATTTTGAATATTTTTTTCTCTTTGCATATTATCAACTCTCCTTCTCCATTTGGTCCTTGACGTCCAATATGAAGAGCTAGGTTTCAGGTTACAGAAGACCAGCAGCAGTTAAAACATCCTCCGCCATCAGCAACGTTATTGTCAGGACAATTTGGCCAAAGTATATTTGAATACCACAAAACATAATGGGTGTGTTAGGCACATGCCTAAACCGCTTAAGTCAATGAGTCTTAAAAGTGTTTAATTTTGGTTGGATCATAGCTGTGAGAAGAAAAGTCCTCTAGTGCAGAGTTGCCTGGCCCCACCCGTGATTTTTTCAGCAGTGGGTGAAGACCTTTTAAATAGTCTTGGTAGACTGGCTGTCTCCATTTTAAAATCAACATTTTTGTTCAGGGATTACTGCAAAAATTTCTTTTCGTTGCTTTTGTTATGGTGCTCTTTTTTAAAATTTAAATTATTTGCATGGTGCTGAAGAGATTTCATTCAATGCCTTTTCCTATCACTTTTTATGAGGTTTGCAAATTATAGTTCTGGGACAGCAAACTCCATTCCAAAACCACTAATGATACCAAACCTAATATTTCTCAGCATGCTCAGATTTTGTAATGATTTGTTTGTTTGCTTATTTATCCTCCCTCTTACCATAAGGTAACTGGCCAACTTACAGTTACATATAAGCTAAAACATAAAAAGTTAAAAATAAACATCTCTCTTATTTTTTTATCTTTTCTATTTAAACTGCCCTTAAAGTGACGAAATTTGCATCTATCCTTTCTATCCTGAGGGGGAAAAAATAGCTAGAATGGCCATAGTGTCAGGCCTGGAAACCATATTAGACTTTAGATTTCCAGACGCTGCCACATTTTTCCCCTGAGGGGAGGAAGGGGGGCTGAGGGGTATGGTAACATTCTTCAAGCGGTCAAGGTCGGATGGTGTTCACATCTGCAGGAAGAGTGGCAAGAAGATATTCGAATGAACTGGGAGAACGTGGGACCATGTGACCATCAAAGGGGTCAGGGGGGTGGGACTCTTGGGGTTTGTATAACTGGGGAAAAGAATCCGGAAATTCAGTTTTGGAATTTCACTCATTGTGTGCCAGTTTCCTCATGCTAGTAAAGAACTCTGGAAAACAATGGCTTCTGAGGTTTTTTTTTATGCAGAAGAGGTTTTTCTGGAACCTTGACACATAGAGTTCAATCTCTTGAGTACTAATATGGCTGACACAACAGTGTCCCCTAGTGGTCTTAATATCCAAATGCAGAAAGATCCATCCAATCCCCTACAATTAAGACATTCAACAGCCAACTTCCATTTCCCATTTAGAATATAGAACATAAAATGACAGAGTTAGAAGGGACCTCAGAGGTCTTCTAGTCCAACTCCCTGCTCAAGCATCATTTCAGACAAAAGATTGTCCAGTCTCTTTTTGAAAGCTTTTAGTGATGGAGCACCCCTATATAGACTACAGTAGATGACCACCAATCCTAAAGTTAATGAAGCAGCTGTGGAATCAGGCCGAAATCCCGATGGTGAGGATGATTCAGCTAAGGGGAGTTTTTTTAGGGTTTTTATTTTCATAGAAATGAATCCGTGCCATTGCATTCTTCCTGAATTAGGAGACACTGTTATAGTGAAGATGCTATGCTACTTTATCCTCAAAAGCTGAATGATTTGGCACTGTAGATAAGGATACCATAAACTCACTCTCTGCTACTCCCAGTAGTTGACTAAAGTTCTAATTATTATGTGTGTGCTCACACAAAGTAATTATGGTTCTAAATTAATCACCAGCTGCATTAATTTATTTAGTCTTTTATCCATTAAACCACTGGCAATTTGCCCTAGTGTAATCTAAAAACAACAACAAAGGAAGTAATTTCCCCTATATCTCTTTTAAATTATGTGCAAGTTTATGGAGCCTTTTAATCAATTATCCACCTAAGATTTATTTAGTTGGGAGGCAGAACAAAATACAATAATATTAAATAAAGTAGAATTCTACTTTTCTTCGCTTTATTTGACTTAAAAGTTTAGCTACTTAAGATCCATACAAACCTCTACCCATAAAACCACTGAAAGGCTCATTATAAAATCATCAGCGTCAGCATTTCCTGCGGGAACCTATGCTTCAAAGACACAACATTAAAAGGGACTATTAAGACCGAACTTCCTCCTGTTTGTGATAACACAGGCTTTACTAGCAGGAGTAGAGGGCTTGGTTCTGTTATACACTTCTTCATCAGCCATCTGCAGACTCTCACTAACATCTGGATTCCATAATCCATGAAATTTCAACACCAAACATTACGGCTGGTTTCTACAAAATGATGGGCTGTTATCTATTTCATAACATCTTGGCAATTACCTGAATTCTAAGAGCTGCAGTTTCACTGAAAGGTAAAACAGATAAGAAGCTCTAAAAGCTATATCTGACTGCAGTGGCAGTTGTTAACCCATTTGAATATTTCTACAATAAGCGTAGATAGTATGCCATAATGATCTAAAACAAGGATGTCCATCCTTGGCAATTTTAAGACTTGTAGACTGCTGACCAGGGAATTCTGGAAGTTGAAATCCACAAGCCTTAAAGTTGCCACAGTTAGACACCCATGATCTAAAAGTTTCTTAAATATCTCAGGGTTGGAACTACTGTACCAGTTTTCCCATCTTCAAGGTTAATCCTCTCTAAATTTCAGTATAAAAGCATGTATACATTTTTGCATCAGCCTTGTTTCCTCCTTTATTACAATAAGACATATCAAAAATCTCTCTATTGGTTTAGCCAACTGTCTTCCACTACAAGCAGAATCCTGAATAATTGGAATAGGTGTATGCTACTTCTCATTATAAACATCTGGATGCATGTTACAATTTTAATTCTATTCTCGTTTGTTTTAATGAGAATGGAAAACAATTCTAAAATTATGTGGTGGAATGTGGGAGTGACCCACTAGTGGGTTGCAAATCCCATTGCTACTGGTTCACTTGTGGGCACGCATGTGCAATGCTTCTGCACATGCGCAGAAGCATCCGGGCATCCAGAGGGAGCCTCCTGCTGCCGCTGCTACTGGTTCGCCCGATCTGGAGTGAACCGGTATCAACCCACCACTGGAGTGACCTTGGGGGACAGGGGGAAGTGCCCCAGTCAGAGTGCTGGTCTGATAAGAGGCTGCTTAGCTTGCAGCAGGAATGTGGCTGCGTCAAACATCTCAGAAGGGACCCCCCACACACACACTAGTTTCTTGAGTTGTAAAGACAACAGAGAAAGAGATTTATTTTCAGAGTTGCAAGATTCTGTTAAGTAATTTTGAAGTGAAGTAGGATTAGTTCATCTGGCTATCCTGCTTGTCTGGACTACGTCGTAAGGCTTAACATCTTAAAACTTGAAAGTCTGAAAATCTAGCAAAAATGTTGACCACAGTGATGCTCAATTTAGGCAAATTAAACACCAGGCAGCAGGAGATTCAAATTGCGTATAGCAATGGATCCAACCTTTTCGGCTTGCGGACTGGCCTAGGTGAGGGAGAGAGGGGATGGTTCTGTGATGGTGGTGGGTGCATACCAGTGAGGAAATGTAAAATTTGTTACTACTGGTTCTGTGGGTGTGGCTTGGCGGGGGGGGGAGTAATGGGACTAGGTAGGCATGGCCACCTTTTTCTTTACTTTTAAAAGCATTTTTCTACAACTTCTTCAGCTGAAGAGGTTGTAAAAAATGCTTTTAAAAGGCTCTGGCGAGCCCAGCTGAATTGCCTGATCATCAGAGACTTTTCTTTTCTTTTAAAAGCATTTTTTTTGCCTTTAAAAGAAAAAAAAAGCCTCTGACGAGCTGGCTGGGGAATTCCCCAGAGCTGGCTGGGGAATTCTGGGAGTTGAAGTCCTCCAGGCTTAAAGTTGCCAAGGTTGGAAACCCCTGCTCTAAAGTCAAGTACCTTGCTGTATTTCGGTTTATCACTTATTTAACATTGCAGATGGAAGCTGCAACCTCTTCATGGAAAGGATCTTTTGCTATGTAATTAAGAAGATATCTGATATCCTGGAAGGAATGGTCATCTGGCTAGGCTGGTGCCTCCTGCCAAATTTTAATCTTTGTGTGTTGAGCCCATTGCAAATTCTCACCTTTTGCCCTGATAAACAGCGGGAAGACTATGGCCAGAGGAAGACGGCAGAAAGGGTTGATTTCCTTCCCATAAGGAGCATTTTCCTGTTTCAGTGAGTTGCTCTACTATTTAATTACTTGATATTCTTTCAGCACTCTAAACAAGGCTCTTGCTGAGTTTCAAATCTCCAAGTTATCACCATCTAGCTTCCAAGCTGTGAGCTGCTGAATAACCAGAAATGAAAGATTACAATAGTAAGTGCAGAAATCCTAAGACTGGTAAAGTAAGCCAGGAGAGGCAAGACAGCCAGCACAAATTTTTGGCTTATTTTTTATTTGGAAAAACCAAAGCAAGAAACAAAGATAGAGGCAGCACAAGGCTACAATTTTAATCCATAACACCAGGAATGGTCTGTCTATGGAGATAATCTCAGAGACCCTTGAATTATGGCAAGTTCTAGAAACATGAAGTCCCTCTGGAGGTAAGAAACAAGGAACCTGGGAATCACAAACTTGGAAAACTCGAATCTAATGTCTCTGTCCCAATATTTTAATGTGTCGAAACAAGCAATAATGCTTCAAGAAGACCTTATCCAAAATACATGAATCCCTAATGGAAACAGAAATTCTCCAAACCATCTGTTTTCAGGATTTAGAGAAAATCCTGTTCTACTTGCTAAAGTAAACCATACTGTATCATTTTGCCCACAAAGGTCCCAGACAACAAGTTAGAGATTACAGATGGTGAAGATGAGTTTTGTTTGTTTGTTTTCATTTCGAGGGGAGGATAAATGATGCAAGTGGTAAAAATGGAAAAGAAGCTGAAGCTAAACTCAAATATACAGGTAGTCCTTGACTTACAACAGTTTGTTTAGTGGCCATTTGAAGTTACAGCGGCACTAAAAAGTGACTTCTGACTGTTGCAGCATCCTCTTGGTCATGTGATCAAAATTCAGATGTTTGGCAACTGACTCATATTTATGATGGTTGTAATGTCCCAGGGTCATGTGATAACCTTCTGGTAAGCAAAGTCAATAGGGAAGCCAGACCGTGTTACTAATTTATCAACTGTAGTGAGTCATTTACCAGCTGTGGCAAGAAAGGTCATAAAAATGGGGCCAAACTCACTCAACAAATGTCTTGCTTAGCAACAGAAATTTGGGGCTCAATTACGGTCATAAGTTGAGGACAACCTGTATTCTAGTAGTGATATTAGTGATCTGAACTCAGATTTTCTGGACAGTGGAAAAGACTGTTTTAATGTTTAAAGAGTAAAAGGTTTTGTTGTTGATAGTCTTGATTTACATTGAAAAGAACAATTCGGATTGTCAAATGGAAAGCAGATACTGTAACCTTGCAAGGGACTTGAAAGGCATTAACAAAATGCGAATGGTGATGAAGAGATGAACCTGTGAAGGTGGTGCTATGCTAACCAGATGTGGTTTCCAATTTACAATCAGTTCTGCAGTCAGAAAGGGAAATATAACCAAATTTGTTGGTGGAGTTGTTGCTGATTCTTTCTTTTTTTTATCGATGGCTCAATAATAAGGATGGAGATCTATTGTTGAAAGAAATTTTGTTAGAATTGGGACTTTTCCATATGGATTCCCCCAGTGACTTGGGGACTTCTCAGATTTTCTCAGAATTCTCAGAAAACTGCCTGATGTTGTAAAGCTAGCAACATAATGTAAAGGGAGCCCTTAGAAAAGACGATACAGGAGAGGAGAAAATAATCAGGCTCAAAATTACATAGTTGCAAACTGCGAATCAACTCTGTTCCATGCATTTAGAATGGTAAATGTCCTTGAGAATAACACCTTACAAAAAGTATTAAAAGCTTTGAAAATACGGGAAATGCAATATTAAGTGCACGAGAAAATCCACAATGCCCCCCCCCATTCTCTTTCTGTTAAGTCAAAGGGAGGAACTAAGCTCTTTGTAATGTTCTCCATTTGAAGCATTTCCTTTTTGCAGTTTGAATTTGAAAAGGTATAAGGTTCAAAAAATTCAGACAATTTGTGGCTTATATGGACAATACATTTGGAAGATAACTGCAGATTTAAATTCTGATCCTGAAATAGTAATAGTATGAATAAGTAGGTGCCTGATTATTTAACGGAAAAGACATGACAGATCTGTTCTCTGTATAGCAGAACAAAATGGATTAGCAGAAGTAAAGAATTGTTCCCTATTGGACATGTGTAGAGTTATGTTATTTGACTCCAGCCTGGATCAAAAATGGTGTGAAGTAATTTCAACAGCTAAGAAAGTAAGTGCTATAAACAGCACTGCGTGTGAACTATGGTTCAAGAGAAAAGCCAGTTTAAATCATATTAAGATTTTTAAAAAAACATCTAAAGCAATATGCCTGTTTTCCCCAAGGTGTGCATGGAAACTGAATTGGAGAATTAAAGAAAATATCATGATTGGATATGTATTTGGCACAGGATCATAGATCTGTCTATCGGAAGGATTAAAATTATTGTGGCTTATTCTAGACATCCTGAAATTGGGATGCTGACACTTAAACATACTGGGTTGGGAGAAACCAGTAAATAATAATATAGATGGCAAATAAGATTATAGCTTCTCCTTTTTATCTGTGTTCTTCATGACCAAACAAATTCATTCGGTATTCCAAGAATGTTACAGAATCAGAGGAGGGCATGTGATGAAATAAATAAGTGTAAAAGTTATCGATGGATTGAGGATAACAGTGCTGAAAGCACAGCCTCTCACACTCCATTGGCGTTATTTTCTCAGCAATATTTAGTAATTACGGATTACATATTTTGGTGATTCTGGTGAATGCTTTCAGTTCCTCCCAATCAACACATAACCAGACAGCTTTCACTATTGGTAAAAGTGTTATCAGGGAGATTGAAACGGCGGCGGCCTTTTTTATCAGTCAAGAACATAAAACCAAAGAGTTTGTCAGAAATAGTGTTGCCAAGGAATAGCACATCTAGCTATAAAAATACTCTCTCTTTCTCATGATTTCCTGCTTTAGAATAAGAAACCCCTACATTTTTATTTTTTTCGTTCCTGTCTTTTGAAAAAATAGCTAATTACTTTTGTATCCCTGTTTGAGAACACGGTTATAATACCAAAGGAGAACGGAAGGGGGAAAAAGAGACAAAGAAACTGTATACAGAGGATTAAACCTTCCCTGTTTCTTTCCCCTGACATCCCATTCAACCAAGTCACTCAACTGGCACATCATGCGTTTAGCAGATGGATCTGCAATGTTACAGAGCTGACATGCAGATGTTTCAAGTTGCATTTCTTAGCTGTCCAGCAATCAGATGGAATTTTGATGCTGATCATTTGCAGATGTTCCTTCAAGAAAAAAAAGCGGCCAGTCCACTTGGACTAAATTTATTCCTGCTTTGATAAGCGTTACAGTGTTATGGTATGAAAAGCTTGATGGTTCCTTCCTGATTTGGCAGGAGAATTTTTCTACTGCCTTGATTGAGTTAGATGCTGGGAGCAAAGAATCGAAAAAGGGAGGAAAGAGAAAATGAGATATCTTTTCACTGAGTCTGCAACTTCCAGCAGTGTCTGGGCTATGAGGAATACCAGAAATAAAACGCAGATTAAAGAGCAACTAATTCTGAAATCAATGATATACCAGGAACAGAATGATTTTTTTATAAAGGATTTTTATAGGGGGAAAAGTATGTTGCTGAACAGCTGAAGCTTCATTGTTCAGTGCCAAATCTCAGTCCTGAGAATGATTTTTCATGTGTTTATAGGAATAAAGTAAGATATTGATGAACAGTCAAAGCTTAATTGTTCAGCACCAGATCTCAATCCTGGAAATATAAAACAATAGGTCCTTAAGAGCCAATATAATGTAATGCTTTAAAGCCCATTTGGGCCATTGAGTCAATATGCTTTGCTCAGGCTGTCAGAACTGGAAGCCATCTTTTTAAGTAGCACAAAAAAAAAATATACCAATAAAATTTGCACTTTCTCAACAGTCAATTTCTATTCTGCCTTGGTAGTACGAGAGACTAGCAAGTGATAGCATCTTAATGACTCTAGTCAGGGGCAGATTAAGGAAAACAATTGGTGTATTTCCTGTCACCAATCCATAATCTCTAACATGAAGTAGGGCAAAAGAGAGGGAAGATTTGACATCCATCAGGACCTGGTCGATGGGATGAGTGGGCAGTCCCTCTTCTCCCATTCCCATCAATCAAGTGCTGCAGAACTCTGTGGAAGAGCTATGGGTTATCTCTTATTATCATGCTTGCTCAATCTTTCTCATTCATGAATCTTTCATTCATCCTTTTGTTCTCTCTCTATTGGTTAGTCCAGTGGTCTCCAACCTTGGCAATTTTAAGCCTGGTGGACTTCAACTCCCAGAATTTCTGGGAGTTGAAGTCCTCTAGGCTTAAAGTTGCCAAGGTTGGAGACCTCTGGGTTAGTCTATCACTCATTTTCCTGCTTTTTGCACTCATCTCTCTATTACCTGTTCAATGGCTATTGGTAACCCTCTTCAATTTACATCAGTTTATTTGGTGACTATTCAAAGTTACAACAGCGCTGAAAAATGTGACTTCTGGCCATTTTTCACACCTACGACCATTATCCCCATGGTCATGTTGTCAAAATTCTGGTGCTTGGCCACTGGCATGTATTTATGATGGTTGCAGTGTCCTGGGGTCATGTGATCACCTTTTGCGACCTTCTGCCAAGAGTCAATGGGCAAACCAGATTCACTTAACAGTCGTGTTACTAACTTAAACAGCTTCAATGATTCACTTAACAACTGTGACAAGAAAGGTGGTAAAATGGGTCAAAATCACTTAAAACTGTCTCATTTAGCAACATAAATTTTGGGCACAATTGTAGTCGTAAGTCGAGGATTACTTGTACCCTGGTTCAACATCCCTTTTCACTATGTTATCCACTTTCTTGCCCTCTGTCATTCTATTGTTCTTATTCTTTTGGTAGCATGAAATTCTCCCAACCTGGAATCAAGGCAGGATGGAGCCCAAGGCAAACCTTACAGATTAAGTTATTATGTGAAGCAGGTCTTAGCATTTTTAAAATAATAATAATAATAATTATTATTATTATTTTATTTACACAAAATGACAGTATACACAGCAAACGAGATAACTATGCTGGATTTCGTATCACAGATCACTAGTCGAACACTTCCCAAGCGTTTAGGACTGCGTGATGTATCGGCGAATTATGCAAGCAGATCCCAGTAAGGTGGCCTTCTGCAGCTGACCAATGGTGATCTTGTCAGCGCCAATTGCTTTTAAGTGCTTGCCTAGGTCTTTAGGCACAGCTCCCAGTGTGCCGAGTACCAGTGGAACCACCTGCACTGGTTTATGCCAGAGTCTCTGCAATTCGATTCTCAAATCTTGATATCTGGTGACTTTTTCAAGTTGTTTCTCATCGATTCTGCTGTCACCAGGTATAGCAATGTCGACTATCCACACTTTTTTCTTTTCCACAATTGTGATATCCGGGGTATTGTGTTCCAAAACTTTATCAGTCTGTATTCGGAAATCCCATAGTAGTTTTGCATGCTCATTTTCAATCACTTTTTCAGGCTTATGATCCCACCAGTTCTTTGCTACAGGCAGACGGTAGTTGTGACACAAGTTCCAGGGAACCATCTGAGCAACGTTGTTGTTGTTGTTGTTGTTGTTGTTGTTGTTGTTGTTGTTGTTATTATTGTCACAGACCAGTTTTGCAGGTCTTAGTTGATCTGTAGACAAGTCTGGGTATTCATGAAGGAAGCTTCCTTTAATTTTACTCCTCTCCTTTGGCAAATTTATTTTCCATCTCTCAAGAGGCCTGTTTCCAGACCTACTTTCCAAAGAAAGCTCAACATTTCAAAATCTCCCTGGAGTTACACAGAAGCATAGCCTGTCTATTAATGAAGCATGGCAATCGCTTCCCTTCCCTTTTAGCAAATGGAGGGTGAGGATACATAAACTGGAGGTTAGAAGGTCATAAACTTGGAAAGCCTCAGATGTGACAGATGCTTCCCATTTCTTTGAAACAGCAAAACCCAAACGGCAGACGAGTCTTTGTGGACTGGCTCTTTCTGCCTAGGTAATCCTTCTACTCCTATCTTATCTACCACTGTAGGCCATTGCTTCCCTGATTTGAAGCTTATACCTCTTTGTATATCCTTTGATTTCTCATTGCTTGATAATGCAACATGGGGCAATTTGCTCATCATTGTGGCCCATTAAAATTGTTAAGCCTGGATGCATCTATTTATTTATTTATTTGTTTGTTTGTTTGTTTGTTTATTCATTTTGTCACACAGTATATATGAGCATAAGCATGAAATAACTATACAGTATATAAGTATATATATAAGTATGAGTATGTAATTTACGGGACTGCCTGCTGTTACCACATGCCTCCCACCGACCCGTACGCTCTCACAGAGAGGGACTTCTCAGGGTGCTGTCCGCCAAGCAATGTCGGCTGGCGGCCCCCAGGGGAAGGTCCTTCTCTGTGGGGGCTCCCACACTCTGGAACGAACTTCCCCCGGGTTTACGCCAAATACCTGACCTTCGGACATTCCGTCGCAAACTGAAGACACATCTTTTTATTCGCGCGGGGCTGACTTAAATTGAATTTTATCAAATTTTTAAAATTCTTATTAACTAATTTTAAATGGGGTTTTTAGCTTACTGTATATTTTAATTTTCAGGCCAATTTTAAAATAAGTTTTTTAATTGCATTTTAAATTATATATTGCACTGTTTGTTTTATTTTTGCCTGTATACCGCCCTGAGTCCTTCGGGAGAAGGGCGGTATAGAAATCAAATAAATAAATAAATAAATAAATAATAACTAAATTAATCGAGTATAAAGAAAGGAAACAATAGGAGAGGAACGGTAGGCACTCTTGTGCTCTTATGCACGCCCCTTATAGACCTCTTAGGAATGGGGTGAGGTCAATAGTAGACAGTTTTTGGTTGAAGATTTGGGGATTTTGGGAAGAGACCACAGAGTCAGGTAGTGTATTCCAGGCATTAACAACTCTGTTACTGAAGTCATATTTTCTGCAATCAAGATTGGAGTGGTTAACATTAAGCTTACATCTATTGTGTGCTCGTGTATTGTTGCAATTGAAGCTGAAGTAGTCTTTGACAGGAAGGACATTGTAATAGATGATTCAATGAGTTAAACTCAAGTCATGTCGAAGGCGGCGTAGTTCTAAATTTTCTAAACCCAGGATTTCAAGTCTGGTGGCATAAGGTATTTTATTGTATTCAGAGTAGTGGAGAACTCTTCTTGTAAAATATTTCTGGGCACGTTCAATTGTATTGATGTCAGAAATGTGATATGAGTTCCAGACAGTCGAACTGTATTCAAGAATTGGTCTAGCAAATGTTTTATATGCTCTGGTTAGTAGAGTAGTGTTTTTGGAGAAGAAGCTACGCAAGATTAGATTTAATCTATGGCAACATTATGGAGCAAACAAATCCTGGGTTACTTCCTTTGTTTTGCCATTCTACCGTTGACTCGAGGCTAAAAAAGAAAAATAGATGGCTGAAGAACACACATGAACATCCTCCTTTGACAATTGCACCGTGGTGCAATTCATAGAATGCCACACCTATCACCCTGACATCTGCAATATATTATATTCCTTGATTCTAGTTACAGACTCGCCTGCCCAACTTTTGAAAGTCCCTCTTGAGATCACTATATGTATATTTCAGATAAAAATCAGATTCTTTTTTTTTAAAAAAAAGCAGCGTGTCATGTTTAAAATCAACCAAAATTTTAAATTCTTTAAAACTATTCATCAGGGAACAATAGTAACAGACTAAAGAAAGTCTGCCTCAGAGGGAAATACATCAAGAAATGTATAAAAAGGAATAATTTCTGCTCTTGTGTTTTAAGCAGGAATGGAGTGGAGTTGTATTTTTAACAATCATACAGGTAATCCTCGTCCTATAACCATTCGTTTAGCAAGTGTTAAAGTTACAACAGTAATATATGACCAGTCCTCGCATTTAGGATGGTTGTAGCATCCGGACAGTCACATAATCAAAATTCAGGTGTTTAGAATATCCCGGGGTTATGTGATTGCCATTTGTGGCCTTCCCCGTGGTGTCTGACAAAGTCAATGGGCAAAGCCAGATTCACTTAACAACCCCATGATTCACTTAACAACTGCAGTGATTTGTTCTACAACTGTGACTAAAAAGGTTACAAAAGGAGCAAAATTCATTTAACAATGGTCCTGCTTAGCAAGGGAAATTTTGGGCTCAATTGTGGTTGTAAGTCAAGGTAAAGGAATCTCTGTGGAGCTTACTCTACTAGTCATTACCGGGGCAGTGCTCGTCTCTGTTTCAAGGCCATTTAGCCAGTGCTTTCTGAAGATACTTTTGTGGTCATGTGGCCAGCATGACGTCGTGGAGCACTGTTACCTTCCCATCAAAGTGGTATCTATTTATCTACTTCCATTTGCATGCTTTTGAATTGCTAGGTTGGTAGGAGCTTGGGTGAGGACGGGAGCTCAGCCCATCACGTGGCACCCAGACCTCGAACCTGGGCTGCCGGCTTTCCAGTCAACAAGCTGAGTATCTTAACCGCTGAGTCACCATGCTGCCCCATAAGTCAAGGACCACCTGTAAAAGGAAAATGAAGAACACTTCCTGACGCCACATTAAACAGATTCTAAAATTCCCAAAGTATATAGGAGCATCACAGAACATACCTTTTTGATGGAAGAAAAAGCAGAGGCTTGGACAGTTATGATAATGACTTAGCTCCCCATGACAACACTGCTTATCCTATGGACTAATAAATAATGATATTTTCACAATATGTAGATAGCAGCAGTGGTGGGATTCAGCCAGTTCGCACCACTTCAGGAGAACCGGTTGTTAACTTTCTGAGCAATTTGGTGAACTGGTTGTTGGAAGAAATCATTAGGGCAGAGAACCAGTTGTTAAATTATTTGAATCCCACCACTGGATAGCAGGTGTTAGAGGCTTAGTTTTAGAGCATTGAACCTGTAAGAAATTAATGGCAGAAAAGAAGCACAAAAGGATAGAAGCAAGATATGACAAGGGGTTTTATCAACTGCCTTATTTGCAGAGCCTGATGTAGATTAGGACTGAGAAGGAGGGACTGGGCCAAAGTGACCCAGCTAGTTTCTGTACCCATGGAAAACTAGAATCTTTATCTCCCTGCTTCCAGTGTAGCACCAACCTGGTTCTCTAATCACTGCACCAACCTGGTTCTCTAAAGGAATACATTAATATCTCTATTACAAGTGCTGCCCCTGCAGTACTAAATTAACAAACCAGAAGCTGGCAGCTGGGATGGCATCACCTCTCCAAATTGCTTATTTGCTACTTCAAATCTTGCAACCAGCAGATTAATGATTCGAATGAAGTATTAACTGTGAGCATCTTAGAGATTTAGGGAGCCCGGAGCTTTGCATTTTGAATTTGAAGAGATCAAAGTTCCTGGCCAATACTTGATAATCATTGAACACCGTATGATGCTTTCATATTTTTGTATCATATAGTCTGTTTTTATAAAAGGACAGTGTCTTTAATGTTTTAAAGCTCTGTGGCATTTTGCAATTGTTCGCTATCTGTATGTGCTGTATATTTCAGTTGGATATTACTTCTAGTATGGGGTTAATGGGAAAAAAGGAAGTTACAAATGTCACAAGCCAGGCTGAAATTCAGAAGCTTAAAGAATAATGAGACTCGCAACAGAGAACAATGTGAACCAGTGACTGAACATCATCCACTCTGCAAGGGTGGTTTTACCCTGCCAAGAGGCTTTTATCAAATCTGATCTCAAGAACTGTTGATGATAACTGTGAATTGCTTGAGGAACCTAGCTGGTTTAAACAGTTCTCATGATTTCACAGTTCGACACTTGCAGAAATTCTTCCAAGTTTAATTCACGATTCCATGCCCAGAATTCTTTTCTTAATGCTTGCTATGGTCTCCTAGTAATCCAAGATCAACTCAGCTCTTTGGACCCACAAATAATGAGTCTACCAATGGTAAGAGACATAAAAGAGCTGAGGCACTGAGCCCAGTCTTTAGATTTCAGCAATTAAACAAATGGGAAGAAGGAAAAAAGGAGATATAGTTGTTTTTTCCTCACAACAGCAAAATTCTTCAGCATTCTCCATTCACCTTCTTAGTCAACACAAAACTTCTAGCCTACAACCTAAGGTAGATGTAGTAGACCTGCTAGAACTGCTGATCTGAAGGGCTGACTCTAGAATGACAAAAGCTATGGTTTATTTATTTATTTCATGTCCAGATCAAACCAGTGATGGAATTCATTTTTTTTTACTACTGGTTCTGTGGGTATGGCTTAGTGGGTGTGGCATGCTTGGTGGGTGTAGCTTGGGTGTGGCAGGGAAAGGATACTACAAAATCTCCATTCCCATCCCACTCCAGGGGAAGAATACTGCAAGATCTCCAGCCCCACCCCATTCTTGGGTCAGCCAGAGGTGGTATTTGCCAGTTCTCTGAACTAATCAAAATTTCCGCTACCGGTTCTCCAGAACCTGTCAGAACCTGCTGAATAGCTCCCCTGGATCAAACCTTAAACTGCCAAAATGAACCCACCTTTTTGACTATATTGATAAATCACTTTCTGTGCATTCTACTAGTAGTATTCGACAGACCAACAAATAGGCTGGCATCTGCATCTCCCCACATTCACACAGTGTATTGTTATCCATTGCAACCCCCACTTGAGCATATTGGTCTTGCATTTAGGCAGTGCTGCCCTCAACCTATTCAATGTCCTCCATGTAACATAGGGGACATCAAATCCCTTAGCCATGTTCTCTTCCTGTATTATTCCTTGTTCCGTAAATTCTCTCCTCCACCTTCTAATTCAGTTTTGCTCCTGCGTGCCTTCAAGAATATTTGTTCTTGCCATAAAACTTTTCCTAGATCTAAATCAACGAGTTTAAGGCATGTGTCTATTCAGAGGATATCGAGGATCATTCTTTTGTTTGGTTCTCTTGCTATCTGCTGCTACCTCTCTCCTAATCCTAGGTGGAACAATATGAACAAGATTGGTGGGGATTTAAGCAGTGGTGGAATTCAAATTTTTTTACTACTAGTTCTGTGGTTGTGGCTTGGTGAGCGTGGCAGGGGAAGGATACTGCAAAATCTCCATTCCCACCCCCCACTCCAAGGGAAGGATACTACAAAATTCCTATTCCCTCTTCACTCTGGAGCCAGCCAAAGTGGTATTTGCTGGTTCTCTGAACTACTCAAAATTTCTGCTACCGGTTTTCCAGAACCTGTCAGAAACTGATGAATTTCACCCCTGGATTTAAAGTATCCTGTCACCAGTGGTGGGTTTCAAATTTTTTTACTACCGGTTCTGTGGATGTGGCTTGGTGGCGTGGCATTGCTTGGTGGGCGTGGCTTAGTGGGCATGGCAGGGGAAGAATATTGTAAAATCTCCATTCCCACCCAACTCCAGGGGAAGGATACTGCAAAATCGCCATTTCCTCCCAATCAGCTGGTACTTGGGAGGCAGAGAAAAATGGGGGCGGGGCCAGTCAGAATTTTTACTACCGGTTCTTTGAACTACTCAAAGTTTCTGCTACCGGTTTTCCAGAACTGGTCAGTGTTATGTATTCATGTTTGTACCTTTAAATATTTGAGCGGGAAATCAGCACGTTGCTGATTGGACGAAGCCTCCAGCAGAACTGTATAAAAGGAGAGGTTTTTCCCCAGCCTGTTGCTGGGTTCACCCTATATTAAAGAGCTGTTGTCACTACCCTGGTCTCCAGCCTCGTTACTTCCAGAACATAACATTGGCGACGAAGGTGGGATCTCGAGGCTAAGGAGAACCAGAACCGAGCTGAAGCACGATAGACCCGAACCCAGCAAATCCAGGGCAGAAAAGCGGAGATGGCCAGTTACACTCCGCCCGCACCGTTCGACCCGGCTAAGGAGAAATGGGGAACGTATATGACCCGTTTCGAAAGCTTCCTAGAAGCCAACGAACTGCACGGAGTTCCAGACAACCGAAAAAGGGCTTATTTCTTAAGCCACTGCGGTCCGGAGGTCATCGACATCGCGGAAGCCCTGGCAGAGCCAACGCCGTTGCAGTCGGTGTCGTGGCCAACTTTACAGACTTTACTAAGAAACCACTTCGCACCCACGCCGTCCAAATACGTGCGGCGGTTTGAATTCGGAGAGCGAAGGCAGATGGAGGGCGAATCCATCGGCGACTACATGGCCGCCCTAAGAAGAGCGTCCAAGGACTGCGGATACCGTGACCTAGACGAGGTGCTCCTCGAGCAACTCATCCGAGGGGTCAAAGACATCCGTTTGCGGCGACGGCTGCTAGCAAAGAGCAACCTAACGCTAGCCAACGCTCTGGACGAAGCCAGAGCACATGAAATGTCCTCCCAGGCGGCAGAGACACTGCAGAAGCCGGTCCCACAAAAGGCGAGCGCGAAGGCAACTCCGGTGCACCAGGAGGAGGTTCAGACCGAATCCGACGGTGAAGACGAGGAAGGGGTCTGCCGCACCGAGAAACGCGACAAAGGGGACCGAGATGAATGCGGAAGCTGCGGGGGTCAACACCAGCGCCAACGCTGCAAGTTTAAAGACGCGACATGTCGGCGGTGTGGGAAGAAAGGGCACCTAGCTCAAGTTTGTCGAGCGGCCCAACCTTCCCGCCGAAAATTCAAATCGGCCAATCAGAGCGCGGAATCGGCAAGGCGACCCGCGATTGGCTCAAACAAAAAAGGCGCGGATTCCAACCAAACAACTGTGGTCATAGGCCGCGCCTCGACCAAAGTGGAGAAGAAGATCTTCACCAAGCCAAAAATAGAGGGAGTACGGTGCCGGCTTGAAGTAGACACGGGATCAGCGATCACCATCATGTCCTGGGACACTTTGGTGAAGTCGCTGCCGTCCGTCGCGAAGCGCCACCTGCAAGCTCAACGGCTACGAGTCCACGACTACCAGGGGAATCGCATCCCTGTTCGAGGGACCACCTCCGTCCGAGTCGAGTACGGTCCACACAAGAAGACCCTGCCCATCACGATCGTCGAAGGAACTCTGCCCAGTCTGTTGGGACTAGACTGGTTTCGTGCCCTGGGCATGGGAGTGACTGGCATCTACAGAAGTGACTGCAACCTGAAAGACATTCTCTTTAACGAGTTCGAAGATGTCTTCAAGGACTGCCTGGGCAAGTACAAGGGGACCCCTATTTCCTTCAACTTAGACCCCCAGGTAGCCCCCATTAGGCTTAAGGCGAGGAGAGTCCCTTTTGCCCTAAAACCAAAAATCGATAAGGAGCTGGACAAGCTCATAAACCAGGGGATTTTAGTGCCAGTCGATCACGCAAAGTGGGAGACGCCAATCGTCACCCCAATAAAGTCGGACGGGTCAATTAGAATTTGCGCTGACTACAAGGCGACGCTTAACAAAGCCTTACAGAAAAGCGCTTACCCGGTTCCCGTGGTGCAACACTTATTGCACTCTTTGGGGCAAGGGCAAGTCTTTGCGAAGTTAGACTTGGCCCAAGCCTACCAGCAACTGCCCGTAGACGCCCGCACAGCCGAAGCCCAAACGATTGTAACGCACAGGGGGGCATTCAAGTGCACCCGATTGCAATTTGGAGTCAGTGTGGCACCAGGGTTGTTCCAAAACCTAATGGAACGACTACTGCAGGGGCTCCCAGGGGTAGTCCCCTACTTTGATGACGTCCTAATTTCAGGGGAAAACATGGAGGAATTGGGAGAGCGTTTAAGGAAGGTTTTGGGGATTTTCCGAACAGCCGGATTAAAAGTCAAGGCAAACAAATGCCAGATAGGGGTCGAATCCGTCGATTTCTTGGGCTACCGGATAGACAAGAAAGGAATTCACCCTACTGAGAGCA
The DNA here is from genome assembly GCF_028640845.1 of Ahaetulla prasina. Classification (NCBI taxonomy): domain Eukaryota; kingdom Metazoa; phylum Chordata; class Lepidosauria; order Squamata; family Colubridae; genus Ahaetulla; species Ahaetulla prasina. The sequence goes on along the minus strand of NC_080540.1, from coordinate 202,634,949 downwards.
AGGTCAAGGCAATTAGGAAGGCTCCAGCACCTAAAAATAAAGCAGAGCTGCAGGCATTCCTGGGGTTGGTGAACTTCTATGCGGTATTTTTAAAGAACAAAGCAACCGTTGCGGAACCGCTGCATAGGCTCTTAGGGAAAAATACTGTTTGGTCTTGGGGAAAGATAGAAAATAGGGCTTTCGAAGCAGTAAAGAACCTGCTCTCAAGTGATAGCCTGCTCATCCAATACCACAACTCACTACCCCTAGTGTTGGTTTGCGATGCCTCCCCTTATGGGGTGGGGGCTGTGCTCAGCCATAGACTTCCAAACGGCACAGAAGCCCCTATAGCTTTTTATTCTAGAACGATGTCCTCCCCAGAGAGAAACTACAGCCAATTAGACAAAGAAGCACTAGCCATTGTGTCAGGGGTTAAAAAATTCCACGAGTATGTCTTTGGGCGGAATTTTGAAATTGTGACTGACCACAGACCGCTACTGGGGATACTGGCTGGCGACTGCCCGACGCCTGTGGCACTTTCGCCACGCTTGACCCGATGGACTATATTCTTAGCCGCTTACTCGTACAAGCTGCAGCATCGACCAGGAAAAGAAGTGGGGCATGCAGACGCATTAAGCCGATGCCCACTACCAGGGGCGACCGAAGACCCCACCCCGGGGACGCCCATCCTACTTATTGACTCTTTGGACTCTGGCCCAGTCACATCTAAGGAAGTGGCTCGGGCATCATACCGGGACATTGTGTTAAGGACTGTACTCGGTTGGGTACAGAGAGGGTGGCCCGCTGCGCCGGGCGAACGGTTCAAAGAATTTGTTAAAAAACGAGATGAGCTCTCGGCTCAAGGGGTGCCTGTTATGGGGTGATCGTGTAATAATTCCTGATAAATTAAGGGAAAGGTATTGGACCTCCTCCACGAGGTCACCCAGGATCGTAAGGATGAAGGGTTAGCTAGAAGCTATGTGTGGTGGCCACTCATGGACGCAGAGATTGCTGAGAGGGTAGGGAAATGCCAGGCTTGCCAAGAGTCAGACCTCTACCCCAACGGCTCCAGTCAGGGAATGGGAAAAGCCCCAAGGGCCCTGGTCAAGAATCCACATTGATTTTGCTGGCCCTTTCCACGCCAAACGTTCCTAGTGGTGGTTGATGCATTCTCTAAATGGTTGGAGATCATACTCATGAAATCCACTACGGCCGAAGCAGTAATCGCAACCCTCGCCACCTATTCGCAACTCACGGGTTGCGGACACTCTGGTGTCCGACAATGAGCCTCAATTCACGGCAGCCCAGTTTGAAGAATACCTGGCAGAGGAGGGCATCCGACATGCCCTCTCTGCGCCTTTCCACCCTGCGTCGAATGGCCTTGCAGAGCGTTCCGTCCGGGCGCTAAGGAGGCATTGTCAGGCTCAAGCCAGGTGACTGGCAAACAAAGATAGACTTTTCCTAGCCGTCAGCACAGAACCCCAAGCACGGCCACCGGGAAAAGCCCAGCCGAATTACTAATGGGACGGAAACTCCGGTGCCCACTTGACCGTTTGAATCCCCATTACACGCCAGAGGGTTACAAGGGGGAACTAGAAAAGACAAGGGAAATGAGCATAGGCGACCGGGTGTGGGCCCGTAACTATGGGGACGGGCCTAGCTGGCTCGCAGGCCAAATAATAAAGATAACCGGGCCAAAATCGTACGTGGTAGAGCTACCAGACAACCGAGTGTGGAGGCGCCACATAGATCAGTTAAGGAAACGAATAACTGATCAAACCGAACCAAACGAAACAAATCATGACCAACACCAATTTGAATTCACAGCTGACAATGACCCGGGGGAGGCGCAAGACTTAACTGAGGTCCCAGAGTTCCAGCGACGCCATCAGGTTCGAGGAAACAGCTGGGAAAGTTTCAGAAGTAATCCAAGGCGGATGGCCAAGAAAAAGTCAGCCCATAATCCAGAGCCCGTTGGCTCAGAGAAAGAGCTGGGAGGAGAAAACAGCCCCTCCGACCAGCTCAAAACACCACCAGAACTGAACCGCAGGTCAGAAAGAACTAGGAGACGCCCAGGTTATTTGCGTGACTACGTCGAAAAATAACATGTAAATAAATATGTAAATAGAGGCAAAGTGTTTTCTGGGAGGGGAGGAGTGTTATGTATTCATGTTTGTACCTTTAAATATTTGAGCGGGAAATCAGCACGTTGCTGATTGGGAAACCTCAACAGAACTGTATAAAAGGAGAGGTTTTTCCCCAGCCTGTTGCTGGGTTCACCCTATATTAAAGAGCTGTTGTCACTACCCTGGTCTCCAGCCTCGTTACTTCCAGAACATAACAGTCAGAACCTGCTGAAACCCACCTCTGCCTGTCACAGTGCGTACTGCTTCATTGACAGCAATGTCAACTTGTTTCACATGTGTGGATGCGCTCCATACTGGAATGGCATACCTTACTGCAGAAATACTCAGGGCCAAACACAATGTTCCCAGTTTGGATGACTGACTCCCATTCCCCATGTATAATTTGTCAATTTCCTGTTAATGTTACTCCTTGCATTGACTTTAGCCTTATAGTGTCCTCTCAAGGGTCACACTGAGATACTTCAGTATAGGACAATACTGTATTCAATTCCATGTAATGTTGAACTTCATCCTTGCATCTCAGTTTTGAAGGTGAAAAGCACATATGTGTGTCTTGCTTGGATTGGGCCTCAAATGATTGATGGTCCTCCGCTTACATTTTCCTTTCTTCTTGTCAGCTCTTTTAGACAATAAAGAAACAGAAGAAAGAAACAAAAAGACCAGAACATATCCCTTTCAGCAGCCAACATTCAGCTAAGCAGGGATCAACACCAGACAAACAATCAGGCAGAAAACAATATGCTAATCAAGGAACATCGAGGAGGAAATCACACACACCCCAAACCTGACATGACAAATTATTATATACTGTATTTTTCAGAGTATAAGACGCTCCGGATTATAAAATGCACCTACCTTCTTTGGTGAGGAAAACAAGAAATCTGCCTCTGCCTCTGCCTCCCAGCAATTTTGCCTCCTTGCAACAAACAGCCTGCTTTACTTTCATTTTCATTAGCACAAGAAAAAAATATCTGCTCCCAGCAATTTACCTCCTTGCAGCAAGCAGCAGAGGCCCGCACAGCAATAGGCAATGGCAATCCCTGCAGCCTGAAACAGCTGAGAGTCGGGAGGCCGATCCAACCGATAATCAACTTGTGCTAATTAGGCTGTGCTGAAGCTGAAATGGGCTGTTTCTTCTTGCTGCTTTCTGCAAGGAGGTAAATTGCTGGGAGGCAGAGCCAAAGGGTGGGAGCCAGTGGGTGGCCGGAGCTACATTTGGTGTATAAGACGCACCCAAATTTTCACTGCCTTTTGTGGGGGGGGGGGAAGGTGAGTCTTATACTCTGAAAAATGTGGTATATTTAAGTAGGAAACCCCATACTCACTCACACTGATAAACTGGAGAGTGAAATGTTTGCAAGCAAATAGCCAAGCTCAGAGAGTAACAAGAACAGTTCAACAGTTCAACTGTCCAATCCTGACATAAAAAAATTCTTTTCTGTTGTGGTAAATAATCAAACAGAATTAAAAGGGCCAAGCATGCTGGGGGAAAAAGCTTTAGCCTATACTTGAAGATGTTTGTCCACAGTTTGCTCTTTGCCTTCTTCTAACAGGCTGCATAGAGAACCCGAAACAATTTAACCAAGTTAAAATTTTGGTTTGAATTGCTGTATATTTGATAAACATGATGCATGGGCTTAATTTGGTTCCATAAAAGAGGTGTGCCAATGCTTTGGCCAAAATTAATTTTAGAAATGCTAGAAGATATTCTGCACTTTTGGAGTAGGACAAGGAAACAATTGGCAATAAGCTCCTTCACATATTTAGTAAAGCATGAGTAACATGGGCATTTCATTTTTTTTAAACAAAATAACCGAGTTGGTAGGGACCTTGGAGGACTTCTAGTCCAAGCCTATCTGGGGAATAGATTGACCCCCTCTTTTTTGTGGCACCCCCTCAAATATTGTTTTTATATTTTGATTGAAACACAAACTTAAATATTTGAAGTATGTCATCTAAGCAGTGCTGTGCTTCCCAATACAGTACTTAAAGTCATTTATTTTAGCGGGGAGGTGTCTTTTTCCAAAATGTGTAAACTTAATTGGTTTACTGACCTGTAAGTGATCATGACAGAAATGACCTTTCATTATTTTCCCATACCTATTAGATTTTGTGATAAAATTACACTGGTATATTGTGTTCTCTTGTATATGTTTATTGGCTGACTTTGGGAGAGAAAGTTCCTTCTTGATTAAATATCCATAAATATATATTATGTATATACTGAATCCTATGGCAAAGATGCATCTTTATTTAACTCTCTTTCTTGCTTCATCTGTTTGTAAAAGATGACCTACTGTGATACACCATTACCTCCAAATTGATATTATTTAATACAAATAGAAATGACAACCTTTTGAGCTTGTGTGAAAGGATTTCAGTACTGTGTTCCCCTGAAAATAAGACCCTGTCTTATATTTTTTTGAAATAAGCACTTGGGAGCCCAAAGACAGCCCGTCTTTTTTGGCAAAAACGGGCCCATTTTTGGTGAGAAAGGGCCGTGCGGAGCACTGCAGAGTACTTCTGGGGGCCTGGGATGGCGAAAATCCAACACACGGATTTCCTCCTGTAAATTTAGTTGCATCTTATAGTCCGGTGCGTCTTACAGTCTGAAAAATACGGTCGTTTGGGAGATTCTGAATTCTTTTTTGGGACTTTCCAGGTTCCAGCTGTTCCATTATTTTATTTATACACTTTTCTCTAACTGGTTGCCGCTACTGAAACAATCTTCCCTCAACATATGGAGGACCCCAATCCACTGCTATTATGAACTGTTTCAAGTTAACCCTCCTTTTACTGCTAATAATGATTTATAATGCTATAACAACTAATGCCTCTAGAGAAGAATTATTCCTGAATAAGGGCACTCAATAGATCCTGCTCAAAGGACCTGTCAGTGCCAGAAAGAGCTTTCTTTGCAAACAAGCAGCCGTGATCAAGCTAATGTTTTGATCTGTGCTGGATAACCTGTTCCTACTTCATGTAAAAAATGTTGTACTTTAGCTGAACTAAATCCAGCTGTCATAGTGTCAAAGTGCTTTTCATCTGGGTGTTTTCCAATAATTTTGGTTGAGAATTCAGAGTTCACAATCTGAGTGGTGTTATCCATGAATAAAGGATATGGACAGTTGGCAAGTCCATCCTAATTACTGTACATATGTATTTTGTTTATTTAAAGCCTTTATATCCTTCCTATTCTTATATCTTTTTTATTCTCTAAAGAACTTTGGATAGATTACAAGAATTAAATGTTAACAACTAAAAGCATTTCTCTGAAGCACAAAACATAAACAATAGTGCCTCAGAAGAAGAAGGTCAAAGCCATAACAGCCGAAGTTATTTAAGAATTATGAAAGAGGGATTAATTTACACAACTAGTAAAAATTACACGCTGAAGACCTTCCTACCAGGGTTACACAGGTGGTTAGCAAGGAACTGAGAACAGACATCCTTTGGAGGGAACTGCAGGGCTTAAGGGCAGCCAGTAGAACAATTTGCTCTTGAATCCCAGCCAAACAAAACTTGGGAAATGAGTGCAAGGAGAGATTGGTTGACTCGTATGGATCAGTTCCATGTACAGCCTTGGTCATCGTTTTGGTCGCCACGGTGTAAAAAAGATATTGAGACTCTAGAAAGAGTGCAGAGAAGAGCAACAAAGATGATTAGGGGACTGGAGACTAAAACATATGAAGAATGGTTGCAGGAACTTGGTATGTCTAGTTTAATGAAAAGAAGGACTAGGGGAGACATGATAGCAGTGTTCTCAGGGGCTGCCACAAAGAAGAGGGAGTCAAGCTATTCTCCAAAGCACCTGAAGGCAGGACAAGAAGCAATGGGTGGAAACTAATCAAGGAGAGAAGCAACCTAGAACTAAGGAGAAATTTCCTGACAGTTAGAACAATTAATCAGTGGAACAACTTGCCTGCAGAAGTTGTGAATGCTCCAACACTGGAAATTTTTAAGAAAATGCTGGATAGCCATTCGTCTGAAATGGTGTAGGGTTTCCTGCCTGGGCAGGGGGTTGAACTAGAAGACCTCCAAGGTCCCTTCCAACTCTGATATTATTATTAATAATATTATTATATTATTAATAATAATATGTGGAACGAACTTTCCCCTGGACTTCGACAACTACCTGACCTTCGGACCTTTCGCCGTGAACTTAAGACTTATTTATTTCGTCTTGCAGGACTGGCTTGAATTTTTAAATCCTTTAGCTGATTTTATGGGTTTTAATTTTTTATTAATTTTATAGGGTTTGATTGTATTTTAAAATGGAGCCAAATTTAATAAGTTTTTTAATATCTGTTTTTAGTATTGTATGTGTTTGTTGCTGTATTTTATCTTGGCTGTAAACCGCCCTGAGTCCTTCGGGAGAAGGGCGGTATACAAATTAAATTATTATTATTATTATTATTATTATTATTATTATTATTATTATTATTATTATTATTATTATTATTATTATTATTATTATTATTATCATCATCATCATCATCACCATCTCCAGAGATAATGCCCTCAAAAAGGAAGCCTCTGAACCATCTGGAACCACATGATTCCATCTTGCAGATTCACTGGCACAATAATAGAAAGATACAAGTACAGGTAGTCCTCGACTTACAGCAGTTCATTTAGTGACTGTTCAAAGTTACAACGCTACTGAAAAAAGTGACTTATGACCATTTTCCACAGTTAAAACCTTTGCATGATCATGTGATCAAAATTCAGATGTTTTGCAACTTGTTCATATTTATGACGGTTGCAGTGTCCCAGGGTCATGTGATCCCCTTTTGGGACTATCTGACAAGCAAAGTCAATGGGGAAGCCAGATTCACTTAACAACCTGGCTTCTAACTTATCGACTGCAGTGATTCACTTAACAACTGAGGCAAGAAAGGTGGTAAAATGGAGCAAAAGTCACTTAACAAATGTCTCACTTAACAACATAAATTTTGGGCTCAATTGCGGTCCTAAGTCGAGGAGTATCTGTATTAATGAGCTTTTCATTAGGAAAATGGTTAAGTTGAAAGCTTTATAGGCAAATCATTTCTTCAAATAATTCCTAATTAAAGAATATTTAAAAACGGGTTGACACTAATCAGGCTGAAGCCCCTAACATGCTGCAGTTTGTCCAGCTATGGAAATCTTCTTTCGAGCTTGCCTTAGGAAATAGAAAGGGAAGTCCTTTGGACCTTCTTGTCAAAAAAAACCCCTAGAAAAACTAAAACTCAAATCTCGGAAAACATGACACCGCAGACATAAGTAGTGGTATAACTGAGCAATTTTGCGGTAGGGAAAGTTTTACTCAGAAATTTCCTTGTTAAACCAATGAAACCAATTATTTGCATTCAAATAGGATTTATTGGTAAAGGGAAAACAGGAAAAAACAAGTGAGATGGATAATAACCGACATCCATATTTCCACAGAAAACCAATGCAGACAGCCTCGGTAACCCTCCTTAAATAAACGTTTGGATATCAACATATGCTCAGGGTTCAGTGCAGAATGAAGGTTGGAGAAAGATCTGGAGCCTCAGGTTTTAACGTTGATATGAAACCCCTCCTTCCTTCTTGAGCAGAAGTCTCTGTGTTATAAAATATAGAGAATAAATGAAAGTCAACCTATTTGAAAAGAGTGACAATTGCATTAGCTTGTCTGGAAAATGCTTCCTCCTTGATGACTAGGTTGTTGCCAGTAAATTAAAAATTTCCCACCAGCTAATGACCCTGGGTGCAGAGGTCGGCTTCACATAATTTAACAACTGGTTCACCCTGCACCAAAAATGTGAGTGTGCGTGCCTTCCATGCATACACGCGGTCTTCTGTGCATATGCTTTGCTGACATGCGTGCTTGCAAACATGCACAACCAGGAGTGTGTTCTACTTACCTTTATTACTGGTTCACAGCGGGATTGCATGCACAGAAGCTTCCTGATGACGTTGGGGTCAGTGGGCGGAGCCTACCCCCAGTTTTACTACCAGTTTGCAAGAACCGGTCTGAACTGGGGGCAGCCCACCACTGATGCACACGGCTTAAAAAATGCAGCTAAATAGGACAGCATAGCGCCCGGATGGGTGAGTGGGCCCACCTGCAGGTCACAACTACCGGTTCGCCCAAACTGGTATGAACTGGCTGAATCCCTCCCCTGCTTGGATGAAATGATAAAAGCACAAACTAGTTTTCACCAGCTGTGTCATTGTACAAATAGGATTCTATGGAAGAGGTTTTTGTTTTGTGGAGTGAAGTGGAGTGGAGTGGAGGGACGGGATACTTAAATGTTGTTTGTTCAGACTTCTCAGCATGGGGATAATTTATCAGATGTGTTAAAGATGACCTTGAGTCAGAGTTACCTCATCCAGAAGTTCCATGAAGTCTTATTTGGTACATTTACAATCTGGTAAATATATCTGTATTGGATTATTATTATTTATTACATTTATATGCTGCCAAACTTCCAATGATTCTGGATGTTCGTTTAGTAACCAAATATTCCAGAAAAAGAGTTGTCAGGATGAAAAGGTCTCTTCTCTCTCTACTGGAGAGCAGTCACCCTTGTTGAATCTGAGGAAGGAGGTCCAAAACTTTCAGACAAGAGATGTGGAAGATCAAGATGCTTACTACTGTAAAACTAATGATGGAATTCAGGAGCATGAACTTCTGAAAAATAGTACGAATAGCAATAGCACTTAGACCTATGTACCACTCCATAGTGCTTTATGGCACTCTGAGCAGTTTATAAATGTCAGCATATTGCCCCCAATAATCTGGGTCGTCATTTTACCAGCCTTGGAGGGATGGAAGACTGAGTCAACTTTGAGATGCTCCGTATCGAACTCCTGGCAGTGGGCAGAGTTAGTTTGCAGTACTGCATTCTAACCACTATGTCACCACGGCCCTTAACTGATAATTAGTTCATAATTAATGAACAATTCTGAATGAATATGCACCTGATCATCAGATGACACAATTCTTTGTAATTCACTTGTACAGTATAGTTATCCTTCCATGTTTTGAGATATTATCAGGAATTGAATGCAGATTAGCCGTATATTTGCAGAATTCATGTCTCATGTGAATTCAGAAAAAGTATCAGTAGGGCTATAACTATACATATGCAAAAGAATGAGATAAGAACAAAATAGTATCATGTTCATATTATAAATGCTCTAAAGTGCTTCAAACTATAGCTGAAGAACATTACTTTCAAATGCTCATCCTTACCGATTAAAAACTCACTTCAAAAGATGAAAAATCAAGCCTGTTAGAAGGGCGGGATTCAGGGTAGCCCTTAATCTTCAGAGCTGGTTTTCTAATCGTAAGCAATCTTTAAAGTAGAGATGTGTTCTAAAATATTAGAGTTCCACATCTGCAATCTGAAGCTGTACGGTTCATTTTTTGTCATTTTTTATTTTTATTTTTTATTTTTATTTTTTATTTATTTGTCATAACAGCATACATAAGCATAAGCATGAAGTATCTATACAACATATAAGTATATATATGAGTATAAGCATGTAATAACTATGTAAAGTGTATATAATGAAAGGAAACAATAGGACAGGAACGGTAGGCACGTTTGTGCTCTTATGCACGCCCCTTACAGACCTCTTAGGAAAGGGGTGAGGTCAATAGTAGACAGTTTTTGGTTAAAGCTTTGGGGACTTTGAGAAGAGACCACAGAGTCAGGTAGTGTATTCCAAGCATTAACAACTCTGTCATATTTTCTGCAATCAAGATTGGAGCGGTTAATATTAAGTTTAAATCTGTTGTTTGCTCTTGTATTGTTGTGATTGAAGCTGAAGTAGTCTTCAACAGGAAGGACATTGCAATAGATGATTCTATGAGTTAAACACAGGTCCTGTCGGAGGCGGCAGAGTTCTAAGTTTTCTAAACCCAGGATTTCAAGTCTGGTGGCATAAGGTATTTTGTTGTATTCAGAGGAGTGGAGAACTCTTCTTGTAAAATATTTTATGATAGAAAGACATATGATCTCAATTTAGCCCGTATATGACAATGGCCAGCTGCTCTTTCTCCCTGTCTAAGCATGGGAATCATATGCAAAGCAAGTTTAAAACTAACTTAAAATTAGTGTATGTAAAAATGCAGATGCTAGGTCTTTATTTGACTTGTTGAAGCCTGGTTCCCTCCTCACAATTAGCTCTGGGACATGGACCCCAAAGGAGTCTTTTTATGTGGTGATCTGTCTTGTATGAGAAGAACTTGCTTCAAGGGGTATGCCCTGTACCCTTCTGACAAAGCCAGGAAGACAGTGCTCTCTGTGCAGGAGTTTGGTGATTGATGGTTTAATGATTCATAGTATTTTATGGTGACAAGGTAGGCTTCCATTGTTATATTGGATGGAACTTCTTGGAATTGTTTGACTGGTTCCATTTCAATCCTCTACTGTAAACTAGTCAGAGTCTTGGGAGTTGTGTGGTATATAAATATTCGTATACAACATAGATACAAATACATGTGGTATCTGATTCATTACTCTGCACAGATGTTCAGTTTCCATAGTGTAAGCCTGGTGTGCAATTGGTCCACAAGTTGAAGTCCACAAGTCTTAAAGTTGCCAAGGTTGGAGACCCCTGGGTTAGATGATTATAGCTCTGGTCTGGTGAGAATCTATCTATTAGGTATAGGCAAATAAAGATTTTGACTTGTTTTGATTGCTGTCAGGCCCTAACTCAAAGACAATAGTGAAATCCAAATAAATCCAGATTTATACTTATACTTTTGTTAGGATTAATCAAAATGTTAGAAACATATTTAGAGGTAGTTCTTGATTTACAAGTTACAACTGGTCATTTAGCAAACATTCAGAGTCATAAAATGTTGCACAATACAGTGTCAGGTTTGTGGTGATTGAGTGGCTCAGTCGTTAAGCAGTCACACGAAGTCTTGCTTAATGACCACTTCACTCAGTGATTGAGATTCTGGTCATTCTAAATTGTGGTCATTAAGTTAGGACTTAATGTACATGCTTTTCGCTTCTCCAGAACTCTTCCTGGGCTAGATTTCTACTAAAATAAATGAGAAGGAAAAAAGCAAGAAACCCTGAATATATTGTACTTGGGTTGCAAGAGTTAAGGCAAGGAAAGGGGAACAAAGAATTAAATTTTCATATGTTCTTTGTCTATTACCTATTAGTCACCTAGATCAGGGGTCTCCAACCTTGGCAACTTTAAGACTTGTGGACTTCAACTCCCAGAATACCTCAGCCAGCTTTGCTGGCTGAGGTATTTTGGGGGTTGAAGTCCACAAGTCTTAAAGTTGCCAAGGTTGGAGATTCCTGACCTAGATTGTTGCAATCCATTCAATTTGTACAGGTGGTCTTCGACTTAAACCACTCATTTCGTGACCATTCAAAGTTGCAACAGAATTGAAAAAAGTGACTTATGACCATTTTTCACACTTACAACAGTTGCAGCATTCCCACAGCTACGTGACCAAAATTCAGACACTTGCAACTGGCCTGTATTTATGATGGTTGCAGTGTCCCGGGTCATGTCATCACCTTTTGCAACCTTTGGACAAGCAAAGTCAATGGGGAAGCTAAATTCACTTAACAACCATTTTACTTATTTAACAGCTGCAGTGATTCACTTAACATCTGTGGCTAGAAAGGTCATAAAATGGGGCAAAACTCATTTAACAATTGTCTTGCCTAGCAATGGAAATGTTGGGCTCAATTGTGGCCATAAGTGGAGGACTACCTCTATTTAAGAAAATCTAAAGTTTAAGCAATGAGATCTGCTCAGCTTTTGGCTACTCCATGAGTACATCCTTATGGAAGTCCCAAAGTTGGTAGAAATTAGAGAAAGATGTTTTACCACTGCCTTCCTTGTGAATATTATTGTTGTGACCCAGGTTCCTGGACCCGGACTCCTGGACTCGGATTATTCAGAAAGTGAGGGAGAAGACCTGGCAAGCCCTGCTTCTCTTGGGCCCTCTCCCTCCCTGGCACCCACTCAAAGGGAGGAGGAGGGGCCGGCAAGGCCTGATTCTCTTGAGCCTTCTTCTGATTTGGCAACGCCCCAAGAACAGTTTTGGAGTGATGCAAGACTGCGCAGACGTGACCGGCGCGCGCAGCAGAAGCAGCGTTGGGATAAAGCCAAGGAATGATTGTCATGCAGTGACATCTGCAGAGACTATAAATAGGAGGCGGGACTTCCTGGCCAGGACATTTATCTATGTAAATAAATTAGAAAAGAAGGCTTTTGACTGACTCTTTGCTGGGAGTATTGGGGGGAGGAAAACAGAACAATTATTCTTAATTCTCAGCCAACAAACCTGAGTATTTCTGGTGGTCTCCCATTCAAATACCAACCAATCCAGTCCTGCTTAGCTTTCCTGAGCTCAACTAAGGTCAGACATTAAATCCTCCAGGGGTGGATTTCTCTTACTTTTGCTACCGGTTCACTCGCACACCACTTCTGCACATGTGCAGATCGTATTTGATGATGTCCGGGTGGGTGGACGGAGCCTCCCGCTGCCACTACCAATTCACCCGAACTGGGGTGAACTGGTAGCAACCCACCACTGAAACCCTCCCACTATGATTTTGAATTGCTTCATGAGTTTTGAATCTTTTGTGCCATCTTTGATTCAGGACCAGTGGTGGGATTCAAATAATTTAACAACCGGTTCTCTGCCTTAATGATTTCTTCCAACAACCAGTTCACCAAGCTGTTCAGAAAGTTAACAACCGGTTCTCCCAAAGTGGTATGAACTGGCTGAATCCCACCACTGTTCAGGACCTATGAACACTGTTCTACTTCAGTCATATTAGTGAGTACTACAATAACATTAGCCCTTTGTAATAAGCTTCCCATTATTTCTTGTTCGCATTCCCTCCCCGCCCCACTGCTCTATAATATCCATTGGTGGTCGTGAGGATTATTTTAAGATGAGATTGTAGAATCCAATCTACATATTTGCAAAGCTTTTTAATTTGAGCTAAGTATGAGTGTCCAATGGAACTTCCACTAACTCTTTGGCTTGTTCTTTCTATGTGTCAGAAAAATAAACTTTTATATCTATGAATCCTAATTCTCAATAGCTAAACATAGCCTGATAGAAAAAGGAGTGGATTCATACACTCCTCCTCCACTGAAAAAGTTGGTTTTCAGCCATCCCATAATGCTTTTCCAAGCACAATGTGTCCTCTTCAGTCATCCTTTAACAAGGACTCATGTATACTAGGCTTCTGAACCATTCTTAATTTTGTCTGCAAACGATTATAATCAGTGTGGGATTGAAATAATTTAACAACTGGTTCTCTGCCCTAATGACTGGCTGGGTGGGCGTGGCCTTGGTGGGCATGGCCGGGGGTGTGACAGGCAGCACTCAGCCTTCTGCATCCCCCTGGGAGCAAAAATGGGCCCCGGGGGGGGGACGTGCTGCCCCCTGAGCCCCATTTTGGGCCTAGGAGGCTTCCCTGCAGCTTCCTGGGAGCAAAAACAGGCTGTGGAGGGGGCACCGCACCCCCTGTGCCCCATGTTGAGCCTAGGAGGCCTCTCTTCACTTACCTGGGAGCCAAAATGAGGCGCGTGAGGACTCCTGGAAGGGGCGGGGCGAGGAGCCTGCCAGCAATTTAACTACTGGTTTGCCTGAACCAGCCCGAACCGGTTGAATCCCACCACTGATTATAATCTATAAAACCCTAAGTAGCTTGCAGCTTTGAGAATTCAGAAGACCTGCCTTTTGCTATCCATGGCTTGAGAACTTCTAAGAGATGCTTCTTTTGGTCCCATCAACATGTAAGGACCTTTTTGGCAGGATGTAAGAGAAATCTTTTTCACTGGGCACCCACAAGCTTTGTAATTCCCTTCCTATGCATTCAAGGCCATCAAGCTTGTTTGATTCACATGAACATGTTTTTAACATGGCCAGGCTTTTGTATTTTGTCACAATATTTTTAAATAATTCTTTCTTATTTATTTTGTTAGCAAATGTTAATAATATTAAGAGCAGTAATTTGAATTCATTCTATAAACATTAAACCTATCAAAGCTGTAAGACTTAACTTTTAGCTTCTAGCATGGCATATTAAGCCCCATGACTGTCTTAGCAAAATATCATTTTACAGTTCTCCCAAGGTAGCTTTGATTAGGAAACTAATATATGTTAAAGATTGCCTCGTGAATTATTTTTAGACTCAACTGAGTAGAGGAGACATCAATTACGAAAGTCCAAATTGTATAGAATAGATACATTAAAAGGATATACAATAAGGGTTTTTTTATGGCAAAGAAAAAAATATATTAAAATCCTGCCTCTTCCTTGTTCTGGTAAATTTGCAAAACTGCTGCTCTGTATCCGTGTGCAATGAACTTCAGGCAATCCGAACAACAATCCTGAATGGGATGCGGTGGCTTAGTGGGTAAGATGCTGAGCTTGTTGATCCAAAGGTCGGCAGTTCAGCGGTTCGAATCCCTAGTGCTGAGTAACGGGGTGAGCTCCCGTTACTTGTCCCAGCTTCTGCCAACCTAGCAGTTTGAAAGCACGTAAAAAATGCAAGTAGAAAAATAGGGACCACCTTTGGTGGGAAGGGAACAGAGTTCTGTGCGCCTTTGGTGTTTAGTCCTGCTGGCCACATGACCACGGAGACGTCTTCAGACAGCGCTGGCTCTTTGGCTTTGAAATGGAGATGAGCACCGCCCCCTAGAGTCAGGAATGACTAGCACATATGTGTGAGGGGAATCTTTACCTTTAACAACAATCCTAACCATTCAGGAAATTCAGTTCCTAATAATAATGGAAGAGACTTATTCCGCTGCTTCAGTAAAAACAGTCCATACATGTCTTCCCAGTCAGCCCTTCTTCTGGAATTGGAGTCAAGCCAATAGTTAATTGGTGTGGTTTCCCAAAGTTCCTGGAAGCCGCCCCCCCCCCGCGCCAATCCCATTGGAGGGTGCTGTCAATCCAAAATCACTAAAGCCCCAACATCTGCACACAGCCAAAAGCTCATTTCGTATTTTACACAAACCTGATTTCAAGCTTAAAGGGGAACAAAACAGCCTGAGGATATGTGTGACAAAAAAGATGATTAAAAAAAAATGTGGATAACGAGCAACCAATTGTTAGCTATTGTCTTAGCAACAAGCCAGGGAAACCATAGGATGTTATGGGCCAGTATTCCTGGAATGCGACAGCAATGTCTCTGCCTGACTTCAGCTATACAGTAGTTACTATGCCAGCACCAAAACAATAATGGTTGCTTGCTTGCTTATTGATTTATTTATTTAGCTCTCTTACGTATGTGCAAAATTTCATTTGGTGGAAAGATTTCATTGGATTTTTGTCTTTTCTATTACTGTGGTCCAGAGTATCTGTTAGCTGTTGCATGCATTCAGTACTTAATGTATTGTTCCAGAGGAACCATCTCTGTTTTTCCAGGAGATGGCACACTTCGTTTTATTCAGTGAACTTCATTCATATTTCACCCAGTTTTGGAAGAGGTTTGCCTAGTAGAGTTCTTCTCCATTGTCAGGAATCCAGAGCAGCTTTTCCCAAATTGATGTGTTTGGACTATAATTTCCAACTGTAGGCTGGTCTAATTCTACTAAGAAAGACAGGAGAGCTGTCACTCACACCTGCCACCTCTCTTCAGGTATTTTTTGCAGACCAATAAATCTCAGCACAGGATTTCCAATACAGATAGTCCTCAATGTACAACACTTCATTTAGTGATTGTTCAAAATTACAATGGCACTGAAAAAAGTGACTTATGACTGTTTTTCACACTTACGAACATTGCTACATGAACAAAATTCATATGCATGACAAATGACTCATATTTATGATGGTTGCAATGTCCTGGGCTCATGCAATTATCTTTTGCCATTACCTTCTGGCAAGCAAAGTTAAAAGCCAGATTCACTTAATAACATGTTACTAACTTAACCACTATAATGATTCACTTAACGGTGGCAAGAAGAGTTAAATTGGGGCAAAATTCACTTAACAAATGTCTTGCTTCGCAGCAGAAATGTTGGGCTCAATTGTGGTCGTAAGTCAAGGACTACCGATATTTACCTCCATTGGCACAAGTATTCTTTTAAAGATTCATCATTTGATATAGAGCTTATTATTGGTCAAACTCTGTAGATCAGTATTCATAACCTAATGTATCAAGGCCACCAAACTGTCATTTCCCAGAGAATCTGCCCCTTATGATTCTGTGAAGAAGGCAAGTTGAATGGCCAAGAACAAGTTATTTGCTGAAAGCCATTTGGTATGGATGCAATCAGAGGCCTTTTTCGGTATGTTTAACCACAATATTGCACAAATTTCAAACAAAGGCAGATTTTAGGCCTGTGAAAATTAGTTACTGTTTTTTCCTAGATTTGTTATGTCCTCCTCGCCTCCGTCCGAACAATGGCTTAATTAGCCAGCTCTTATCAGCTCTGGCAGCAAAAGAGCCAGTGTCTGCCAAGAGCCCTCGTTAGCTGCCAAGACGCTGGTGAGTCACAACCTTCAGCTCTAGTCAATCCGTGGATTTGCCTGATACAAAGAGACACACCAGCTCTTGCTGCCTTTTATATCCTGTGGGGTGTGGCTCCATGACTCAGCACTTCCTAGGCCTGCCCCTCCCCTGCTTCTGTTGTTCCCTTCTCTCCTGCCTACGAAACCTGGGATTCAGCCAAGCCTGATTGCTGTCTGCTGGGTCTGCAGGCGTGGCCTGGGGGGGGGAAAGAGTCAGTGGAAGGAGGCCTCGTTATCTCTTTCACTTCGCCTGCTTCTGGCTCCTGGAACTGATCCAGGGAGGCCGGTGCTTCCGAGGTAAGTCCTGACGGCCCTTCCCCCTCACTGTCCAAGTCACTTTCTGGCAGCAGGCCCGGCTCCAAGGCACTTTCGGGCATGGGGCCAGGTTCGGGGGCAGGAGCCACAACAAGATTGGTCGAGATGTTGTGCAGTAGTAACCAGATGAAGTCAGAGACACTAACACAAACTTGTTATATATATGTGTGTGTGTATGTGTGTGTGTGTGCGTGTGTGTGTAGGTCTTGGCATATTCAGGTCTTTTCTCGTGTAAGGTTGAGAGTGTCTTGGCGACATTTTGATGAGGTCTCACTCATCATCTTCAGGCTGGTGTTTTCGGCTTCATGCTTCTATGAGCAAAGAGTGGTTAGAGCTGCTGGTGGGGAAGTGGGGAGTGTTGCTGTGAGCGAGTTGGTTGGCTGTGTGGTTGCATCTTGATTGGTAGATGGAGTGGGTGTTTGCAGATTGGTCAAGGTGGGGAGTGTTGCTGTGAGTGGGTTGGTTGGCTGTGTGGTTGCATCTTGATTGGTAGATGGAGTGGGTGTTTGCAGATTGGTCGTCTGTTTCGTAGCCTCCTGTGTGGGTGTGATACTAGTCTTTTGCTCCTGAGCTTTGATGTTGTGGCCTCTGGAGTTCTGTGATGTGATGTCTTGAGCAGGTGGATGTGATGCAGCATCCCGGGCCCTGGTTTGGCTCCGAGGTCCTGTCATGTGTTCCTGGCATGTGTCAGCCTGCTTTGTGTGGGGATCAGAGGGGCGCGCAGCAGCCAGTGGTGCCAGCATGGTCTGGATTCTGGATGGTGGTTGTCTTTCGTCTGTGGGATGGGTTTGGGTTTAAATCTGGTGAAGATGATTGGTGGTGGTGTTGTGTGTTATCCTGGGCCTGGTGTCAATTTTCGTGGCTGAGACTCGTATGTTGACCAAGGCTAGTTTCCAAATGTCTGGTGGGCGGGAGGTGTTGTCCCATTTGTTCATGTTGTGGGGGTGTTTTTCTATTTTGATGGCTTCCATAATTATTCTCTTGTTATAGTGTTCAGTTTTGGAAATTAATTTGGTTCCTTCAAAATCAATTTTGTGTCCTGTGGTTTTAAGGTGCTGGAAAAGGGAGGAGGTTTTTTTCTTCTTTTCTGACTGCGTTCTTGTGTTCTGTGATGTGTGCATTCAGAGGCCACTCCAAAGGCCACAACATCAAAGCTCAGGAACAAAAGACTAGGACCACACTCACACAGGAGGCTATGAAACAGCTGACCAATCTGCAAACACCCACTCCATC